>NC_091434.1:107566224-108166224 GCF_964237555.1 Oryctolagus cuniculus
AAAAGAAGGAATCAAACTGTTGGTCATGTTATTTTGTCCTGACAGCATGCTTGGATTTGAAAACAGTTCTTACATCCTCAGAATGGCGCTGAAAGATGAGAGAGTTGGGGCTCAGAGAGGATACACCATGTGATTGTAACATCACTCGCAGGTTGCCATATTGAGGCCTTGCTTTGAGCCTGAGACTCCTTCACCCTGAAGAGAGATTCCCATGTCAGCTAGGACTCTAAGTGGCAAATATCAAAACAACAAAACAGTCCTAACTGACTTCAGTAAGAAGGAAATTTATTTTTTAAAAGATTTTATTAATTTATTTGAGAGGTAGAATTACAGTGAGAGGGAGAGACAGAGAGAAAGGTCTTCCTTCTGTTGGTTCACTCCCCAAATGGCCACATTGGCCAGAGCTGCGCTGATCCGAAGCCAGGAACCAGGTGCTTCTTCCTGGTTTCCCATGTGGGTACAGGGGTCCAAGCACTTGGGCAATCTTCCACTGTTTTCCCAGGCCATAGCAGTGAGCTGGATTGGAAGAGGAGCAGCTGGGACTAGAAAAGCACCCATATGGGTGCTCTTGTTCAGCAGATGAACACATATATACATAAATGGTTCTTCTGAAATGGACGATTTGAACTTTTATTTTTGTGCCGTTGTTGTGGAACTCATCGAAATCATTCTGCTTAGGCTTTTTTTCTTATCCTTTGAACTATGGCTCCTGAACTATTTTTACAGAAACTTTGATTAAAACGTTCCCTTCGTGTTTCTCCTTCATTTCCTGCTTTTATTTATGAAGATGCTTCAAAAAGTTCATGGAAAAATGGAGGTGAAAAATAAGTTTATTTGGTGCCGAAAATTTTAAAACACATGCACTTTTTTGTATCAAATTGCTTTTCTGTGAACTTTCTGGGGACCCTTCACATTGGTTAAAATGTTATGATACCATTCATTGTCTTTGCTCAGGTTGCTATATTGCCATAGACTAGTGAGAACAGATGCTTATTTTTTTATTTATTTTTTAAGATTTATCTTATTTGAAAGAGTTACACACAGAAGGAGAGGTAAAGAGAGAAGACAGATAGACAGACAGAGACAGGTCTTCCATCAGCTGGTTTACTTCCCAATTGGCCACAATGGCTGGACCTGCACTGATCTGAAACCAAGAGCCAGGAGCTTCTTCTGGGTCTCCTACGCGAGTCCAGGGGCCCAAGGACTTGAGCCAGCTTCTACTGATTTCCTAGGCCATAGCAGAGAACTGGATCGGAAATGGAGTAGCTGGAACTTGAGCTGGTGCCCATATGGGATGCCAGAACTGCAGGTGGGGGCTTTACCCACTATGCCGCAGCGCCAACCCCAACAGATGTCTTTTTCTCACAGTCCTGGAGTCTGACAATCCCAAGACCAAATTGTCAGCATGGTCAGGTTGTGGTGAGGGCTGTTTTCCTGGTCTGCAGATAGCCATCACTTGTTGTGTCCTCATATGCTGGGGAGGGGAGGAGGGGAGAAAGAGAGAGACAGATCATTTTGGTTGCCTTTCATGTAATGGCCTTGATCCCATTGTGAAGGACACAGCCTCATGAACTCATCAGTAGGCAATAACTTCCAAAAGACTCCATCCCCAAATACCACCACATTGAAGCTTAGGGCTTTGTAATGAATTTTGAGGATGGAAATTCAAATAGCAACTATTTATGGGAAAATTTTAAAGAAATAGTTTCTCTTATTCTCCCAAAGTTTCTTTCCTGTCTTGGATTCTTTGTGTTTATGGCACTATCACAGTGTACCTCATTTAGTGCTCATTGCTTACTTGACTTTGTAACATGACTATTGCAGATGATTGTCTAGTATTCCACTGAGCCCCCACCCTGACACTGACCAGTGTAGAGGGGAAGCATTCCTGACTTTTGGAAAGGTGTGCAGTTTGCCATTGAGTTTAGAACCTGATTAAGTACTTAGATTTGTGGCATGAGAAGCAGCGTAGAGTTTCAGTCTGTAGGGCATATTTTGATATGAAATTCTTCAAAATCCAGTGTCATCATCTTCAGATGATAAAAAGGAAAAATGAAAGGGAGCAAAAATCTAGGTCTTGCTGCTGCCCTACAGGCTTCCGCTTGATACAGTCTGCACTGTAATCATGTAAGCCTCCCCGTGAGATCCCTAGTCACCTGCTGCTTGCAGCAAGGAAGCTGACATTGAGATCTGAGTTTATAAAGCAAGTTAGTGGCAAAGTCAGGCTTTAAATGTAGGCTTGTTATAATCTGGACAGACCTCTTTCACCCACATTAGCCCATAATCCTCCACCAAGAAAAGCTGTTGACTTTTAAGACCATGAGTTAAATTCATGAAGAGATCCTCCCCACCTTTTTTTTTGACAGGCAGAATTATAGACAGTGAGAGAGAAACAGAGAGAAAGGTCTTCCTTCCATTGGTTCACTCCCCTAATGGCCGCTGCGGCTGGCACTGCGCCGATCTGAAGCCAGAAGCCAGGTACTTCCTCCCGGTCTCCCATGCGGGTGCAGGGACCCAAGCAATTTGGCCATCCTCCACTGCTTTCCTGGGCCACAGCAGAGAGATGGACTGGAAAAGGAGCAACCGGGACTAGTACCTGGTGCCCCAACTGGGACTAGAACCCGGGGTGCTGGCGCTGCAGGTGGAGGATTAGCCAAGTGAGCCATGGCGCTGGCCCATGAAGAGATTCCTGGTTGTGAATTTTCTTCCCAGATTTCATTCAGGAGAAAGGAGAATAGGTGAGTTAGAAAGAGTGGCCCTCTCTCTTGTGTGTTATTTAAAACAATGCGGCCCATTAACTAACTGGTCAATAAGCACTTATTAAGGACAGAGGCAGTATGGCATTGTGGATGACAATAGCAAACCTGGAATTGGACTGCTTGGATTTTGTGTTCTCACTTTATTTGTAACTGTGAATCTTGTAGTTTTACACATATGTGGGTTGTGTTTTCCTCATCTGTAAAGTGCTAATAATAAGTGTGCTTCCCACAGGTGGTGGTTGTGAGGATTGCATCAAAGAATTCACTGAGTAATAGGTGCCCAATATGTTAGTGGTTTTTAATGTGGTTGTTGATGCGGTTGTTGACTTGGTGACTTCTGGACTCTGTTGATGATGTGGGAGTTGTATTGCTGACATTGTCGTCAACAGTGTTGTTGATTAACTGACATTATTGATACTTTTAATATTGCTGATATTGCTATTGACTAGCTGATGTTGATAGTGGTGTTGATGTTAACTTGTTGACATCAGTATTAAGCTCTTATGAGGTTGATATACTGATAATTGTTATTGACTCAGTTGTGTAGTTTTCTGGTTGGCATTATGATTGACTTGTTGATATCAGTGACTTGTTGATTACTTTGTATTAGTGTTGATGCTGTTGATACTGACTTTGTTGCTGGTGTTATCTTTACTGGCCTGTGGATATTGTTGACATTGGTGTTCGCTTGATGACCTTGTTGTTGTTAACTTGTTATTGGCTTTTTAGTCTTGCACTTGTCCTTGCTGTTGTTACTAAGCACTGTTTTCCTTCGTTCTTTCCCACAAGGTGGCTCACTTGGTCCTCAAGGCCCACGCCAGGACTTGGCACCACTACAACAGCCACCATCGCCCACAGCAGCAGGGCCGTGTGGGCATCGTGCTGAACTCAGACTGGGCAGAACCCCTGTCTCCAGAGCGACCTGAGGACCTTGCAGCCTCTGAGCGCTTCTTGCACTTCATGCTGGGCTGGTTTGCACACCCCATCTTTGTGGATGGGGACTACCCGGCCACCATGAAGGCTCAGATCCAGCAAAGGAATGAACAGTGCCCTAGTCCTGTCGCACAGCTCCCGGAGTTCACCGACACAGAGAAGCAGCTCTTAAAAGGCTCTGCTGATTTTCTGGGTTTGTCTCATTACACGTCGCGCCTCATCAGCAAGGCCCCAGAAGACAGCTGCATCCCCAGCTATGATACCATCGGAGGCTTCTCCCAACACACGGACCCTGCATGGCCCCAGACTTCGTCTCCTTGGATTCGCGTGGTGCCCTGGGGTATAAGGAGACTGTTGCAGTTTGTATCCTTGGAATACACAAAAGGAAAAGTTCCAATCTACCTGGCTGGGAATGGCATGCCCATAGGGGAGAGTGAAAATCTCCTCAATGATTCCTTGAGAGTAGACTACTTCAATCAGTACATCAATGAGGTGCTCAAGGGTAAGAACAGTGCATCTGCTGGTGATTGGAAGGTGGGTGGTACTTCTCCAAGTCTTCAGAGATTTATTAGTGAGAAATGAAGACAAAAGACAATATTAGCATTAACAGTGGGAAATCCCTTACCTGATCTTCCTAATTCTCTTTTCCAAAGTCTCTCATCCTTGATTTCATGTTTGTATTTCCTAGTATGTCTCCCTTGTACATCTGCTCATCTGAGTCCTATCCAGCAATCATGCCTCATTACTGTTAAGTTCACTATTTAGCAAATCTTTATTTAGTGCCTATTATGTTCCAGGTATTGGGAAAGAGTACAAGGGTACAATATTCAAACATCATCCTTTTATAAGGAAGTCTACAGAACACAGATAATTGAAATATAAAGTGATATAGACACTATAGTATGCCTGAGATTACTTAGCATGGGGTTCCAACCTGATAAATCAGTCATTTTTAAGATTTTATTTATTTAGAAAGGCAGAGTTAGAGAGAAGCAGAGGCAGAGGGAAAGTCTTCCATCTGCTTGTTCACTCCCCAAATGGCCACAATGTCTGGAGCTGGGCCTATCAAAAGCCAGGAGCCAGGATCTTCTTCTGGGTCTGTCATGCTGTTGCAGGGACCCAAGGACTTGGGCCATCTTCTACTGCTTTCCCAGCACATAGCAGAGAGCTGGATTGGAAGTAGAGCAGCCAGGACCCAATCTAGCACCCATATGGGATATAAGCACTGCAGGCTGCGGCTTTACCTGCTGTATCACAGTTTCAGCCCCGTCAGCCTTAAACAGTTTACAGTGAGTAGCGAGCCATCTGTCCAGAAGGCTGTGTTGAAGTTTCATGGCCTTGTCAAATTCAGAGAAAATAATTATCAGAGATACCTGCCTGCCCTGGACAATGTGGTAAGAAATGGTGATCTACCTGCCACTGTTCCTGAGGTCAGACACCCTCTCCATCCTCCACCAATATTCCTCTTAGCTTCAGTTACCTGCATAATTCTGTAACCTTCATAATCTTGGAATTATTTTAAGACATCATCTCAAGTGATCCTCAAGGGTACTGCCTTGGACAGTAACTAAAGGGCACATGTTATCCTCATGGGACAACTGTAAAATGGATGCTCTGAGGGTTTGAGTGACACATCAGGAGGGGGCCCAGAGGCCTTTCTGTTTCTGGCTCAGTTCTTCACTCCACTCTCCAAGCTGTGAGGCTTCAATTCATCTTTGTATCCCCAGAGCCTGGCATGGTCTTGGGATAAAGTAGGTGCTTATTAACTTCCTTACTGAATCAATGAGCAACTTTACCTATCTCTTATGTAGTCGGTACGTTTTTTGAGAGGTTGTATAGTCTGATAAAATTAATATTTAATCCTTTTCTAGCTCTAAGCTGGAGGCCTCAGCCATTGTCTATTACTTTGGCTTTGGTTCTTGGTTGATTTACCAGACTGTTGTGCAGCAAATCAGAGGTGAACCATATGTATTAATTTCCTGGGGTCACTATAACAAAATACCACAGACTTGGCAGCTTAGAACAACAAAAATTTATTCTAACATGTTTTTAGAGGCTTGAAGTCCAAAATCAAGGTGTTGGTAGGGCCAATCTCATTTCAAAAGCTAAGACAATGTGTTCCTTGCTTATTCTTGCTTTTGGTGGCTCCAGAGTCAGCCTGCCTTCCTTCCTTCCTTCCTTCCTTCCTTCCTTCCTTCCTTCCTTCCTTTCTTTTTTCTTTCCTTCCCTTCCTTCTCTCCCTTCTCTCCCTCCCTCCCTTCCTTCTTTCCTTTGAAGGTTTGTTTCTTTATTTGAAAGGCAGAATTACAGAGAGAAAGGGAGAAACAGAGAGAGAGAGAGAGAGAGAGAGAGAGAGAGAGAGAGTTCTTCTATCTGCTTGTTCACTTCTCAAATGCTGCAATGTGTGGTACTGGGCCAAGCCAAAGTCATAGGATCTTGAAACTCGATCCTATTCTACTATGAGGGTAGCAGGGACCCAAATACTTGGGCCATCTTCTGCTGCTTTTCCAGGTGCATTAGAAGAAAGCTGGATCAAAAATGGAGCATCCAGCCTGTGCTGCGGCTCACTAGGCTAATCCTCCGCCTGCGGCACTGACATCCCAGGTTCTAGTCCCAGTCAGGGCGCTGGATTCTGTCCCGGTTGCTTCTCTTCCAGTCCAGCTTTCTGCTGTGGCCCAGGAAGGCAGTGGAGGATGGCCCAAGTGCTTGGGCCCTGCACCCGCATGGGAGACCAGGAGGAAGCGCCTGGCTCCTGGCTTCGGATCAGCGCAGCACGCCTGCCATAGCAGCCATTTCGGGTGGTGGTGAACAAACGGAAGGAAGACCTTTCTTTCTGTCTTTCTCTCTCTCACTGTCTAACTCTGCCTGTCAAAAAAAAAAAAAAAAAAAAAGTGGAGCATCCAGGATACATATGGGATGCTAGTGTCACAAGCATCAGTTTAACTCACTGTGCCACAATGCCTGTTCCTCCAGAGTGTTCTTCTTTCTTTTTTAAAAATTTATTTATTTATTTGAAAGGCATAGTTAGAGAGAGAGAGAGAGAGAGAGAGAGAGAGAGAGAGAAATCCTCCATCCGCTGGTTCACTTCCCAAATGGCCACAACAGCTGGAGCTGGGTTTATCTGAAGCCAGGAGTAAGGAGCTTTCTCCTGGTTTCCCACATAGGTACAGGGGCCCAAACACTTGGGCCATCCTCCACTGTTTTGCTTGTAGCTGCATCTCTCTAATCTTGGCCTCCATCTTCACATGGCCTTTTTCTCTTATAAAAATACTTGCTACTAGATTTAGGGTTTATCTGAGAAAGCTAGAATGATCTCATCTTAAGATCACTAATTCAGTTATTTGCCAAATCTCTCTTTCCATGTAAGGTTATATTCATGAAGTGGGGTGGTTAGGAGGTAGACATATTTTTTGGAGGAATAGGGGCACTATTCAACCCACTGTACCAAGGAATACATTTCCTTAGATTTATTTCTTTTTCAATATGGAATGTGTCATTATTTTACATCAGTATTACCAAATATAAACAAGGCGAAGCAAAAGCACATTAAAAAAAAGTTTAAGTGATTTATGTAGTCTATATGAAACCAAGGAGAGGGCGCATTCGCTCTGTAGTACTACTTAGTACTACTTTTATAACAAGAATCCAATTTGTATTAAGATTTATGGCTCGAGAAGTAAACTGATGTTTTATGGGAGTCTTGTGGATTTCCTTTTTATCATTCTGAGAAATAAAATGGTTCTATTAGTCAGTAAACCTGTAGTAACAGAGACTTTACTCTTCTAGCTATCAAGGAGGACTCCGTGGATGTTCGTTCTTACATTGCTCGCTCCCTCATGGATGGCTTTGAAGGCCCCGCCGGCTACAGCCAGAGATTCGGGCTATACCATGTCAATTTCAACGAGAGCAGCAAGCCCAGAACTCCCAGGAAATCTGCCTTCCTTCTCACCAGCATCATTGAAAAGAATGGTTTCCTCACCAAGGCAGTAAAACAACCACTGCCACCTAACTCAGCACACCTGCCTTCCAAAACCAGAGCCTCGGCCCTCCCATCAGAGGTGCCCTCCAAGGCTAAAGTGGTTTGGGAGAAGTTCTCCAACCAGACCAAGTTTGAAAGAGACTTGTTCTATCATGGTACATTCCGGGATGACTTCCTGTGGGGCGTGTCCTCTTCAGCGTATCAGATTGAAGGAGCTTGGGATGCTGATGGCAAAGGGCCCAGCATTTCGGATAACTTTACTCACACCCCAGGGAACGGTGTGACAGACAACTCCACAGGAGACATCGCCTGCGACAGCTACAACCAACTGGATGCTGATCTGAATGTGCTTCGAGCTTTGAAGGTGAAAGCCTATCGGTTCTCTCTCTCCTGGTCTCGCATTTTCCCAACCGGGACAAACAGCTCTATCAATAGTCATGGTGTTGATTATTACAACAGGCTGATCGATGGCTTGCTGGCAAGCAATATCTTTCCCATGGTGACACTGTTTCACTGGGACCTGCCCCAGGCCCTCCAGGATATAGGAGGCTGGGAGAATCCTTCCTTGATTGATCTGTTTGACAGCTATGCAGACTATTGTTTCCAGACGTTTGGGGACAGAGTCAAGTTCTGGATCACCCTTAATGAGCCCACGTACTATTCATGGTGGAGTTACGGCTCAGGGACCTTTCCCCCAAATGTGAATGACCCAGGCTGGGCACCTTATAGGATCAGCCATGCCCTCATCAAAGCGCATGCCCGAGTCTACCACACGTATGATGAGAAATACAGGCAGAGTCAGAACGGGGTCATCTCACTGAGTCTTGTCGCAGAATGGGCAGAGCCCAAGTCACCGGATGTCCTTAGAGACGTGGAAGCAGCTGACAGAAAGATGCAGTTCACCCTGGGCTGGTACGCCCACCCCATTTTTAAAACTGGAGACTATCCCGATGCCATGAAGTGGAAAGTGGGCAACAGGAGTGAACTCCAGCACTTAGCCACATCCCGCCTGCCAAGCTTCACTGAGGAAGAGAAGAGCTACATTAGGGGTACGGCCGACGTCTTCTGCCTCAACACCTATTCCTCCAAAATTGTGCAGCATAAGACACCCGCGCTCAACCCACCCTCCTACGAAGATGACCAGGAACTGGCTGAGGAGGAGGATACCTCATGGCCGACCACGGCAATGAACAGAGCTGCGTCCTTTGGAATGCGGAGACTCCTGAATTGGATCAAGGAAGAATATGGAGACATCCCCATTTACATCACAGAAAACGGGGTAGGCCTGACAAATCCAAGACTGGAGGATATTGACAGGATATTTTACTACAAAACCTACATCAACGAAGCTTTGAAAGGTATGTGAGGTCTTGAGCTTCCTTACAAAATCTTCCAGCATTCCAAATGTCATGTGTTTGAAATGGTCTGGCAGGGTGATTTACAAACCATTGACCATTCTAACTCTTATTCCCTAACCTCAAACCCTTTGCTTATCTTGGGCTTTCACCTATTTGGGAAGCTTTTAAAACACTGTGGTTGTGGCCGGCGCCGCAGCTCAATAGGCTAATCCTCCACCTGCGGTTCCAGCATACCAGGTCTAGTCCCAGTCAGGGCACCGGATTCTGTCCCGGTAGCCCCTCTTCCAGGCCAGCTCTCTGCTGTGGCCCGGGAGTGCAGTGGAGGATGGCCCAAGTGCTTGGGCCCTGCACCCACAAGGAGACCAGGAGAAGCACCTGGCTCCTACCTTTGGATCAGCGCAGGTGGGCTGCTGCAGCGCGCCGGCCACGGCGGTCATTGGAGGGCAAGCCAATGGTAAAGGAAGACCTTTCTCTCTGTCTCTCTCACTGTCCACTCTGCCTGTCAAACACACACACACACACACACACACACACACACACACAGTGGTTGTCTTGGCAGAGATCGTACAAATGTACAACACAGAATCCCTACAAGACCATTTTTGTGAATCTGCTCATTCATTCTTAACCTACTTGAACTACATGTGACATGTTCTGGTTTAGTGTTGGAGATAAAACATAAACTTCTGCCCTCACGGAACTCATATTCTAGTGGGTTCCATATACTCATTTAGAATAAGATATTCTTCTCTAATTTATACCTCTGTGCTTAACATCTCAATCAGGCTGAGTCCCTTGGATTTCAGACATGTATCTACCTACCAGAAGAATTTGATTTTGTGAAGATTAGTCATTAATGCTTGCTGTGAGCTTGTCAGAGATGGCAGAGTAAAATAAAAAAGATGATCTGTCCCTCTCTGAAGGCTTAGATTACTTTGTGTACAAGTTGACTATTTGAAACCATTGCTTTTAGTGGATGAACCAGTCTTGCCTGGGCTTCTTGGGGTTCTTGCCTCCTGGGGTAAAACTCTCCTCTGCTCACCATGAAATATTCCCAGCCTACAGGCTTGATGGTGTCAACCTTCGAGGTTATTCTGCCTGGTCTCTGATGGACAACTTTGAGTGGCTTCAAGGCTACACTATCAAGTTTGGACTGTATCATGTTGACTTTGAAAATGTGAACAGGCCTCGCACAGCAAGAATCTCAGCCAGTTACTACACAGAACTTATTACCAACAACGGCATGCCACTGCCCAGTGAGGATGAGTTTGTGTATGGACAGTTTCCTGAGGGCTTCGTCTGGAGTACATCTACTGCTGCGTTTCAGGTGAGGAGTTCAGGGAGATGCACACCATATACTGCACAGCTGCCATGTACTGGCTCTAGGCTTCCTGCTCTGGAAGGCAGGGATTCCAGTAACTCTTGAAGGGAGTCCTATGCTGTGGAGATCTGGGTATTCTTCTTCCTGGACAACCTAGCTTCTTCACAAACTCGAATTTGGTTCAACCGGAACAATTGGGTGGTTCACCCTCCAATGGTTGCTGCAGCCGACGCGCTGCGGCTGGTGCACCGCGCTGATCCGAAGGCAGGAACCAGGTGCTTCTCCTGGTCTCCCATGGGGTGCAGGGCCCAAGCACTTGGGCCATCCTCCACTGCACTCCCTGGCCTCAGCAGAGAGCTGGACTGGAAGGGGGCAACCGGGACAGAATCCGGCGCCCCGACCGGGACTAGAACCCGGTGTGCTGGCGCCGCAAGGCGGAGGATTAGCCTAGTGAGCCACGGTGCTGGCCAAGCCCTTCCATTTTCTATATTTCCATCTCCTTTCTCCTGTGGTGAGAACTGTGGCTGCTAATGTATTCACCATGGTCATTTATTTGCCCAACCTCCCTCCATTAACTAATTTCTCAATTAGCCAAGACTCCCTCTGCACTCAGTCCACATAGCACTCTGGCCCTGAACTTTGCCACCTTCATGGCAGCTGTGTATGTCAAGCTTGAAGTACGGTCTTGGTTAGAATGCCACATATGCTCATATGCACAATGCCTCCTATGCTCAAGTGTTTTAAAGTAAGTTACAGAAATTGTACTGTCAGACTAGATAAATTAAGGGGTTAGCATGATTCCAGTGGCTTGTGGTAAACAGGAGAATGAAAGGAAGGGGGGTGCCGAAACAGTGACATGGGTCCTAGTTAGAAATCATTTGTCGTGATGAGAAATTCAGCATTGAAATCTGGCATCATTGCAATTTATTTCTGCATTATGCGCAGGGTTTTCAAGGACTTCTTTATTCAAAACTTTACTTTTGAGAGACACAGTGTCTCTCCAGACACAGTGTCTCTCCAGTGTCTTCTCCAGACACAGTGTCTGGAGAGCAGAGGATTCTCTGTTCTCCAGACACTGCCACAAGCATCGCTGGGACATCACCTTGAAACATACAAATCCTAGACACTCACAACAGTATAATGCAGTGTATTAGAGCTGCAAGTGTGCAGAAATCAGGGGGAGTTCAGAAACCAGATAGGTGACCAAAGAAGGCTCCTGAGGAGGTGAGGCTGGGAAGCATCCTGTCTTGGCAGTCACTTATAGACAGAAAGGAATCTCTGAGGGTTTGACTGAGACTGAATTCAGCCATGTCTTTCTTGTCATGATGAGATCGAAGGTGCATGGAGAGCAGATGGCAAAGGCCTTGGTATCTGGGACACGTTTACTCACACACCACTGAAGATTGAGAACGATGACATCGCAGATGTGGCCTGTGACAGTTACCACAAGATCTCTGAGGACGTGGTCGCCCTGCAGAACCTGGCCGTAACCCACTACCGCTTTTCCATCTCCTGGTCTCGCATCCTTCCTGACGGAACCACCAACTACATCAACGAAGCAGGCCTGAACTACTACGTGCGGCTCATTGATGCACTTCTGGCTGCCAACATCAAGCCCCAGGTGAGAGAGGGCCCTGGCCTGGCCCCGGTGAAGTCCCCAAGCAGAGGCTGTGGGAATGAGGAGCACGTTTACACTGTTTTCAAACTTAAATTTTGAATTGCCAATAAATTCACATGGTGCAGAATTTTACAAACATCCAAGACTTTTGTTCTCCACACTGACCAGTTCCCCTCCTTAGAAGTAACTTACCCTGCCTCTTCCTGCTACTCAAGATGTCGCTCCCCGTCTTCGTGGAGGAACGACACAGGACCCTGCGCTGTTCTTTTGTCTGCTCGGCCCTCCCCAGGTTTGCTGCTGGTTCTTCCCGGGTTGGCTACCGACCCTCCACCTCCGTGGAAGGGCAGTTCCCCCTGCCACATTCCCCACTTCCGCGGGGGAGCGGCACACCGCCGGCCGGCTCTCTCGGGGGCTGCACAGGTGTTCCCCTTAGATGTTCCCCTTAGATGTTCCTGGTGCATGCCGTCTCTCTCCTCCTTTATAGTCCTCCTCCGCCAATCCTAACTCGGCTGCCCACACGCCGAGCACGCTGCTCTCCTCCAATCAGGAGCAGGTCCTGCAGCTTGTCAAGTTGGTGAGAGGCAGCTGGGTAGAAGCTGTTGCCTCCTCTCCCAGCGCCATATTGTGGGAGAGCAGATGCATAGAATAAGTCTTAATTCCAGTAACTTAGTCCAGTCCGGGTTGCTCCCCACACAAGAAAAAGTCTGAGCTTTTTCCTCATAATTAATCCTCAGTTTTAGCAGATGTTTGTGCTTCCCATAGAAGGCACAATGAATGGAACTGCGGATCTGGCTTTTTTCACAGGTGACCATGTACCACTTCGACCTGCCCCAGGCGCTCCAGGATGTTGGAGGCTGGGAGAATGAGACCATTGTGCAGAGGTTCAGGGAGTATGCAAATGTGCTGTTCCAGAGGCTGGGAGACAAAGTGAAGTTTTGGATCACACTAAATGAACCCTTTGTTGTTGCCTACCATGGTTATGGCACTGGGCTGTATGCCCCAGGTAAGAGTTTCAGGCCTGACTTGTCAGCTCTTAGCATCATGAAGAAATAAATCCAGGTGGCATGGGAGGAGGTGGCCAAGAAAGCCCCATGGCAGAGCCTCCAGACCCTGCCTCTTGCTCAAGGCTTTGTATGTTCCACCGTGACATATTTGCTAAGCGTGAGTTTCGCATCGCAGATCCTCAAGAGGACTTGATTCCTCTGCTTGGTGACTCTGACCTGCTCAGGTGGGGAGCTCTGTGAGCTCGGGGATGTGGATGAATCCGTGTAGGGAAGGAAAATTCATGTAGGAAAGGACAGTTTGTCAGGCTGTACAGGTCCATAGCCTGTGTTCCTAACCCCAAATCCTAAAGGTAGCAGTAATTGACTTGGGTGACCTGAGCACACTGCATGGCCGTGAAGCCTGACTGGAACCAGCACGAGGCTGTGCAGGGCCTGTCTCCCCTGTGGCGTGGATGAAGCTATTGCACTAAGGCCTGCTGCAGAGCTAAGTGTGGGCTTCACTCTGGAGAGCTGTGTGGTCCCTGTTGGGATGATGCCTACCATTTGCTATGATATAGAACTTATTACTTTTCCAAAGTACAAAACTGTTTAATTCCAATACACATCTGACCATAAGGGCTGTTTTTTTTTGTTTTGTTTGTTTTTTTTACTTAAAGAGACATTTGAGGTTTTAAATTTTTTTAAAGTATTCATTTAAAATATTTATTTAATTAAGCAGAGACAGACAAAGATCTTCCCTCTACTAGGTCACTCCCCATATGCCTATAATGGCTGGGGCTGGGTTAGGTCATAGTTAGCAGCCCAGAACTCAATCTAAGTTTTCCATTTTGATGGCAGAAACCCAATTATTTTGAGCTATCACTGCTGTCTCCTGGGGTGTTCATTAGCAGGAAGCTGGGTTTGTGAGCAGAGTTGGGACTTAAATCCAGACACTCCCATAAGGGAAGCAGCCATCCCAGGAGACATTTAACCTGCTGCGCCAAATGCCCACCCCACCATAAATGCTCTGAAAGGCAGTGTGGAGCTGTCTTTGCCCCTTGAGAACCATCTGGCTTCCCTTTTCTCCAGCTCTGAGCTTTAGGAGAGTAGATTGGTGTTCAGACACAGGGTTCCCCAGGATCATGGTAAACACTGACTGAGCCCAGGGAAATGGGCCTTGCACCATCATCCGACGCATTTCCTGCCAGTCCTGGGGTGGTGCTTCAGTTTACCATTCCTTCAGCATAGGAGGGGCGGCCTCTGTCACAGCATTGCATTCCTAGACTCTCGGCGTCATCTGCTTGCCTCAGCTGTATGCTCCAACCCCAGATCGCAGTGGCCCCCAGGTGTTCCAGGTTGCCAACTCCTGAGGCACACTGGTGTAGGTATTTTGCCTGAGACGGATGAGCCACATTTGGGAAGAAGAGAATAGATACCAACAATATCAATGGCCTTCTCTCTGTAGACATATACACTGTTTCGTTTCCTTCTCACAAGCATTCTTTGCTGCCCATTTCACTGAGCAAGAACCTGGAAGGCTGAATTACTCACCCAAAGTCACAAGCCAGCCAGCAAGAGGTAGAGCTAGGATTTCAATTCTACTCTCCCCAATGCCAAAACCTGCACTCATCCTCCCACGAGAAGGTGCCTCTGGGGCAGGGAACTGTAACACTTGTCCCTATGCACTGTCTGTTGATATCCATGTGTGTGTTTCCAGGGATCTACTTTAGGCCTGGCACTGCTCCCTACATTGTTGGCCACAACTTAATAAAGGCTCACGCTGAGGCCTGGCATCTGTACAATGACGTGTACCGGGCCAGCCAAGGAGGTGTGATTTCCATCACCATCAGCAGTGACTGGGCTGAGCCCAGAGACCCCTCCAACCAAGAGGACGTGGAGGCAGCCAAGAGATATGTTCAGGTCTGGTTTTCCTTTGTGCCTATTCTTACTCTTGTCCATTTTCCTCACCTTTCTTCATCTAATGGAGTTAGAATTATATTGAGAATCAAATATTTAGGATTCTGTGATTTTTGTGAGCTTGGGAAAATCACAATACCTTGATTTTTCTTCTGTAAACCAGAAAGGCTGTAGCCACATTACAGGTTTGTTGTAATGCAAGGAGCAAATTCTTTGGGTTGGGTTTTCTTTTCAGTTTTTTTTTTTACAAAAATAAGAAATGGATAGTATTTTATTTATCATACCAGATCTGATGGACACAAGGACAGGACCTTAAAAATGAAAGATACTATCAACGTGATTCTTTCTAGTTTTGATTAGTGCAACTCATTCAACACTTTGAAATAAATGCCATTCTTTGGCTCAGTTTGATAGTAATTAAAATACACTTTTTATTGGTTTTCAGGACATTGTGCTATTTTTAACCTTCAGAATATTAATTTTGATCTGTATGAAGAATCTATGCACTCTTAAGGCCTACTAAATATGTTTGAGGCATATCCTGATGCATAGGCACTGGGGTCTGAAAACCTTTTTTTTTTTTTTAGAAATATTAAACCTTTTTATAAGTAAAATATATATTATTTTTCTCAATAGTTTAATTCAGTAGAATTACCATTTTTAATTTTCTCCCAGAAACTTTTTATTTAAGGTATGCAAACCTCATGTATTTCATAAATACAACATTAGGGAATAAAAAATGGATCTGAGTGGGAATGGGGGAGGGAGGAAGTGGAGGGATGGGAGAGTGGGTGGGAGGACGGTTATGGTGGGAAGAATCACTGTATCCCTGAAGTGGGTCTTACGAAATGCATGAGGTTTACAGTCCTTAAATAAAAGGTTTCTTTTGGGGGAAAAATACAACATTAGGATCATAGTGATACTTTCTTTTTTTTTTTTTTTTTTTTTTATTATTTTTTTTTTTTTTATTTTTGACAGGCAGAGTGGACAGTGAGAGAGAGAGACAGAGAGAAAGGTCTTCCTTTGCCGTTGGTTCACCCTCCAATGGCCGCCGCTGCAGCCGGCGCACCGCGCTGATCCAATGGCAGGAGCCAGGATCCAGGTGCTTTTCCTGGTCTCCCATGGGGTGCAGGGCCCAAGCACCTGGGCCATCCTCCACTGCACTCCCTGGCCATAGCAGAGAGCTGGCCTGGAAGAGGGGCAACCGGGACAGAATCCGGCGCCCCGACCGGGACTAGAACCCGGTGTGCCGGCGCCGCAAGGTGGAGGATTAGCCTATTGAGCCACGGCGCCGGCCCATAGTGATACTTTCTAACCCGCATTCCCACCTGTACTCCCACCCTTCCTCCCTCTCTTATTCCAATTCTTATTTTTTTTTACAAAGGTTTATTTTCAATTAACTTTATACATGTAAGATTAACTCTATACTAGGTAACAAATAGTATGAAGAAAAACTGTTTTTTTTTTACTTTTATTTAATGAATATAAATTTCCAAAGTACGATTTATGCATTACAATGGCTTCCCCCACATACCGTCCCTCCCACCCACTACCCTCCCCTTTCCCACTCCCTCTCCCCTTCCATTCACATCAAGATTCATTTTCGATTATCTTAATATACAGAAGATCAGCTTAGTATACATTAAGTAAGGATTTCAACAGTTTGCTCCCACACAGAAACATAAAGTGAAAAATAATAGATGATTTTTTTTAAATGATGATGAAATCAGATCAGACCTATTGTCATGTTTAATCCCAGTGAGAGTCAAGTTGGAGTTGATAATTTCTTTCTTTTTTTTTTTTTTTTTACAGAGGATCAGTTTAATATACATTAAGTAAAGATTTCAACAGTTTGCACCCCCATAGAAACACAAAGTGAAATATATTGTTTGAGTACTCGTTATAGCATTAAATCTCAATACACAGCACATTAAGGACAGAGATCCTACATGAGGAGTAAGTGCACAGTGATTCCTGTTGTTGACTTTACCAATTGACACTCCTGTCTATGGCATCAGTAGTCTCCCCATGCTCCAGTCATGAGTTTCCAAGGCTATGGAAGCCCTCTGAGTTCTCTGATTCTTATCTTGTTTAGACACGGTCATAGTCAAAGTGGAGGTTCTCTCCTCCCTTCAGAGAAAGGTACCTCCTTCTTTGAAGACCTGTTCTTTCCACTGGGATCTCACTCACAGAGATCTTTTGCCAGAGTGTCTTGGCTTTCCATGCCTGAAATACTCTCATGGGCTTTTCAGCCAGATCCGAGTGCCTTTAGGGCTGATTCTGAGGCCAGAGTGCTATTTAGGACATCTGCCATTCTATGAGTCTGCTGAGTATCTCACTTCCCATGTTGGATCACTCTCCCCTTTATTTATTCTATCGGTTAGTGTTAGCAGGTACTAGACTTGTTTATGTGCTCCCTTTGACTCTTAGTCCTTTCATTATGATCAATTGTGAACTGAAATTGATCACTTGGAATAGTGAGATGGCATTGGCACATGCCACCTTGATGGGATTGAATTGGAAAAACTGTTTTTCAACAATTGAGACAAAGGCTGTTCAAAGTCATTGCATCTCCAAGTGTCAATTTCAGCTCTATAGGTATAGGTTACCTTTTTTTTTTTTTTTTTTTTTTTTGACAGGCAGAGTGGACAGTGAGAGAGAGAGACAGAGAGAAAGGTCTTCCTTTGCCATTGGTTCACCCTCCAATGGCTGCCGCTGGCGCACGGCGGCCGGCGTACTGCGCTGATCCGATGGCAGGAGCCAGGTACTTATCCTGGTCTCCCATGGGGTGCAGGGCCCAAGCACTTGGGCCATCCTCCTCTGCACTCCTGGGCCATAGCAGAGAACTGGCCTGGAAGAGGGGCAACCGGGACAGAATCCGGCGCCCCGACCGGGACTAGAACCCGGTGTGCCGGTGCCGCAAGGCGGAGGATTAGCATAGTGAGCTGTGGCGCCAGCTATAGGTTACCTTTTAAGTACTCTATTAGTTACTACAGATCAGGGAGAATATATGGTATTTGTCCACTTGGGACTGGGTTATTTCATTAAATATAATGTTTTCCAGTTTCGTCCATTCATTGCAAATGACAGGATTTTTTATTTTTTACCACTTTGTAGGATTCTATAGTGTACATATCCCATAATTTCTTTATCTACTCTTCAGTTGATGGACATTTGGGTTGATTCCATATGTTAGCTATTGTGAATTGAACTGTACTTTTCAGTCTTAAAAGAATATATATCAAATATATATATATAATATATAATATATATATCCAGTAAGGAATATGTATGTTATATATATACAACATATATATTATATATATTCCTTACTGGATATAACATTTGTTTGAAGCTAAGTAACAGAGATTCCTACCCTTCAATCTGTTTTGATTACTTACCTAATGGAGCTAGACTGCAGTGTCACAGTGTACCTCTAGGTGTCATCATCTAACTTTATTTGCTCCAGCCTAAGGCTCCATTAAACCAGGCTTGAGATTCTGTGATATATATTAGTTCCCCTAATTTGTCAATTCCATGAGTTTAAAATGAGGACACACATCTTTTGGTTGTGGAATTTTGCCCCTGGAAATAGAGACACTAGTAGTGAGCAGGTGCCTACATGGCCTCTTTCACCGCACAGCTGCAGGGGTAGCAAGGCATCCTCTCCCATGTTTTCAGCATCAGGAGAGAAAGGCAAGTGTCTCTCATTGCCAGACTGCTTTGTGCCATTGATTCTCCCATGGAGTCTGCATGCTGTGGCACTATGACCCTCTCAGGGGAATTCCTAGAGCTTTGCTTTGCCAAACTCTTCCCAGAATCTCAACAAATTAGTGTAATAAATGTAATAAGAACTTACTGTTCTGGTTTGCTAGTCAGTTGTGGGATGGGTTGGATGGAACAAAATGAATGCATCCCTCCTTTCACGCTCACAGAAATGGTAAATTAGAGCAATCCTATTTCTCCCTGAAATCAAGCCCCAGAACTCAGGAGTTGTCAGGCTGTGCTGTATTAGATTGAGCCCCTGACTGGTAAACTGTGACGCTACAGCCCAGGACCATGACAGACATGATTCCTATTAGAATCTGCTTCTGCAGAAGGATCCGAGTTGGCAACACTTACCTTGAAGTGCACTTAAACCTTTTGTATCAGGGAGTGTGTGCTTATTGCAGCCTGTGAGTGAAAGGCTACTCTCCCCCCTCATTCCGGCTATCAGCCACAGGGAAGGGGAGGATCTAGAGACACGGGAGAAGCCTCCCTGGTAGTGTTTGGGTTCTGTGTACCCCACAATAAGGAAAAGAAGTTCTGCATTTAGGAGCTATGAACCCAAAGCCACTGAAGGGTTACCCTTTGCCTGGGCAGCCAGGAAATCCTTGCAGTTCAGCCCTGTCCTGAAAGCTCTGGTTGACCCCTAGGCACTGTGATGAGGAAGGACCAGGTTGTTGGTTCAGTGTCTCTGGTAAGACAGCAGATCTGGGGCCTGGAAGCTTCCAGTCTGGTCCTCTGCTTCTGGAGGACCTTTCTAGAGTGGCCAGGAAGACTGGCGGGTGCCAGGGCCAGTGCTGAATTCTGTTCCTCTCACTCCCAGCTGAGATCACTGAGGCCAGGCACAGCTCTCAGTGAGGTGGCAGCTTTACGAACAGATGCAGGTGGTGAGGCCTGCTGGCACTTGAGCTGCAGCTTGCACAGGCCATGGAGAAGAGCAGAGTTCAAGTTTCAGAGCCAGGGAGAAAGGAGGGGAAGTTGTGAAGCCGGCGACTGCTGAACAGAGTCGTCGCGATCTGCTGGGGGCTCCCCTGTAATGCCGAGGCTGACTGCTCTCTCCCCATCCTGCAGTTTATGGGAGGCTGGTTTGCACACCCCATTTTCAAGAACGGGGACTACAACGAGGTGATGAAGACACAGATCCGTGAGAGGAGCTTGGCCGCAGGTCTCAACGAGTCTCGGTAAGGTTTTGAGACCAGGTGGTGCAAGCGTGGGTGTTGGGCCAGGGGGCGTGTCTGTGCTTGCTGGGAAGTTAAACATGATCATGTATGTGTGCACTCAGTGCAGCACCTGGCTCTCCTAGGGGCTTGACAACAGACAGCTGGTACTACTGTTACCTTGCTTCAGGACAGCCAGGAGATCTGTCCCAGGAGCACCCACCTCTTAGCAGCCTCACTACCTCACTCCAGGACCATTTCCCCAGCACATTCTGTGCTGTTTCACCCCTCATCAGGGAATCCAGGGAGCAGCCAGGGATTGCCAGGCATGTGCTTTTCATCATTCCACTGCAGGGGGCGTGGTTTTTCATCAAAGCACGCCCCTTTTCCTGACCCTCCAGGCTCTCCTGTGCTAGAAGTGTTGGCAACATTGTCAGTTTACATTTGTCAGTCTTCCACTGATGCTCTCATTTTTATTTAAAGAAACTGAGGCAGAAATTCCTGTGCAAGAGCATCTAGCTAGCAAGTGATGCAGCTGGGATTTCCCTCTGGGGCTCACGCTCTGGCTTTATCATCTATGACAATGGAAGTGTGGTTTGAGGAAGTGTAGGTACATAGAGCAGGAAAAGTCCCTGGCCTTGGGGGAACATTCACAGCTCCAGAAGTTGCCCATGTGATTCTAAGTATGGGGGCGCAAAAGGCATTCACAAAGTATGAATTTCTTTCTTTTTAAAAAATGCTTATTTATGTTTTTTTTTTTTCTTGACAGGCAGAGTGGACAGTGAGAGAGAGAGAGAGAGAGACAGAGAGAAAGGTCTTCCTTTTCCGTTGGTTCACCCCCACCCACCCCCCCAATGGCCGCTGTGGTCGATGCGCTGCAGCTGGCACACCATGCTGATCCAAAGCCAGGAGCCAGGTGCTTCCTCCTGGTCTCCCATGCAGGTGCAGGGCCCAAGCACTTGGGCCATCCTCCACTGCACTCCCGGGCCACAGCAGAGAGCTGGACTGGAAGAGGGGCAACCGGGTATCCCATATGGGATCTGGCGCCCCGACTGGGACTAGAACCCGGAGTGCCAGCACCGGCGCCACAGGCAGAGCATTGGCCTATTGAGCCATGGCACCAGCCTGTTTATGTATTTGAGAGGCAGAGTTAAAGACAGAGAAGGGAGAGACAGAGAGATCTTCCATCCACTGGTTTTCTCCCCAATTGTCTGCAATGGCCAGAGTTTGGCTAATACAAAGCCAGGATCCAGGAGCTTCTTCCTGGTCTCCCACATGGGTACAGGGGCCCAAGTACTTGGGCTATCTTCCACCATCTTCCCAGGTCATTAGTAGAAAGCTGGATTGGAAGTAGAACAGCCAGGACTCAAACAGGCGTCTATATGGGATACCAGGTCTGCAGGCAGAGGTTTAACCTAATATGCCACAGCACCAGCCCCGAAGTATGAATTTCTAACATAAGCTCTGAGTCTTCCTCCATAAAGTCCACTAATGAGGATTGAAAACCCAGTGTCTACATTATACCGCATCTTGGCCTGATTAGGGCAAATCTAGCTGAAAGCAGGCTGTGCCTAAGGCTTGATGTGCCAGCTCTGGTCTCTAGAAAGCCAGTGAGCCTACTTGTCCTCACAACTGTGCTGAGTCCCCACCAGTGCTGTGTTAGAGCCAGGCCCGTGGGGTCCACTGATGTGAAGACAGGATTCCAAGTCTGGCTCCTTCAGGTTGCTGACAGGCCCACTAAGAAGACAGGGCTCTACAGAATCCCATTCCCCCATTCATCAAGGTGGGACCAGGGAGTGCTCAGTAGACCCAGGAGTCTTTGTGGATTAAACAGAATATCCGTTGACCTGAGTCTTGACAAGGAACAGGATTTGCTAGCGTTCATCGCACCCGAGGGGTGGGATATGAGTGCAGCCTGGAGGTCACTAACAGTGAGTGGGATGTGTGTAGCTAAGAGTGGGGCCAGCTGCCCAGCTGCAGGGAGGGGCCTGGGCACCTGGTAGCGGGCTGTTGGGCCCCAGGCCCCGAGGAGCCACTGCTGGCTCCTGACAGAGGAGGGAGCGCTTGAGCACGTGGGCTTTAGTTTCCTTCCAGCTTTTCATTTCTGAAAAGGGAGGGAAGGCTTTGATCCTCGAGGTTGATGGTAGCAGAAGGGTCAAGATGAAGGTGTCAGAGGCCTGAACTTGGTGACTCCTGGCACCGTCTATGCCAGAAGTACCAGGGTCTCCCTGTCAGCACGTGTGTCACAGGATTTGGCTGAAGTGCACATTAGGCAAGTTTAGAGAAAAGTCTCCTCACTCAGAGTACACGGGCATACTGCCCTCATGTGTTAAGAAAACAAAGCTCAGTAAAATCATGAGAGCACAAGAGTCCAAGCATCAAATACTCAATCTTCAAAAACTTCCTTCATTAGCAGTGGCAGACTTCTCCCAGACCATCAACAGCTTCAGTGGCAGAATGCGGAAATTCAAATTATAACTTTATGAATGTAAAGGAGCAGTCTCAGACATGCTTGTGGTTTTCGAAATACTTCATAGATGCTAAGTATCAGAATTTTTACATGTTAGTGTTTGAAAGAAATATAAAGTGTGTGTGTGTGTGTGTGAGAGAGAGAGAGAGAGAGAGATCTTCCATCTGCTGATTCACTCCCCAAATGGTTGCAACAACTGGGTCTGGACCAGGCCAAAGCCATGAGCTAGGAGTTTCATCTGGTCTCCCTCCTGGGTGCAGGGGCCCAAGCACTTGGACCATCTTCTGCTGCTTTCCCAGGCACATTAGCAGGGAGGCAGATCTGAAATGGAGCAGTTGGAACTTAAACCAGCACCCATATGGGATGCCAGCATTTCATGGGGTGGTTTAACCCATTGTGCCGTAACGCTGGCCCCGGAAGAGAAGCTATCACACCAGTGGGAGGAGTCTTAGGCTCTACCTGCACCACCTGAAAGGCTCCTCCTGTTTCCCCATGTGGCCTCCAGCATCTCTACCACCCTGCTCATGACATTATCTCTTCAAAGTATGATTCTTCCTGAAGCCCTCACCTTATTGGCTCTTTCTGCCCAGGCTCCCAGAGTTCACAGAGAGTGAGAAGAGGAGGATCAATGGCACCTATGACTTTTTTGGGTTCAATCACTATACCACTGTCTTGGCGTACAACTTCAACTATCCCTCCATCATGTCCACTGTTGATGCAGACAGGTAAGTCTGCCCACAGGGTACCTGGAGCAAACTTTGAAAACTGCAGGAAGGTGCCTCTTAGTCCAACTTTTATACAGAAGCCTGCACAAAAAAGGGCTTAAAGCTCTTGCAAGCTGATATCACAGTTGAAATGTCGAAGAACCTGACCAAGAGACAATGCCAGAGTTTCCAGGAGCCTCCCATTAAGGCACATGTGCTTAATGGGAGTTGTTGTTGTTTTATTTTGTTAAAGATATATTTATTTCAAAGGAAGACACACATACACACATACAAGGTGGGTGCGTGGGAGGAGAATCTTCCATATGCTGGTTCTTCGGAAGGACCAGGACTGGGCCAGGCTGAAACCAGGAGCCTGGAGCTTCTTCCAGGTCTCCCATGTGTGTGGCAGGGGCCAAAGCACTTGGGCCATCTTATCCTGCTTTCCTAGGTGCATTATCAAGGAATTATATTAGAAGTGGAGCGGCCGTATTTCAAACCAACACCCATATGAGATGTCGTTGTTGCAGGCAGTGGCTTTACCACACACTGGCCCCAAGTGTGCTTGGTTTTTAAAACGTATTTTCAAGAAAAACATTTCTCTGGGGCCAGCGCTGTGATATAGTAGACTAAGCCTCCACCTGTGATGCTGGCATCCCGTATAGGCATCGGTTTGTGTTCTGGCTGCCCTTTTTCTGACCCAGCTCTCTGCTATGGCCTGGGAAAACAGCAGAAGATGGTCCAAGTGCTTGGGCCCCTGCACTCACATGGGAGACCTGGAAGAAGCTCGTGGCTCCTGACTTCAGATCCTCCCAGCTTTAGCCATTGCAGCCATTTGGGGAGTGAACCAGCAGATGGAAGAACCCTCTCTGTCTCTCCCTCTTTCTGTCTGTAACTCTACCTCTCAAATAAATAAATAAAATCTTGAAAAAACATTTTTCTTTCCAGGACTTTCCTTTTTTTTTTTTTTTGCCAAATTTTCTTGAATTTTCAGATGTATTTTAGTCAAAATAAGTTTTTTTTTCTTTTTAAAAAAATGTTTTACTCATTTGAAAAGCAGAGTGACAGAGAGAGAGAGAGAGAGAGAGAGAGAGAGAGAGAGAACTATACCCACTGGCTCACTCCCCAAATGGCTACAATAGCTAGTGTTGGTCCAGGCCAAAGCCAGCAGCCTGGAACTCCATCCTGGTCTACCATGTAGGCAGTAATGGCCCAAGTACATGGGCCATCTTCCGTTGCTTTCTTAGGTCTATAGCAGGGAGCTGGATCAGAAGCAGAGCATCCGGGACTTGAAATAGCACCAAGTATGGAATGGATGCCAGCTGCCTAACACACTGCCCCACAACACAGGCCATTCCTTCTTTCTTTTTTAACCCATTAAGTCCCAGGTTTTCAGTTCTGCAAATTTTTTTAAAAAGATTTATTGATTTTATTTGAGAGGAAGAGTTAGAGAGGGAGAGGGAGAGAGAGAATATCTCCCATGCAAAGGTTCATTCCCCAAGTGGCTTGAACAGCCAGGGATGGACCATGCCAAAGACAGCAGCTTCATCCAGGTCTCCCATATGGGTACAGAGACCCAAGCACTTGGGCCATATTCCACAGCTTTCCTAAGCATATTAGCAGAGAGCTGGATTAGAAGTCTAAGAGTCAGGACACAAACCAATGCCCATATGCGATGCCAGCATGGCAGGTGGTGGCTTAACCAGCTGCGCCACAGTGCAGGCCCTGATTCTGCAGATTTTTCAACAATGTAATAATTATTTCAAAATTACCATTTGTGGTCTATTTACTGCTCAATTTAAGTCTATAGGTGTCCTATATAGAGAATGAATGGACATAATGCGTTAAGAAAAGGTCATATGATTATTTTTGTGCTACACAAATAATATATGTTCATGACTGACGCATCAGAAAACAGGAATGCAGCAAGCATTTGGAGTAATGGTAAAGACACTGCTCAGGAGGCCTGCATCCCATATTCCAGTGCCTGGTTCAAGTCACAGCTTCTCTGCTTCTGATCCAGCTTCTTACTACTGTGCACCCTGGGAGGCAGCAGGTGATGTTTCAAATACCTGAGTCCTTCCACTCTCATGGGAGATCTGGATTTTCTGGGCTTCTGGCTTTGGCCTGGTCCAGTACTGTGTGTTGTTGTGAGCACTGGGGAGGGAACCAGTAGATAGAAGATCTCTCTCTGTCTCTACCTCTGTCTCTCTGACTTATACATAAAATGAAAATATACAACAAATTTTTTTATAAAAAGATTCCATGTATATATGTTTTGTTCCATTTCTCACAAGCATCTTTCTACATCAGTAGTGCTGAATCTGTCCATATTCTTTCTTTGAAAACAAGGCCCTACATCCCCCTACACCTCCACTGCACTGTGACTCGCTGAGAGACTGGGGAAACTCCAGAGCACCCTTGTTTGTTCTGTATCTTTTCCCCCACCTGACTCTTGGTGCCTCCTCTGGCCTGTGACTCTCTCCCCAGTAACCCCTGTGTGAGCTCACGAATGGCCCTTGTTCAGGTCAGCTGAGTATGATGAATTTGGGTACCAGTAACATGTTTTCCTGAGGGATTAGGAGCTAAGACGTATAACGGCTGCTCCTTATTTGGACTGTAGGACTCTTGGGACGTCATTTTTGCACATCCTGCCCGGCATGCATTCCTGTGGCATAAGCTGTTCTCTCCTTGTCTATTACTGGAAGGATAGGCCAAGGTCTCAGACAGTTGAAGGTCCCCACCTGTCCGCTCCTGCTTACCACACACATGAGGGCCCTTCTTGTGACCTGTGTGGGGTACTGACAGGTGGCTCAGGGAAGCTACTTCTCTGAGGACACAGCATTCCCTGGAGGACTGGAGCCTGGGACACCCACAGTCATTCACATCTGGTGTTGAATGTCACCTGTCAACGGGGAGCCCGTGCAGGGCTCAGTCCCACAAACAAGACCACTCCTGTCCAGAGACAGAACAGAACAGAGAGCTTCCTGGGCTTTCCAGCATTACAGCAGTATTGAGGGGGGCAACCCGAAGTAAAAAGAGGAGAATCTGAGGCAATTTGATTGTTCTGGCATTTGTATGACAAAACCTCAGGCTTTTCCTAGGCTAAGTCTTTTTTTTTTTATCTTTTATTTAATGAATATAAATTTCCAAAGTACGACTCATGTGTTACAATGGCTTCCCCCCCCATACCGTCCCTCCCACCCAAAACCCTCCCCTTTCCCACTCCCTCTCCCCTTCCATTCACATCAAGATTCATTTTCGATTATCTTAATATACAGAAGGTCAGCTTAGTATACCTTAAGTAAGTATTTCAACAGTTTGCTCCCACACAGAAACATAAAGTGAAAAATAATAGATGATTTTTTTAAATGATGATGAAATCAGATCAGACCTATTGTCATGTTTAATCCCAGTGAGAGTCAAGTTGGGAATTGATAATTTCTTTTTTTTTTTTTTTTTACAGAAGATCAGTTTAGTGTACATTAAGTAAAGATTTCAATCGTTTGCACCCCCATAGAAACACAAAGTGAAATATACTGTTTGAGTACTCGTTATAGCATTAAGCCTCAGTGTACACAGCACGTTAAGGACAGAGATCCTACATGAGGAGTAAGTGCACAGTGACTCCTGTTGTTGACTTTACCAATTGACACTCCTGTTTATGGCATCAGTAATCTCCCTATGCACCAGTTATGAGTTTCCAAGGCTATGGAAGCCCCTTGAGTTCTCCGACTCTTATCTTGTTTAGACACGGTCATAGTCAAAGTGGAGGTTCTCTCCTCCCTTCAGAGAAAGGCACCTCCCTCTTTGAAGACCTGTTCTTTCCACTGGGATCTCACTCACAGAGATCTTTTTGCCAGAGTGTCTTGGCTTTCCATGCCTGAAATACTCTCATGGGCTTTTCAGCCAGATCCGAGTGCCTTTAGGGCTGATTCTGAGGCCAGAGTGCTATTTCGGATATCCGCCATTCTATGAGTCTGCTGAGTATCTCACTTCCCATGTTGGATCACTCTCCCCTTTATTTATTCTATCGGTTGGTGTTAGCAGATACTAGACTTGTTTATGTGCTCCCTTTGACTCTTAGTCCTTTCATTATGATCAATTGTGAACAGAAATTGATCACTTGGGATAGTGAGATGGCATTGGCACATGCCACCTTGATGGGATTGAATTGGAATCCCCTGGTATGTTTCCAACTCTACCAATTGGGGCAAGTCAGCCCGAGCATGCCCCAAATTATACATCTCTTCCCTCTCTTATTCCCACTCTTATGTTTAACAGGGATCACATTTCAGTTAATTTTCAACACTTAAGAATAACTGTGTGATAATTACAGAATTAAACCAGTCATATTAAGTAGAACAGACAAAAAAAATACTATGAGGGATAATGTATTAAGTTGTCCATTAGCAGTCAGGGCTATGCTGATCAAGTCACCATTTCTCATAGTGTCCATTTCACTTCAGGAGGTTTCCTTTTTGGTGTTGAGTCAGTTGTCACCAATCAGGGAGAACATATGGTATTTGTCCCTTTGGGACTGGCTTACTTCACTCAGCATGATGTGTTCCAGATTCCTCCATTTTGTTGCAAATGACTGGATTTCGTTGTTTCTTACTGCGGTATAGTACTCTAAAGAATACATATCCCATAATTTCTTTATCCAGTCTACCATTGATGGGCATTTAGGTTGGTTCCAGGTCTTGGCTATTGTGAATTGTGCTGCAATAAACATTAGGGTGCAGACTGCTTTTTTCTTTATCAATTTAAACTCCTTTGGGTAAATTCCAAGGAGTGGGATGGCTGGGTCGAACGGTAGGGTTATATTCAGGTTTCTGAGGAATCTCCAGACTGTCTTCCATAGTGGCTTAACCAGTTTGCATTCCCACCAACAGTGGGTTAGTGTCCCTTTTTCCCCACATCCTCGCCAGCATCTGTTGTTGGTAGATTTCTGTATGTGAGCCATTCTAACCGGGGTGAGGTGAAACCTCATTGTGGTTTTGATTTGCATTTCCCTGATTGCTAGTGACCTTGAACATTTTTTCATGTGCCTGTTGGCCATTTGGATTTCCTCTTTTGAAAAATGTCTATTGAAGTCCTTGGCCCATCTCTTAAGTGGGTTGTTGGTTTTGTTTTTGTGGAGTTTCTTGATCTCTTTGTAGATTCTGGTTATTAACCCTTTATCTGTTGCATAGTTTGCAAATATTTTTTCCCATTCTGTCGGTTGTCTCTTCACTCTCCTGACTGTTTCTTTTGCAGTACAGAAACTTCTCAATTTGATGCAATCCCAATAGTTGATTTTGGCTTTGACTGTCTGTGCCTCCCGGGTCTTTTCCAGAAATTCTTTGCCTGTGCCAATATCTTGAAGGGTTTCTCCAATGTTCTCTAATAACTTAATGGTGTCAGGACGTAGATTTAGGTCTTTAATCCACGTTGAGTGGATTTTTGTGTAAGGTGTAAGGTAGGGGTCTTGCTTCATGCTTCTGCACGTGGAAATCCAGTTTTCCCAGCACCATTTATTGAATAGACTGTCCTTGCTCCAGGAATTAGTTTTAGATCCTTGATCAAATATAAGTTGGCTGTAGATGTTTGGGTTGATTTCTGGTGTTTCTATTCTGTTCCATTGGTCTATCCATCTGTTTCTGTACCAGTACCATGCTGTTTTGATTACAACTGCCCTGTAGTATGTCCTGAAGTCTGGTATTGTGATGCCTCCGGCTTTGTTTTTGTTGTACAAGATTGCCTTAGCTATTCGAGGTCTCTTGTGCCTCCATATGAATTTCAGCATCATTTTTTCTAGATCTTCGAAGAATGTCTTTGGTATCTTGATTGGGATTGCATTGAATCTATAAATTGCTTTTGGGAGAATGGACATTTTGATGATGTTGATTCTTCCAATCCATGAGCATGGAAGATTTTTCCATTTTTTGGTATCCTCTTCTATTTCTTTCTTTAAGGTTTTGTAATTTTCATCGTAGAGATCTTTAACGTCCTTGGTTAAGTTTATTCCAAGGTATTTGATTGTTTTTGTAGCTATTGTGAATGGGATTGATCTTAGCAGTTCTTTCTCAGTCATGGCATTGCTTGTGTATACAAAGGCTGTTGATTTTTGTGCATTGATTTTATATCCTGCCACTTTGCCAAACTCCTCTATGAGTTCCAATAGTCTCTTAGTAGAGTTCTTTGGATCCTCTAAGTACAGAATCATATCGTCTGCAAAGAGGGATAGTTTGACTTCTTCCTTCTTGATTTGTATTCCTTTGATTTCTTTTTCTTGTCTGATGGCTCTGGCTAAAACTTCCAGAACTATGTTAAATAGCAGTGGTGAGAGTGGGCATCCCTGCCTGGTGCCAGATTTCAGTGGAAATGCTTCCAACTTTTCCCCATTCAATAGGATGCTGGCCGTGGGTTTTTTATAAATTGCTTTGATTATATTGAGGAATGTTCCTTCTATACCCAATTTGCTTAGAGTTTTCATCATGAAAGGGTGTTGAATTTTATCAAATGCTTTCTCTGCATCAATTGAGATAATCATATGGTTTTTCTTCTGCAGTCTGTTAATGTGGTGAATCACATTGATTGATTTGCGAATGTTGAACCATCCCTGCATACCAGGGATGAATCCCACTTGGTCTGGGTGGATGATTTTCCTGATGTGTTGTTGTATTCTATTGGCCAGAATTTTATTGAGGATTTTTGCGTCTATGTTCATCAGGGATATTGGTCTGTAATTTTCTTTCAGTGCTGCATCTTTCTCTGGCTTAGGGATTAAGGTGATGCTGGCTTCATAGAAAGAATTTGGGAGGATTCCCTCTTTTTCGATTGTTCTGAATAGTTTGAGAAGAAATGGGATTAGTTCTTCTTTAAATGTCTGGTAGAATTCAGCAGTGAATCCATCTGGTCCTGGGCTTTTCTTTGTTGGGAGGGCCTTTATTACTGTTTCAATTTCTGTTTCAGTTATGGGTCTATTTAGGTTTTTGATGTCTTCATGGTTCAATTTTGGTAGATTGCATGTGTCCAGGAATCTATCCATTTCTGATAGGTTTTCCTGTTTGCTGGCATACAGGTCCTTGTAGTAATTTCTGATGATTCTTTTTATTTCTGTGGTGTCTGTTGTTACGTTTCCTTTTTCATCTCTGATTTTATTGATTTGGGTCTTTTCTCTTCTTTTTTTAGTTAGTTGGGCCAATGGGGTGTCAATTTTGTTTATTTTTTCAAAAAACCAGCTTCTCGCTTGGCTGATTTTTTGTAATGTTTTTTTGGATTCAATCCTGTTAATTTCTTCTCTGGTTTTAATTATTTCTCTTCTCCTACTAGATTTGGGTTTGGTTTGCTGCAGTTTTTCTAGGTCCTTCAGGTGTGCTGAAAGCTCATTTATTTGGTACCTTTCCAATTTCTTGATATAGGCACCTATTGCTATAAATTTGCCTCTCAATACTGCTTTTGCTGTATCCCATAAGTTTTAATATGTTGTGTTGTTGTCTTCATTTGCTTCCAGAAAGTTTTTGATTTCTCTTTTGATTTCTTGAATGACCCAGTGTTCATTCAGGAGCATGTTGTTCAGTCTCCATGTGTTTGCATACTTTCTGGGGTTTCCTGAGTTGCTAATTTCCAGCTTCATCCCGCTGTGGTCTGAGAAGCTGCATGGTATGATTCTAATTCTTTTAAATTTGCTGAGACTTGCTTTATGGCCTAGTATGTGATCAATCCTAGAGAAGGTTCCATGCGCTGCTGAGAAGAATGTGAAGTCTGTAGATGTAGGGTTGAAAGTTCTGTAGATATCTGTTAGATCCATTTGGGCAATAGTGTCAATTAAATCTGCTATTTCCTTGTTGATCTTCTGTCCGGATGATCTGTCTATTTCTGAGAGTGGAGTATTGAAGTCCCCCAGTACTATTGTATTGGAATCTAAATCTCCCTTTAAGTCCCTTAACATATCTTTTAAATAGACCGGTGCCCTGTAATTAGGTGCATATACATTTATAATAGTTACATCTTCCTGTTGAATTGAACCCTTAATCATTATATAGTGTCCCTCTTTGTCTCTCTTAACAGTTTTTGTATTAAAGTTTATTTTGTCTGATATTAATATGGCTACACCTGCTTTTTTTTGGTTTCTGTTGGCATGGAATATCTTTTTCCAACCTTTCACTTTCAGTCTGCATGCCTCTTTGTTAGAGAGATGTGTTTCTTGTAGGCAACAAATAGTTGGGTTGTGTTCTGTGAGCCAGTCAGCCAAACGGTGTCTTTTAACTGAAGAATTCAGACCATTAATGTTCAATGTGACTATTGATATGTAGTGACTTTGCCCTGCCATTTTCCCGGAAATATTTTCTAGTATATGCTTTGAGCTTCCCATGCTCTTTTACTGGTAGGTGTTCTTCCTTTCCCTTCTTTCATATTGATGGCCGTGTTTCTGTGTTTCTGAGTGTAGCACATCTTTAAGTATCTTTTGCAGGGCCGGACGAGTGGCCACAAAGTCTTTCAATTTCTGTTTGCTATGAAAGGTCTTTATTTCACCTTCATTCACAAATGAGAGCTTGGCAGGATATAATATTCTGGGCTGGCAATTTTTCTCTCTTAGCACCTGTGCTATGTCTCGCCATTCCCTCCTAGCTTGTAGGGTTTCTGATGAGAAGTCAGCTGTGAGTCTGATTGGAGATCCTCTGAGAGTAATCTGACGTTTCTCTCTTGCACATTTTAGGATCTTTTCTTTATGTTTCACTGTGGTAAGTTTAATTACCACGTGTCGTGGTGAGGATCTCTTTTGGTCATGTTTATTGGGGGTTCTATGAGCTTCCTGTACTAGGATATCTCTGTCCTTCTCCAAACCTGGAAAGTTCTCTGCTAGTATCTCACTAAAAAGGCCTTCCAATCCTTTCTCTCTCTCCATGCCTTCAGGAACTCCTAGAACTCGAATGTTGGTTTTTTTTAATAGTATCCTGTAGATTCCCAACAATATTTTTTAGGTTTCTAATTTCCTCTTCTTTTCTTTGGTTTGACTGTATGTTTTCCTGTGCTCTATCTTCTAAGTCCAATATTCTCTCTTCTGCTTCACCCATTCTGTTTTTAAGGCTTTCTAATGTGTTTGTCATTTGATCTATTGAGCTCTTCATTTCATTTTGATTTCTCTTCACTATAACACTTTCCTGTTCTACTAGTTTCTGAGTTTCATTTTGACTCTTCCTTAAAATTTCGTTTTCATGAGAGAGATTTTCAATCTTGTCCATTAAGGATTTCTGTAGTACAAGGATTTGCTTTTGAAAACTTCTAAATGTTCTTATCATAAATTTTTTGAAATCCGTATCTTGCATTTCTTCTATCTCATCATCTTCATACTCTTGGCTTGGGGTGTTTTGCTTATTTGGAGGCATCATAGTGTCATCGTTGATCTTGCTCCCTCTATTTCTGTGTTTGTTACTCGGCATAGTTAATTCTTCTTGCGTCACTGTGCGTTTTTTTTTTCTTTTTTTTTTTTTAAACTGTGTCCGTGTTAAGTGGACTGCCTGCTGTTGGAGGAGCCTTGGAGGCTTGAGATGGGTGAGGCCTGAGAGCTCTGCCTGGTTCTTCCTGGTTAAGGGTGTGCAAAGGTGACACCCTCAGGTTATGCGTGGTAAATCTGTCTCTTTTTGTTTATTTATTTATTTTATTTATTCAGGGGGTAAGTAACACCGCAGGGCACGGCTGTGCAGAATTGATGGTATTTAGCTTCCAGTCTTTGGCTCCTCTGGACTCCCACTGGGTTGCCTTGGCTACTGAATTGTAGTAACTCAGTTCCTTAGCTCTCCCCCATTGATATGTAAATCCAGAGAGGAGGCCTGCTCTTTGTCTCTTGGGAATTCTTCAAGCCTTGCAGCCTTGTAACCTTTGCAAGGTTAGGGGGAAGAGAAACCCTGAAGCTTTTTTTTTTCCTTCTTTCCGGTAGTGAGTTTGCTGCACTTTCCGGCCCCCCTCTAGATTCTGACCCCCGTTTCCCCACCAATGTCTCGGGTTATTGAGCTCACCTCCCCTTCCAGCGCCGATGTGTGGACTCGGAGCCCTGAGCGTCCCAAGTCTCCCCGCTGTTGTCTGTGTGGCATGCACTCCCCTTGGAGCACTGGGGCTTCTGCGGCTTGGTCCCGCGACTTGGCTTCCGCGCAGTGGGCGACCTTGTTCTCCCAGTAGGTCCTCCGATTCATGATTCCCGTGCAATTTTTTCCTGGTTCTTTTTTCTGCGGCTACCGTAACTCCCCTTTTATTAAACTAAATTTTCCCGGACTATCGGTGCGCGCCCTCACTATTCCGCCATCTTGGCTCCGCCCCCCTAGGCTAAGTCTTGTTTTGTGTAAAGACCCCCTTAGGATTCACAGAACAAAATCTGATCTTTAGTTTTTGAACTCACAGGGGAGTTGCCTCCATCGTAGATCGCTCTTGGCCAGGTTCTGGCTCTTACTGGCTGAAGATGACACCTTTTGGCTTCAGGAGGATCCTGAACTGGATAAAGGAGGAGTACAACAACCCTCCGATTTATGTAACAGAGAACGGGGTGTCCCATCGGGGAGACTCGTACCTCAACGACACTACCAGGATCTACTACCTCCGCAGTTACATCAATGAGGCCCTCAAAGGTATGCCAGGCCCACCCCTTTCACTGTTGGAAACATGGCCAGCATCTGCAGGAGGGGAGCATTCACCCCCAGCCACAGTAACAAGCCTTTCTTTGAGCCATGTCCTGAATGTTTTCCTTCCTCTCTCTAAGCTCAGCAAGCAAACACAGTGAAAAATGTCCTATCTGGCCTGAGTTATCTGGTGTCCTAGCTCTTCCCTGAGATCTGGTGTCTTTGGATATCTGCACTCCCTAGAGGATGGTCTGGGCAGAGGTCAGAAGGAATAGTCTGCATGGTTGTCCACATGTAGGGTCTTTGTTCCCCAAACCAAACTTTGAGAACCCTTGACCTAGACTTAAGAACTTGGGATGGGACCACGAGAATAAGGGGACAGAAAGCAGTGCTGAGTAACAGAGTGAGCCACACACCAGACAAGGAAGTATCTAGAAAATCCTGTCCCAGCTAACATCTCTATCATCTAGGGCTCTTTCTTTTCTTTTTAAAAATACTTACTTATTTGAAAGGCACCCTTAAATCTCCTGGTTTGTTCCACCAATGGCTGCAATGGCTGGTGCTGGTCCAGGCAAAACAAGGAGTCCAGAGCTGCATCTGGATCTCTCTCATGGGTGACAGCGGCCCAGGTGCTTTGGCCATCTTCTGCTGTCTTCCTTGGCTCATTAGCAGTGAGCTGCATCAGAAGTGGAGCAGTTTTTTGAACCAGCACTCCAGTATAGGATGCCAGCATTGCAGGTAACAGCATAACTCAATGTTCCACGGTGCCAGTCCCAGGATCCTTTATTTTCTATAAGAGGGAGCACTAACATTCTAAGGCATTGACCAAGATTGGTATCCTGTAATGCAGAGAGGAGGGAGTGTAGATGACCCAGTGGGATGAGCTCAGGCTGCCTGTGTCCTGAATCCTACATAGTGTTGAGCATTTCTAGAAAGATACTGGTGTCGGGGCTGGCATGTGGCATATCAAGTTAAGCTCCCTCCTGCAATGCTGGCATTCCATAGGCAAGCCAGTTCGAGTCACAGCTGATTCACTTCTGATAGTTCCTTGCTTATGCACCTGGGAAAGCAGTGGAGGATGGCCAAAGTTCTTGGCCCCCTGCACCCATGTCAGAGACCTGGGAAGAGCTCCTGGTTCCTGGCTTTGGCCAGGCCCAGCCTTGGCCGTTACAGCCACTTAGGGAATGAATCAATGGATAGAAGATCTCTCCCTCTCTCTTCCATACAATCCATCTGTAACTCTTTCAAATAAATAAAATAAATGTTAAAAAATAAAGATGTTGGTGGCATTACATGCAGGGGAAGGTGTAGCTGTCTCCAAGAGCCAGTGCAAAAGTTCACCTGAATTTGCAGAAATACAGTGGGGAGAGCTGTGGGCTGAGCTGGCTGTGGGGACCTGGCAGAGGTGTCTTATTGGACAAGGAAAGTTGAAACCTGAACTCTGTTTGCGCAGCTGTGCAGCAGGACAAGGTGGACCTTCGAGGATACACAGTCTGGACTCTAATGGACAACTTCGAGTGGTACACAGGCTTCTCAGATAAGTTTGGTCTGCATTTTGTGAACTACAGTGACCCTTCTCTGCCAAGGATCCCCAGAGAGTCAGCCAAGTTTTACGCCTCCATAGTCCGGTGCAACGGCTTCCCCGACCCTGCAGAGGGGCCTCACCCTTGTCTCCTCCAGCCAGAAGGTGAGACGGGGCTCTGGGAGGGACAAAAACCAAAGGATGAGGGGCCAGAGCAAGGGCCTATCTCTCTGTCCAGCTAATTATGCTCCTCTGCCTCTCCATCCCCTTCATTCATTAGGCCAGGATTTATTTTATTGAATGTTTCAGACACTCCTGGGATGAACAAAGGAAACTTGGGGCTAATGTTATCCCCCAGAACGAAGCCCTGGTGCGGGAAAAGCAGGTCTAGGTTCTTATCCAGCCCTCCCACTGCCTTGCTGTGTGACCTCAGACAAGAAACTAGGCAGGTGCCTCTGGGAAGTCAGAAGGACCCAGCTGAAGAACTGGGAAAGTGCAGGGAGGGCCTGTACAACATGGGGCCAATGTGTGTCGAAGGCTGCGAAAGTATAAATCACTGTACCAGTGCGCAGCGATCCAACTTAGATGATATCCCAACTGCCGATACAGATGTTTAAAATAGAAAACTGCTTAGCTGCAGTCAGAGGCTCTTGCCACACAGAGAAAGGGACAGCATGTTCACCTCAGCAAGGCACTCACCCTCGCTGTGCAGATCTGGGGAATACGTAGCCTCTGGACCCCAGGGACCCAGCCTGGGCCTACTCTAGGGCACGTGGGTGTGATAAATGAGTCAGCACCACAGCACAAACTGCTCTCTCTTGTCCTTCCCTAGGCACTGACCCCACCATGAGCCCCGTGAGCCAGGAGGAAGTCCAGTTCCTGGGGCTGTCGCTCGGCTCGACGGAAGCAGAGACGGCTTTGTACGTGCTCTTTTCTCTCATGCTGCTTGGAGTCTGTGGCTTGGCATTTTTATCATACGCATTGTGCAAGAGCTCCAAGCAAAGGAAAAAACTAAGCCAACAGGAACTGAGCCCCGTTTCTTCATTCTGACAAGTCACGCAGGCCTAGTTTCTCTGTTATACCTGTGCCAGCCACCAGACTCCTCAGGTCTTGTATTCTCTTGCTGAGATGGCTTGAATCTTGAAGGATTTTGAGTTCTGATTAAACTGGAAATGTTGTCTATTGCCCTTATACTGGGAGTACTGGAAATATGCAGATACTGAACTGGTCTGGTGATCTGTAAACCACTAAATTGAATTTAACCAGGGTGTTGTAAGTTTCAGAATTTTTGAAGGTGGAATCCTGAGTTGAAACCACAGAAATCCTCTCCTAAGAAGGAATCAACTCCACTGTGCAGACAGACTGCACAGTCATTCACCTCCTGCCCTCTCTTCAATTCCCTCCTACCCCCTACTTGGCATTCCCAGAAAATAAAAATGGTACCGCACACTGTGTCCTATCTCCTATGGTTGTGTCTCTGTGAGAAGGTGGGTGCATCAGAAGCTAGGCAGCCACACAAGCCATTTGGGGCTCTTACCAAGCTTCCTGCCAGACCAAGGCGTTCTCCATGCTTTTTTTTTTTTTTTTTTGAAATATTTATTTATTTATTAGAAAGAGTTACACAGAGAGGAGAGCAGAAAGAGAGAGAGAGAGAGAGAGAGAGATCTTGCATCAAATGGTTCACTCTCTAGGTAGCTGCAATGGCCGGAGCTGTGCCGATCCCAAGCCAGGAGCCTCTTCTGGGTCTCCCACACGGGTGGATCTTCTACTGCTTTCCCAGGCCACATCAGTGAGCCAGATCGAAATTTGAGCAGCCAGGACTAGAACCATCTGCCTGCTTCATATTCCCTGGGGTAGATGCTGTTAACTTGCAGAGATGGCATCTGACCATCATTAGTCCCTCCTCCACCAGCCCCCACCACTGCCACCTTTTATGTCATCCCTGGCTCTCCTACCAGAGCACTTTGTTTTTACTTACTTGAAAGGCAGAGAATCAGAGGTAAGCTGAGGGAGATCTTTCATCCATTGGTTCACTCCCTAAATGCATGCATCAGCTGGGGCTGGATCAGCTCAGAACCAGACGCCTAGAACTCAATTCAGGCCTCCCAAGAGGTGGCAGGAACCCAAGTACTTGAGCCATCACCCACAGTCCCCCATGGTGCCCATATGCAGGAAGCTGGAGTAGGAAGCAGGGCTGGGATACAAATCCAGGCACTCTGATACGGGATAGGGCATCTCAAGGGGCATCTTACCCACTGCACCAAATGCTCACCCCATCTATGGCATGACCGTAAGGAGTCCCACATGAATAACCTAGGCCCATTTAGCCTATTTTCTTCCTCCTCTCCCAATCTGTGATACTTCTGAACTGCCTGTAGGTCCTCCACTATCCCATATTCCTCTGTGTCTTTGCAAATGTTATGCCTTCTGCCTAGGATGTTCTTCTGAAATTGCCTTCAAGTCTCAGTTGAAATAATGAACTTCCTCCTCTGGAGAAAAAATGGCTTCTTAATTTCGAGTGTTCCAGGCAGAAACTTCTTCCTCTATCTTGACTGTAAATATCCCCCACTATAACTGAGCCATGTTATACTGGAAGTGCATATTTCTGAGCCATCAGCTTCTTGAGGCTGGGCACTCTGTCTTGTCATTGGGAAGCACATTTTGGAGAGAGCAATGGAAAATATATCTGCTGCCTGTAGTTATACCTTCAAAGAACTTATCCAGAGCAGTTGTAGGAGACAAGAAGGATGTAGTCTTTTCAATCCCCTTGAATGTGCTGAGACAGTCTCAGTGCGAAAACCCTAAAGAACTATTCTGTTTGGGGTAGGTGTGTGAGGTACCAGTTGACACTGCTTGGGATGCCTGCATCCCATGTTGTAGTACATGGGTTCAGGTCTTGACTCAGCACCTGATTCCAGCTTCCTGTAATAAATGAGTCCTCTAGGTGGCAGCAAGGATGACTCAAGTACTTGGGTTCCTGCCATTCACTAGGGAGACCAGGATTGAGTTCCTGGATCTCAGCTTTAGTCTAAGTCCAGCTGTTGTGGAAATTTGTGTACTGTACCAGAAGATAAAGTTCTGTTTCTTTCCCTCTCAAGTGAAAAACAAAACAAAAATTATTAGATCTCTATAGTGTTTCCAGAGAGCTGAAAAATTGTTCTCTAAAAATACTACTTCCTGGGGCCGGCACTGTGGCGCAGCAGGTTAATGCCCTGTCCTGAAGCGCCGGCATCCCATATGGGCGCCAGTTCTAGTCCTGGCCGCTCCACTTCCGATCCAGCTCTCTGCTATGGCCTGGGAAAGCAGTAGAAGATGGCCCAAGTGCTTGGGTCCATGCACCCATGTAAGAGACTTGGAAGAAGCTCCTGGCTCCTGGCTTCAGATCTGCACAGCTCCAGCCATTCCGGCCATCTGGGGAGTGAAGTAGCGGGTGGAAGACCTCTCTGTCTCTACCTTTTTCTGTAACTCTGTCTTTCAAATAAATAAAATAAATCTTAAAAAAAAACACTACTTCCTTTTTTTTTTTGAAGATTTATTTATTTGAGAAGCAGTATTTTTTTTTAACTTTTATTTAATGAATATAAATTTCCAAAGTACAGCTTATGGATTACAATGGCTTCCCCCCATAACGTCCCTCCCACCGGCAACCCTCCCCTTTCCCACTCCCTCTCCCCTTGAGAAGCAGTATTACACACGGAGGAAGAGACAGAAAGATAAGCCTTTCATCTGCTTGTTCACTTCCTAAATGGCCATAAGAGCCAGAGGTGGGCAGATCTGAATCCAGGAGCCAGGAGCTTCTTCCAGGTGTCCCATGTGGGTGCAGGGACCCAAGCACTTGGGCCATCTTCCTTTGCTTTCCCAGGCCATTAGCAGAGAGCTGCGTTGAAAGTGGAGCAGCTGGGACTCAAACTGGTGCCCATATTGGATGCCATTGCTGCAAGCAGAGGCTTAAGCTTCTACACCACAGTGTAGGCCCCTAAAAAATTACTTCTCACAGGTTTTGTTTTGTTATTTTTTTTAAAGATTAATTTACTTATTTGGAAGGCAGGGTTACAGAGAGGTAGAAGGGCAGGGTGGTCTTCCCTCTGCTGGTTTACTCTCTGGATGTTTGCAATGGCTGGAGCTGGGCAGATCTGAAGCCAGGAGCCAGGAGCTTTTTCTAGGTCTGCCACATGGGTACAGGGGCCCAAGGATTTAGGCCATATTCTACTGCTTTCCCAGCCCTAGCAGTGGGTTAGATAGAAGAAATGCAGGCAGGACTTGAATTGGCGTCCATGTGGGATGCTGGCACTGCAGACGACAGATTTACCCACTACGCCACAGCACCAGCTCCTTCTCACAGGTTTTAAAGGCATGATCATGCTTGAAAAAAATTTTTTTTTATTTTGACAGGTAGAGTTATAGACAGTGAGAGAGAGAGAGAGAGAGAGAGAGAGAGAGAGAGGTCTTCCTTCTGTTGGTTCATTCCCCAAATGGCCGCTACAGCCGGCGCTGTACCAGCCCGAAGCCAGGAGCCAGGTGCTTCTTCCTGGTTTCCCATGCAGGTGCAGGGATCCAAGCACTTGGGCCATCCTCCACTGCCCTCCCAGGCCACAGCAGAGAGCTGGACTAGAAGAGGAGCAACCGGGACTAGAACCCGGGGGGGCCCATATGGGATGCTGGCGCCAAGTGAGCCACGATGCCGGTCCCGAAATTTTGTTTCTTACTAGTGTTCCTTAATTGAATTGTGGTCTATAGAAAATTCTTATCAAACGTCCACCACTGGGGTTGGTGTTATAGCATAGCTGGTTGGTTAATCTGGTTCCTGCAACACTGGCATCCTATATGGGCACTACTATGTGTCCTGGCTGCTCCACTTCCCAGCAGAATATGGCCTTAATACTTGAGCCTCTCCCACCCACTTGAGAAAATTGAATAAAGCGGTTGGCTCTTGGTTTTGGCTTGGCCCAGCCCTATCCACTGTTAGCCATTTAGGGAGTGCACAGTGAATGGGAGATCTCTGTGTCTCTGCCTTTCAAATAAAATAAATTAATCTTAAAAAAAATCCACTACTGATTCCCAACTTGGCAGTCACAAACTTGTGGTACATAAGCATAAGTATTTTTTTTTCTAGATCAATAGATAGGAAATGTTTGTCAGTTGAGGCTGGGAGTGGTAATAAGCCTTACCTTAAAGATATATCCCGTTAGTATAAATAGCAAATGCCTTTAAGATAAAAGGTCAAAATAAAGTTACAAATTTTTTTACTGTTTATTTTCTAAAGATAATAATCATTCTATATTCTTGTAATATGTCTGACTTTTTAATATAAGCAGTTTTATGACAAATAAAAAATGAAAGGCTTAAAATAAAAAAAGATATATCCTGGGTATAAAGACTTAGTATTTTTTTATTTTATTTAATTAATTAATTTATTTATTTATTTTTTGACAGGCAGAGTGGACAGAGAGAGAGAGAGACAGAGAAAGGTCTTCCTTTGCCGTTGGTTCACCCTCCAATGGCCGCTGCGGCTGGTGCGCTGCGGCCGGTGCACCGTGCTGATCCGAAGCCAGGAGCCAGGTGCTTCTCCTGGTCTCCCATGGGGTGCAGGGCCCAAGCACTTGGGCCATCCCCCACTGCACTCCCTGGCCACAGCAGAGAGCTTGCCTGGAAGAGGGGCAACCGGGACAGAATCCGGCGCCCCAACCGGGACTAGAACCCGGTGTGCTGGTGCCGCAAGGTGGAAGATTAGCCTAGTGAGCCGCGGCGCCGGCAGTATCTTTTTTTTAAAGATTTACTTTATTTATTTGAAAGACAGAGATACAGAGAGAGCTAGAGAGAGAGAGAGAGAGTTTGTCCATCTGCTGGTTCACTCCCTACATGACCGCAATGGTCAGAGCTGAGCTGATCAGGAGCCAGGAGCTTCTTCTGCGTCTCCCACTTGGGTGCAGGGGTCCAAGGACTTGGGCCATCTTCTGCTGCTTTCCCAGGCCATAGTAGAGATCTGGATGGGAAGTGGAGCAGCTTGGACTAGAACCGGCACCTATATGGGATGCTGGCGTCTCAGGCCAGGGCTTTAACCCGCTGTGCCCCAGTGGCAGCCCCAAGACTTAGTATCTTAAGCAGTCAATTACATCTAATTTCTAAATCAGTATAACTTGGAGTGGGGGACACCAAGAAGATAAAGCGAAGTTTCACAAATGAAAACATGTCTTAAGAGGAGCCAGGATAAAGTTGGGGTGGATATTAAAACATTTTAAACTAGTTATTAAAATAGTTTGGCAGCAGAGAACAAATATGAAGAGTAATAAAGGAAAACAGAGTGTAGCATAGATCCAATTACATAAAGGAACAGAGATGAGACAAAGGGGGCATTCCAAATCAGGGGGAAAGATGAATGATTCCAAAACTGGTGGTGGGACAACAGGTTAGCTCCTGAGGATGTTAGCCATGGGTATGAGATGGAGCCAGATACCTTCCTTGGATATCAGATTGAAACATGCAAAAAGAAAACCATGAGAATAATGGGTTACCAAAAATTAATTTTGAAATGGGTAATGTATTTATAGGCAAGACTCAAGATCTAATGGCCATAAAGAAAAATAATAACTTTGAGCATATAAATATTACAGCATAAAAGTTATCATCAGTATATTTATCAAAAATCAAAAGGAGAAAATATTTACAACATCTGCTAGCAAAGAGCTAATTTTTTAATGTGTACATAGGATCCTAAAAAAATCAATAAGAAAACTTACGAAATAAGTGAAAGGCCGGCATCACGTCTCACTTGGCTAATCCTCTGCCTGCGGTGCCGGCACCCCAGGTTCTAGTCCCGGTTGGGGTGCTGGGTTCTAGTCCCGGTTGCTCCTCTTCCAGTTCAGCTCTCTGCTGTGCCCCGGGAGAGCAGTGGAAGATGGTCCAAGTGCTTGGGTCCCTGCACCCGCATGGGAGACCTGAAGGAAGCATCGGACTCCTGGCTTCTGATCGGCTCAGCGCTGGCCGTAGCGGCCATTGCGGGAATAAACGAATGGAAGGAAGACCTTTCTCTCTGTCTCTCTCTTATTTTCTATAACTCCCTAACTGTCTAACTCTGCCTGGCAAAAAAATAAAAACCAAAAATAAGTGAAAAAGACCAGGTACATGAAAAGATGCTCAGCTTCATCAGTGATAAACACAATCTATATCAAATGCATAATAAAGGTTTCAAGCACGGTGTTGACAGAGACGAGAAAGCATGGTTAGACCGTGTTGGCCAGGGTGTGGGGAGACCACATTCTCACACCCTGCTGGTGGAGGTTCAGACTCATATAACCTTTAGAGCTATAGCTTTGGCTTACATTTTATATTAAGAGCAGAAAGCTTTGACAGCATGTTTCATCTTTCATAATCCAAACATTCTTTAACGTGGCAATTAAACAAACATACGCTATACGTATACTTTCACAGTGAGAATTACCTCCCCTCAAGGACGTTCACTGTAGTATTGCTTTTATTAGAAAAACAGAAACAATTTGTAATAACCACTGACTGCAATCAGAGCATGGATAATAAATTGGGGTATGATGGTCATCAAGTAGAGTGTTTTGTGGTCACTTCTAAGATGAGGTAGCTATGTGTTGACAGAGAAGATATTCAAGACTGTAAGTAAAATAGCAAAATGCAGGATAGTAAATATAATATGATTCTACTTATTTAAAAATAAAGATTATATATTTGCTTATATATGCATAAAATTTTTCTGAAAATTACGTAAGCTATTAATAAAGGTTTCCTCTGGAGAATAATATGAACAGTAAGATCCAAGCAGGCAGCTTCATATTACAGCCTTATATACTGATCTGAATTTTTTACCATATGTACTTTAAAAAAAATAAGATTTATTTATTTATTTGAAATTCAGAATTAGACAGAGAGAGAAACAGAAAGATCTTCCATCTACAGGTTCACTCCCCAGATAGTCACAATGGCCAAGGTTGGACCAGGCTGGAGCAAGGAGTTTCATCCAGGTCTCCCACTTGGGTAGCAGAGACCCAAGCACTTGGCCTTTCCTCCAATGATTTCTCAGGTTATCAGAAACAAGTTGGATCAGAAGTGGAGTAGCCAGGACATGAACTAGCTCCCATACTGGTGTCCCAGAAGGTGGCTTAACGTGCTATGCCACAACATGGGCCCTGTGTGTACTTTTTTCAAAGGTAATAGTTGAGGGGCTGATGTTTTGGCATGTGGGTAAAGCCACCACTCAAAACACTAGCACACCATATGGGCACCAGTTGGAGTCCTGGCTGTTCCACTTCTGATCCAGCTACTTACCAATGGTCTGAGAAAAGCAGCCGAAGATAGCCCAAGTTTTTGGACCCTTGCCACCCACATGGGAGACCTGGAAGAATCTCCTGGCACTGGCCTGGCCCAGCCTAACCATTACACCCATCTATGGAGTGAACCATCAAATGAAAGATTTCTCTATCTCTGTCTCTCCCTCATTCTCTATAACTTTTTCAATTAAATAAACCTTTAAAAAGGAAGAAGAGGGGCTGGCGCCATGGCTCAATTGGTTAATCATCTGCCTACAGTGCCAGCATCCCATATGGGCACTGGTTCTAGTCCTCTTCCAGTCCAGCTCTCTGCTGTGGCCTGGGAGGGTAGTGGAGGATGGCCCAGGTCCTTAGCCCTGCACCCACATGGGAGACCAGGAAGAAGATCCTGGCTCCTGGATCCTGGCTTTGGATCGGCCCAGCTCTGGCTGTTGCAGCCATTTGGGGAGTGAATCAGAGGATGGAAGACTTCTTTCTCTCCCTCTCTCTGTGTGTAACTCTACCTCTCAATTAAATAAATAAAATCTTCAAAAAATATATAGGCAAAACTTTTGGTATCCATTTTTATAGTAATAAAACTGTGTGAAGATGCTTATGTTACTTTCTGATCTTCTCATCTTGCAGCCATCTGTGTAGACTGCTCATCATCACCTATAAAGTATTTCAAAGATTCTTAAGGAATAAGGCCAGGATCTATTGATTGCAAATTACTTTCTTTGAAAACTGAAACTTCAAATAAAATGTAGTCCCATAAATACTATTTTCTACCAATTTTGAAAACTGACTTTCCCATCAAATGGAAAGTGTGAGTGCACACACTTTTCACATAATAAATAGCAATGAAAAATACTAGTTAGATAATACCGCATGTTTTCTAAAAGGAGACATCTAAATTAGGGTACAAAATATCATGATGATAAGAAGACATGGGCAGAAATATATGGTGCCTATTTTGGCCATTGTATATATAATTTTAGGAAATAAAATATAAAACCCTTCCTTTATGTACCACCTTTCTGTTAAGTTCAACATCTCCACAACAATTTTCTGAAGTTCTTCCAAGGTATAAAAAGGCAAATATGTTCTATTTTCAGTTTTGGACTTATCTTTACTATAGGCATGCTAATTATAAAAGTCATGTGTTGGAGCCGGCGCTGTGGGGTAGCTGGTAGGGCCGCCCCCTGCAGTGCCAGCATCCTATATGGGCGCCAGTTCCAGCCCCGGCTGCTCCACTTCTGATCCAGCTTTCTGCTATGGCCTGGGAAAGCAGTGGAAGATGGCTCAGGTCCATGGGCCCCTGCACCCATGTAGGAAACCTGGATGAGGCTTCTGGCTCCTGGTTTTGGATCAGCTCAGCTCTGGCCATTGCAGCCGTTTGGGGAGTGAACCAGCAGATAGAAGACTTCTCTCTCCCTCCGCCTCTCTCTAACTCTGCCTTTGAAATAAATTTAAAAAATTTTTAAAAAATCGTGTTGAGCTAAAATTAATCTATGGTCAAAGAAGTTAGCCTAGGGGCTACCTTGATTGAAGGAGAAGGTGTTATTTTGACCTGGAAAGTGCATATTTTCGGGGGTGCTGAAATGTTACATGTTGTGATCTGGATAACAGACATACAGGTATACCTACACATAAAAAGTCATTAAGTTGGGCTAGCACTGTAGTGTAATAGGTTAAGCCTTTGCCTATGGTGCCAGCATCCCATATGGGCATCCATTCAAGTACCAGCTGCTCCACTTCCAATCCAGCTCCCTGCTAATGAGCCTGAGAAAGCAACAGAAGATGGCTCAAGTCCTTGAGCCTCTGCATCCACTTGGGAGGCCCTGAAGAAGCTCCAGGCTCCTGGCTTCCAATTGGCCCCATTGCAGCCATTTGGGAAGTGAACCAGCAAATGGAAGACCTCTCTCTCTGCCTCTGCCTCTGCCTCTCTTTACCTCTGCCTTTCAAATAAATAAATCTTCAAAAAAATGGTCATTAAGTTGTTCACTTAATATATGCTCATTACATATACTGCATGTTATACCATAACAGGAAATGTTTTAAAAGTTATATCTATTAAGAGATTGCTCCAAGTTTAGACCCATAATGTCTGACTGGCATAACCATTTACTGGTGGGCAGAGGGAAACTTTACTATGTCACTGAAATGTATTTCTGGGTTTAGCAGAGCTAAGTGCTTATTATATCTTTTCAAAAATAACCAAATATCTGCAGACTATTTAACTGAAAATAATTAAACATGGATTGTAACCAGCACTAAATTTTGGCAGAGGCCAGCGCTGTGGCGTAGTGGGTAGAGCCACCGCCTGGAATGCCAGCATCCCATATGGATGCCAGTTCTAGTCCCAGCTGCTTCACTTCTGATCCAGCTCTTTGCTATGGCCTGGGAAAGCAGTAGAGGATGGCCCAAGTCCATGGGCCCCTGCATCCATGTGGGAGCCCCAGAGAAGCTCCTGGCTCCTGGCTTCTAATGGGCACAGCTCTGGCCATTGCAGCCAACTGGGGAGTGAACCAGTGGATGGAAGACCTCCCTGCCTCTCCTTCTCTTTCTGTGTAACTCCTTCAAATAAATAAATACAATTTTTTTTTTTAAAAAAAGAGAACTACAGAGAGAAGTGAGAGAGCAAGAGAGTGCCTCTATCCATTGATTCACTCCCAAAATATTTTTTAATGATCCAATAGATGAAAAATAACCTCATTATTTTGGTTTGCACTTAGCCAATTATGAGTGCAATGGAGCATATTGTTACATTTATCAGCCAGTCCAGATGTTCTTTTAACACTGTCACAATTCTTTCTTTTGTGGTCAGGCTACTCTAAATGCCAGGAACACCCATTTTGGCAGCAGTAAACTTAATCAGTGGACCCTATGACAGATCAAAATCATTGAAACAGGACATAAATTTGTTGGCCCCCATCATGTCCTGATTTGATCTCTTCTCGGTCTTGGAAGATACACAGCTCAACTCCTGATACATGTATGTGTGCTGACCTGTCTTAGCCCTTAGGGTGACACAGGATTGGGCAAGGACAGGTACACACTGCTTTTTAATTCCCTAAAGAAAAGAAACAAATTAGTCAACTACTGTCCATACTTCAGTCACCTTGAAGAAAGCTCTGATGCCAAGGACTTTTTTTTTTTTTGTAAAATCGTGAGGCATCTGTTTTCCCATTTCTTCCCATTAAGTTGTTGAATGTGCATTACTCCCTCCCCCCATGTGATAGTTTAAGACTGAGTGAAAATTTTCAGATTTATTTGAATTCTGACATTAGTTCATTGAAATTACTTAATATTTACCAACACTGCACAGCTCAAATGTGCACAGAACTACCAAATGCCCACGTGTCAGTGCTAATACTGAGATTAAAGGCTGCATTTGATTTCTAAGCATGGAGGTGTTCTATGTTCCATTCAGCACAGTGCACAACTCTAGCTTACTGTGGGAACTTCAGACATCCAAATAAAAGCTGCCATCTGTTGTGTGCCTGTAGAGCTCGGCTTCTGTTTGGGTTTGTTTTTTCCCTTCACAAATGACCATTTGACCACAGAAAACTGGGCGTTCTCTGAATTTTATATATCTCTCTCTGAAGGACTAATTAGTTTTGAGAGCATATAAGTTCAAGTTACACACTTGTAAAAATTTGAGGGAATACCTTTTGAAAACTCTAATTGGAAATAATTTCACAGTTAGAGTCGCAAGAAAAATACTAGTATATAGAACACCCATTCCCCATTGACCTTGCTCACATGTTAACCACTTGCTCATTTGCTTTATCAATATGTATTTTTGAACGATTTGAGAATAACTTAATTGTTTTTGGTAGTTTTTTTATGTTAACAATTCTGTGATTATTTTCTGAATGTGGTAGCTAAGAGAACAGACTCTGAAACTAGACTATTGAACACTTGGTTGTACTACTCACTGTGACCTTGGACACATTAACTTCCCTGGGCCTCAATTTGCTCATCTGAAAAAGGTGGATACTATCACCTACCTAATAAGGTTTTTGTGAAGATTGCATGAGCTAATAATTCTGCAAATGCTTATGGCAACTTTGTCAGACATATAATGAGATTCCTATAAATGTTAGTGCTATTATTATTATTAAAGTTTTATGGGGGAAATCAAACTTATCAAGCTTCTCTCTCTCTCTCTCTCTCTCTCTCTCTCTCCCCCTCCCTCTCTCTCTCAGATTATTTATTTATTTTAAAGTCAGAGTTACAGAGAGGCAGAGGCAGAGAGAGAATCTTCCATCCACTGGTTCATTCCCCAGATGGCCACAATGGGCAGAGCTGTGCCAAAACAAAGCCAGGAGCCAGGAGCTTCTTCAACATGGGCACAGGGACCCAAGGACATGGACCATGTTCTTGTGCTTTCCCAGGCCACAGCAAAGACCTGGATGGTTTGTGGAGCACCCAGGACTTGAACCAGCATCCATATGGGATGCCAGCACTGTAGGCGGTGGCTTTACCAGCTATGCCACAGTACCAGCCCCATAGCAAGCTTTTCAAAGAAACTTGGTATTTATTAACATTGTTTTCAGTGGAATATTAGAGCTTGTTTTTAGCAATTAATCATCTATTTCCTGGGATAGTTTGGAGTAGATGTTATGACTAATCAAAAGCCATTTTCTTATTTGAAATTAGGTTACAGTTTTGCCATTCCCAGGTGTACAGTGGACATACATTCAAGAATTGAGGACTCGATTGATCCTGTCTATTCCCCTGATGGTAACAGGAGGTCTCTTCTCTTTACAAGACAGTTAAAACCCAGCCGGCGCCGCGGCTCACTAGGCTAATCCTCCGCCTTGCGGCGCCGGCACACCGGGTTCTAGTCCCGGTCGGGGCGCCGGATTCTGTCCTGGTTGCCCCTCTTCCAGGCCAGTTCTCTGCTGTGGCCTGGGAGTGCAGTGGAGGATGGCCCAAGTGCTTGGACCCTGCACACCATGGGAGACCAGGAGAAGCACCTGGCTCCTGGCTTCGGATCAGCGCGGTGGGCCGGCCGCAGCGCGCCAGCCGTAGCGCGCCAGCCGTGGCGGCCATTGGAGGGTGAACCAACAGCAAAAGGAGGACCTTTCTCTCTGTCTCTCTCTCTCACTGTCCACTCTGCCTATCAAAAAAATAAAATAAAATAAACAAGACAGTTAAAACCCAAGGTAACTGCCCTTTTGTACTGGTGTAAAGCAGAGTGGGTATACTGAAGTGGAATTAAAACAAATAGGTTATATGGAAATAGCCCATATTTTCTTTTTCAATCTAAGTTTTAAATCTGCCTAAGTTTTTAATTTTATTTGTGTGTTTTATTTAGGTTTTCATTTTTTCATATTCCAACCAGGAGCTAAGAACAATTGGGAACCGGTAAGCAATTATTTGACTACAAAGGGATAAAGCAGAGCTTTTTTTCATTTAAAAGAAAAAAACCCATATATAGTATTTTACTTACGTTCATTGCACAAAGTGAGTTCCGTTTTTTTAGAATTTCGACATTCAATAGTTTTTTTTACAATTTAAGATCCTAACATTTACAACTTTTTCTACTCCAGAAACCCTCACAAATTTTTCTTTTCATTGGCATAGAAACCAGTATTTCTGCACAATCAACTAGAATTTTTCCCTTTGTAATTCAAATCTCTTCTCTTTAAAATCAAAACACCAGAAAGCAAAATCCTCTACCTATCAGTCTCTGCAGCCGTGAAAGTATTTCTGTTGTAGAGCTACTTCAGCTACTTCAGACTCCAGATACGCTTTAATGGGTACTCAGCAGAATACTTTATAACAGCAACTTTGGGGGAAAGATCTGGGGGAAAAAATACATGGATACCAGGAAACAAATATGGCTAGTAACAATCACTTATGGTCATTAGAATGAATCTGATAGTGTTCTGGAACAACAGTGATTATAGCAGAGCTATTAAGTTTTTTTAAACGTTATTTATACCTGTTACATTGGCTTCTTATCCACTAATACTGAAGGCAGACGTCAGAGGCAAAAACCAGGACAAACAGGAAGACCATCAGCAGTGACTATCACCTTGTGCTTTCAGATGTATTTAACCATTTACATGTACAATGGTTCTTTCAATTCACATTTTTAGTAAGATGCTAACACAGTGCAGCAAATATACAAAGCACCTTACACACAATCCATGCAGAACACATGTAATTTGTTCTGAGATACAAATGAATAAAAACAAATCTAGGAGGAACAAATTTCAAAACACAGAGTGCTCTGTGCGTGACTCCATGTTCCAGGCCAGCTCTCTGCTGTGGCCAGGGAGTGCAGTGGAGGATGGCCCAGGTGCTTGGGCCCTGCACCCCATGGGAGACCAGGAAAAGCACCTGGCTCCTGGCTCCTGCCATCGGATCAGCGCGGTGCGCCGGCTGCAGCACGCCGGCCGCGGCGGCCATTGGAGGGTGAACCAACGGCAAAGGAGGACCTTTCTCTCTGTCTCTCTCTCTCACTGTCCACTCTGCCTGTCAAAAATAAAAAATAAAAAATAAAAATAAATATTGGAAGAAAAAAGTGGTAAGAAAACTGCTGCTGCATTCTCTGATCTCCATTTTACTGATCAGTCTCTATTCTGCCATGTAAGAATGGAGGTGATCCTCTCTGGAGCACACTGCCCAGTGATGGGCTGTTCCTGGGGCGGGTAGAGGTAGATGCTGTGTAACTTGAAGATAGTAGCTTTGTTTTTTGGAGTCTGCAAGTGCTGTCAATGAAGACAAATGCTGACTTGTTAGGATCACTGACAATTCCAGTCTTGTCCTTGTGGCTCAGTTTACGCACAAAGAGTTTTCTCCTAGACACCATGATGAACTCAAAATTGGCTTGAACACGCCTAAAAGGCTTATCAGATTCCTTCCCATTAGGAGACAGGAGACAATTTTTTCCATATCATTCGGAAGCCAAAGAATGAAATCCATCTTCTGAATACAGCCAATTACATCCCTTCTGATAGACTGGTATCGAGGAGCATGGAGCTGTACCAAAACCTTCTCTAAAACCTCGATGGAACTTTCTGAGAACAGCTAGAACCTCTCATACCTTTTAGGGTGTTTTCTTCATAATTATTTGCCATGACTGATATAACTTGATACCTTGAAAAGTGCTGTTTTTATTCTACTTCTCCTTGAATACAAAGCCAAAATACATCTTGAAGTCAACTGGTCAACTACATATTTTGAGGTGAGATTTATTTATTTATTTGAAAAGCCGAGTTAGAGCAAGTGAGCGAGCCATTTTCCATCTGATGGTTCACTCCCTAAATGGCCCTAATGGCTGGGGCTGGGTCAGGCTGGTCTTCTACACAGGTGCTGGGGTCCAAGGAGTTGGACCATCCTCTTCTGCTTTCCAAGGCCATTAGCAAGGAGCTGGATAGGAAGTGAAGCAGCCAGGACTCAAACCCGCACCAATATGAGATTCAGGAGATGCAGGTGTGGGCTTAACCCGCTATGCCACAGCACCAGACCGATTCTTCTTTCTTTCTAAGCTGAGCATGTAGTCTGTTCAGGGCTTATTTTGTCCAGGACTTTGAGTCTCCTATTTTGAAAAACAGGTGGTATTAAAGACTCTGGAGGGGCCTGTGGCTTAGCAGGCTAAGCCTCCACCTGTGGCACCAGCATTCCATATGGACACCGGTTCCGATTCCAGATGCTCCTCTTCTGACCCAGCTCTCTGCTTATGCCCTGGGTTTCCCCAGTGGAAGGAGATGGCCCAAGTGCTTGGGACCCTGCATCCATGTGGGGGACCCAGAAGAAATTTCTGGTTCCTGGCTTCGGGCTGGCTCAGCTCTGGCCATTGCAGCCATTTGGGGATCAAACCAGCAGGTAGAAGACTTTTCTGTCCCCCCTTCCTCACTGTAACTCTGCCTCTAAAATAAATAAATGAATAAATAAATAAAATATATTTTTAAAAAAGCCTTTGGAAATCATGACTAAACTGTGGGCACTTTTTCTTAACACTCGAGAACAACAAATAAGTCATTTTTTTCCTGCTAATGTAACAGCTAAAATCACAACTGTAACCCCACAACTGCATCCTCTGGCAATATTAGGAAACTGCCACCTTACAGGGTCAAGAAACAAGCTGCTGTCCAATCACGTTCATAATGATGTTTGCCATCAGGTGGGGAGGAAGGAAAGCAAGAAAATAGTTGAACTAACTTTCTGGAAAGCACATTTGGCTCAACTGCCAAAACAAAGGCTTTGGGGGAGACAAAAAGTCTGTTACTAGGATTGGTGTGTAATTAAGTGTGGGGAGCGGTCCGGACTGGACTGAGTTACTGGAATTGGGACTTATTCTGTGCATCTGCTCTCCCACAATATGGCGCTGGGAGAGAAGTAAACAGCTTCCGCACAGCTGCCTCCAGTTCAACTAATAAACTGTAGGACTTGCTCCTGATTGGAGGAGAGCAGCATACTCGGCGTGTGGGCAGCCGAGTTGGGATTGGCGGAGGAGGACTATAAAGGAGGAGAGAGACGGCATGCACCGGGAACATCTAAGGGGAACATCTAAGGGGAACACCTGTGCAGCCCCCGAGAAGAGCCGGCCGGCGGTGTGCCGCTCCCCTGCGGAAGTGGGGAATGTGGCCAGGGGGAACTGCCCTTCCACGGAGGTGGAAGGGATAGTAGCCAACCCGGGAAGAACCAGCAGCAAACCCGGGGAGGGCCGAGCAGACGAAAGAACAGCGCAGGGTCCTGTGTTGCTCCTCCACGAAGAGGGGGAGCGACAATTAAGCACAGCTGACTGCAGCCCAATCCTTTTTTTTTTTTTTTTTTTTTTTTTTTTTTTTTTTTTTTTTGAAGGCAGAGTGGACAGTGAGAGAGACAGAGAGAAAGGTCTTCCTTTGCAGTTGGTTCACCCTCCAATGGCCGCTGCAGCTGGCCGTGGTGCACCGCGCTGATCCGAAGCCAGGAACCAGGTACTTCTCCTGGTCTCCCATGGGGTGCAGGGCCCAAGGACTTGGGCCATCCCCCACTGCACTCCCTGGCCACAGCAGAGAGCTGGCGCCTGGAAGAGGGGCAACCGGGACAGAATCCGGCGCCCCGACCGGGACTAGAACCCGGTGTGCCGGCGCCGCAAGGCGGAGGATTAGCCTAGTGAGCCACGGTGCCGGCCCCTCTCCCTTTTATTTTAAAAACAGGGATCAAGAAAAGGATCCGGGCGTGGCAAATGTGATCCTTGCTTTCCAGATACAAGACAAAACCACAAACTGAAAAAAGGGTTGATGACGACACTGAGCATCCCGTTGGATATTATCCAGCCGGATCCATGGCTAATTGTTAGTTCCTGCAGACGTCACTATTGCTATGTATTGGCACTGCTTGTTATTCTTGCATTTGATGGGGAGGCACGAGGAAAGGGCAAAATCGGTAGCGAAGGAAGGGGCGAGGGTTTCCAGGGTTTTCCTTGCCATGAACTGGAGGTATATCGGGTGTGGACAGCTGTTGCCCAAAGGAGCCACGAGGGACCACAGCGAGGTTAGGACCAACTTCCCGCCACTCCGGTTTGCTCCCCCAGGCGACTGCCAGCGCTGCTGCCCAGGCGAACCGTGAGGGCAGAAGGAACGGGGCTAGGTGATAGGGCGTTGTGCAAGTCTTCCGGCGGTGCTGAGGCCTGATTAACGCCCGGGATTTAACACCGCAGCCCTGCGATGAGCCCCACATTCCCCGGGAGCTTTGCCTTCGAGTGCGCCCCGTTCAAGGTTCTGGGGAGTGCGGTCCACCCTCCCGGGAGAATGGCCGGGGCAGGGGGGCGCCCGGGACCGCCTCACCCTCGCCTCTGGCGGCCGGGCTCCATCGCACCACCGGAGCCACAGGGCTGCTCGGGTTCGCCCTCAATTCATCCTGGAAACAACCCCCGCCCGGGTAGAGGGGGCGGGAGGGGGTAAATGCCAGGAGCCGTGGGAAGGGAAGAAAGAAACCCGGTCACAGCGATTGCGTGTTCAGGAAAGCCCGCGCACCCACCCCCCTCCCCATTCCCCACAACAACTAAGTTCTGGGACTCCGGAGGGGCGCGCCTGTCGAGCGGATAGCGTCTCCCGAGGGCGGCGGGCCGGGCGCTGCGGCCTCCAGCTGCAGCCCCTGCAGCCCGCGGGCATAGCGGCGGCGCAGCGGGTGCGGCGTGCAGGGAACGCCAGCCGCCACGGCGCCCCTCCGTGCCCGCCACAGCGCGCGCTGAGGCGCAGCGGCCGCTGGGACCCACAGTGCGGCTCGGCGCGGGCGGCGGCGAAGGGAAGCGAGGAGGGAGACGCGAAGGTGGGCGCCCGCGGGCAGGCGGGGCCGCGCTCGGCGCCGGGAATAAGGCAGTTTCGGCTCGGGCGCCCGCGCGCTCGCTCGTCTCCTTCCCCGGCCGCGGCGGGGCTCTCGGGGGCGGAGGCGCCGGAGCCCTGAGGCGGGGAAGCCCGAGCGTCCGCGGCGCCACAGCCTCGTCCCCGCACCGGCGGCTGAGGAAGCCGTTGCCTTTCAATTTTTTTTTTTTTTTAATTCTAAAAAGCCTTTTGTTTCTTTAGTAAGGTTGAGAAAGAGGCTTTTCCTCTTTTAATGGGACTGATTCCTGTATCTTATCTGTGAGGAGCCACGGGCCGTTTTTTATGAGGAAAGAGTGGGAATGCCCAGTCTAGGCTTAGGACATTGTTTTATTTCAGCCGTCACTTACTAAGAATGTTCCAGCTGCTTCATGTGCCCCAATCAATAGTCTGCGAAATGTTCCTGAATGTTTCTCTCAGGAAAACGCTGGATTCTGAGCCTTCGTGAATGACTAGCTAGGTAGCTGAGGGAGTTCGTCGGCTTCAATCTGTGTAGAATTTGAATACTCACCCGGCCGCTTATTTTTAAAAACAAGTGTCTGTAATGTGCTTGTATTGCTTTTTCGCATTTTTTTCTAAAGTAGAATATGAAAAAAAATTTTGTTTGACTCTAATGGAGGTTTGTCCCCTCTTGTCTGAGCTGACTTGGGCAGTGACCCTTGGCTGTGTTAACCCCATGCCTTCAGGTGATTATCTGTGTGTTGGAGAAGCTTAGGCACATCTGTTCCCCATGACTGTATTGTGGTCCCTCTGTGACCTCGCTGTGCTTCCTTAATATGCTGAGTTCCTTGCTATGGAAAATGAGGCGTTTTGGATGCAAGGTTTAGAGAAACAGCTGGTAAGCATGTATATGCCGACCTTTTGCCTGCAAACGCCGTGTGAGTTAATGGAGCTAATACAGCCTGAGCATTCATTTGTTTCATGAAGTGTGATAGCGGAGGTGTAAAAGGCATCACATCCTGTACCATTGCCTCTCAGCTTATCTAAGCATCGTTTAGAAATGGTCATTTGCCTGACTAGTAAGCCTGTGCTCTTCATGTTCCTAAATTCAGTACATGAAATTCACGACCCCCCCCCCCCCCCCCGGTGTTACTTTCCTTCAACTGCCTAGGATTAGTAATTCACTGTCACTGACTGGAAAGTTTCAAGGAGCTTAATTTCCCAGATTGTTGCCACCTGAAAGACCTGTACATTTCTTACCGCGGGGCTGTTCAAGCGGAAGTGTTTCTCTGACTTGATGATGTTCTGAAACAGATTTCCGAAGAATCAGAGGACTCCATTGTGGAACAGTAGAGATGCCTCTGCCTGAGGGATGCCTCTGGACCAACCAAGTCTTCAGGGAGGATTACAGTGAGACGGCTTGAGAGTGTGACCCGTGTCTGTGAAGCCAAGGCCCGGATGCACTGCTGTGATGAGGTATCAGTCACTTGGACATGATAAGTGAGAAGAGGAATTGATTTGTTGCTTTGTAGCATGTTTTTATCTTCAATATGGGAAACACTAGAATTTACTGCAGATGCATTTACAACTGATGAGTGCTCATAGTATGCATGATTCTGGGACTTTCTGTTTAACAATGTTGCTATCAAGTGTCTATTGAGTATAGTAGCTATATTAGTAGTAATGAGATTCATGTCAGAGCATTTATACAGATGAATTACCACTCAAAACCATTCATTCAGGAAAAGCGTTTTGAGACCCCTTTTTGTACTGAAGTTCTGGACTGGGGATATAGATAAGAATGCTGTCCTTGGGCTTAAAGGGAACCCTCCTAGGTTTGCATAATGTAGTTTTTAAACTATTCGTTGAGCCCTGCATGCTACAGGCATATGTCAGTGGGTGATGGAGGAGTGGAGGGAAAAGGTGCATTATGGAATGGCATTGAAGTTCTGTAGCTGTTCTTCAACCAAAGCCCCCTGCTTTTATCTTATTTTAGATATTAGGTTTAGTATTTTGTAGTATAATTTAAATATAATTTACGTAGAGGAATGTGTACATGTTGGCAACATTTATTGTATATATAATATACATATAGGTATATGTAAAATGCATATTTATGTGCATACTTATATATTACATATATGAATATCTCTTGGGACCATTCAGCACAAGATAGAAAATGTTTCCACCATCCCAGAAAGTTCCTTGGTTCCTCAGCCAGGCTTAGTCCTCTCCCCTAGAAGTGACTGCTATTCTGATTTCAGTCAGCATTTTTTTGTCTTATAGATGAAATCTTTGGCTTAAAAATGTCCCTATTTGTTTAAGTTTTCAAATTCTTTAGTGTTTGGTGCTTTTCTGTTGACAAAGTACTTTCACACAAGCTTATCTATTATTATTTGATTTACCTGACATTTAATAGGCACTTGTGTGGATGAAAGATGAATAGGAGAGCCCTTGCTTTGCATTGCTGATAATGTGGTGGGGACAAGATATGTATTTCATTAAGCTACCGAAAAATGCAAGGAAAATCCCTTGATAGAACATCACAAGCAAAGAGTACAGAGATCAGGCTTTATCCCTAAAAGGGGGGGGGAGGTTGTGGAAGTGCTGACATTGAACCCTAATACTGATGGATATGTACAGTTTTGATAGGCAAGAGATTTTGGGGATAGGGCATTCTAAAGTGAAGGTGCATAAAATATCTGGAAGAATATATTGTACCTGCAGAGAAACACTGGATCCTAGTAAAAAGGGATTCCTAAAAACCATTCTAACATTTCTACTTTTTTGAGTTTGTGTTGTTTCATGAATGAGTTTTGTGAATCTGATATTTGTGTTGTGGAATTCTCTTGTGTTTTTCTTTTGTTCATATTTTAAAAAGTCATCGAGGGGCAGGCATCTGGCCTAGCAGTTCAGATGCCTGCAACCCATATGGGAGTGCCTGGGTGTGATACCCACCTCAAGCTCATGAGTACAGCTTACTGCTAATGCAGATTTTAGGAGGCAGCTGTCAAGTAATTGGGCTGGTGCTACCCACATAGGAGACCTGGATTGTGTTCCTACCTTTGGCCCAACCCATTCCTAGCCAATACAGACATCTGGGGAATGAACCAGTGGATGAGAGCTCAATCTGTGTATCTATCTCTGTGCCTCAAAAAATTAAACTTTTTAGAAAGATTTTATTTAATCAATATAAATTTCATAGGTACAGATTTTGGATTATAGTGGTTCTTCCCCCCATACTCACTCTCCCACCCCCACTCCTGTCCCACCTCCTATATCATTCTTCACTAAGATTCATTTTTAATTATCTTTATATATAGAAGATCAACTCTGTAAGTAAAGATTTGAACAGTTTTCACCCACATAGACACACAAAGTATAAAGTACAGTTTGAAGACTAGTTTTACCATTAATTCTCATACTACAACTCATTAAGGACAGAGGTCCTACATGGGGAGCAAGTACACAGTGACTCCTATTGTTGATTTAACAATTGACACTCTTATTTATGATGTCAGTGATCACCCAAAGCTCTTGTCATGAAATGCCAAGGCTATGGAAGCCTTTTGAGTCCACAAACTCCATCAGTATTTAAACAGGGGCCATAAGCAAAGTGGAAGTTCTCTGCTCCCTTCAGAGAAAGATACTTCCTTCTTTGATGGCCCTTCTTTCCACTGGGATCTCACTCACAGAGATCTTTCATGTAGGCCTTTTTTTTTTTTTTTTTTTTTTTTTTACCACAGTGTCTTGGCTTTCCATGCCTGTAATGCTCTCATGGGCTTTTAGTCAGATCTGAAAGCCTTAAGGGCTGATTCTGAGGCAAGAGTGCTGTTTAGGGCATTTGTCATTCTATGAGTCTGCTGTGTGGCCTGCTTCCCATGTTGGAACATTCTTTCCTTTTTAATTCTATCTGTTGTTATTAGCAGACACTTGGTCTTATTTATGTGATCCCTTTAACACTTATTCCTATCTTTATGATCAGTTATGCACTTAAAATGTTACTTTATCTAGTAAGATGGTATTAGTACCTGCAAACTTAATGGGATTTGGAGTCCCATGGTAAGTTTTTAGCTTTACCCTTAGGTGTAAGTCGGTGGGAATGTGTGCCGAATTGTACATCTCCTCCCTCTCTTATTCCCACTCTTATAAATAAAAATTTTTTAAATAAAATAAAAATTAGTCATTAAGTGTGTAGCAGATTCTCATTAGTGAAAATAAATGCACATATATTGTATCCTCATAAATTTTCTGAGGAAATTCAGCATTTTAACATAAATGTAAGCTTTTTGCTATCTACGTTTATGTTCATAATCTTTGTCCATTTATTTTTAGAAAGGCCTACCTCTTATAAGATTTATTTATTTATTTGAAAGCATTGGAGAGAGATTTTCTGTCTGTTGGTTCACTCCCCAAGTGGCCACAATGCCTGGGTTGGACCAGGCTGAAGCCAGAAGCCAGGAGCCTGGAGCTTCATCTGAGGATCCCTGTGAGTGTAGCGACCCAAACACTTTGCCATCTTCTGCTACTTTGCCAAGCACATTAGCAGGGTGCTGGATCCGAAGTGGAGCAGCAGTGTTTAGGAATCTATCCATTTCTTCTAGGTTTATGAGTTTGTTGGCATACAGTTCTTTGTAGTAATTTCTGATGATTCTTTTTATTTCTGTGGGTCTGTTGTTACATTTCCTATTTCATCTCTAATTGTATTGATTCAGGTGTTCTCTCTCCCTTTTTGGTTAGTTGGACCAGCAGTGAGTCAATTTTGTTTATTTTTTCAAAACTCTAACTCTTCATTTTGCTGATCTTTTGTATTTTTTTAATTCAATTTTGTTGATTTCTTTAATTTTAATTACTTCTTTTCTCCTAGTAGTTTTGAGTTTGGTTTGCTGTTGTTTTTGTAGATCCTTGAGATGCATTGAGAGCTCATTTCTATGATGCCTTTCCAATTTCTTGATATAGGCACTAATTGCTGTAAACTATCCTCTTAACACTGCTTTTGCTGTATCCCATAGGTTGTGATATGTTGTGTTGTCATCTTCATTTGTTTCCATAATTTTTTTGATCTCTCTTTTGGTTTCTTAAATGACCCACTGTTCATTCAGAAGCATGTTGTTCAGTCTCCATATGTTTGCTTATATTCTGGAGATCCCTGAGTTACTGATTTCCAGCTTCACTCCATTGTGGTATGAGAAGATGCATGGTATGATTTCAATTTTTTTTTTGAATTTGCTGAGACTTGCTTTATGGCCTAGTATGTGGTCAGTCCTAGGGAAAGTTCCATGTACTGGTGAGAAGATTGTAAATTCTTTACGTGTAGGATGAAAAGTTCTGTAGGTATCTGTTGGGTCTTTTTGGTTTATAGTGTCAATTAAATTTGCTGTTTCCTTGCTGATTTTCTGTCTGGTTTATCTTTCTATTGCTGAAAGTGGAGTATTGAAGTCCCCCATTACTATTGTATTGGAGTCTATGCCTCCCTTTAGATCCCTTAACATTTCTTTTAAATAATCAGGTGTCCTGTGATCAGGTGCATATACATTTAAAATAGTGACATCTTCCTGTTAAATTGATCATTTAATCATTACATAGTGCCCTTCTTTGTCTCTCTTAACAGTTTTTGTGTTAAAGTCTATTTTGTCTGATATCAGAATGCCTACACCATCTCTTTTCTTGGTTTCTGTTGGCATGGGATATCTTTTTTCATACTTTCACTTTCAGTCTTCATGCATCTTTGTTGGTGACATGTATTTCTTGTAGGCAGCAAATAGATGGGTTTTGTTTTTTAATCCATTGAGCCAGTCTGTACTTTTAAATGGAGCGTTGAGACCATTTATAATCAAGATGACTATTGATAAGTAACAACTTTGCCCTGCCATTTTCCAAAAATATTCCTTTTTTTTTTTTTTTTTACTTTGGATTTCCTTTGAACTTTTACTGAGATGTTTTCTTCCTTTACCTTCTTTTGTAGTGATGACCATGTTTCTGTTTCCTTTTTTTATTTTTTATTTAGTAAATATAAATTTTCAAAGTACAGTTAATTGATTACAGTGGTTCTCCCCCCCCATAATTTCCCTGCCACTCACACCCCTCCCATCTCCCGCTCCCTCTCCCATTCCATTCACATCAAGATTCATTTTCAATTACCTTTATATAGAGAAGATCAATTCAGTATATATTAAGTAAAGATTTCATCAGTTTGCACCCACACAGAAACACAAAGTGTAAAATACTGTTTCAGTACTAGTTATAGCATTACTTCACATTGGACAACACACTAAGGACAGATCCCACATGAGGAGTAAGTACACAGTGACTCCTGTTGTTAACTTAACAATTTGACACTCTTGTTTATGGTGTCAGTATTCTCCCTAGGCTCTAGTCATGAGTTTCCAAGGCTATGGAAGCCTTTTGAGTTTGCCAACTTTGATCTTATTCTGACAGGGTCATAGTCAAAGTGGAAGTTCTCTCCTCCCTTCAGAGAAAGGTACCTCCTTCTTTGATGGCCCTATTCCTTCCACTGGGATCTCACTCACTGAGATCTTCCATTTAGGTGTTTTTTTTTTTTTTTCCAGAGTGCCTTGGCTTTCCATGCCTAAAATACTCTCATGGGCTCTTCATCCATATCCGACTGCCTTAAGGGCTGATTCTGAGGCCAGAGTGCTATTTAGGACATCTGCCATTCTATGAGTCTACTGTGTATCCCGCTTCCCATGATGGATCGTTCTCTCCCTTTTTGATTCTCTCAGCTAGTATTAGCAGGCACTACTAGTCTTGTTTGTGTGATCCCTTTGACTCTTAGACCTATCAGTGTGATCAATTGTGAAGTGAAACTGATTACTTTGACTAGTGAGATGGCATTGGTACATGCCACCTTGATGGGATTGTATTGGGATCCCCTGGCATGATTCTAACTCCACCATTTGGGGCAAGTCCGATTGAGCATGTCCCAAATTGTTTTCTTCCTTTACCTTCTTTTGTAGTGATGACCATGTTTCTGTGTTTCTATGTGCAGCACATCTTTAAGTATCTTTTGTAGGCCTGTATGGGTGGTGATAAATTCGTTCAATTTCTGTTTGTTTTGGAAGTCTTTATTTCACCTTCATTTGTAAATGAGAGCTTTGCAGGGTATAGTATTCTGGGTTGACAGTTTTTTCTGTTAAGACTTAAGATATATCTTGCCATTCTCTTAGCCTTTAGGGTTTCTGATGAGAAGTCCGCTAATGAGAGTCTAATTGGAGATCCTTTCAAAGTAATCTGGCATTTGTCTTGTGCAAATTTTAGAATCCTTTCTTTATGCTTTACTGTGGTGAATTTGATTACAATGTGTTGTGGTAAAGATCTTTTCTGGTCATGTCTATTAAGGGTTCTATGTGCTTCCTGAACTTGTATGTCCCTTTCTTTCTCCAAATTAGAGAAGTTTTCTGTTATTATTTCACTAAAAAGGCCTTCTAGTCCTTTCTCACTTTCCACACCTCCAGGAACTCCTAGAACCCATATGTTAGGTTGTTTTATAGTATACTGTAAATTCCCAACTGTGTTTTTTAGTTTTCTAGTTTCCTCTTCTCTTTTTTTTTCCTGTTCTTTGTCTTCTAAGTTGATATTCTTTTTTCTGCTTTACTGCTTCTGTTGTTAAGCTTTCCACTGCATTTTTTATTTGTTTTGTTGAATTCTTAATTTTCAAGATTTCATTTTGTTTTCTCTTTAAAATCTCAGTTTTGTGGGAGAAATTTTCTTTCATGTCATGTACGGTTTCTATAGTTCATACATCTGCTTCTGATTACTTCTATATAATCTTATGGTCAATATTTTGAATTCCATTTCTTGCATTTCTTCAAACTCTTCATCTTCACAATCTAGTACTAAAGTGTTGTATTCTTTTGCGGGCGTCATGTTGTGTTCTTTATTCTTGTTTCTTGAATTGGTGCATTTATTATTCGGCATTTGTGGAGATACTCATTTTTTTTTGTTTGTTTGTTTTTGTTTTTTGCTGTGGCAATTTTTATCTTTGGACTATGTGTGGATTAGTGGAGTGTCTGCTTTCAGGGAATATCTAGAGGCATGTGGTGAGTGTGGCCAGGGAGCTGGGTTCCGTGTTCTAGGGTGAAAGGAGTGTTAAGGTGACACCCAGGTTGTACATGGTAAATTTTTTTTTTTTTATCAGAGGGTAGGTTTGTTCTTGTCTGTTGGCATAGACTCAGCTGAACTCCTTTCCTCAAAGGAGATGAATGCCTGGGCACTAGCCCCAGTGAGTAAAATATTCATCTGCACTTCCACAAGGACCACACAAAGGATCTGTGCAGTCCTTGGTGTAAGCAGATTCCCTAGCAATGTCCCTCACCAGAGAACCAGGAAGCTCTAAGTGTGTGGAGCCTCCCACAGTAACTGCCCCAAGTCCTTGCCACACCTTGAGCCTTCCCATACAGCCTCAATGTTTTCAAAGCCTCGCATTCTAAGTGTTTTCACAGTCCTGACACACAAGCCTCCCACAGTCATGAGCATCAAGCCCCATGTCGGTTCTCCCTGACTGGCTCAGGAGTCCCTACTCTGCTGGTTGCTGGGTGTGGACACTAGCTGTTGAAGCTATTATACATGTCCAAAATGGGGCCTCTATCAGCTTTTTACAGAACACTATTGCAGGGTGATCTGGGAGAGAGAAACATGCCCCACTTTTCGTTTTCCTCCTCTAGTTTGGCAGGTACACTATCCTCCACAGGGCTCCAAGCCGGTTTCCTTCCAGGCTCTTCCTGCAGCTTTATTGCCAATGGCTTGGGCTGCTGCAGTCTGATCTCACCTCTTTCCACAGCTCAGCTGCTGGGATCCTGATTTGTGTGTTCCCACACCTTCCTCGGAGGTCTACTGTGTCCCTGTAATTTGCATGGAGTTTCTTCTGCTGTTTTCTCCCTAACTCTTCCCTGAGACTGCACTCTCTCCACTTTTTAAAACCTATCTTCTCCTAGACTAAAGTAGTAAGCTCCCTCCCTACTCTACCATCTTAATCCCTCCTCATGTGAATACTTTTCACATTTTTTTTATTTTTTTTTTATTTTTTGAGAGGCAGGGTGGACGGTGAGAGAGAGAGAGAAAGGTCTTCCTTTGCCGTTGGTTCACCCTCCAATGGCCGCCGCAGCTGGCGCGCTGCGGCCGGCGCACTGCGCTGATCCGATGGCAGGAGCCAGGAGCCAGGTGCTTTTCCTGGTCTCCCATGGGGTGCAGGGCCCAAGCACCTGGGCCATCCTCCACTGTACTCCCTGGCCACAGCAGAGAGCTGGCCTGGAAGAGGGGCAACCGGGACAGAATCCAGCGCCCCAACCGGGACTAGAACCCAGTGTGCCGGCGCTGCTAGGCGGAGGATTAGCCTAGTGAGCCGCGGCGCCGGCCCACTTTTCACATTTTCAAGAAGCAGAGTAATAACTTTATATGGCTACACTTGCTAAAATAGTGATAATTTCTTATTTTAAGAGGAAGATTATAGATTTCACTCCTTGTTTGACTCTAGAAAGTCTTCCCCTTTCCAAAGAGGAAAAGTTAGTTAAGTTTTGTTTGCTATTGCCTCATTCCTGATTTATGCTTTTTGCTTGCTATTGGTGAACACTCTCATAGATGGTAAATCATAAGAAGAAGGAGAGACCTTCATACTTTCCGATATTAATAGCTTTAGGAAACTTCCTTCTTATAATCTCTATTTTATTATGTTTTCCTCCTCTTCTGGATAAAGTAAGGTGTGTTTAATAAAAATAATATGACAAGTTATTTCAGGCTTATGTTATGACACTGGAAACCTTATTTCAATGATATACTTTCTGACAGGTTGATGATTACCTAATCTGTACATGCTTTTATTGTGTATGCATACCCCAAGGTCTAGCAATTCAATTTGCTTTGGCAAAATAATTTGCCAGAAAATAATCCTCTATACATGTACTTTTTGTTGCAGAAGAGAGTGAGTCAGCATTAAAGAGGAGTGAGCTTGTTAACTGGTACTTGAAGGAAATCGAATCAGAAATAGATTATGTAGAGGAACTTACAAATAAAAAGATAAACATTGAGAAAGTTATTTACCCAGTCACATACTATGTTTGTATATAACTGCACTTGCCCATAATATTAATGAAGGAGGGAGTTCATACCTTATTTTTGTAGGTTCATTAATGAAGGTTTTTTTTTTTTTTTTAATATTAGTTTTATGTTACTAGAACGTGATCAGAATTACTCGTTGTAAAACAAGGGAGAATTAACAGAGAGTGACTTATTTCCCCTACTAAAACAGTCAGAATGCAAAATCAGGTTAAATCAGGGAATGTGGCTTTGGAGATGCTATCTGAATGTTTTGTTTCCCACCCCAGCAGCGTTATGCACCTTTGGTCATACAGTAAACCTTCAAGTATCCTGACCACGTATTTCCTCGGTTTTATCTTCCTGATATCCTTAGTTCACACCTTACACAGCCCAGTAATTCCTGTTGTCTCACACTTTCAACTTTTTCCTTTGTCTTCCTAACTTGGCAGAACCCAACCCTTGGTTAAATTTATCTTTGAGCAGCTAAATACTCAAAGGAAAGTATATGGCCACATATCCTGTTTTATTTAAATTCATGACCACAAGTCTCAATCAGGTATTTTGTTAACTTTTGTTTGGTTAAACTCATGATAATGATGCAGTTCTAGTTCATTCATCCACTCCCTTATAGGCCCTAACAGCTTTTCTCTACTTCTCAAGTGGTCATTCTAGGTATTCAGCCTGTCTGTAGCATTTATCACACTTGATCATTTCTTTTAGAAATACTTTCTTCCTTGTTCTGAGTAACCTCATTCTCCTAGGTCCTTTCTTTTTTTTATCTAAAGAAGAGATATATTTATTTCTTTGAATGTCAGAGTTAGAGAGAGAGAGAGAGAGAGGCAGAGAGAGAGAGCGTTCTTCCATCCACTGGTTCATTCCCCAATTGGCCGCAGCACCAGAGCTGTGCCAATCCGAAGCCAGTAGCAAAGAGCTTCTTCCAGTCTCCCATGTGGTGCAGGGGCCCAAGGACTTGAGCCATCTTTCACTGTCCTCCCAGGCCATAGCGGAGAGCTGGATCAGAAGTAGAGCAGTGGGACTTGAACCGGCGCCCATATTTCCCACCTTGCTAAGGAGTCATTAGAGAATGAATATGAAAATTAAAGGTTTTGGGACAGCACTGCGTCTCAATAGGGTAATCCTCCGCCTGTGGTGCCAGCACACTGGGTTCTAGTCCCGGTTGGAGCGCCGGATTCTGTCCTGGTTGCCCCCTTCCAGTCCAGCTCTCTGCTGTGGCCCAGGAGGGCAATGGAGGATGCCCCAAGTCCTTGGCCCCTGCACCCCATGGGAGACCAGGATAAGTACCTGGCTGCTGGCTTCGGATCAGCCCAGTGCACTAGCTGCAGAAGCCATTGGAGGGTGAACCAACAGTAAAGGAAGACCTTTCTCTCTCTCTCTCTCTCTCTCACTGTCCACTCTGCCTGTCCAAAAAAAAAAAAAAAAAAAAAAATTAAAGGTTTTGGAGGTAACTTTCCAAAGTTAATTCCAGATTTTTTCTTAAGATAGTGGGTTATCTTTTATTTTTAATTTTTTTCTTTGGTATTAATTTATTTTTAAAATTTTATTTGTTATACAATTTTCATATATTTTGTATATACAAAATTAGGAACATAGTGGGACTTCCCCCCCTACCCTCCCTCTCACCCATGTGCCAGCCCTTCCTCTCCTTCCCTCTCGGATTCCCATTCTTTTTTTTTTTTTTCCAACTATTTTCATTATACTTAATGATCGTATAGTTTACTCTGAGTAAAGGAGTTCAACAAATAGTATGAAGGGAAAAAAACAAGATACTATTCCTCAATGGAAGATACAAGAGCTATAAACAATCGTCTATTCTCAAAATAAGTCATTTATTTTTAAGTATTGACAGTTTTAACATAATAATTAACCAACAGTTGCTTATATTTTCAAAAAAATATTTCATCCTTGAACTAGATCATGCAGAATTGCAGCCTAACTGTCCTTGTAGTTGGAAGTTGAAAAATTCCCCAACAAGTAAATACATGATATATTAAGGAAAATAATTGAATAAAAATCAAATCAGGGACAGGTATTGTAGCACAGTGATTTAAGCTGTTGCTTGGGTCATCTGCATCTTATCGTAGGAGTGTGGGTTTAAGGCTCAGCTACTTTGCTTCTGAACCAGCTCCCTGCTAATGTGCCTGGAATCAGTGGATGAAGGCTTAAGTACTTGAGTTCCTGCTACACACATAGGAGACCCTGTGGGATTTCCTGGCTTCTTGCCTCAGCCTGGCCCATCCCTGGCTGTGGGGCCATTTAGAGACTGAACCAATGAATGAAAGATTTTTTTTTTCACTTTACGTTTTAAATAAATAAATCTTTCTGTGGAAATTTCAAATTAAGGAATGATGGAATGTGGAATTTTAAAACCCCATCTAAGATATTAAATCTTTTTACTCAACTCAAAACTATGATTAGTAACCAGATAGTCTGATAGTAAGGCAGGCGTTGTTGCCAGGAACTTAAGCCTGCTTAGCGTTTCTGCATCCCTTAATGATTGCTTCTGATTCTGCTTTCAATCCAGCTTATTGCTAATGCAACTGGGAGGCAGCAGATGATGACCAAGTACTTGGGTTCTTCCATCTACATGGGAGACCCTGATAGAGTTCCAGCCTGGCTAGTGTGGGCATTTGGGGGGGGGGGGGGCGGTGAGCCTGCAGATGGAAGATCATCTATTTCTCTACCTTTCAGATAAATTGTAATTTTTAAAAAATATTCTGAAAATGAAAAAAAAACTTTTCTCATTCAGAACTTGAGAAATATTACATCAACTACTTTATTCAAATATTTGAATAGCAGAATATTTGAATAGCAGTAGTGTTCCTAACTTAAGAGCACAAGGGATAAACTTCTCAGAGTCAAACTGAGATTGCATTTGTAATAGAAACAGTGCTATCAACAATTTGCAAAATGAAAGTAACTACTCTACAAATTGTACTGAAGAACATCAGGTGGATTGAATAACCAATAAACTGATCACATCAGTTACTGAACAGAAGCAAGACTAAGCTGATATGTGAATCTGAAAACCCAAGTCCAAGGCACATTAGAGTCATTTTAAAGCCCCTTCTGTAGCTGATGGTTTACAGGACAAGCCAGATGTGCTTTCATCTTTACTCCAGTTCATGATGGGCAAGTGCAAGTCAAAGTGTTAGTACTGAAGCCAGGGGACACGCTATAGAGAGAGAAGAATGCTGCATAGTTGAACATGTGTCTGACTGGCACAACAGGGTAGTCCTGTAGACATCAGAGCTGGGTGAGAGACTCCCAAACTCTGCTGAGGCATCCCACCATTAGCAGGCATTAAAGAAAGGCCGCATACTCGTTTCATCTAGACAGCAACGTGCCATTCAAGCACACAGACTCAACAGGCTGGCTTCACAGAGCCTCAGGCAGCAGAGACTTCACCACCCTAGCTGCAGCCTGCTCCTAGATGGGAGGCTCAGGGCCGGGCCAGGGTTGTGGGCGGGCAGCGGAGCACAGGCAATGAAGCCTCGGTCAGGTAACACTCTCCTTCTCTGGGTAGTTTTGGCAACTGACATCTAGGTGCGCCCGGCTACAGGACCAGCTGGTATGTAGCACGGGGGCCTGGGCAGGGGAGGGCCTGCTGTCCCCTCGGAAGGCCCCCTTTACTGAAATAAAATTCCTCTGCCTGGACTCTGCCCCCGAAGTTACAACCACTGAGTAACGCCCCTTAATGCCTCTGCGATGGCCGTGGCTCCCACTCAGCTCCCGAGCCGAGAGTCCTGATCGGACAGTGGCCAAGGCACATGGCCACAGGGATTGCCCACCTGTCGAATCCAAGGTGCACTAGATACACGCGGGCAACCCCCACTGCCAGCCGAAGTTGCCTCACCCCGGCTGTGTGCTTCCGAGAACCTGCGCCCGAAGCGGAGTCCCCCCTCTTCTGCACCCAATCTCTGCTCCTCCCGCAGCTAGCTACTCCTGATCAGGCACAGGTCTCCAGGCTTAAGCTCCTCACTCTCCACTGCAGTCGCTATTTCTGCCACCTCACCAAAGAGGGTGAAGATTGCTCTTTAGATGGTTTAAAAACGAAAGTTTATTGCTTCATTATCCTCCAATAATTGATTTCTGTGTTCTAAGAGGAATTTCTAAGGGTTGTTTTCAAAATGTTTTTTTTTGGGGGGAGGGGGAATGTTTAATTTTTTATATTGCAAGATGTCCCTACATTTTATGGCTTTCTTCCTGGAAAAGACAGTATGGTTTGTGATCCTGGCAGTTTCTGGTTCCTGATATTAGCAGCAGTTCTTACTGTAGAAGCCTTTAACAGTCGAGGATGTCCTGGGTACTGTAGAGCCAGTTAGACAAGGTGTGTCTGTACTATGAGCTGCAAACAGTAACATCCGTCTTCCAGAACTGAAAAGCAATAGGATGAGGGGGGACTGGAAACAGATGGAGAAGTTACATCAGTAGATGCAGGGCACATGCTCCTGCCAGGCTTTTTGCTAATTACTGAGGCTGGGAGAAGCCTTGAAATTGGAGAAGGAATCCTAGAAGTGCAGGATCTGTCTTCCTGTGGGGGTTCTAGGATAAGATGTGAAAATTTAAGAGACAGCAAGGAGCCATGTCCTACTTTGATTAGGACCAGCTTCTCCCTGCACTGGTTCTGACTTCATAAGGAAGATAGGATAGGGAGGTCCTGAAAGAAAACAACTGGAACTTAAACTTCAGTTTGTCCAAGTGTTTACCCAAAGGAAAATTTTAACCCCAGAAAAGATACTTTCCTTTCAGTGAATTTGTCTTCCCCTCCCCTATCCTGCCATTAGTGACAGTTTTGAAGTTTCAGAGCCAGGTGAAGTTGTTATTGCAAATAAAGTCCATTTTACACATATGTGTGTGTGTACATTTCCACACATTTATTTATTTATTTATTTTAAAGGCACAGTGATAGGGACACACATATAACACACACACAGAGAGAGAGAGAGAGAGAGAGAGAGAGAGAGAGAAATAAATATCTTTCATCTGCTGGTTTATATTCCCCTAGTGGTCACAATAGCCAGGACTGGCCCAGGCTCAAGTCAGGAGCCAGGTGCTTTGTCCTAGTCTCTCACATGGGTGGCAAAGGTTCAAGTATTGGGGCCATCTTCTGTGACCTTCTCAGGTACATTAGCTGGGATCTGGATTGGAAGTAGACCAGCCAGGACTTGAACTGGTGCTCCAGTATGGGATGCCAGTGCCAGCCCCTAGAGAGGTACTTGGTCAAGAAGGTGAAGTGATTAATGAAGTGTTCCCAGAGGACATGTTCAGGTCCTTGAAGCTGCAAGAAAGAATTCTAGGGGCTGTCAGGGTTGAGTAGAGTGAGCAGAGTTTATTGTAAGGGAAAGTACACCTTTCCAGAGTAGGAGAGCAGACAGGCTTGGGTGAGGGGAGTATCTGCCCAGAAGATCTCAGGGGATTTTTCTTTTATCTTTAACTTGTAATAATGGGGCAAGAATATTCATGGGATATGGAGGAGAGCTCTGGAAATAGATGAGGCTTTCCTGAAATAGAGGTACCAGATATTTTCTTTCCTAATGAGGTCCTTTTGTATCGGTCATGGTGATTCTGGAGGTAAGTAGTAGTCAAACCCCAATGCTAATATCATAATGAACCTAGAGTTAATTGTCACTTAATATAGCTGACAATACGGTAATTTGCCAATCCTAGAGTTTCTGAGTTGTAATGATATGGAAAGTCCTTGAGACTTTCCAGGATATCTGGACTCTGCTCATATCTAGCTGTCTGCCTACACTAACAGAAATGTATATGAGAACTTTATGAGGACAATTAGGTAAATATTTCAGATAAGGTGATAGATGTAATTTTCCAGAATGGGAAGGTTTGAATATTTTAGTTATCAACTGATCTGTAAATATAATGCCTTTTCACCTGAGTCTCAACAGATGTCCATTGATAAGAAAGTCATTACGTATGTTGTAACATAGCTATACTGTGGGATACACATAAAAATGAGGTAGATCTGGATGTTCAGAATTAGAAATATATCCAGGTCACATGGAGAAGAAAATATGCAAATATAACCAAGAAGATTCAGGGGAAAAAAGCAAGATAGGAGAGGCCTTGTCCTATAAGAAAACAACAGTAATTAATGCACTATGATAATTAAAATTGTGTGGCACTTGCACAGGAATAGATAAATTAGTCAAAGTCCAGAAACATCTACACATATAGATTTTCCATTACTGATAAGGTGGCATGTCACAGTAAGGGAGGAATGGTCTATTCTACAACATGTTAGAAACTGACCTGACATGCAACATACACAGAATTCATGGTGGTTGAAGATTTAAAGATTAAAAACAAAAGTATAGAAATACTTAAATAGGTTTGACATGGGAGCTTTAAAAAATTATGGTACCAGGTCATATATCTTGAAAGACATAAACCAACTTAAAAGGTGGAGAAAATTTTCTGTATTATGTTTTAATATGGATATACAAACTCTGTTGAAAGTTTTTGTGTTAGTAGTAAGCTACAACAAAAATTGAGAAAGAATATGAACATAAACAACAGAAGGAAAACAGATGACCGATTAAAATGAAGACTTTCACCTCTAGGTAATCAGTGTGGTAATGGAAGTTTACAAAAAATGTGAAATTTTACAACTTGTTAGCCAAGCAGATTGACGTACACTTCCAGCTGTACATAGGATTTTTTTTTTTTTTGACAGGCAGAGTGGACAGTGAGAGAGAGAGACAGAGAGAAAGGTCTTCCTTTGCCGTTGGTTCACCCTCCAGTGGCCGCCGCGGCCGGCCCACCTGCGCTGATCTGATGGCAGGAGCTAGGTGCTTCTCCTGGTCTCCCATGGGGTCTCCTGGTCTCCCAAGTACTTGGGTCCACTGCACTCCCTGGCCACAGCAGAGAGCTGGCCTGGAAGAGGGGCAACTGGGACAGAATCCAGCGCCCCGACCGGAACTAGAACCCAGTGTGCCGGCGCCACAAGGTGGAGGATTAGGCTAGTGAGCTGCGGCGCCGGCCTATACATAGGATTTTTTAAACTTTCATTTAATAAATATAAATTTCCAAAGTACAGCTTTTGGATTACAGTGGTTTTCCCCCCCATAACTTTCCTCCCACCTGCAAACCTCCCATCTGCCACTCCCTCTCCCATCCCATTCACATCAAAATTCATTTTCAATTAACTTTATATACAGAAGATCAATTTAGTATATATTAAGTAAAGATTTCAACAATTTGCACCCACACAGAAACACAAAGTGTAAAGTACTGTTTGAGTACTAGTTATAGCATTAATTCACATTGTACAACACAGTAAGGACAGAGATCCTACATGGGGAGTAAGTGCACAGTGACTCCTGTTGACTTAACAATTGACACTCTTGTTTATAGCGTCAGTAATCACCCTAGGCTCTTGTCATGAGTTGCCAAGGCTATGGAAGCTTTTTGAGTTCGCCGACTCTGATCATATTTAGACAAGGTCATAGTCAAAGTGGAAGTTCTCTCCTCCCTTCAGAGAAAGGTACCTCCTTCTTTGATGGCCTGTTCTTTCCACTGGGATCTCACTCACAGAGATCTTTCATTTAGTTAGTTAGTTAGTTTGTTTTTTGCCATAGTGTCTTGGCTTTCCATGCCTGAAATACTCTCATGGGTTCTTCAGCCAGATCTGAATGCCTTAAGGGCTGATTCTGAGGCCAGAGTGCTGTTTAGGACATCTGCCATTCTATGAGTCTGCTGTGTAGCCTGCTTCCCATGTTGGATCATTCTCTCCTTTTTAATTTTATCAGTATTAGCAGACACTAGTCTTGTTTGTGTGATCCCTTTGACTCTTAATCCTGTCATTATGATCAATTGTGAAGTGAAACTGATTACTTTGACTAGTGAGATGGCATTGGTACATGCCACCTTGATGGGATTGTATTGGAATCCCCTGGCATGTTTCTAACTCTACCGTTTGGGGCAAGTTTGATTGAGCATGTCCCAAACTGTACATAGGATTTAAATTTGAGCCTACTTTGGAAAATTATTTACATTTCAAAAAATTATTTGCATTCCAGATAAAAATGTAAATGGGTATGCCTGTTGAGTCAGAAACAATTTGTAAGAATCTTTCAAGGCTGGCGCCGTGGCTCAATAGGCTAATCCTCTACCTAGCGGCGCCGGCACACTGGGTTCTAGTCCCGGTTTCTTTCCCGGTTGCCCCTCTTCCAGGCCAGTTCTCTGCTGTGGCCAGGGAGTGCAGTGGAGGATGGCCCAAGTGCTTGGACCCTGCACACCATGGGAGACCAGGAAAAGCACCTGGCTCCTGGCTTCGGATCAGCGCGGTGCACCGGCCGCAGCGCGCCAGCCGTGGTGGCCACTGGGGGATGAACCAACGGCAAAAGGAAGACCTTTCTCTCTGTCTCTCTTTCTCACTCTCCACTCTGCCTGTCAAAAAAAAAAAAATCTTTCAAACAATGGATAAATGGACAAAGATGTATATAAAGACATCCATTTGCAGCATTGTTTGCCACACATTTAAACTTAAAAGGAACCAGTGCTAGGCCGGCGCTGCGGCTCAACAGGCTAATCCTCCGCCTTGCGGCGCCAGCACACTGGGTTCTAGTCCCAGTTGCCCCTCTTCCAGGCCAGCTCTCTGCTATGGCCCGGGAGTGCAGTGGAGGATGGCCCAAGTGCTTGGGCCCTGCACCCCATGGGAGACTAGGAGAAGCACCTGGCTCCTGGCTTTGGATCAGCGCGTTGTGCTGGCCGCAGCGTGCCACCGCGGCGGCCATTGGAGGGTAAACCAACGGCAAAGGAAGACTTTTCTCTCTGTCTCTCTTTCTCACTCTCCACTCTGCCTGTCAAAATAAATAAATAAATAAATAAAAAGGAACCAGTGCTAATATGGGCCATTCTTATGGAAGGCTATGTGTTTGTTAAAGGTGAGTCTGTATATCCTGGTATACACAGAGCTCCACGAGCCATTGAGTAGGTAAAAGAAAGCTGAGGAACAATATTTGTAGCATGAACCTGTATATGTTAACTTATGTTACACAAATTAAATATTATCACATGATTGCATCTGTATATCAGTAATAATGGGTATCCCTGAGTTTCACTGTTTTAAAAATGCTACAAGAATGACCCATTTAATCTTCTACCTATCATTAATTATCCCTTTTCTTTTTTAAGAATTATTTATTTGAAAGGCAGAGTGACAGAAAAATAAGAGAGACAAAAGGAGATTTCACTGTCTGTCTGCTGGTTCATTCCCCAGATGTCTGAAATATCCTTGAAAACCTTTCTGGTCTCCCACATAGATGACAGGGACTTACATACGTGGACCATCATCCACTGCCTTCCTAGGCACAACATCAGGAAGCTGGATTGGAAATGCAGAACTTGGGACACCTCCCACTGGGATGTGGGAGACAGGTATCTCAAGCAATGGCTTATACTAGTTTACCACAATGCCTACCCCAATAATCCCTGTCCTACAGGTGAGAAAATTGGCACAGAGAAGTAACTTTAGCCAGATGATGTTTAAATCCAGGCATTTTGATTCCTGAATTAAGCTATGCAGAGAAAGAAAATTGGAAGGAGGCCAATTATTGCAGGTGCTTATCCTACAAAGGCAATGGGAGTAGGTAAAGAGGAATTTGCATTTTTTCATAAGTGTTTCTATGTTGTTGGAATATTTTACAAATTGTGTTGTTTACCTGTTTTTAAAGGAGAAGATCAGTTTAATGAGTGCTTCAATGTCTATTATATAGACATATTTTAATATCATATGTAAGGCAAAAAAAAGTGAACACTTCTTCAGACATTTTCTCAGGTTCCTCTGCTTGGGTGGAAAGTTTAAAATTTCTGTGTTATCTCTTATTGCTTTTCTATGGTTATATCTGTTACATTAACGAGCCATGCATCGATTTCTTTATCCTAGATAACCTGGTTAAATATTAAGTGCCAATAATCCCTTTGTATTTTATAACATCAGCTGGAGCTATAAAGCCAGGCGTCCTTCCATATACCTCCTGGTAGCTCCTTGAAAATGGAGCTCTTTTGGAGTATAGTCTTTACTGTCCTCCTGAGTTTCTCCTGCCAGGGGTCAGACTGGGAATCTGATAGCAATTTCATTTCAGCTGCAGGGCCTCTAACCACTGACCTACTGCTCAGCCTGCAGTATCCACAGGGAAACCAGACTTCTGATTTTGCAGCAGGGGGCAAAGACCTTTATGTTTGTTCCCAGCCACTGCCCGCTTTCCTGCCAGAGTATTTCAGCAGTCTTCGTGCCAGTGAGATCACCCATTATAAAGTGTTTCTGTCGTGGGCACAGCTCCTCCCAGCAGGACGCTCCGGAGACCCAGATGGGAACGCAGTGCGGTGCTACCGGCAGCTCCTTGAGGCCCTCAGGGCTGCGCAGCTTCAGCCCATGGTCGTCCTGCACCACCAGCACCTCCCTGCCAGCAGCGCCCTGAGGAGCGCCGTCTTCACCGACCTCTTTGCTGAGTATGCCACCTTCGCCTTCCATGCCTTTGGGGACCTCGTGGGGGTCTGGCTCACCTTTAGTGACTTGGAGGCAGCCATAAGGGAGCTCCCTCAGCAGGAGTCAAGAGCTTGGCATCTCCAGCTCCTCACTGAGGCCCACAGAAAAGCCTATGAGATTTACCACCAAAAATATGCTGCTCAGGGTGAGTACAGTGATCCTGTGGCTGATTCACTGGCAGGTTCTGTCACCCATCTTCTCTCCTGAAGGCAGGACTTGGCATTTCATCCCATTCACCTTGAATAGTTCCTTCGTATCTGTATATTATTGTAAAATGAATATTGTTTTGGCTTTCCAATGGAAATAGGACATGTTACTTACTTCTTTGAGAAGTAAGTGTTGGGGTGCATGTTTGGTGCAACAGTTAAGACTTTTTTTTTTAAATAGGCATTATTTTAATTTTTAAAAATGACTATTACTTTTATTTGAAAGGTGATGTTACAGACAGAGATAGAAAGTGAACTTCCATCCACTGGTCCAGTCCTTAATGGCCTCAACAGCTAAGACTGAGCCAGGCCAAAGCCAGGAGCTGCATCTGGGTCTCCCACATGGATTAGGGGCCAAACCACTTGGGCCATCCTCCACATCCCAGGCGCATTAGCAGGAAACTTGATCAGAAGTGATCAGCCAGGACTCAAACCAGTGCCCCTATGGGATGCCAACATTTCAAGTGGTAACTCAATCCACTGTGCCACATCACCAGCCCCAACAAAAAAATTTTTTTAGTGAAATTATATCTTGCAGTACAACATGGATGAACCTCGAGGATATTTCCTTAGGTGAAATGAACCAGTCTCCAAAAAAAGCAAGTCATGTATGATCTCACTTTATATACTTGTAAAGAAAGTAGTCAAATTCATGTTGACAGGGTCTGGCATTGTGGCATAATGGGTTAAGCCACTGCCTGTAACACTGCATTGCATATGGGTCCCAGTTGCTTCCTGCTAATGCTCCTGGGAATGCAGTGGAAGATGATCCAAGTGTTTGAGCCTCTGCATCCATGTGGGAGACTTAGATGAAGCTTTTGGTTCCTGGTTTTGGACTGACCCAGTCCCAGCCGTTGCAGCTATTTGGGGAGTGAACCAGGGGATGGAAGATCTCTCTCTTTCTCTCTCAGTAGCTCTTTCACATAAATAATATACATCTTTTTAAAAAGAATTAGCCCTTCTTTGTGAGCCAGCACTGTGGCACAGCATATTACGCTGCTGTCTGCTGTGCTGGCATCCCATGTAGGTGCTTGTTCTAAACCCGGCTGCTCCACTTCTGATCTAGCTCTGTGCTAATGCTCCTGGGAAAGCAGCAGAAGATGGACCAAGCCCTTGGGCCTCTGCACCTGGAAGAAGCTCCTGACTGCTGGTTTCTACCTGGCCCAGCCCTCATCATTGTGGCCATTTGGGAGTGTACTAGTGGATGGAAGATCTCTTTCTTTCTGTCTCCTTCTATAACTCTGCCTGTTAAATAAATAAAAATATTTTTTAAAAATTCATGGGGGCAGGAAGTAAAATGGTGGTGGACAGGGCCTTGGGGGAGAGGAAAATACAGAGTGATTTGATGAGTGTAGAATTTCTGTTTTGCAAGCTGAATAAGTTGGGAATGGATTACACACAGTGTGAATATACTTAGCACTCCTGAAAAATGGTTAGAATGGTAAAGCTTATGTTACTGCATTTTAATTCCATTAACAAAAAAAGAGAGGGGCAGCATAAGGGAAGAAAAAAAAAGTAAAGGCAGATGAAAGTCTTTTCGATGGAGTTGCCAGAAAGGCTGGTCTTGGGCTACTATTTGAGCAGTTTGGAGTGAAAGGAGTGAGCAAGCCAGGAATTCAGACACCTACAAAGCCCCTGAGCTGGGAAGTCTGCTAAGACTAGGGGTAGAGATGAGGAGTACCCATCCTCATTACTTTCCATTGTTGTTGAATATAGCTGCTATTTATTCTTTCTCACTGTTGTTTTTCATTGTGTGCCTAAGCCATGTTTTATTAGTCCATTCTCCTGCTTATGGACATTTGAATTATTTTCAGGTTCTGTTTTTATGAACATAGCTGCTACAAACATTCCTGTACATGTTTCCGTACATGTGCAAGAATTTTTCTTGTGTATCCTTAGCTTTGAGAGATAATACAGACTATTTTCCACAATGGTTGTACCAACCTAGATTCTCAAGAACAATGTGTAAGAGTTTTTCTCAGCCCTCAAATGTGTAATTGTCAAAATTCTAAATTTTCGCTGGTCTAGAGAATGTGAAAGTCTTTATGAGCTTATTTTCCTGATTGCAATTCAGGTTGAAATACTTTCATGTATTTATTACCTATATTTATTTCCTGTTATGTGAAACTCCTGTTATATCTTTTACACTTCTGTATATTGTTTGTCTCTTCTTTTTTTAAAAGATTTATTTTATTTGAAAGACAAAGTTACAGAGAGAGGTAGAGCCAGAGAGAGAGAGAGAGAGAGAGGTTTTCCATTCTATTGGTTCACTCCTCAAGTGATCACAGCAGCCAGAGCTGAGCTGATCCGAAGCCAGGAGCCAGGAGCTTCTTCTGGGTCTCCCATGCAGGTACAGGGGCCCAAGAACTTGGGCCATCTTCTTACTGCTTTTCCAGGACATAGCAGAGAGCTGGATCGGAAGTAGAGCAGCCAGGACTTGAACTAGTGCCCATACGGGATGCCATTGCTGCAGGCTGGGGCTTTAACCCACTGTGCCACAGTGCTGGCTCCTGTCTTTTTTCTATTGACTTGTAGGATTTCTTTATCCTTTAATCTGTGTTGATTTTATATATTGATAGTTTTTTGCAGTTTGTATCTGTTATTTTTCTGAAATTTTTTAAGATTTATTTATTTATTTGAAAGGCAGGGTTGTAGAGGAAGAGAGATTTTCCATCTACTCGTTCACTCCCCAAATGCCCACAAAGCTGGAGCTGGGCCAGGCCAAAGGCAGGAGCCTGGAACTCCACAGGGGTCTTTTCACATGAGTGCAGGGACCCAAGCATCCAGGCCATCTTCCACTACTTTCCTAGGCATGTTAGCAGGAACCTGGATCAAAAGTGGCTCAAACAGGATACTGGCATTGAAGGTAGCAGCTTAACCTACTGTGCCACAACAGCAGCCCATGTTATTTTCATTTTTTTTTTTTTAGAGATTTTGATAAGAAGTTCTTTCTTTTAGCCAACTTTATCAATCTTTTCTTTTGGCTGATGTTTATGATAGTATTTTTAAAAATTTGTATATTTATTTGAAAGAGTTACAGAGCAAAAGAGAGAAAGGGAGAGAGAGAAAAAGATATCTTCCATCCACTGATTGATTTCCCAAGTGGCACAACAGCCAGGTCTGAGCCAGGCTGAAGCTAAGGCCCAGGAGTTTCTTCTGGAACGCCCACATGGGTTTTTTCCAGGCACATTAGCAGGTAGCTGGATTGGAAGTAGAGTAGTCAGGAAATGACCTAGTGCTAATATGGGTTGCCAATGTTGCAGTCCTTTATGCCCGTCTCTCTGTTAGTATTTAAATGCTAATTGTTAAAATTACTTAAAATTACATTTTGTTTATTTAAAATTTCCAAATGTTTTTGGATGGTTTCTTTTCTTTTTTAAATTTATTTATCTGAGGGGCTAGCACTGTGGTGCAGCGGGCTGATGCCCTGGCCTGGAGTGCCAGCAACCCATATGGGCGCCGGTTCAAGACCCAGCTGCTCCACTTCCAATCCACTTCTCTGCTATGGCCTGGAAAGTAGTGGAAGATGGCCCAAGTCCTTGGGCCCCTGCACCAGCATGGGAGACCCAGAGGAGGCTGCTGGCTCCTGGCTTCGGATTGACGCAGCTCCGGCCATTGTGGCCATTTGGGGAGTGAACCAGCAGATGGAAGACCTCTCTCTCTCTGCCTCTGCCTCTCTGTAACTCTGCCCTTCAAGTAAATAAATATTTTAAAGATTTATTTATTTATGTGAAAGAGTTACACAGAGAGAGGAGAGGCAGAGAAAGAGAGAGAGAGGTCTTCCATCTGCTGGTTCACTCCCCAGATGGTTTCAATGGCTGGCCGAAGCTGAGCTAATCTGAAACCAGGAGCTAGGAGCTTCTTCCGGGTCTCTCACGCTGGTACAGGGGCCTAAGGACTTGGGCTTTCTTCTACGACTTTCCCAGGCCATAGCAGAGAACTGGATTGGAAGTGGAACAGCCGGGACTCAAACTGGCTCCCATATGGAATACTGGCACTGTGGGTGGCAGCTTTACCTGCTATGCCACAGCACAGGCCCCTGGTCAGTTACCAAAGATATTCATCTCTCTCATGCCCCATCCCCTTCCCCCAGTCCCATGAATCTCAAAGTTCTTACGTAATCGTGCATCTTGTCTGTACCCATTCTTTGAGGAGTCATTTTATTTGTTAATGTTTATTTGCTAATTGAATTTTTGTATGATTGAGGGACAATCATTAAGAAGTCAAAGATAATCTGTAGAATTAAAAGCCATATTTGGTTCATAAAAGTTTTTCTTTTTAAGCAAAACTTTAAAATATTAATAGACTATTTTTTGAAACAGTTTTAAATTTACAGGAAAACTGAACAGGTAGTTTAGTGTCCCCATAAGCCACTCTCTCCCTACACCCAGTTTCCCTATACTAACATTTTTTTTACAATAGCTTGATACATTTGTTATAATTAATGAACCAATATGGATGTGTTATTATTAACTAATTTTTTTTCAATTTCCTTAGCTTTTCCTTAATGTTCTTTTGCCATCCTGGATCCTGTTCAGGATACATTATCTTTAGTTATGGCCGATTAGGATCCTCTAAACTGTGATAGTTTTTCAGACTTTTCTTATTTTTTAAGATTATTTGCTTACTTGAGAAGCAGAGAGTAAGAGAGAGAGAAATAGAGAAACTGGTTCACTTCCCTAATGCCCTAGTGGCTGGGGCTTGGCAGGGCTGAAGCCAGGAACCGGGAATGCAGGCTAGATCTCCCTACTGGAGCCAACTACTTGAGTCATCACCACTGTCTCCCAGGGTACGCATTAGCAGGAAGCTGGCATGACACTGGGAGTAGAGCCAGGATTTGAACCCAGGCACTCTGACATGAGAAATGGGCATCTTAACCTGCATCCTAAATGCTAGGCCAACCACCTGCCCCAGACCTTCATTACTTTTAATCACAGAAGTAAGTGAGTAAGTGCCATTTTCATCATATCATATCAAGGATTTATACTGTCAACTTGATTTATGACTGTTGATTAAATACTTGGCAGAGGTAGTGTTTGTCATGTTTCTCCACTATAAAGTTAATTTTTGTTCTCTGTTCCATACTTTACCCTTTAGAAAGATGTCACTATGTATAGACCACATTTAAGAAGTGGAGAGTTATGCTTCCCCTAATAAACATTTTTAAAAGTTTTTAGGGCCGGCACTGTGGCACAGCGGGTTAAGCCGCCACCTGAAGCACCAGCATCCCATATGAACACCAGTTCAAGTCCTGGCTGTTCTTCTTCCAGTCCAGCTCCCTGCTAATGCACCTGGGAAAAGCAGCAGAGAGCGGTCCAAGTGCTTGGGTCCTTCTCCCACGTGGGAGACCAGGAAGAAGCTCCAGGCTCCTGGCTTTGGCTTGTCCCAGCCTTAGCCATTGTGGCTATTTGGGTAGTGATCCAGTGGATGCAAGATCTCTCTCTCTCTCTCTCATTTTCTGTCTTTCTCACTTTCCATCTGTAATTCTGCATTTCAAATTAAAAATAAATCTTTTAGGGGCTGGCACTGAGCCTTAGTGGGTGAAGCCACGGCTTGCAGTGCCAGTTTGAGTCCTGGTTGCTCCACTTCTGATCCAGCTCTCTGCTATGGCCTGGGAAAGCAGAAGACAATGACCAGGTGCTTGGGCCCCTGCAACCCACATGGGAGACCTGGAAGAAGCTCCTGGCTCCTGGCTTTGGATTGGCACAGCTCTGGCTGTTGCAGCCATCTGGGGAGTGAACCAGCAGATGGAAGGACCTCTCTCTCTCTCTTCCTCTGCCTCTCTGTAACTCTACCTTTCAAATAAATAAATAAATAAATACATCTTGTAAAACAATAAATCTTTTTATAAAGTTATTTTCTAGGGCTTGATATTTGACCTCCAGCAGTTAAGGTACCTGTTGAGACACTTGCATCCCATTAGCTTATCAAAATGCAGACTGAATGTTTCCTGCTCAGATGATTTTAAAATTCTATGTTTATCAAAATAAGCACTGTTGTGATTGGTAGTGGTGATTTCATTAGATGGGTTTATATTCTGCCTGTGGAGAATCTGGATGAGAGAGAGTTCAGTCACATTATTCTATAGTTCCAGTCTTGAACCTAGCTTTGTGCAGTTTTTCCTTAGTGTTTCCAAATCACAGGCCCTTCTGAAGATCCAGCCCTAAGTTTGATACTTGAGGGAACTAAAGTAATGTTGAAGTTTCAGTCCTCAGGGAATGTGGAATCCAGTGTGGAATGAAAATTGATGTTAAATAGCAACACTGAATGAGGAATCCTAGCTCCAGCTGTGGTCTTCATCAGAATCCCCCAGGATCAGAGGAGATTGGCTGTGTTCAGGGTGGTATGGCTGTAGATTCAATGATTGTTTATAGTTCTCTCGTTGCCCCTGCTTTGCTTGCTGGAGGCAGAATAAGATAGTTTTTTCTTTTAACAAGACTTTTCCAGGTGCTCTTGAATTCATAGTCTTGATCTATAAAAACATACTGTAAAGGAGCGTTATTTTTGTAAGACAAAATTTTCTATTTTTTTAAAGATTGTATTTATTTATTTGAAAGTCAGAGTTACACACAGAGAGAAAAGGAAAGGCAGAGAGAGAGAGAGAGAGAGAGAGGTCTTCCATCCAATGGTTCACTCCCCAATTGGCCACAACGGCTGGAGCTGCGCCAATCCAAAGCCAGGAGCTTCTTCTGGGTCTTCCACGTGGGTGCAGGGGCCCCAGCACTTGGGCTATCTTCTACTGCTTTCCCAGGCCATAGCAGAGAGCTGGATCAGAAGTGGAGCAGCCAGGTCTCGAACCGGTGCCCATATGGGATTCTAGCACTGCAGGCAGCAGCTTTACCCTCAATGCTACAACGCCAGCTGGAGGCTTGCTAAGATCAGGTTATTTTCTAAAATTACTCATCTGGAGGAATGTCATGTGGTGATTTCTTCAGAAATACTTTGGAAAGTTGGTGAACATCAAATAGAAAGGAAATGCGTGCCCCAGTGGCTTCCGCAGTCAGTCCCCTGCCCTCACTCACTTGCTGTTCACTAATCTGCTTGGTTTCAGGAGGAAAGGTCTCCGTGGTCCTCCAGGCTGAAGAGATCTCGGAGCTGCTGCTAGAATCATCCACGCCTGCACTTGCCAAGGTGATAAGAGCCCACAGAGAGCGCAGCCAGGGAAAGTTGTGGTTTTAGTGTTAAAAAAGAAGAGGGAAATTTTTGACTTTTGGTTGGACAGTTTTGCAGATGCCTCTTCTGAGTAGTGTACATTCTCTAGATTCATGATTACTTTAAAAACAAAATCTCTTTTGTTGTAGTTCCAGCTCTTGGTTGGTCTGTTCACCTCACCCACACAAAGACTCAAATGCCTCAGCTTGCTCTGATTTTTTAAAATAGTCCAGAATAGTTTCCTGGAGAAGAGATTGATCAATAGCAAGACAGGTATTATGTAAAAGAGTTTTTCAAATGTGCTCCCCAGAGTACCCATCCTAGTTTCTACATCTCTCAACTGTACCTCTGGATGATGATTTAAAAAAAAATATTGAAGAATCTGAGAAGTCAACAGCTTTGCCTCTCTCTTGACTGTGGGGCAATGTGGAAAACCATCAGAAAAAGTGCTGATTTCTGTAGTTCTGTGGCATTGACAAGGTGCTGGAGATGCTGCCCTCTTGTTAGCATCTAGACTTTCTTGGGCACCCCCCGTGTCAGGGTCCAGTCTTTAGTTTCACCAGTTCACATGTGATAAGGCCTGGATAAACAACTCCTAGGCATATTACATGGCCAGATACAGTCTAAATTACTTTATACCAGGTAATAACAGCAGTCAGGTAAGGTCTCGGGACTTAAATACTGATTAGAAAAATGCTTATCCTGTAGTAGCCTTTGAACTGGTCTCTCTGCCCCATCCATGCCAGGCAGTACTCCTAGGTAATCTAACAACACAGATACGATGCATTCCCTGCTAGAGCCATACTCTCCTGAAAGGGTATCAGTCATTCACAGCCTTTGTCTATGTGTGTGTGTGTGTGTGTGTGTGTGTCCTCCACTTGCTATCATACTGTGTGTGTGCTGTTTGCTTCCCACTCTCCTTGACTCTCTATTTGATGTCTTTTCTGACCTCCATCCTTCCACAAATCTTCCTCTGGAAAAATCCCACCCATTGTTACTGTCCCTGTGAATGTGTCTTCCTTTAGCAGGCCTCGCTTAATAATAATCTCCCTCTGAATCTAAAGTACCCTTCCCCTATGAGAAGTTGAACTCTAGCCGTTTGTCAGACCAGAGGTTCCCAAACTCTTCTGTGTATCACAATCACCTTGAGAGTTAGTAGAGGACACAGAGACGACCGCTGACCATGGTGAGTTGGACCTGGGCCTTCTTAGGTTTCCAAGTTCCTGGGTGAGTATAATTCCCACCAAAGTTTGAGAACCACTGGTTTGGATTTTTCTAACTTCTAACTTTCTGCCTTTTCTTCATGTTAACTGTCACATTTACTGTGCTTCCTTGTTAACTTGTATGCTTCTGTGTATCTCATACATCATTAAGTGAAACTCTCCAACCTATGTACCTACCACAGTGACTTTCAGAAATTGGAATTCAATTATTGTGTGTTGTGCAGAACTGACACACAGAAGCAAGATCACAGAGGCTGAGTAGGAGAAAGTTCGAGTGATAATTGCCAGCATGGAGCGATGGTGTAAGACTTTAGTCAACACTGACAACTTGATTGGGAAAGCAGTAGGGAGCACATGGGTAATCAATTTTTTTTCTTTTTTTTAATTTATATTTTATTTTATTTAATGAACATAAATTTGCAAAGTACAGCTTTTGGATTACAATAGCTTCCTCGCCCCCATAACTTCCCTCCCACCCACAACACTCCCCTCTCCCACTCCTTCTCCCCTTCCATTCACATCAAGATTCATTTTCAATTATCTTTATATATAGAAGATCAATTTAGCATATATTAAGTAAAGATTTCAACAGTTTGCAATGGGTAATCAATTGTAAAGCATAGTGCACCTGATTCTCATCAGATGCCATTATCCTCAGTCCTCCACGTGTTTTGACTGTGGATCTGGTGTTCTTTGAGCACATGCAGACCAGTGATAAGGCAGAGGAGTAATCCTTAATAAGAGGGTGGATGCGCTTGTCAAGGACCGGGACCATGACGGCTGTGCTCTTGGCTAGTAGAATTGGCTGGGCCAGGGTTAACTGAGTGGGCTTCAAATATGGCCTAAAATTAAAACAGAAACCAGTAGGTGAGTAGGCCTGAAGAGATCACTGTGGAGCCCATGGGGGCTAAAGGATCTATTGCTTCCATCCTGGCAAAATGTGAGGGCCAGGAAGCTGATACCACGCAGGGGCAGCTCTTGCCTCCAACAATCTCCCCTGGTGCTCCGCTACATTGGTGGTTACCCATCATTTCTTCTTACTCACTCTTTAATTCATCCCTTTCATCATACACACTTAACTGAGTGTTTTCCATCTGCCGGTTCCAGGGCTGAGCATATAGATGGTACATTCCCAACAACACACAGCAAACCTGTCCTCCACCCCTGCCAACACACACACACACACACACACACACACACACATTCTCACTCCATCCCCTTCTTTTCACCTTCCTCTTCCCTTGGAGAACCCTATTTTAAACTATTCATTTTAGGGGCTAATGCTGTGATGTATTGGATAAAGCTGCTGCCTGCAGTGCTGGCATCCCATATGGGTGCCAGTTTGAGTTCTGAGTGCTCCACTTCTGGTCCAGCTCCCTGCTAATACACCAGAGAAAGCAGCAGAGAATGGCCCAAGTCCTTGGGCCCTTGCACCCACATGGGACACCAAAAGAAGCTCCTGGCTCCTGGATTCAGCCTGACCCAGCCCTGGCTGTTGCAGTCATTTGAGAAATGAACCAATGGAAGATCTCTCTCTCTCTCTCTCTGTGTGTGTGTGTGTGTGTGTGAGGTATGTCCTTTCTCTCTGTAATGCTGACTTTCAAATAAATAATGATAAAACCTATTAATTTTAGTAGTAAGGAGGAAAACAAAAAGAGTATTTCTGAGCAGCTCTTTGTCTTGAAATACTTACGCTCTAACAACCTGTTTATTTCTAGGACACAGTTGATTTCCTCTCTCTTGATTTGTCTTATGAATGCCAAAGTGAGACGAGTCTACCAGAGAAGCTGAGTAAATTGCAGGTAATTCGAAACCTTTTCTTACTGGTGATTATGATAAAGTTTCCTGAGAGCATATTAGACATTTATGGTTTGTCTGATGCATGAACTGGACTTGCACTCACAGTCCAAAGGCCTACTGAGGGGCATTTGGGGAGGTTTCCATCGAAGGCATCCCGAGAAGCATGGGCTGTCAGGCAGTCTTCCTAGGAAGGATGACGAGCATTATCTTGTGAAGGAAAAATTCACTTAGATCTTCTGCTCTTTGGAAAGTAATCTGTGAATTGAAATTCTGCTGTTCATTCTGAGTTTTAAAAATCAGTCAGTGGTAGTGATCATTACACATCTGTGGAAATCTGCTTAATTCCTCTGAATTGTACCCGTAAACATTGGTAAGATGGTAACGTTTATGTTATATGTATTTTTTTTTATTTTTATTTTTTGACAGGCAGAGTGGACAGTGAGAGAGAGAGACAGAGAGAAAGGTCTTCCTTTTTGCCGTTGGTTCACCCTCCAATGGCTGCCACGGCCGGCGCACTGCGGCCGGCGCACCGCGCTGATCCGATGGCAGGAGCCAGGAGCCAGGTGCTTTTCCTGGTCTCCCATGGGCTGCAGGGCCCAAGCACCTGGGCCATCCTCCACTGCACTCCCTGGCCACAGCAGAGGGCTGGCCTGGAAGAGGGGCAACCGGGACAGAATCCGGCGCCCCGACCGGGACTAGAACCCGGTGTGCCGGCGCCGCTAGGCGGAGGATTAGCCTAGTGAGCCGCGGCGCCGGCCTGTTATATGTATTTTACCACAGTTTTTAAAAATTTCACACCTGGGTCTGTTGATGAAGATCCCAACTGTGGGGACCTTCCAGTAACCTTGGGATTCTCCTTCCCCTGCCCAATACAGTTTTTCTGAAGACTAAGGATGATGACCCATTAGAGAAGGTTTCTTTGGAGCCTTCTACCCAGCTATGACATATGCTTGGTTCCTGCACTGTGACTGCCTTGCTTAATTCCTTTGTGTTCCAACTATCTCCCATCTCCCAGTAGGAAATATCTGACTATCCCACAGTTTCTCTTGCACCTTCCAAGTCTTACTGGTGTTCCTGTGCATAACCCTGAAGAGCAGTCTTCTCTCAGGCCTCTCTGCAGATACCTGACCACCAGGATTCACTCATATAAGAACTCTTGCCTTTGTAGGTTGGGGCATAAAACCACTTTTCTCTCTTTTTAGCCCTGTGCCTATCAGGAGGCAGGCTGGGAAGCCCCTATTCACAACTCTCAGTTTCAAATCCCACAACCTCCACCACCAGAATAGTTTATCGAAGGAACTCTCCATTGAAAGGCCAAATCAGTAATGCCAAGCAGATACCCAGTTACATTGAAGCTGAGGCAGGAGATTTGCAATGGGCACCCAAGCATCAATCCAATCCCAGTGCCTATGCTTCCAGCCTGCAGTGTAGACACCACTGCTTTTCCTACCTACAAACAGTAATATGATCCAGTCAAGGACAATCAGTGCACCCGCAGGAACTCTATGAATATAGTGCTTCATGCCAGCCACTGTGCAAGGAGCTTAGTCCACACATGGTTTCTATCCTACAACATGTTCCAAGGTTAAGGAAACTTAAACAACCTCAAACTCTGAGCACTGAGTATTGATTTTGGGATGAGAACCAGGACCTTTTCATTCTAGACAACACACTGCATTTCCAAAACAAAGATAAGCTGTGTAGGTGCATTATGACAAGTGTGACATTTTTAAAACCGTAAATGATGTTAGTTGTTTTTGTAAACACCTTCTCACCTGAACCTGAACTTATTTACAACCCAGAACCTGAACTTGTGGGCTTGTGGCCAAGATTTCTGGGCCTTAAACAGCGCCGTGCTATCTTCCAGGTCATCTATTACCCATGCTGACTAAATCTACCTTTTGTCCTCCATGAGGAATTCAACCAGAGCTTGTTGCTAAGCTAATGGGTTCAGACATTTCTCATGTTTTTTTTTTTTTTTTAATTTATTTATTTGACAGAGAGAGAAAGGTTTTCCTTCCGTTGGTTCACCCCCCAAAGCCACCACGGCCGTGCTGCGCCAATCCAAAGCCAGTAGCCAGGTGCTTCTTTCTGGTCTCCCATGTGAGTGCAGGGGCCCAAGTACTTGGGCCATCCTCCACTGCCCTCCCTGGCCACAGCAGAGAGCTGGACTGGAAGAGGAGCAACTGGGACTAGAACCCAGTGCCCATATGGGATGCCGGTGCCGCAGGCGGAGGATTAACCTAGTAAGCCACGGCGCCAGCCCCAACTGCTCATGTTCTAAAACCATCTTGGTCACACAGACACAGCAGGCCTTTGAGAGGCAGGCAGCAGAACTAGTGCCATTTGTGCTTGAGGATGTGATCTGGAGTGCTTCTTGTTTTATGTCAAACATTATCAAAATATCTGCTCCCACCAGTGTCTGAACAATGCTGTGAAGCCTCAGTTCACAGCCAGCCAGCCACCTAGTAAAACTCTTCCTGGACAAACTGCGCAGCCATTTATCATTATTTAATCGTGCGAGAGATCTTATTTCACTTATTTCATTGGTAGGAATTCAATTCCACATGTTGCACCTGTCAGCTCAGTTGCAGCTCAAAGATCAGAATGACAAGTGGTAACAACTTTGCCAGAGAGGAGTCTCCTTCTCTGGGGCACTGGTACATGCTTGCATGGTTACCACACACAGGACAGGAAGAACAGCAGGGTCCTTCTTGAGGAGAGGAGCCGGGTTGTGTCCATGGGACCCTGAACCGTGTTGTCCACGGTGGCTTTCTCAACATATTCCTTCCTTGTACTGGTGGCCCACTGTCCTCTTAAAGGGACGTCTTCCTGGAGGCAGTGCAAGGAGCAGTAGGCACCTGCTTCTATTCCCTGCACTCCCCCAGAGCACTGTGCACCCTCCCTAAGCTTCCCACAGATGTCTCAGAGCCTGAGAACATCATCAAGCCTGGCACCTGGATGGAGAGCCAGGTCATATCATAGAGTCTGAACCCTGCAGGAGGCCCACAGGGGATCTCACATCCACTTCTCAGAAAAGGCTCTGTCATCTCAGGGGGTTCTTCACTTCACAGAGACAGGACAGAGAGTCTCCAAGGCTCCTCCAGCTGTACCATCCTGTGACACTACAGGCGTCCCCACCCTGTGTAAAGATCTTTCAGGAAGGAAGGAACTTTGGTTCTTTGAACAGGTCACCCTCAACTATGTGGCTCTCCTGCAGTCACCCAGCATGTGCAAAGAGCGAGAGACCTGGGGCGTCACTGCCCAGTGACTGTGTGGTCGGGGCCAACTCATTTGGCTCCGAAGGCTTCAGATGCTTCCTCTGTAAACAACGTACATGGTCCTGGTAGCTGTGAGAAAATGAAGACTGCCTAGCTCCTTTCTGATGTGTTGCGACTGGCCTCTATTTGTGACTTTTAACTTCTCAGAAGTGGAAAAAGTTAGTGTGGGAAAAATGACCAAACTCTAATCTTCCCAAAGCAAGTCATTGAACATGGCAGCTTAGAAATGTTTGTCTTCATACAGAAATGGCTAGAAACAGGGGAAATCAAATGTGTTGCAATGTAATGATGACAACTCCTTTAACTTCTCCTTATGGAAAATTTCAAACACATCCAAAAGTAGAATAAACCTCTGTGAAGCCATTAACAGCTTCCAAAGCTGTTGGCCCAAGGCTGATTTTGTCTGAACTATACCCCTATCTCCTCACTCCCTGTTGGGATTATCTTGAAGCAGACCTCAGATGCCCATAAATATTATGCTGGTGGATTTTTTTAAAAGATTTATTTATTCATTTGAAAGGTAGAGTCACAGAGAAGGACATGCAGAGAAAGAGACAGATGTTCCATTTGCTGGTTCATTCCCCAAATGACCAGGACGGCTAGAGCAGGGTCAGCCTGAAGCCAGGAGCCTCTCTGGGTCTCCTATGTGGATGCAGGACCCAAGGACTTGGGCCATCTTCCACTACTTTCCCAGGCACATTAACAGGGAGCTGGATTGGAAATGGAGCAGCTGGATCTCAAACTGGTGCTCATATGGGATGCTGGCATTGCAAGCTGTGGTTTAATCCACTATGCCAGAATGCCAGTCCTATGCTAATGGCGTCTTAATTAAGCTTCTTGATTAACACTTGCTCTTGCCATAAGTGAATAGCCTTGTTGATTATCCTAACAGTTCCTGGCTTGAAGAGCTGCCTCCTAGGCCTTTGATGAAGGACTAACTGGAGGTGGCCCTTTACTGAGGATGGTAGCCTGTGTCATTGAAAGTGTAGCTCATTCTGAATAAGCTGAGATGGCTAAAGATCATTTCCAAAGCAAGAATGAGTGTTGGTAGCTTTTGTTCTTGGAACTTTGTACATTATCAGAAGGTACTTCCTAGGCAGTTTGGGTTTACTTGTTGGTCCTTATCTTTCTCAGACCATTGAGCCAAAAGTGAAAGTTTTCATCTTCACTCTGAGACTCCAGGACTGCCCCTCCTCCAGGAAGAGCCCAGCCAGCCTGCTCTTCAGTCTTCTCGAAGGTGAGTGGAAGACTGGGGAGAGGTTCTGAGTGACATTTGGCACACTGGTTTGGTGGGTAGCAGTCTCAAAAGTCTGAAGTTTCTAAGGGAGGAGGCTGGTCCGGAGGCACCTCCCATGCACCAGGTGTCTCCTGCCTTCCTGTTGATGCTGCCTTGCAGCAAGCACCCCCTGACCCAAGAAAGAGGAGAGCTTCTATGCAGGTATGCCCAGGATGCTTCATACAGAGACAAGCCGTCAGGCTCGGGTGTGAGTTGTAAGCGGGCAGCCGATCTCTACTTTTATATCCCCTTCAGTTACCTCTCCGTACAAGGTCCCTCATTTCTGCCCCTCCTGGCAGGGTTGCCTGGTGCTTCTCTGTCTCCAGCCAGCGCCATCTGCTTCCCCTTGATCCACATCCTCATTACCTTAACCCTGGCAAACCTCTGACCAAGATGCTAAGAACCTTCAGGTCTGGACTCACAGCTCAAAAACCATCTTCTCATTGTCTCTTCATTCAGATTATTCTTGAGAGTGAATCTGATTGGTTGATTGTGGATCAGGAGGCTGCTCTGATCCAGTCAGGGGAGGAGGGGGCTGTTAAGGTACTGAGGCTGGAGGCCACTGGCGGCTCTGCAGGAAGGGGCAGAGGGTCACAGGCCGAGGGCTGATGTTCAGTCCTGACACCCTCTGCCTAGGCCAGTGGGAGAAATCCATAATGTTCTTCCTTATCCTATAACCCCTACTGTCACTGGCATCAAAAGCCTTCACAAGTCAGGAGGTCCACAGACTCCATTGAATAGCCCTCACCCTAACTCACCTTTGATAGCATAACCAGTTCTCTTCTTAAATACCACTCCTTTCTCTTTGGGTCAAATGATAACTTTTATGATTATGTGTGTTTTAACCCAAATGTCCCCCCATTTCTTTTTTTAAATGTTTTAAAGATTTATTTTATTTATTTGAAAGAGTTAGAGAGAGGTAGAGCCAGAGAGAGAGAGAGAGAAAGAGAGAGAGAGAGGTCTTCCATCCGCTGGCTCACTCCCCAAAGGTCCGCAATGGCCAGAGCTAAGCTGATCCGTAGCTGGGAGCCAGGAGCTTCTTCTGGGTCTCCCACATGGGTGCAGAGTCCCAAGGACTTGGGCCATCTTCTACTGCTTTCCCAGGCCATAGCAGAGAGCTGAATCGGAAATGGAGCAGCCGGGACTCAAACCGGCGCCTGTATGGGATGCCGGAGCTGTAGGTGCTGCTTTAACCAGCTGTGCTACAGTGCCGCTCACCACCACCACCGCCACTACTGCCACCCCCACCACTCCCATTTCTAATGTTTGGGGTCTTCTAAATCAGTGGCCCTCCAAGTTGTGGTCACTAGCATCACCTGCTGTGTCAGCATCATCTAGGAACTTATTAGAAATGCCATAGACCTGCTGCATTAGACGCAAGCTGGGCTTTGCAGCCTGTATCTGCACAAGCTCTTTGGGTGATGTTGATTTACACTGAAATGTGAGACCCACTGTTTCAAGTCATATGAAGTAGAATTCATGTCTGACCTCCAAAACCATTAGTCCATGGTATTTTCCAGCCTATGATATTTTCTGTGAATTCAGACAAGTGTGTCCTTAGTCAGGCTTCAGGTTAATCAAGCTTCTTCTCTTACAGCCATAAATAAAGACCAAGTGCTCACCCTTGGGTTTGATGTTAATGCGTTTCTGAACTGTTCATCAACTTCCAAGAAAAGGTAATGTTAACTCTCCTGCTGTTCTTGCACATGCGTGATCTCGTGGGACTGGTGTCACTGACTCTCAGGCCAGTGGATTTATTATAGCCACTCAATAGAATAGAGAAATGAAGGCTCAGAAGGAAAACGGGGAGAATCCATCTCTCACTGATTTCTACTCTGGGGCTCACACAGTCTGGCTTTCTCACCTTTTCATTCACCAAGCTGCATACAACCAGCAGAGCTGGGACTCCAGTCCTGGCCTTCTAGTTTAAGACCCTGTTAAATTGGGGCAGGCGTTTGGCACCGTATTTAAGGTGCCTCTTGAGACAACCACATCCCATATTGGAGTCCCAGGGTTTGAGTCTGAGCTCTGCTTCCAATTCCAGCTTCCTGCTAGTACTGCCCTGAGAGGCAGCAGATATTTGTTCAAGTACCTGGGTCCCTGCCACCCACGTGGGAGAACCCAGTTGAGTTCCTGGCTCTTGGCTTCAGCCTGGTCCAGACTTGGCTGTTGCAAACATTTGGAGAATTAAGCAACAGATTGAAGACTAAGACTCTCCCTCTCCTTCTCCTTCTCCTTCTCCCTCTTCCTCTTCCTCTCCCCCCACTCCTCCTTTTCTCCCTCTCCCTTCAACTCTGTTTTTCAAATAAATGAAAATTAAAACAAAAAAAAAAAGATTTTCTTGGAGGAAGTGAGCATTGGAAGAAAGACCAGGTTAGAGAGAGATCTGACCACCTCACTGAAGTCACATAATATGAGTTGTCTGCACTTTTAGGGTAATATGTCACCCCCATGATGAGACAGAGTAGAGGAAAGCCAGCTGTTGCAGAACCCTCACAGTGTTCTTGGGATACAGATTTTAATCAGTGGTGAGCTGCAAATAATTTCTTACTGAGTGACTAGAGTACCAAAGTTTATAAATATATACTTATAAAAAGTAAGAGCATGCTTGAGGCTATGCACAGTTAGAATCTCAAGCTTTCAGATCCTGATATGCTTCTCAAGTGGGCAAGAAAAGGGTGGTGTGCTTTCCCAGAACCTCAGCACTCCATGAGGATGTGCTAAGTTCACACAGCAGGCAATAACATAGGACAAACACTGGAGACGATCACTAGGCTTCCAGACCCTCAGCTACAGCTCTCCTATCATGCACCTCCAAAGTGTGTCAACATCAGTGCCACCACCTCCTATCCCTTTCTTCTTGGAGTAGTTGTTCTTTTCTGAGCTGTGACCTCCCTCTCTCTTTCCTCTACTCTCTTCCAGTCAGCAGACTCAGGGCCGCTGCTGGCCTTCAGGCTGTGCCCTGGGAGTGCAAGCAGAGCAGTGAACACAGGTGGAGCTGCTCCCTGACCACACATGGGGCCAACCGTGGGTGCTGGGCTGTGTCCCCAGGAAAGAAACTCAAAGGCCAAACAAAATGGGTTTCCTGGGAGTCCAGTGATTGCAAAGCACAAGTGGCACCAGCCCTGAGATTTCCTCTCTACCACCCTGACCCGGGTACTTCACCAGGCCCGCTTGTCCTACCTTGAAATTGACACCCGGGGCCCTTACTCAGGTGGATGTGGCACAGGGGGAAGGGTTTTAGAGAGGGCTAACATAGATTTCTCCCTCGAGAAGTTTGACCCCTGCAGGTGAGACTGGAGGATCGGGTCAGGGTGAGGTTACGAGCAGCTAGAGCTGAGCACCAGGGTGGCACACTCCCCTCGTTGGCCTCTAGGTTGGTGAGAACGTTCTAGATGAGCCATACCATTGACAATCTTCTCCCCTTGCCACTCAGCCATTCTAGCAAATGTGGGCACTTGGTGCTGAGTAGACAGAAGGGCTGAGGTTTGGAAGCTCCCTTGCAGGACTTCCCTCCTTGGGAGGGAGGCCTTTCTGTAGTGTCCCTGTCACTTTTGCTGTTTCTATTCTGGGCAACCTGCCTGCTATGTGCATCATTCCCACTTGACGCCATGGCACACAGTCAAGGAGATTTCTTATGCTCAGCCTCCTTTTCCACATGAGTGTTAGCCGCTTCTGCCAACCATTGCTCAGTTCTGCCCCTCTGCTAGATATCATTCACATCACAGTGGTTCCTGCCTGCAAAGCATGAGTTTTCTTTTTCTTCTTTTTTTGTAAAGATTCATTTATTTGTTTGAGAGGTAAAATTACAGGCAGTGAAAGGGAGAGAAAGAGAGAGAGAGAGAGAGAGAGAGAGGTCTTCCGTCCACTGGTTTACTCTTCAGATGGCTACAACAGCTGAAGCTGTGCTGATCCAAAGCCAGGAACCAGGAGCTTCCTCCAAGTATCCCAAAAGGATACAAGGCCTTTGGCCATACTCTACTGCTTTTACAGGCCATAGAAGAGAGCTGGATTGGAAATGGAGCAGCCAGAATTGAACCGGTGGCCATATGGGATGCTGGTGCCACAGGCAGTGGTCTTACCCACTACATCACAGAGCTGGCCCCTGCCCATTTCTTAATTGGATTGTCTTGTTGCTGTTGAGTTTCTTGAGCCCTTTATAGATTCTGGATATTAATCCTTTACTGGTTTCACAGTTTGCAAATATTTTCTTCCATTCTGTCAGTTGCCTCTTCATTTTGCTGAGTGTTTCTTTTGTACTGCAGAAGCTTCTCAGCTTGATGTAACCCATTTGTCAGTTTTGCCTTTGATGTCTGTGCTTATGGGGTCTTTTCCAAAAAGTCTCTGCCTATGCTCATGCCTTGCATAATTTCCTCAATGTTCTCTAGTAATTTGATATCAGGTCATAGACAGGTCCTTGAACCATTTTTAGTGGATTTTTGTTTAAGATGTAAGGTGGAGGTCGTATTTCCTACTTGCATGCAGAGATCCAGTTTTCCCAGAACCATTTGTTGAAAAGACTGTTCTTGCTCCAGGGATTCATTTTAGCTCCTTTATCAAAGATAAGTTAGTTGTAGGTGTGTGGTTTGATTTCTGGAGTTTCTGTTCTATTCCATTGATGCACAGGTCTATTTTTTTTTTACTAATACCAGGCTATTTTTTTAATATTATGATTTTATTTTATTTATTCACTTTTTCCCCCATAAACCTTCTGGTTATGTTATACAAACTTCATACATGTCATAAATACAACTCTAGTAACACAGTGATAGTGATTCTTCCCACTATACCAGTCCTCCCACCCCTCTTCCTCCTCCCTCTCCCATTCCATTCTTACTTTTTACTAAAATCTATTTTCATCAACTTTAAACATAGAATATTAACTCTATACTAGGTAAAGAGTTCAACAAATAGTATGAAAAAAAAACATGTTCTTCAGCCCTATCTCTCGGAGAGCTGCAAGATGGCGGAATAGGAAGGGAGCACACTGATAGTCCAGGAAGAGACAGTTTAATAAAAGTGGAGATACTGCAGGTCCAAGGAAGAGTAGGGGAAGAAACAGCAAAGGAAACTCTTCCTGAACTAGTGATTCACGGTGGACCTGCGTGGAGGCCATGGGTGCCCACGACTCGGGATACCAACAGCAGAATCAACGCACCAGCACTGGAACGCGAGGTCAGCCGAACCTCAGTAGCCCGAGACACAGGCGGGAAAGTGGAAAGAGGAGACTAGAGGGAACGAGGCTTGAAACCCTGTGGGGAAAAGTTCACCAGGCTAACTAGAAGAGAGAGGAAAAAAAAAGTGACCGGTACAGACATGAGTTTCTCTCTTTCCATTCACCTCTCAAAGGCGAGGAAGACAAAAAGCAGGCACCATTTTGGACATACGTCATAAGTGGTGCGACCTCAGGACTGCACCCACCCTCAGCCAAGCAGAAAAACCTGACTCTTGGGTGGGGGGGGGGGCGGTGTGAAATAACAGGAGATTAGGACCTAGTAAATTTGTGGTGCTAATGAACTGAGACTGTGAAAAAAGACACGGTGGGTGAGAGAACTCATGGAATTCACGTGAGTACTCTCCAGAGATGCTACAATTCGGTAACCTTGGCAACCCAGTGGGAGACTGCAGGAGAATTTGAGCCCACACTGAGGGCAGAACAGATTCCCTGTGTGGTCCTTGGGAAAGAGCTTCCAATCTCTGGCTCCTGTGGGTATATCATTCGCCTGCTAACTACCTCCAATTCCATTCAGCTGTGCGGAATTATTTCCCTTCTGAATCAAAAAAAAAAAAGAGAGAGAGAGAGAGAGAGAGAGAGAGAGATTTACCATGCCTAACCTGGGAGTGTCACCTTTGGCATACCCTTAACCCTGAGGAACCAAACAGAGCTCTCAGGCCACACCCATCTCAAGCCTCTAAGGCTCCATCAAAAGCAGTCCACTTAATATAGTCATAGTATAACAAGAAAAAAACACCACAGCAAGGGAAGAAGAATCCAAAGAATATCTCCACAATGCCAAGCAACAAATGCAGAAACCGAGGAAATAAGAACAAGGAAGACATTATGGCACCCTCAAATGAACAAGACACCCCAAGCCAAGATTATGAAGATGATGAGATGGGAGAAATACAAGATACGGATTTCAAAAAATTATGATAAGAACAATTAGAAGTTTCAAAAACAAATGCTTGAGCTACGGAAATCCTTACTGGACAGGATAGAAAATCTCCTTCAAAAAATGAAATCTTAAGGAGGAATCAAAATGAAACGCAGAAAATAGTAGAACAGGAAAGTGTTATAGTGAAGAGAAATCAAAATGAAATGAAGAACTCAATAGATCAAATGACAAATATATTAGAGAGCCTTAAAAACAGAGTCAGTGAAGCAGAAGAGAGAATATCAGACTTAGAAGACAGAGCACAGGAAAGTATACAGTCAAACCAAAGAAAAGAAGAGGAAATTAGAAATCTAAAAAATATTGTTGGGAATCTACAGGATACTATTAAAAAACCCAACATTCAGGTTCTAGGAGTTCCTGAAGGCATGGGGAGAGAGAAAGGATTAGAAGGCCTTTTTAGTGAGATACTAGCAGAAAACTTCCCCGGTTTGGAGAAGGACAGAGATGTCCTAGTACAGGAAGCTCATAGAACCCCTAGTAAACATGACCAAAAGAGATCCTCACCACGACACGTTATATTCAAACTCACCACAGTGAAACATAAAGAAAAGATTCTAAAATGTGCAAGAGAGAATCGTCAGATTACTCTCAGAGGATCTCCAGTTAGACTCACAGCAGACTTCTCATCAGAAATGCTACAGGCTAGAAGGGAATGGCGAGACATAGCCCAGGTACTAAGAGAGAAAAACTGCCAGCCCAGAATACTATATCCTGGAAAGCTCTCATTTGTGAATGAAGGTGAAATAAAGACCTTTCATAGCAAACATAAATGGAAAGAATTTGTCACCACTCGTCCAGCCCTGCAAAAGATGCTTAAAGATGTGTTACACACAGAAACACAGAAACACGGTCATCAGTATGAAAGAAGGTAAAGGAAGGAAACCTCACAGCAAAAGATCACAGGAAGTTCAAAGCATATATTAGAAAATATATTTGGCAAATGGCAGGGCAAAGTTACTACTTATCAATAGTCACATTGAACATTAATGGCCTGAACTGTCCAGTTAAAAGACACAGATTGGCTGAATGGATTAAGGAACAAAACCCATCTATTTGCTGCTTACAAGAAACACATCTTTCCAACAAAGAAGCATGCAGACTGAAAGTGAAAGGTTGGAAAAAGATATTCCATGCCAACAGAAACCAGAAAATAGCTGGTGTAGCCATCTTAATATCAGACAAAATAAACTTTAACACAAAAACTGTTAAGAGAGACAAAGAGGGCACTGTATAATGATTAAGGGATCAATTCAACAGGAAGGTGTAACGATTATCAACGTATGTGTACCTAATTACAGGGCACCGGTTTATTTAAAAGATTTGTTAAGGGACTTAAAGGGAGACTTAGACTCCAATACAATAGTACTGGGGGACTTCAATACTCCACTCTCAAAAATAGATCAACAGGACAGAAGATCAACAAGGATACAGTAGATTTAAACGACACTATAGCCCAAATGGGTCTAACAGATACCTACAGAACTTTCAATCCTACATTTAAAGAATTTACATTCTTCTCAGCAGTGCATGGAACCTACTATAGGACTGACCACATACTAGGCCATAAAGCAAGTCTCAGCATATTCAAAAGAATTAGAATCATACCATGCAGCTTCTCAGACCATAGAGGAATGAAGTTGGAAATTAGCAACTCAGGAATCCCTAGAGCATATGCAAACACATGGAGACTGAACAACATGCTCCTGAATGAACACTGGGTCACTCAAGAAATCAAAAATTTTCTGGAAGTAAATGAGAATAACAGCACACTTATGGGATACAGCAAAAGCAGTGTTAAGAGGAAAGTTTATAGCAATAGGTGCCTACGTCAAGAAATTGGAAAGGCACCAAATAAATGAGCTTTCAATGCATCTCAAGGATCTAGAAAAACTGCAGCAAACCAGACCCAAATCTAGTAGGAGAAGAGAAATAATTAAAATCAGAGAAGAAATCAACAGGATTGAATAAAAAAAAATTACAAAAAATCAGCCAAACGAGGAGCTGGTTTTTTGAAAAAAATAAACAATATTGACACCCCATTGGCCCAACTTACTAAAAAATGAAAAGACCCAAATCAGTAAAATCAGAGATGAAAAAGGAAATGTAACAACAGACACCACAGAAATAAAAAGAATCATCAGAAATTACTACAAGGACTTGTATGCCAGCAAACAGGGAAACCTATGAGAAATGGATAGATTCCTGGACACATGCAACCTACCTAAATTGAACCAGGAAGACATAGGAAACCTAAACAGACCCATAACTGAGACAGAAGTTGAAACAGTAATAAAGGCCCTCCCAACAAAGAAAAGCCAGGACCAGATGGATTCACTGCTGAATTCTACCAGACATTTAAAGAAGAACTGACTCCAATACTTCTCAAACTATTCAGAACAATAGAAAAAGAGGGAATCCACCCAAATTCTTTCTATGAAGCCAGCATCACCTTAATTCCTAAGCCAGAAAAAGATGCAGCATTGAAAGAAAATTACAGACCAATATCCCTGATGAACATAGACCCAAAAACCCTCAATAAAATTCTGGCCAATAGAATGCAACAGCACATCAGAAAGATCATCCACCCAGACCAAGTGGGATTTATCTCTGGTATGCAGGGATGGTTCAATGTGCACAAATCAATCAATGTGATACACCACATTAACAGACTGCAGAAGAAAAACCGTATGATTATTTCAATAGACGCCGAGAAAGCATTTGATAAAATACAACACCCGTTCATGATGAAAACTCTAAGCAAACTGGGTATGGAAGGAACATTCCTCAATACAATCAAAGCAATTTATGAAAAACCCATGGCCAGAATCCTATTGAATGGGGAAAAGTTGGAAGCATTTCCACTGAGATCTGGTACCAGACAGGGATGCCCACTCTCACCACTGCTATTCAATATAGTTCTGGAGGTTCTAGCCAGAGCTATTAGGCAAGAAAAAGAAATTAAAGGGATACAAACTGGGAAGGAAGAACTCAAACTAGCCCTCTTTGCAGATGATATGATTCTTTATTTAGGGGATCCAAAGAACTCTACTAAGAGACTATTGGAACTCATAGGAGAATTTGGAAAAGTAGCAGGATATAAAATCAGTGCACAAAAATCAACAGCCTTTGTATACACAGGCAATGCCATGGATGAGAAAGAACTTCTAAGATCAATTCCATTCACAATAGCTACAAAAACAATCAAATACCTTGGAATAAACTTAACCAAGGATGTTAAAGATCTCTACAATGAGAATTACAAAGTCTTAAAGAAAGAAATAGAAGAGGGTACCAAAAAATGGAAAAATCTTCCATGCTCATGGTTTGGAAGAATCAATATCATCAAAATGTCCATTCTCCCAAAAGCGATTTATAGATTCAATGCGATACCAATCAAAATACCAAAGACATTCTTCTCAGATCTGGAAAAAATGATGCTGAAATTCGTATGGAGACACAGGAGACCTCGAGCAGCTAAAGCAATCTAGTACAACAAAAACAAATCCGGAGGCATCACAATACCAGATTTCAGGACATGCTACAGGGCAGTTGTAATCAAAACAGCATGGTACTGGTACAGAAACAGATGGATAGACCAGTGGAACAGAATTGAAACACCAGAAATCAATTCAAACATCTACAGCCAACTCATATTTGATCAAGGATCCAAAACCAATCCCTGGAGTAAGGACAGTCTATTCAATACATGGTGCTGGGAAAACTGGATTTCCACGTGCAGAATCATGAAGCAAGACCCCTACCTTTCACCTTACACAAAAATTCACTCAACATGGATTAAAGACTTAAATCTACGACCTGACACTATCAAATTATTAGAGAGCATTGGAAAAACCCTGCAAGATATAGGTACTAGCAAAGACTTCTTGGAAAAGACCCCAGAAGCACAGGCAGTCAAAGCCAAAATTAACATTTGGCATTGCATCAAATTGAGAAGTTTCTGTACTGCAAAAGAAACAGTCAGGAAAGTGAAGAGGTAACTGACAGAATGGGAAAAAATATTTGCAAACTATGCAACAGATAAAGGGTTGATAACCAGAATCTACAAAGAAATCAAGAAACTCCACAACATCAAAACAAACAACCCACTTAAGAGATGGGCCAAGGATCTCAATAGACATTTTTCAAAAGAGGAAATCCAATGGGCCAACAGACACATGAAAAAATGTTCAAGATCAGTAGCTATCAGGGAAATGCAAATCAAAACCACAATGAGGTTTCACCTCACCCCGTTTAGAATGGCTCACATTCAGAAATCTATCAACAATAGATTTTGGAGAGGATGTGGGGAAAAAGGGACACTAACCCCCTATTGGTGGGAATGCAAACTGGTCAAGCCACTATGGAAGTCAGTCTTGAGATTCCTCAGAAACCTGAATATAACCTTACCATACAACCCAGCCATCCCACTCCTTGGAATTTACCCAAAGGTAATTAAATTGGCAAACAAAAAGCTGTCTGCATATTAATGTTTATTGCAGCTCAACTCACAATAGCTAAGACCTGGAACCAACCCAAATGCCCATCAATAGTAGACTGGATAAAGAAATTATGGGACATGTACTCTATAGAATACTATACAGCAGTCAAAAACAATGAAATCCAGCCATTTGCAACAAGATGGAGGAATCTGGAAAACATTATGCTGAGTGAATTATGCCAGTCCCAAAGGGACAAATATCATATGTTCTCCCTGATCGGCGACAACTAACTGAGCACCAAAGGGGAAACCTGTTGAAATGAAATGGACACTATGAGAAACAGTGACTTGATCAGCCCTTGTCCTGACTGTTGATGTACGATTTAATACTTTATCCCTTTTAGTATTTTTTTTTGTTCTAGTACTATTGGTTGAACTCTGTAATTAACACACAATTATCCTTAGGTGTTTAAAATTTAACTAAAAAGTGATCCCTGTTAAATATAAGAGTGGGAATAAGAGAGGGAGGAGATGTACTATTTGGGACATGCTCAATCGGACTTGCCCCAAATGGTGGAGTTAGAAACGTACCAGGAGATTCCAATACAGTCCCATCAAGGTGGCATGTACCAATGCCATCTCACTAGTCCAAGTAATCAATTTCAGTTCACAATTGATCATAATGACAGGATTAAGAGTCAAAGGGATCACACAAACAAGACTAGTGTCTGCTAATACTAACTGATAAATCAAAAAGGGAGAGAAGGATCCAACATGGAAAGCGGGTACACAGCAGACTCATAGAATGGCAGATGTCCTAAACAGCACTCTGGCCTCAGAATCAGCCCTTAAGGCAGTCGGGTCTGGCTGAAGAGCCCATGAGAGTATTTTAGGCATGGAAAGCCAAGACACTGGAAAAAAAAGAAGACCTAAGTGAAAGATCTCTGTGAGTAAGATCCCAGTGGAAAGAACAGGGCCATCAAAGAAGGTACCTTTCTCTGAAGGGAGGAGAGAACTTCCACTTTGACTATGACCCTGTTGGAATAAGATCGAAATCAGTGAACTCAAGAGGCTTCCATAACCTTGGCAACTCATGACTAGAGCCTGGGGAGAATACTGACACCATAAACAAGAGTGTCAAATTAAGTCAACAACAGGAGTCACTGTGTACTTACTCCTCATGTGGGATCTGTCCTTAATGTGTTGTCCAATGTGAAGTAATGCTGTAACTAGTACTGAAGCAGTATTTTACACTTTGTGTTTCTGTGTGGGTGCAAACTGATGAAATCTTTACTTAATATATACTGAATCGATCTTCTGTATATAAAGATAATTGAAAATGAATCTTGATATGAATGGAATGGGAGAGGGATAGAGAGATGGGAGGGTGCGAGTGGGAGGGAAGTTATGGGGGGGAAGCCATTGTAATACATTAACTGTACTTTGGAAATTTATATTTACTAAATAAAAGTTAAAAAAACCTGTTCTTCAACAGTTTTTTTATTTATCTTTTGATTTCTTCTATGAACCACTGTTCATTCAGAAACATGTTGTATATGTTCTAGAGATTCTTGAGTTGTTGATTTCCAGCTTCATTCCATTGTGTTCAAAGAAGATACATAGTATGATTTAAATTTTTTTGAATTTGCTGAGACTTGCTTTATGGTCTGGCCTGTGGTCTATCCTAGAGAAAGTCCCATACAATGATGAGAAGAATGTGTAATCTGCAGTTGTAGGATGAAAAGTTCTGTAGATATCTCTTAGGTCTATTTTGTCTATAATGTCACTTAGCTATTATTTCCTTGTTGATTTTTTGTCTGGTTGATCTGTCCATTGCTGAAAGGGGGTTATTTAAGTCCCCCATTACTATTGATGGGAATCTATGTCTCCCTTTAGAGTAATTAACATTTACTTTAAATATCCAGGTACCCTGTGATTAGGTGCATACACATTTACTATAGTCATATCCTCCTGTTGAATTGATCTATTAAGCATTGCATAGCATCCTTCTTTGTCTCTTTTAACAGTTTTTGTGTTAAAGTCTATTTTGTCTGATATTAGGATGTCTACACTAGCTCTTTTTTGGTTTCTGTTAGCATGGAATTTCTTTTTCCATCCTTTTAGTTGCAGTCTGTTGGTGAGATGTGTTTCTTGTAGGCAGCAAATAGACGGATTTTGTTTTTTAATCCATTGAGCCAGTCTGTATCTTTTAACTGGAGAGTTGAGGCCATTTACATTCAAGGTGACTATTGATTAATAACAACTTGGCCCTGCCATTTTTCCAAAAATATTCCTATTGTTTACTTTGAATTTCCTTTGTACTTTTATTGGAAGAGTTTCTTCCTTCACCTTATTTCATAGTGATGACCGCGTTTCTGTGTTTTTGTATGTAGTACATCCTTAAGCATCTCTTCTAAGGCTGGATGAGTGGTGACAAATTCTTTCTTTTTTTTTTTTTAAAGATTTATTTATTTATCTGAAAGTCAGAATTACACAGAGAGAGGAGAGGCAGAGACAGAGAGGTCTTCCATCGCATGGTTCACTCCCCAAATGGCCTCAACAGCTGGAGCTGTGCCAATCTGAAGCCAGGAACCAGGAGCTTCTTCTGAGTCTCCCACATGGGGGTGCAAGGTCCCAAGGATTTGGGCCATCTTCTACTGGTTTCTCAGGCCATAGCAGAGAGCTGGATTGGAAGTGGAGCAGCCGGGTCTCAAAATGGAGCCCATATGGGATGCAGGCACTCCAGACCAGGGTGTTAACCTGCTGCGCCACAGTGCTGGCCCTGACAAATTCTTTCAACTTCTGTTTGTTTTGAAAGATCTTTATTTCACCTTCATTCATAAATGAGAGCTTATAGCATTCTGGACTGACAGTTTTTTTCTCTTAACACTTTGACTATATCTTGTCATTCTCTCCTAGTCTGTAGCATTTCTGATGAGAAGTCTGCTATCACTCTAATTGGATCCTTTGAAAGTAATCTAACGTTTGTCTCAAGCATGTTTTAGAATCTTTTCTTTATGTTTCACTGTGCTGAATTTGATTATAATGTGTCATGGTAAAGATTTTTTTCTGGTCACGTCTATTAGGAGTTCTGTGTGCTTCCTGTTCTTGGATGTCCCTTTCTTTCTCCACATTAGGAAAGTTTTCTATTATTATTTCACTAAAAAGCCTTCTAATCCTTTCTCTGTGCATGCCTTCACGAACTCCCAAGACCTGTATATTGGGTTCTTTGATAGTATCCCATAGATCTGCAACGTTTTTTTAGTTTTCTATTTTTTTTATTTTTTAATATATATTTTTGGTCTGACTGTAAACTTTCCATAGATTTGTCTTCTAACTTGGATATTCTGTCTTCTGCCTCACCAATTCTGTTAAGGCTTTCCACCACATTTTAATTTGTCCTATTGAATTCTTCATTTCTAATATTTTGTTTTGATTTCTCTTTAAAATCTCAATTTCATGAGAAAAATTTTCTTTTATATCATGTACAGATTTCTTTAGTTCATTTATCAATTTTTGAATTCCATTTCTGGTGTTTCTTCAGTCTCTTCATTTTCATATTCTAGTATTGAAGTGTCGATGTCTTCCTTTGAGGGAGTCATGTTGTCTACCTTTTTTCTTGAATTACTGCATTTTTAAGGCATTTGTGGAGATACTTGTTTATTTTTTCCCCTGTGATGAGTTTTGTCTTTTGACTATGGCACTATGGATTAGTGGAGTGTCTGCTCTTTCAGTGAATACCCTGAGGTGTGTGTTATGTGGCCAGGGAGCTCCATTCAGTGCTCTAAGTGAGGGGAATGTCCAATGTGACTCCCAAACTGGGTGTGGTAAGTCTCCTCTTTTTTTTCTTTATCAGAGGGGAGGTTTGTCATGTGTCATGCTGTGTTGACATAGTCTCACATTTACCTTCTCTCCTCCAAGGAGACCAATGCCTGGGTGCTAGCCCCACTGGATACAATATTCATCCATGCTGCCACAAGAACCACACAAAGGATCCATTCAGTCTTCGGTGTGAGCACAGATCCCACAGCAGTGACCCTCATCAGGAAATCAGGGAGCCCTGAGCATGTAGAGCCACCCACAGTGACTACCCAAAGAACCAGCCACACCCTGTGCCCTCAAAAGCAGCCACCGTGTTTTCATAGTCCCAGCACACAAGGCTACCACTGTATGGAACACCCAGCTCCATAAGTTCTCCCAGCCAGACTCAGGCATCTCTTCTCAGCTAGTTGCTTGTGCACGGACATGAGCTAGCACAGCTGTTACATACATCAAAATGGTGCCCGCCCACTCTTGGCTAGTTACAGGACACTGGTGCTGGGTGATCAGGGAGAAGGAAATGTGCCACCTTTTTTCCCTCTAGGTTGGCAGGTAGACTGTTCGGAGCTGGGCTTATACTAGACTCTTCCCGTGGCTTTATCACAGTGACTTGGGCTTCTGCAGTCTGGTCTCACCTCACTCTCCAAAGCGGTGCTGAGGCTTTCGGCTGCTGGGGTCCTGAGTTGTGCACATCCACACCCTCCATGTAGATCTACACTGTCCCTCTAATTTGAATAGAGTTTCCTTTGCTGTTGTCTCCCTAACTCTTCCCTGAAATTGTACGCTCTGCATATTTTCTTTTAACCATCTTTCTTTAGGCTAGAGCAGTAAGCTCCCTCTCTATTCCACCATCTTGGTGCCTTTATCAGGCTGTTTTGATGATAACTGCCCTGTAGTATGCCTTGAAATCTGGTATTGGAATGCCTCTGGCTTTGTTTTTGTTCTTATTGTGTAAGGTTTTTTTTTTAATTTTTTATTTTTTTTTAGCTATTCGGGATCTCTAGTGTTTCTAGATGAATTTTAGCATTTTTTTCTAGATCTGAGAAGAATGTCACTGGTATTTTGATTGGGATTTCATAGAATTTATAAAATACTTTCAGTAGTGTGGACATTTTGATATTAATTCTTTCAATTCATAAACATGGAACTTTTTTATTTTTTGTGTCTTCCTCTGTTTCCTTTTAAAAATGTTTCATAATTTTCATCATAGAGATCACTGACCTACTTGGTTACATTTATTCAAAGGTATTTAATTTTTTGGAAGCTATTGTGATAGAGATTTATCTTAAAAGCTCTTTCTCAGCCATGGGATTGCCTGTATACAAAGCCTTATTTTGATTTTTATGTGTTAATTTTATATCCTGCCAATTTACTAAACTCATAATTTTTTGAGTTCTAATAGTTTCTTAGTGGATTCTTTTGGTTCCCCTATATATAGAATCCTGTCATCTGCAAGTAGGGATAATTTGACTTCCTTCTTTTCAAGTTTATCCTTTAATTTCTTTTTCTTTCCTGATGGCTCTGGTTCAGACTTCCAGGACTATATTGAATAGCAATGAAGAGCATGGGCATCCTTGTGTGGTTCAGAATCTTAGTGGGAATGCTTCCAACTTTTCCCCATTCAGTAAGATGCTGGCTTTGGGTTTGTGATAAATTGCCTTGATAGTGCTGAGGAATTTTCTTTCTATATCCAATTTGCTTAAGGTTTTATCATGAAAGGATGTTATATTTTATCAAATGCTTTCTATTTATTGAGAAAACCATATGATGCTTGTTCTTCATTTGTTAATGTGATATATATCACATTTATTGATTTGTGATGTTGAACCATCCCTACATACCTAGGATAAATCCAAATTGGTCCAGGTGAATGATCTTTCTGATGTGTTTTTGGATTTGATTAGTATTTTGTTGAGGATTTTTGGATCTATGTTGATCAGGGATATTGGTCTACAGTTCTCTGTCTCTCTTGTGTCTGTTTCTGGTTTAGGAATTAAGGTGATGCTGGCTTCATAGAAGGAGTTTGGGAGATTCCCTCTCTTTTGACCGTTTTGAACAGATTGAGAATAACTGAAATTAGTTCTTTTTTTTTTTTTTTTTTTTTTTTTTTTTTTTTTTTTTTGTACAGGCAGAGTTAGACAGTGAGTGAGAGAGAGAGAGAGAAAGAGAGAAAGGTCTTCCTTCCGTTGGTTCACTCCCCAAATGACTGCTACGGCCGGCGTGCCGTGCCGATCAGAAGCCAGGAACTGGGTGCTTCCTCCTGGTCTCCCATGTGGGTGCAGGGCACAAGCACTTGGGCCATCTTCCACTGCCTTCCTGGGCCACAGAAAAGAGCTGGACTGGAAGAGGAGCAACTGGGACAGAACTGGTGCCCCAACCAGGACTAGAACCCGAGTACCAGCTCCACAGGTGGAGGATTAGCCTAGTGAGCCACGGCGCCGGCCAAAATTAGTTCTTTAAAACTCTGATAGAATTCAGTAGTGAAGCCATATGGTGCTAGCCTTTCTTTGTTCGGAGGGTCTTTATTACTGAAGTCATAATTATTTTTTAAAATTTTTCTTTGTTTATTTATATGAAAGATAGAAAGAGAGCTAGAGATATAGAGATAGAATAGAGACAAGCAGAAATCTCCTATCCACTCATTAATTCTCCAGATTCCCACGATACCTGGCTGAGAAGGCCAAAGCCAGGACCTTAGAATTCCATCTGAGTCTCCCATGTAGGTGAGAGGGTCCCAGTATTTGGCCATCAAGTGCTGCCTAAGGCAAACATTCCAGCAGAAAGATGGATGAGCAGAAGAGCTGGACTCAAACCAACCACTCTAATATGTGTTTTAGGGATCACACGTGGCAACATAATTGCTCTTTCAAATACTTGTGCCTGAAGTTGTTAGTAACTGTGTTTTATAAACAATACATAAAAAGAAAAATAAATTATGGCACCAGAACTCAGGATAGCATTCTAGAACAATATAGTACATAAAACAGCAAACATTAATTAACGTTTTACTCATGCAAGAGCAACAACAAATAGGGATAATAGTAATGACTTTTCCATGTACCAGTTGACTTTGTTGGATATGTTTTTTGACTCGGTGTTTCTGGAATCTTTATTCATTAATGATAATGCCACTGTCCATCAGTGTGGGGGCATTTGTAAACCCCAGGCTGATTAATTATTATGTCTCTTTATGTTACTCCATCCACAGCATGTCTTGCTTTCTGACTGACAGCCTGGCCCTTCAGACAGACCACGAGAGAGCTGCCAGGAACTCAGCCCCTGCGTCGGCCTACCAGAGAGTCTGGGAAATGTTTGCTCACCAGCCCAGGGCAGAAAGGGATGCATTCCTGCAGGATGCTTTTCCCCAAGGCTTCCTGTGGGGCGTCTCCACGGGAGCCTTTAACGTGGAAGGAGGCTGGGCTGAGGGCGGAAGAGGACCCAGTGTCTGGGATCAGTTTGGGCATCTAAAAGCTGCCCAGGGCCAGGCGACACCGGAGGTGGCCAGTGACAGCTACTACAAGTGGGCCTCTGACGTGGCCCTGCTTCGCGGCCTCAGGGCTCAGGTGTACAAGTTCTCCATCTCCTGGTCCCGGATCTTCCCCATGGGGCGCGGGAGCAGCCCTAGCCCCCAGGGCGTCGCCTACTATAACAAGCTGATCGACAGCCTGCTGGACTCCCACATTGAGCCCATGGCCACGCTTTTCCACTGGGACCTGCCTCAGGCCCTACAGGATGAGGGAGGGTGGCAGAATGAGAGCGTGGTGGATGCCTTTGTGGACTACGCAGCCTTCTGCTTCTCTGCGTTCGGGAGCCGTGTGAAGCTGTGGGTGACCTTCCACGAGCCATGGGTGATGAGCTACGCGGGTTATGGCACCGGCCAACACGCACCAGGCATCTCAGACCCAGGGATCGCCTCATTTCAGGTATTCCCATCTCTGCATCTCCTACTGATCCAAGCAGAAGGGGTATTTGACTGTAAGAAAGTCATATTATCTGTCTCCTTCCCATCAACAAATACTTCTTTTTGATCTTTAAATCAATCATGGGAAAAGAAGGAATCATAAATAGTTGGTCATGTTATTTTGTACTGACACCATGCTTGCATTTTTTTTTTCTGACAGGCAGAGTGGACAGTGAGAGAGAGAGACAGAAAGAAAGGTCTTCCTTTTGCCATTGGTTCACCCTCCAATGGCCGCCGCGGCTGGTGCGCTACGGCCGGCGCACCATGCTGATCCGAAGCCAGGAGCCAGGTGCTTCTTCCTGGTCTCCCAGGCGGGTGCAGGGCCCAAGGACTTGAGCCATCCTCCACTGCACTTCCGGGCCATAACAGAGAGCTGGCCTGGAAGAGGGGAAACCGGGACAGAATCTGGTGCCCCGACCGGGACTAGAACCCGGTGTGCCAGCGCTGCAAGGCGGAGGATTAGCCTAGTGAGCCGCGGCACCAGCCCATGCTTGCATTTAAAAACAGTTCTTACATCCTCAGAATGGCGCTGAAGGATGAGAGAGTTGGGGCTCAGAGAGGATACACCATGTGATTGTAACATCACTCGCAGGTTGCCATATTGAGGCCATGCTTTGAGCCTGAAACTCCTTCACCCTGAAGAGAGATTCCCATGTCAGCTAGGACTCTAAGTGGCAAATGTCAAAACAACAAAACAGTCCTAACTGACTTCAGTAAGGAGGAAATTTTTTTAAAGTTTTTATTTATTTACTTGAGAGGTAGAATTACAGACAGTGAGAGGGAGAGACAGAGATAAATGTCTTCCTTCTCCCCAAATGGCCAAAATGGCTGGAGCCACACCAATGCAAAGCCAGGAGCCAGGTGCTTCTTCCTGGTCTCCCATGTGGGTGCAGGGGCCCAAGCACTTGGGCAATCCTCTACTGCTTTCCCAGGCCATATCAGAGAGCTGGATTGGAAGAGGAGGTTCTAGCCGGGACTAGAACCGGTGCCCAGATGGAATCCGATGCCGCAGGCCAAGATTAACCTACTGAGCCACTGGCGCTGGCCCTAGGAGGAAATTTATTATTCAAAGAAACTGAAAACTCTTGGTTTTAGCATGGTTGGGCTGGTACTTGATCAGAGCAGACCCAATGCCACTAGGACCCAAATAGTGTTGGGTTAACCTCTCTTGTTCCCCTCATTGACAATGAGCTTGCTTTTATAGTTCAAGAGCAACAGGAAAGAAATTCCATCTCTTTCTGGCACTCACAGCATACACGTCCTTTTTTTCTCTTATCTCTGGATAGGCTGCATTCCCATGCCCGAACCCATCACTGGGTTTTGGTGAGGGACTATGGTGATTGGTTTATGTGAACATCCAGTGTTCTGTCCCTCAACACCCTGGCTGAGATGTGGGGCAGGGAGCAGAGGAGAGAAGTTGGATTCCAGAGGGTGGTCAGGACCTTGCTTGAGCAAAAAGGGAATGTCATTTTGAGGACAAAATTTAAAATGACTTCACCTGGGACTTCCATCTTTTCCCTTTTTCTTCAGAATCCCCTAGAAATCCATCAGCTTTTTCTTGTAACATCTGTCAAGTTATACACATCACTGTGGTTCCCTGTCACATTTAGAGTTTTGTTCTAAAATTTGAGTATCTCCTGTATTCCATGCTAGGCGTTAAGAGGAGAAACTCAGCTATGACCTTGATATTTTGTAACCTTTTAGGAGAGATGATACTAATGCAAGTAATTCAGTTAGAGAACAACTCAAAATCACCATAGTTAGGGTGAGCTGGAACACCATGAAAAATTGATTCAATGAAATGCCAGAAGTTTAGTGCATAAGTCAAAGCTTCTGTTCTTTTAAATTTAAATTTTACTTATTTACTTATTATTTTAAATTTACTTATTGCTTTTATTTGAAACAGAGAGAGAGAGAGAGATCTCCCATCCATACTTAATTCCCTATATGTACACAATAGCCGATTCTGAAAAGGTCAAACCCAGGAGCCTAGAACTTCATCTGGGTCTCCCACATGAGTGGCTGCAAAGCAAGTACTTGAGCCACTGTCTGCCGCCTCCCAGGATGCAGGGAGATGGAATGGAGAGTAGAGGGAAACTGGAGCCCAGGCACTCTGTTAGGGGATGCAGGCACCTCAAGAGGCAGCTTAACCCTGCCCTGAATGTCTGCTATGAAGCTTCCAGTCTGCTCTTGTTCAGCAGATGAACACATATATACATAAATGGTTCTCTGAAATGGACGATTTGAACTTTTCTTTTTGTGCCCTTGTTGTGGAACTCATCGAAATCATTCTGCTTAGGCTTTTTTTCTTATCTTTGAACTATGGCTCCTGAACTATTTTTACAGAAACTTTGATTAAAACGTTACCTTCATATTTCTCCTTCGTTTCCTGCTTTTATTTATGGAGATGCTTCAAAAAAGTTCATGGAAAAATGGAGGTGAAAAATAAGTTTATTTGGTGCCAAAAATTTTAAAACACATGCACTTTTTTTTTTTTTTAATTTTGACAGGCAGAGTGGACAGTGAGAGAGAGAGACAGAGAGAAAGGTCTTCCTTTGCCGTTGGTTCACCCTCCAATGGCCGCCGCGGCCGGCGCGCTGCGGCCGGCGCATCGCGCTGATCCGATGGCAGGAGCCAGGAGCCAGGTGCTTTTCCTGGTCTCCCATGGGGTGCAGGGCCCAAGCACCTGGGCCATCCTCCACTGCACTCCCTGGCCACAGCAGAGGGCTGGCCTGGAAGAGGGGCAACCGGGACAGAATCCGGCGCCCCGACCGGGACTAGAACCCGGTGTGCCGGCGCCGCTAGGCAGAGGATTAGCCTAGTGAGCCGCGGCGCCGGCCTCACATGCACTTTTTTGTATCAAATGGCTTTTCTGTGAACTTTCTGGGGACCCTTCACATTGGTTAAAATGTTATGATACCATTCACTGTCTTAACTCAGGTTGCTATGTTGCCATTGACTAGTGAGAACAGATGCTTATTTTTTATTTATTTATTTTTTAAGATTTATTTTATTTGAAAGAGTTACACACAGAAGGAGAGGTAGAGAGAGAGACAGACAGAGACAGGTCTTCCATCAGCTGGTTTACTTCCCAATTGGCCACAATGGCTGGAGCTGCACTGATCTGAAGCCAAGAGCCAGGAGCTTCTTCTGGGTCTCCTACGCGAGTCCAGGGGCCCAAGGATTTGAGCCAGCTTCTACTGATTTCCTAGGCCATAGCAGAGAACTGGATCGGAAATGGAGTAGCTGGAACTTGAGCTGGTGCCCAAATGGGATGCCACAACTGCAGGTGGGGGCTTTACCCACTATGCCACAGCGCCAACCCCAACAGATGTCTATTTCTCACAGTCCTGGAGTCTGACAATCCCAAGACCAAATTGTCAGCATGGTCAGGTTGTGATGAGGGCTGTTTTCCTGGTCTGCAGATAGCCATCACTTGTTGTGTCCTCATATGCTGGGGAAGGGAGGAGGGGAGAAAGAGAGAGACAGATCATTCTGGTTGCCTTTCATGTAATGGCCTTGATCCCATTATGAGGGACACAGCCTCATGAACTCATCAGTAGGCAATAACTTCCAAAAGACTCCGTCCCCAAATACCACCACATTGAAGCTTAGGGCTTTGTAATGAATTTTGAGGATGGAAATTCAAATAGCAACTATTTATGGGAAAATTTTAAAGAAATAGTTTCTCTTATTCTCCCAAAGTTTCTTTCCTGTCTTGGATTCTTTGTGTTTATGGCACTATCACAGTGTACCTCATTTAGTGCTCATTGCTTACTTGACTTTGTAACATGACTATTGCAGATGATTGTCTAGTATTCCACTGAGCCCCCACCCTGACACTGACCAGTGTAGAGGGGAAGCATTCCTGACTTTTGGAAAGGTGTGCAGTTTGCCATTGAGTTTAGAACCTGATTAAGTACTTAGATTTGTGGCATGAGAAGCAGCGTAGAGTTTCAGTCTGTAGGGCATATTTTGATATGAAATTCTTCAAAATCCAGTGTCATCATCTTTAGATGATAAAAAGGAAAAAGGAAAGGGAGCAAAAATCTAAGTCTTGCTCCTGCCCTACAGGTTTCTGCTTGATACAGTCTGCACTGTAATCATGTAAGCCTCCCCGTGAGATCCCTAGTCACCTGCTGCTTGCAGCAAGGAAGCTGACATTGAGAGATCAGATTTCTGAGTTTATAAAGCAAGTTAGTGGCAAAGTCGGGCTTTAAATGTAGGCTTGTTATAATCTGGACAGACCTCTTTCACCCACATTAGCCCATAATCCTCCACCAAGAAAAGCTGTTGACTTTTAAGACCACGAGTTAAATCCATAAAGAGATTCCTGGTTGTGAATTTTCTTCCCAGATTTCATTCAAGAGAAAGAGAATAGGTGATTTAGAAACAGTGGCCTTCTCTCTTGTGTGGTATTTAAAACAATACGGCCCATTAACTAACTGGTCAATAAGCACTTATTAAGGACAGAGGCAGTATAGCATTATGGGTGACAATAGCAAACCTGGAATTGGACTGCTTGGATTTTGTGTTCTCACTTTATTTGTAACTGTGAATCTTGTAGTTTTTACACATATGTGGGTTGTGTTTTCCTCATCTGTAAAGTGCTAATAATAAGTGTACTTCCCACAGGTGGTGGTTGTGAGGATTGCATCAAAGTAATAGGTGCTCAATATGTTAGTGGTTTTTAATGTGGTTGTTGATGCTGTTGTTGACTTGGTGACTTCTGGACTCTGTTGATGATGTGGGAGTTGTATTGCTGACATTGTCGTCAACAATGTTGTTGATTAACTGACATTATTGATACTTTTAATATTGCTGACATTGCTATTGACTAGCTGATGTTGATAGTGGTGTTGATGTTAACTTGTTGACATCAGTATTAAGCTCTTATGAGGTTGATATACTGATAATTGTTATTGACTCAGTTGTGTAGTTTTCTGGTTGGCATTATGATTGACTTGTTGGTATCAGTGACTTGTTGATTACTTTGTATTAGTGTTGATGCTGTTGATACTGACTTTGTTGCTGGTGTTATCTTTACTGGCCTGTGGATATTGTTGACATTGGTGTTCGCTTGATGACCTTGTTGTTGTTAACTTGTTATTGGCTTTTTAGTCTTGCACTTGTCCTTGCTGTTGTTACTAAGCACTGTTTTCCTTCGTTCTTCCCCACAAGGTGGCTCACTTGGTCCTCAAGGCCCACGCCAGGACTTGGCACCACTACAACAGCCACCATCGCCCACAGCAGCAGGGCCGTGTGGGCATTGTGCTGAACTCAGACTGGGCAGAACCCCTGTCTCCAGAGCGACCTGAGGACCTTGCAGCCTCTGAGCGCTTCTTGCACTTCATGCTGGGCTGGTTTGCACACCCCATCTTTGTGGATGGGGACTACCCGGCCACCATGAAGGCTCAGATCCAGCAAAGGAATGAACAGTGCCCTAGTCCTGTCGCACAGCTCCCGGAGTTCACCGACACAGAGAAGCAGCTCTTAAAAGGCTCTGCTGATTTTCTGGGTTTGTCTCATTACACGTCGCGCCTCATCAGCAAGGCCCCAGAAGACAGCTGCATCCCCAGCTATGATACCATCGGAGGCTTCTCCCAACACACGGACCCTGCATGGCCCCAGACTTCGTCTCCTTGGATTCGCGTGGTGCCCTGGGGTATAAGGCGACTGTTGCAGTTTGTATCCTTGGAATATACAAAAGGAAAAGTTCCAATCTACCTGGCTGGGAATGGCATGCCCATAGGGGAGAGTGAAAATCTCCTCAATGATTCCTTGAGAGTAGACTACTTCAATCAGTACATCAATGAGGTGCTCAAGGGTAAGAACAGTGCATCTGCTGGTGATTGGAAGGTGGGTGGTACTTCTCCTCCAAGTCTTCAGAGATTTGTTTAGTGGGAAATGAAGACAAAAGACAATATTAGCATTAACAGTGGGAAGTCCCTTTGCTGATCCTCCTAATTCTCTTTCCTAAAGGCTCCTATCCTAGATTCCCTTTTCTTATTCCTTAGAATGCCTTCTTCCTACTTCTGCTCATCTGAGTGCTATCCAGCCATCAAGCCTCATCATTGTTCAGTTCATTGTGTAGCAAATCTTTATTTAGTGCCTATTATGTTCTAGGCATTGGACAAGAGTATGGGAGTACAATATTAAACCATCATCCTTCACATAGAGAACTCAGTCTGCAAGACACAGAGATTTGACAAATAGTGACATGGATGTTAAAGTATGACACAAGATTACTAAGCATGGGATTCTAACCTGATAAATCACCCCTCATTGCTCTAGCCACACTGACCTCCATCTACTTTAACAAGACATAATGTCTACATCCCATGTCCTTCAATTTAATCCATTGGATCCGTACCTACAATCCCATTCTAACATAACATACTATTTCTATGCCTTTTTATTCCACTATAATGGCAACTAGGTTTCATCTCACAGGTCAGTATTAAGCAGTCAGTCATGAGAGCAGTAAGTGCAGCCATTTGCCTAGAAGGCTGTGTTGAGGTTTCAAGGCCTTGTCTAAATTCAGAGAAAATAGTTGGTTAGAGATACCTGCCTGTCTTGGGCAATGTGATAAGAAATGGAGATCTACCTGCCACTGTTCCTGAGGTCAGACACTCTCTCCATCCTCCACTTGTACTCCTCTCAGCTTCAGTTACAATTTTGTAATCTTCGTAATATTGGAATTCCTTTAAGACATTATCTCTAGTGATCCTCAAAACAGCTTTGTGCAGTAAATAAAGGGCACGTGTTATCCTCATGGAACAACTTTGAAATGAATGCTCTGAGAGTTTGATTGACACACCCACACACATTAAGGAGGGGGCCCAGAGGCCTTTTGGTTTCCAGGCTTTGTTCTTCACTCTACCCACAAAGATGATACTTTTATTCATCTTTGTATCCCAGAGCCTAGTACCCTCCTGGGATAAAGTAGGTGCTTACTATCCTATTTTCTGAATGAATGAACAACTTTACCCCTCTCTTATGTAGCCAATGTGTTTGTTGGGAGGTTTTATAGTTTGATAAAATCAAAGCTTAATGCTTTCCTTACTCCAGGCTAGCATCCACAGCTTTGCCTATTACTTTGGCTTTGGTTCTTGGTTGATCACTAGACTAGTGTGTAGCAAATCAGAGGTGAACAAAATATATTTGTTTCCTGAGTTTTCTCTAACAAATTACCACAGACTTGGACATTCAGAATAACAAAAATGTATTCTTCCACATTTATAAAAGCTAGATATCCAAAATCATGGTGTTGGTAGAGCCGCTTTCCCTCCAAAATCTCAGAGATCATATTCCTTGCTTCTTCTATATTGTTGTGGCTTCATACATTTATTTTTCTTAAGATTTATTTATTTATTTGAAAGAGATAAAGAAAGAGACAGAGACAGCGATCTCCCATCTACTGTTTTACTTCCCAGATACAATAAGGGCTGGAACAGTCAGGCTGAAACCAGGAACCTGGAACTCCATCCAGGTCTCCCACGTGGGTGACAGGGGTTCAAGTATTTGTGCCATCTTCTGCTTATGTCCCAGGTGTGTCAGCAAAGAATCGCATCACAGTTTGAGCAGTCAGGACTTAACTCAGTTTTCATGTAGGATGCTGGTGTCATAGGCAGCACATTAACCAATTACGCCATAATGTCGGTGCCTCCAGACATTTTTTTTTCTTTTCTTTTCTTTTTTTCTTTTTTTTTTTTTTTTGACAGGCAGAGTTAGTGAGAGAGAGAGAGACAGAGAGAAAGGTCTTCCTTCTGTTGGTTCACCCCCCAAATGGCCGCTACAGCCGGCGCACTACACCAATCTGAAGCCAGGAGCCAGGTGCTTCCTCCTGATCTCCCATGTTGGGGGAGGGCCCAAGGACCTGGGCCATCCTCCCCTACCTTCCCGGGCCACAGCAGAGAGTTGGACTGGAAGAGGAGCAACCGGGATAGAACCGGCGCCCCGATCGGGACTAGAACCCAGAGTGCTGGTGCAGCAGGCAGAGGATTAGCCTAGTGAGCTGCAGGGCCGGCCAAAACATTTCTTGTCTTATGGCTACATCTCTCCATTCTCTGTCTCCAACTTCCCATGGCCTTTTCTTCTTAGAAAGACACTTGTTACTAGATTTAGGGCTTTCCTGGGAAATCTAGGAATATCTCATCTTAAGATCACTAACTCAGTTACCTTTGCAAAGTCCTTGCAAACTTCCTAGTCAGGTTATATTCACAAGTCTGTTGGTTTAGGACTTAGACATATCTTTCAGAGCTAGGTGGTCACTATTTAGCCTACTACACCAAGGAATAGGCTTTTATTGGGATTTATTTCATTTTTCATATGTAGTATGTTATTGTTTTATGTCAGCATTACCAAATATCAACAATGAAAAGCAAAAGCACATTTTTAAAAAAAGATTAAATGATTTATGTATTCTGTATTAAACCAGGGTACCAAGGAAGGGACACATTCTCTCTAGTACTATTTTTATGATAAGGATGCTCCTTTTGATGAGAGCCCTAGAAGTAAATTGGTATTTTATGGGAGTCTTGTGTGTTTCTTTTATTCTGAGAAGGCAAAGGGTAAGATTTGGGAGCAATCCAAATCACTTCAAGCTGTCATGTGAAAAGGAAAACTTTGAGAAAGCAGCAAAAGTAATGGAGATTTCCTCTTCTCAGCTATCAGGGAGGACTCAGTGGATGTTTGTTCTTACATTGCTCGCTCCCTCATGGATGGCTTTGAAGGCCCCGCCGGCTACAGCCAGAGATTCGGGCTATACCATGTCAATTTCAACGAGAGCAGCAAGCCCAGAACTCCTAGGAAATCTGCCTTCCTTCTCACCAGCATCATTGAAAAGAATGGTTTCTTCACCAAGGCAGTAAAACAACCGCTACCACCTAACTCAGCACACCTGCCTTCCAAAACCAGAGCCTCGGCCCTCCCATCAGAGGTGCCCTCCAAGGCTAAAGTGGTTTGGGAGAAGTTCTCCAACCAGACCAAGTTTGAAAGAGACTTGTTCTATCATGGTACATTCCGGGATGACTTCCTGTGGGGCGTGTCCTCTTCAGCGTATCAGATTGAAGGAGCTTGGGATGCTGATGGCAAAGGGCCCAGCATTTGGGATAACTTTACTCACACCCCAGGGAACGGTGTGATGGACAGCTCCACAGGAGACATCGCCTGCGACAGCTACAACCAACTGGATGCTGATCTGAATGTGCTTCGAGCTTTGAAGGTGAAAGCCTATCGGTTCTCTCTCTCCTGGTCTCGCATTTTCCCAACCGGGACAAACAGTTCTATCAATAGTCATGGTGTTGATTATTACAACAGGCTGATCGATGGCTTGCTGGCAAGCAATATCTTTCCCATGGTGACACTGTTTCACTGGGACCTGCCCCAGGCCCTCCAGGATATAGGAGGCTGGGAGAATCCTTCCTTGATTGATCTGTTTGACAGCTATGCAGACTATTGTTTCCAGACGTTTGGGGACAGAGTCAAGTTCTGGATCACCCTTAATGAGCCCACGTATTATTCATGGTGGAGTTATGGCTCAGGGACCTTTCCCCCAAATGTGAATGACCCAGGCTGGGCACCTTATAGGATCAGCCATGCCCTCATCAAAGCGCATGCCCGAGTCTACCACACGTATGATGAGAAATACAGGCAGAGTCAGAACGGGGTCATCTCATTGAGTCTTGTCGCAGAATGGGCAGAGCCCAAGTCACCGGATGTCCTAAGAGACGTGGAAGCAGCTGACAGAAAGATGCAGTTCACCCTGGGCTGGTACGCCCACCCCATTTTTAAAGCTGGAGACTATCCCGATGCCATGAAGTGGAAAGTGGGCAACAGGAGTGAACTCCAGCACTTAGCCACATCCCGCCTGCCAAGCTTCACTGAGGAAGAGAAGAGCTACATTAGGGGTACGGCCGACGTCTTCTGCCTCAACACCTATTCCTCCAAAATTGTGCAGCATAAGACACCCGCGCTCAACCCACCCTCCTACGAAGATGACCAGGAACTGGCTGAGGAGGAGGATACCTCATGGCCGACCACGGCAATGAACAGAGCTGCGTCCTTTGGAATGCGGAGACTCCTGAATTGGATCAAGGAAGAATATGGAGACATCCCCATTTACATCACAGAAAACGGGGTAGGCCTGACAAATCCAGAACTGGAGGATATTGACAGGATATTTTACTACAAAACCTACATCAACGAAGCTTTGAAAGGTATGTGAGGTCTTGATCTTCCTTACAAAATCTTCCAGCATTCCAAATGTCATGTGTTTGAAATGGTCTGGCAGGGTGATTTACAAACCATTGACCATTCTCTCTCTTATGTCCTAACTGTGTAACTCTCTACTTGTCTTGTGGGTTTGCCTGTTTGGGAAGCTTTAAAAAAGGTCTGGTTGTCTTGTCAGAGAGTGCAGAAGTGTATAACACAGAAGCCCCACAAGACTGTTTTTCTGAATCTGCTCACCTCTTCTTTCATTTTTAACTTATTTGTTTGAAAGTCAGAGTTAAACAGAGAGAAGGAGAGAGAGAATGGCATCTTCCTTCTGCTAGTTCATTCCCTAGATGGCTACAACAGCTGGTTCTAAGCCAGGCTGACGCCAGGAGCTTCTTATTGGTCTTCCACATTGTGGCAGGGCCCCAATCAGTTGGCCCATCTTCCGCTGCCTTTCCCAGGCCATTAGGAGGGAGCTGGATTAGAAGTGGAGCAGACAGGACTCTAACAGGTACCCATATGGTTAGCCAGCATTGCAGGCAGTCACTTTAGCCACTATGCTTAACGCCAGCCCCACTCACTTGTTCTTAAGATACTACCTTGTGATATGTTCTAATCTACTGCTGGGGATAAAATATAAACTTCTGCCCTCATAGGACTCATATTCTAGTGGTTTCCACTGACCCTAGAACAAGACACTCTCTTCTAATTCACAGTTCTGTTCTTAAGCTCCTGAGCAGACTGAGGTCCTTGAATTTGACACGTATCTCTGCCTTACAGAAATATTTGATTTTGTGAAGATTAGTCATTAATACTTGCTGTGGGCTTGTCAGAGATGGCAAAAAGTAAGATCAAAAAGATGATCTGTTCCTCTCAGGGCATAGGCTCCTTTGTGCACAAGTTGACAGTTTAGAACCATTGTTTGAGTGAAGGAGCCAGTCTTGCCTAGGCTTCTTGGGGTTCTTGCCTCCCGGGTTAAAACTCTGCTCTGCTCACCATGAAATGTTCCCAGCCTACAGGCTCGATGGTGTCAACCTTCGAGGTTATTCTGCCTGGTCTCTGATGGACAACTTTGAGTGGCTTCGAGGCTACACAGTCAAGTTTGGACTGTATCATGTTGACTTTGAGGATGCGAACAGGCCTCGCACAGCAAGAATCTCAGCCAGTTACTACACAGAACTCATTACCAACAACGGCATGCCACTGCCCAGTGAGGATGAGTTCATGTATGGACAGTTTCCTGAGGGCTTCGTCTGGAGTGCAGCTACTGCTTCGTATCAGGTAAGGAGTTCAGGGAAGTGCATACCACATACTGCACAGCTGCCATGCACTGGATCTGGGCTTGCTGCCGCAGAAGAGTAGGGATTCCAATAACTCTTGGGAGTTGTTGAAGGGAGTGCCTGTGTTGTGAGGGTCTGGTGATTCCTCTTCCTGGACAACCTGGCTTCTTCACAACCTCAAATTTGGTCCAGTCAGCACAGTTAGGTGGGCTGTGCTGAGCTGGGACTTGTAGGGCCAGGTGAAACAGGTGAAGCCTGGACAGAAATACAAGGGCAAAGATATTTAAGTATTAACAGTCTCTACTGGAAATCTTGATTTCATTCTTGGTCTCTTCCAAGCAGGAAGCTTAATCAAATTGGCTCTAAATGTGGGACTGGAAGTTTTCTGATGCCCTACAGCATCAGATTGTTACATTATTTATGTCAAATTAGCTCACTAATACAGAAAATATGAGGATTTTATTTTTTGCTAGAAAAATGAAAGATTAAAGGCAAAGAATGATTTGCATGGCAAGGAGCATCTTGCCTCTTTTTGTCTTTGCTGATGCAGGAATGGGCTGTGTATACTCTTTCTGGAACCCAGGCAAGGCTGGTGGTGTGAACTGAACTAAGTGTCTCAGCCCATGGGTTTTTCCCAGTGGTCATGTGATACCTACTGCCACAGAACCACAGTACCAGACTATTAAAAGTCTTAGACTAGTTTACACGTATTTATTAATTGAAATCACTTATCAGTAAAACATAAATACTATTCATGTATTGTATTTTGTGGACTCCAGGAAATTCTAGCACTTAAGTGAAAGGTTCACTTAAGACAAATGCAAAGATGTCAGAGGTGGGATTCTGTTGTATATCAAAAAACAGAATCCTCTGGGGCTGGCACTGTGGCTTAACATGTAAGGCCATGGCCTGCAGTGCCAGCGTCCCATATGGATGCTGGTTCAAGTCCCGGTTGCTCCTCTTTCCATCCAGCTCTCTGCTATGGCCTGAGAAAGCAGTAGAAGATGGCCCAAGTACTTGGGCCCCTGTACCCACATGGGAGACCTGGAGGAAGCTCCTGGCTTCGGATCGGCTCATCTCTGGCCATTGAAGCCATTTAGGGAATGAACCAGCGATGGAAGATTCTCTTTCTCTCTCTCTCCCTCTCTCTGCCTCTGCCTCTGCCTCTCTATAACTCTGACAGGAACTCTAGGTCTCCCACATGGGTTGCAGGTGCCCAAATACTTGGTCCATATTCTGTTGCTTTCTCAGGCACATTAGCAGGGAGCTGGATTTGGAGTGGAGCAGGCAGTACTCAGATCAGCAGCCAAATGTAGGATGCCAGGGTCAAAAGAGTCTGCTTGGCCCACTGTACACAACACTGGGCACACTGCTAGATTCTGAAACTCTGCCCATACAAAGGGCAGGAAATGTCTAAAAAAATATTTTAGCCAATACACATCTTGAATTTTTAAGTTGATAACAGTGAGCACCTATTTCTATTTATCTTGACAATCAACAGGTATAATTTCATTGTGACATTGAGTGTTCTGAGTAACAGTGTGGTGCATGAATTGAGAATGGATGAGAAGTATTTGTAATGTGGGTTTCTTGACTAGAGTACTAGCTGACCCCTTGAGATTATGTGGTTTTTTTTGTGTGTTTTTTTTTTGTTTTGTTTTGTTTTGTTTTGACAGGCAGAGTTAGAGAGAGAGAGAGACAGAGACAGAGAGAAAGGTCTTCCTTCTGTTGGTTCACCCCCCCAAATGGTTGCTACGGCCGGCGCACTGCGCTGATCTGAAGCCAGGAGCCAGGTGCTCCTCCTGGTCTCCCATGCGGGTGCAGGGCCCAAGCATTTGGGCCATCCTTCCCTACCGTCCTGGGCCACAGCAGAGAGCTGGACTGGAAGAGGAACAACCAGGACAGAACTGTCACCCCAACCGGGACTAGAACCTGGGGTGCCAGTGCCGCAGTCAGAGGATTAGCCTAGTGAGCCACAGCGCCGGCCAAGATTATGTGTTTTTTTTTTTTTTTTAATATCTATTTGCTAATCTTTTCAGACAGAGAAAAGCAGCAGAAATAATTCTGGAGACGCCCATATACCCTTATCTCAGCCTTTTCAAATGTTTACATTTTGCCATATTTGCCTTATTCTTTCTCTGTATGTATATGCACACACACACACACACACACAGGATTCTCAAACTCATGGAAAATGAACACTATGAACAACTATGCCTGAATATAAGAGATTTTTTATACCAAAATAAATTTATTTTTTAATTCCATTTTCCATAAACTTTTTGAAGTACTCTCATATGTGTATGCATATATATGCAAACATTACTGAAACATTATTTATCAGTTTAATAGAAATTGTCTACCAGGATTCTCTACCATAAAATTAACTAGTAACTATTTTTATTTGAATGCTAAGTCCTTTTATAATTTTAATTCCATTTTATATTGGGAAACAGAAATATTCTACATCCTAGTTCACTCACCAAATGCCTGCAAAAGGTAGGATTGGCCAGAACAAAGGCAGGTGCCCAGAACGCCATCCAGATCTCCCATGTGGATGGCAGGGACTCAAGTGCTTGAGCCTCCATTTGCTCCCTCAGGGTGCACGTTGTCAGGAAGCTGGATTGGAACCGGGGTGCCAGGACTTGAACAAGCACACTGATATGGGATGCCAGCATTGCAAGAGGCTACTTAATCTGCTGTATCATAACACCAACCTCCAAATCAGCCATTTCTATACTGAGTTCTGGATCCTTTTAGCTGTGAATGGCATTTAGAAGCCATAACCTGAATACTAAGAGTGCTTACTGCATTTGTGGTGTCATTACTTTTACTCAAGGCTAGGACATGCATGTACAAAGACACACAAACACACATATATATTTCCACACCCACCCGTATCTCTATGAATATTAAACCACATAGGCACACTAACACTTTCTATTCCAGTCCAAGTCAATAAGGTTAAAGCTAGTCTTCCTGTTTTCCACATTTGTATCTGCTGTCTCCAATGCTGAGAAATACTTCTGCTAGTGTCCTCACTATGGTCATTTATTTGCTCAGTCCCCTGGTATTTGAGTATGCTGGGGGTGTTCAGGGACTTTTTCTTCAGTCTTTTACTGAGCACCCACTGTGTAACAGACAGTTGAATGCATCGCTGGGACAGCAGGATGAAAGACAAAAATCTAGACACTCACAACAGCAAATTGTGATGTAATGTCGGTGCAGGTGTACAGAAAGCTAGGGGAGTTCAGAAACCAGAGGGGTGGCGAGAGAAGGCTCCTGAAGAGGTGAGGCTGGGAAACGTCCTGTCTTGGCACTCACAGGTAGACAAAAAAGAATCTCTTGAGAGTTTGACAAAATGACTGAATTCAGCCATGTCTTCCTTGTCATTGTGAGATTGAAGGTGCATGGAGAGCAGATGGCAAAGGCCTTAGTATTTGGGACACGTTTACTCACACACCACTGAAGATTGAGAACGATGACATCGCAGATGTGGCCTGTGACAGTTACCGCAAGATCTCTGAGGATGTGGTCGCCCTGCAGAACCTGGCCATAACCCACTACCGCTTTTCCATCTCCTGGTCTCGCATCCTCCCTGACGGAACCACCAACTACATCAACGAAGCAGGCCTGAACTACTACGTGCGGCTCATTGATGCACTTCTGGCCGCCAACATCAAGCCCCAGGTGAGAGAGGGCCCTGGCCTGGCCCCGGTGAAGTCCCCAAGCAGAGGCTGTGGGAATGAGGAGCACGTTTACACTGCAAGTGAAGTGCTGTTTTCAACCTTAAATTTTGAATTGCCGATAAATTCACATGGTGCAGAATTTTACAAACATCCAAGACTTTTGCTCTCCACCCTCACCAGTTCCCCTCCTTAGAAGTAACTTACCCTGCCTCTTCTTGCTACTCAAGAAAAGACTGAGCTTTTTTCTCATAATTAATCCTCAGTTTTAGCAGATGTTTGTGCTTCCCATAGAAGGCACAATGAATGGAACTGCGGATCTGGCTTTTTTCACAGGTGACCCTGTACCACTGGGACCTGCCCCAGGCGCTCCAGGATGTTGGAGGCTGGGAGAATGAGACCATTGTGCAGAGGTTCAAGGAGTATGCAGATGTCCTGTTCCAGAGGCTGGGAGACAAAGTGAAGTTTTGGATCACACTAAATGAACCCTTTGTCATTGTCAACCATGGCTACGGCAATGGGGTATATGCCCCAGGTAAGAGAGTCAGGCCTGACTTGTCAGCTCTTAGCATGTTGAAGAAATAAATCTAGGTGGCATGGGAGGAGGTGGCCAAGAAAGCCAAATGGAAGAGCCTCCAGACCCTGCCTCTTGCTCAAGGCTTTGGATGTTCTACCGTGACATATTTGCTAAGCGTGAGTTTCGTATCGCAGATCCTCAAGAGGACTTGATTCCTCTGCTTGGTGACTCTGACCTGCTCAGGTGGGAAGCTCTGTGAGCTCGGGGATGTGGATGAATCCGTGTAGGAAAGGAAAATTCATGTAGGAAAGGACAGTTTGTCAGGCTATACAGGTCTATAGCCTGTATTCCTAACCCCCAAATCCTAAAGGTAGCAGTAATTGACTTGGCTGACCCTAGCACACTGCATGGCCGTGAAGCCTGACTGGAACCAGCACGAGGCTGTGCAGGGCCTATCTCCCACATGGTGTGGATAAAGCTATTGTACTCAGGCCTGCTGCAGAGATAAGTGTGGGCTTCACTCTGGAGAGTTGTATAGTCCCATATGGGATGATGCCTACCATCCTACCATGAGCTAGGATTTCAATTCCACTCTTCCTAATGCCAAAACCTGTACTCTTTCTCTGACACACAGGATCCCTCTGTGGGCAGGGAACTATAACACTTGTTCCTGTGCACTGTCAGTTGATATCCATGTGTGTGTTTCCAGGGATCTCCTTGAGGCCTGGCACTGCTCCCTATATTGCTGGCCACAACTTAATAAAGGCTCATGCTGAGGCCTGGCATCTGTACAATGACGTGTACCGGGCCAGCCAAGGAGGTGTGATTTCCATCACCATCAACAGTGACTGGGCTGAGCCCAGGGACCCCTCCAACCAAGAGGACGTGGAAGCAGCCATGAGATATGTTCAGGTCTGTTTTTCCTTTGGGTACTGTTCTTTTTTTTTTTTTTTGAACTTTTATTTAATAAATATAAGTTACCAAAGTACAACTTTTGGATTATAGCGGCTTTTTACCCCCATAATCTCCCTCCCACCTGCAACCATCCCATCTCCCACTCCCTCTCCCATCTCATTCACATCAAGATTCCTTCTCAATTATCTTCATATACAGATCAATTTAGTATATACTAAGTAAAGATTTCAGCAGTTTGCACCCACAAAGAAACACAAAGTATAAAGTACTGTTTGAGTACTAGTTATACCGTTAATTCACATAGTACAACACATGAAGGACAGAGATCCTACATGTGGTTGATTTAACAATTGACACTTTTGTTTATGGGGTCAGTAATCACCCTAGGCTCTCGTCATGAGCTGCCAAGGCTATGGAAGCCTCTTGAGTTTGCCAACTCCGATCTTATATAGACAAGTCCATAGTCAAAGTGGAAGTTCTCTCCTCCCTTCAGAGAAAGATACCTCCTTCTTTGATGGCTCATACTTTCCGCTGGGATCTCACTCACAGAGATCTTTCATTTAGGTCATTTTTTTTTTTTTTGCCAGAGTGTCTTGGCTTTCCATATCTGCTAAATTCTCATGGGTTTTTAGCTGGATCTAAATGCCTTAAGGGCTGATTCTGAGGCCAGGGTGATGTTTAGGACATCTGCCATTCTATGCATCTGCTGTGTATCCCACTTCCCATGTTGGATCATTCTCTCCTTTTTAATTCTATCAGTTAGTATTAGCAGACACTAGTCTTGTTTATGTGATCCCTTTGACTCCCAATCCTATCATTATGATCAATTATGAACTGAATCACTGATCACTGAATCAAACTGATCACTTTGACTAGCGAGATGGCATTGGCACATGCTACCTTGATGGGATTGAATTGGAATCCCCTGGCATGTTTCTAACTCTACCAGTTGGGGTAAGTCCGATTGAGCATGTGCCGAACTGTACATCTCCTCCCTCTCTTATTCCCACTCTTATATTTAACAGGGATCACTTTTCAATTAAATTTAAACACCTAAGAATTATTGTGTGTTAATTAAAGAGTTCAACCAATGGTATTAAGTAGAACAAAAAAAAAATACCAAATGGAATAAAGTAGTAAGTTGTTCCTTGACAGTCAGGGCAAGGCCTGATCAAGTCATTGTTTCTCATGGTTTGCATTTCACTTCAACGGGTTTCCTTTTTGGTGCTCAGTTAGTTTTCACCAATCAGGGAGAACACATGATATTTGTCCCTTTGGGACTGACTTATTTCACTCAATATGATGTTTTCCAGATTCCTTCATTGGGCACTATTCTTACTCATTTCTGTTTTCTCCATTTGTCATGGCCTAATGGAAATAGAATGGGAATCAATCTAATTTCTGTGATTTTTGTGAGCTGTGAAATTCACATTATCTTGGTTTTTCTCCTGTGGAGACGCTCTAACCACAACAGAAGTTTGCTGTAATGAAAGGAGTAGAGTATTTTGGGTTGTGTTTTCTTTTCTTTTTTTTTTTTTTTAAAGATTTATATATTTCTTTGAAAGGCAGAGTTACAGAGAGGCAGAGGCAGAGAGAGAGAGGTCTTCCATCCACTGGTTCACTCCACAGATGGCCACAACAGCCAGAGCTCTGCCAATCTGAAGCCAGGAGCTTCCTCAGTATCTCCCATGCAGGTGTAGGGGCCCAAGGGCTTTGGCCATCTTCTGCTGCTTTCCCAGGCCATAGCAGAGAGCTGGATCGGCAGTGGAGCAGCCTGGACTCCTGGCACCCATATGGGATGCTGGCACTGCAGGCTGCTGCTTTACCCACTACGCCACGGCACTGGCCCCTGTTTCCTTTTAAATATGAAAAAATTTGTTTATTCATACAGTCTTTACTGGATGTAGCATTCTTTTGAAACTAAGTAACAAAGAAATTCTAACTCTTCTATAGAACTGGGTTGTAGTGTCCCAATGCACCACTAGGTGGCAACATCTAATTTTATTACTTGCAGTTTAAGAATCCCTTAAACCAGGAGCTTGAGATTTTGTAAAACATATTAGTTCCCCTAATTTCCAATTCCATGAACTTAAAATAAGGGCACATTCTTTTGGTTGTGGAACTTTTCGTCCCTGGAAGTAGAGACACTAATAGTGAGCAGGTGCCAACATAGTCTATTTCACTTTCCAGGAGAGCTCAACAAATTACTGAAAGAACTTACTGTTCTGGCTTGCTAGTCAGTTGTGGGATGGGTTGTTACAGAATGAATTCATCCCTCCTTTCGCTCACAGAAATGGTGAATTAGAGCAATCCTATTTTCCCCTGAAACCAAAACCCCAGAACTCAGGAGTTGTCAGGCTGTGCTGTCATTAGAGTGAGCCCCTGACTGGTGGACTGTGACGCTGCAGCAGCCAGGACCACAACAGACATGATTCCCATTAGAATCTGCAGAAGTGTGGTGGAATGCAAAGGGTCCGAGCTATTGCCTTGAAGTGCACTTAAACCTCTTGTATCAAGGAGTGTGTGTTCATTGTGGACTGAGTGGAAGGCTACCCTCCCCCCTCATTCCAGCCATCAGCCACAGGGGAGGGGAGGATCTAGAGACATGGGAGAAACTTCTCCAGTAGTGTTTGGGTGCCGTGTACCCTACAGTAAAGATGGCCTTGACCTCATAAAGGAAAAGAAGTTCAACACCTTGGGACTATGAACCCAAAGCCACTGAAGGGTTACCCTTTGTCTGGGCAGCCAAGAAATCCTTGCAGCTCAGCCCTGTCCTGAAAGCTCTGGTTGACCCCTAGGCACTGTGATGAGGAAGGACCAGGTTGTTGGTTCAGTGTCTCTGGTAAGACAGCAGATCTGGGGCCTGGAAGCTTCCAGTCTGGTCCTCTGCTTCTGGAGGACCTTTCTAGAGTGGCCAGGAAGACTGGCGGGTGCCAGGGCCAGTGCTGAATTCTGTTCCTCTCACTCCCAGCTGAGATCACTGAGGCCAGGCACAGCTCTCAGTGAGGTGGCAGCTTTACGAACAGATGCAAGTGGTGAGGCCTGCTGGCAGCTCAACTGCACTTTGCACAGGGCCATGGAGAAGAGTCGAAATCAAGTTCTAAGGTTGGGGAGAAAGGAAGGGAGGTTGTGAGGCCAATGAGACTGCTGAGCTAGGCCATCACTATCCTCCAGGGTCTCCCCTGTAATGCCAAAGCTGACTGCTCTCTCCCCATCCTGCAGTTTATGGGAGGCTGGTTTGCACACCCCATTTTCAAGAACGGGGACTACCATGAGGTGATGAAGACACGGATCCGTGAGAGGAGCTTGGCCGCAGGTCTCAACGAGTCTCGGTAAGGTTTTGAGACCAGGTGGTGCAAGCGTGGGTGTTGGGCCAGGGGGCGTGTCTGTGCTTGCTGGGAAGTTAAACATGATCGTGTATGTGTGCACTCAGTGCAGCACCTGGCTCTCCTAGGGGCTTGACAACAGACAGCTGGTACTACTGTTACCTTGCTTCAGGACAGCCAGGAGATCTGTCCCAGGAGCACCCACCTCTTAGCAGCCTCACTACCTCACTCCAGGACCATTTCCCCAGCACATTCTGTGCTGTTTCACCCCTCATCAGGGAATCCGGGGAGCAGCCAGGGATTGCCAGGCATGTGCTTTTCATCATTCCACTGCAGGGGGTGTGCTGTGCATCAAAGCACCCCCCACTTCCTGACTCACGAGGCTCTTAAGTGCAGGAAGTAGTGGCAACATCCACACTCACATGTGTCAGTCTTCCATTGGTAGTCTCATTCCTATTAATGATGAGGAAACTGAGGCAAAAAATTTGGTGTGGGAGCACCTAGCTATCAAGTGATGGAGAAGGATGTTTACACTCTGGCTTTGAGAATCATCTCATTGACATTTGAGGTGTGGTTTGTGGAGGGGTCCAAATTGCAGAGAAGATTCCTGGCCTTGTGGGAATATACATGGCTCTGAAAGCAGCCCATGTGAACATAAGTAGGCAAAAGCAAAAGAAATTCATTAAGAATTTCTGCTGTAGCCCAAGTCTTTCCCTCAAAGCCCACTAGTAAGGATCGAAAAGCCCACTCGCTGCATTATACCCCAGTCCTAGCCTGGTTTGAGCTGAGAGCAAGCTGTGCCTAACGCCTGATATGGTGGCTCTGGTCTCTAGCAAGCCAGCGAGCCTACACTGTCCACACAGCTGTGCTGAGTACCCACTAGTGCTGTGTCAGATCCAGGCCCTGTGGGGTCCACTGATGTAAAGACAGGATTCCAAGTCTGGCTCCTTCAGGTTGCTGACAGGCCCACTAAGAAGACAGGGCTCTACAGAATCCCATTCCCCCTTTCATCAAGGTGGGACCAGGGAGTGCTCAGTAGACCCAGGAGTCTTTGTGGATTAAACAGAATATCTGTTGACCTGAGTCTTGACAAGGAACGGAATTTGCGAGAGTTCATCACACCCGAGGGGTGGGATATGAGTGCAGCCTGGAGGTCACTAACAGTGAGTGGGATGTGTGTAGCTAAGAGTGGGGCCAGCTGCCCAGCTGCAGGGAGGGGCCTGGGCACCTGGTAGAGGGCCTTTGGGCCCCAGGCCCCGAGGAGCCACTGCTGGCTCCTGACAGAGGAGGGAGCGCTTGAGCACGTGGGCTTTAGTTTCCTTCCAGCTTTTCAGAAACCCCAGGAAGGGAAGGTTTTGATCCTCGAGGTTGATGGTAGCAGAAGGGTCAAGATGAAGGTGTCAGAGGCCTGAACTTGGTGACTCCTGGCACCGTCTATGCCAGAAGTACCAGGGTCTCCCTGTCAGCACGTGTGTCACAGGATTTGGCTGAAGTGCACATTAGGCAAGTTTAGAGAAAAGTCTCCTCACTCAGAGTACACGGGCATACTACCCTCATGTGTTAAGAAAACAAAGCTCCTCCCTCTCCTATTCCCATTATTATTTTTTTACTAAGATCTGTTTTATTTATTTATTTATTTATTTATTTATTTTTGACAGGCAGAGTGGACAGTGAGAAAGAGAGACAAAGAGAAAGGTCTTCCTTTTGCCATTGGTTCACCCTCCTGTGGCAGCCGCGGCCGGCGCGCTGCAGCCGGCACACCGCGCTGATCCAAAGCCAGGAGCCAGGTGCTTCTCCTGGTCTCCCATGGGGTGCAGGGCCCAAGCACTTGGGCCATCCTCCACTGCACTTCCGGGCCACAGCAGAGAGCTGGCCTGGAAGAGGGGCAACTGGGACAGAATCCGGCACCCCGACCAGGACTAGAACCCGGTGTGCCGGCGCCGCAGGCGGAGGATTAGCCTATTGAGCTGCGGCGCTGGCCAAGATCTGTTTTCAATTCACTTTATAAAATAAGATTAACCCTACACTAAATACAAAGTTCAACAAATAATCTGAACAAAAAAAAAATTCCTCAACAGTCAAGACAAGAGCTGTTCAAAGTCATCATGGAAGAAGGGTAGGAGTGTGGGTGGGAGAGGGTAGGGTGGGAAAAATTGCTACGTTCCTAAATTTTATTTATGAAATGCATCAAGTTTGTAAACTTTAAATAAAAGGTTTCTGAAAAAATGTTAATTTAAAATATATCTTAGTGAAAAATAAGAATGGAAATTAGAAAGGGAGGAAGAAGAAGGGTGGGAAGGTGCATAGGGTGGGAAAAATCACTGAATTCATAAATTTTTAGTTATGAAATGCATGAAGTTAGTATACCTTAAATAAAAGGTTTCTGAGGAAAATGAAAAGTAAAAATAAATAAGTAAAAGACAAAAAAAATGCTTAACCTAGTGGGTCACTTAAAAAAAGAAAAGAAAGAAAACAAAGCTCAGTAAAATCATGAGAGCACAGGGATCCAAGCACCAAATAATCTGAAAAAACTTCCCTCACTAGCACGGGTAGACTATGGAGAGGAGACCACCCAAGCGACCCACATTTCTGGAGGGCCTCACAAGGGTAGAATGCAGAAATACAGATCACAAAAGCCATCATAACTTTATGAACATAACAGTCTCAGACATGCTTGTAAGTTTGAAATACTTCATAGATGGTAAGCATCAGAATTTTTATGTGTTAGTGTTTGAAGGAAATACAAAAGTGTGTATGTTGAAATTTATAAAAGGCCAAGTCTTGTTTTGCCAACAAGAAGAGACTCTTGTCACATCAGTGGGAAGAGCCTCAGGTACTTCCTACACCACCTGAAAGGCCCCTCCTGCTTCCCTACCCTGCTCACAACATTGTCTCCTCAAAGGTGATTCTGCCTGAAGCCCCTTTTATTCTTTTCTTTATTTTTAAAGAAAGCTCTATTTAATAAATATAAATTTCATAGGTACAGATTTTGGATTATAGTGATTCTTCCTTCAATACCCACCCTCCCATCCAAACTCCTATCCCACCTCCTACTACCTCTCCCATCTCATTCATTATTAAGATTTATTTTTAATTATTTTTATATACAGAAGCTCAACTCTGTACTAAGTAAGGATTTCAACAGTATGCACCCTCACAGACACACAAAGTATAGAGTACTGTTTGAAGACAGGTTTTACCATTAATTCTCATACTATAATTCATTAAAGCCAGAGGTCCTACATGGGGAGCAAGTGCACAGTGACTCCTATTGTTGATTTAACAATTGACACTCTTATTTATGATGTCAGTGATCACCCAAGGCTCTTGTCATGAACTGCCAAGGCTATGGAAGCCTTTTGAGTCCACAAACTCCAGCATTATTTAGACAGGGCCATAATCAAAGTGGAAGTTCTCTGCTCCCTTCAGAGAAAGATACCTCTTTCTTTGATGGCTCTTCTTTCCACTGGGATCTCACTCACAGAGATCTTTCATGTAGGTGTCTTGGCTTTCCATGCCTGAAATGCTCTCATGGGCTTTTTGGCCAGATCTGAAAGCCTTAATGGCTGATTCTGAGGCCGAAGTGCTATTTAGGGCATTTGTCATTCTATGAGTCTGCTGTGTGGCCTGCTTCCCATGTTGGATCATTCTCTTCTTTTTAATTCTATCTATTGTTATTAGCAGACAGTTTGTTTTATTTATCTGATCCCTTTGACACTTATCCCTATCTTTATAATCAGTTATGTGCTTAAACTGATCACTTTAACTAGTAAGATGGCATTGGTACCTGCCAACTGAATAGGATTTGGAGTCCCATGGCAAGTTTTTAGCTTTACCCTTAGGTGTAAGTCCAAGGGAATGTGTGCCGAATTGTGCATCTCCTCCCTCTCTTACTCCCACTCTTATTTTTAACAGGGATCAATTTTCAATTGGATTTCAACACCTAAGAAGAATTCTATATTAAGTAAAGAGTTCAACCAATGGTATTAAGTAGAAAAAGAAAATAGTAAAAAGAATAAAATAGTAAGTTGTTCCTCAACAGTCAGGACAAGGCCTGATCAAGTCATTGTTTCTCATAGTGTCAATTTCACTTCTACAGGTTTCCTTTTAGGTGCTCAGTTAGTTGTCACCAATCAGGGAGAACACATATTTGTCCCTTTTGGACTGGCTTATTTCACTTAGTATGATGTTTTCCATATTTCTTCATTTTGTTACAAATGACTGGATTTCATTTTTTTACCACTATGTAGTATTTCATAGAGTACATACCCCAAAATTTTTTTATCCAGTCTTCCGTTGATGAAAGCCCTTATCTTACTGGCTGTTTCTGCCCAGGCTCCCAGAGTTCACAGAGAGTGAGAAGAGGAGGATCAATGGCACCTATGACTTTTTTGGGTTCAATCACTACACCACTGTTCTGGCCTACAACCTCAACTACCCTTCCACCATCTCCTCCATTGATGCAGACAGGTAAGTCTACCAACAGGGCACCTAGAGCAAGGTTTGGAAAGTGTTGGAGAGTGTCGCTTGGCCCTACTCGTATGAAGAGACCTACAAAGCCTCATAAAAGGGTTTGAAGATGCTTACTAGCCAATATCCCAGTTGAAATCTCTAGCAAGCTGTCCATGAGATAATGCCAGGGTTTCCAGGAGCCTCCTATTAAGGCAGATGTGCTCGGTTTTTAAAAAAAACATTTTCAACAAAATGGTTTTCTCTGTTTACTTTCTTTTTGAGATTTAAAAGCAAGATGTATTAGAGTAAAAGACCTCCAGCCAGAGTGGCATGAAGAGGGGCTTCCAAGAGAGAAAAATACCCAAAAGGCCCCAAGGCACTGGGATTTTTAAGCACTATTTTGAAAAAAAGAAGTTGACAATCAGATTGACATTCAGTTACAAGGAGGGGAAAAAACCCTTCAAAAGATCTGATTTGCAATCCTTTATCCTGTCTGGCTTGCTCATGATAAAACAAAAGAGCCATCATGGGCCTGTGCTGTGGCATAGCAGGTGAAGGTACTACCTGCAGTGCCAGCATCTAGTATGGGCACTGGTTCGAGTCCCAGCTGCTCAACTTGTGATCCAGCTCTCTGCTATGGCCTGGGAAAGCAGAAGATGGCCCAAGGCCTTAGGCCTCTGCACCCATTTGGCAGACCCAGAAAAAGCTCCTGGCTTCAGATCTGCCCAGCTCCAGCCATTGCAACAATCTGGGGAGTGAACCAGCAGAGGGAAGACCCCACCCCCCCCACCCCCCCACCTCTCTGCCTCTCTGCCTCTCTGCCACTTTGACTTTCAAGTAAAAAAATACATAAATCTTTAAAAAAGAGCCATCACAAGGTGGGATACCTAATTTGTTTTTTAGTAAACTGGGAACTCAGAAGGTTGGAGTCATCCCTGCCTTGCTATTCTCATGATAAGATTGGAAGCTCCCAAGTAGTGGGCAGGCGGGCACTTCTGACCTTGCTAACTATAACTTTTTATTTATTTATTTATTTGGAAGTCAGAGAAGGAGAGGCAGAGAGATAGAGAGAGAGAGCACTTTTCCATCCACTGGTTCACTTCCCAATTGGCCGCAATGACTGGAGCTGTACCAATCCGACGGCGCCAGGATCTAGGAGCCTCTTCCAGGTCTCCCACATAGGCACAGGGGCCCAAGGACTTGGGCCATCTCCCACTGCTTTCCCAGGCCACAGCAGAGAGCCGGAATGGAAGAGAATCAGCTTGGATTCAAACTGGTGCCCACATCAGATGCCAGCACTACAGGTAGGTGGCCCTACCCACTACAACATAGCGCCAGCCCCACTAAGGATAACTTTTGGGGGGAATATTTTCCATACTCAATTTCCAGATTTCCTGTTAAACCATCTGACTCCTCACATCCCCACCACCCCGAAGAATGGACTCTAACTTCTATTAGGGGGACTGGGTGATGATCACTCTGGCTGCTTCACGCTGAAAAAGGGCATTGTTGGGCATGGGGGTCAAGACATGGTTCCAGGAGGAGATGGCTTCTCAGAAGGAGGTGGCTCCTCAAGGTTGGGAGGTGTCTCAAGTCCAAGACTTCATCATCTGGATTAATCCGTGTATATTAAATAGCATCTGAAGTTGTTGGGCCCAGATTCTTGCCTAGACAGCCCTGGCAAAATGACAGCAATGGGGGCAATGGTCACCTGATTGAAAAAACTCTCCTCTACTGGGATTAAAAGCCTCAAGAGCACTCAAATGTGATAGCAGAGGGACCTTGGTGGCTCACTAAATAGACCCAAGGACCCTGTGATGCTCTGGAAAAGAATTTAATGCATATTAGAGCACATGCAGGGAAATAGAGGCAAAAAGCCAGTTAGGAAACAGAGTTCTGAGATGGGGAGTCACAGAAGAGGGGCTGGCACTTTTTACAACTCACTTAGGCTAACTTCTGCATCCTCTAGCTCGTAATCAGGCCAGAGGGTGGTGCAGAAAAAGATGAGGCATTTTTATTTAAGTTCAAGAGTCAAAATAAATTAGATTATTTGCCTCATGGCTGGAATGAGAGCATAAAAATGAAAATGTACTTCAGGTCTTATGTCTCCTGAGTTTGAGACGTCTCTCAAAACTCTCTCACTGCCTGTGGCATCCAGACATGCACTGAAGCCAACAGGGTGAGGGTAGAATTAGCACGTATCACTCACACTCGCTCAGCCTTCCACCTCTGGAGCCTAGGGTATATATTTGACATAATAGCACATGCAGGGAGTGATCAGTTCCCTTACTGGTGGTGTGCTAGACTGGCCTCTGCCTGGTCAAATATGTACTGTCACTTTGTTCTTATACATAAGGAAAAATAGTTCTTAAAATACAGTTCTTTTTTTTTTTTTTGAATGAATTAACCCATTTATACCAAATTTGTAGCACTGCTGGAAGGAATTAACATCTTCCTTAAGGTACTGGTACTTTGGTAGAGAGTGCCATACATCTGTCATTAGACTGAATTAAGTTACCTTAAGCTACATTTCTTTTTTTTATTTTTTTAATCTTTTTTTAACTTTTATTTAATGAATATAAATTTCCAAAGTACAGAATATGGATTACAATGGCTTCCCCCCCATAACGTCCCTCCAACCCGCAACCCTCCCCTTATCCATTCCCTCTCCCCTTCCATTCACATCAAGATTCATTTTCGATTCTCTTTATATACAGAAGATCAGTTTAGCATACATTAAGTAAAGATTTCAACAGTTTCCTCCCACACAGAAACATAAAGTGAAAAATACTGTTTGAGTACTAGTTATAGCATTAAATCTCAATGTCCAGCACACTAAGGACAAAGATCCTACATGAAGAGTAAGTGCACAGTGACTCCTGTTGTTGACTTAACAAATTGACACTCTTGTTTATGGCATCAGTAATCACCCTAGGCTCTTGTCATGAGCTGCCAAGGCTATGGAAGCCCCCTGAGTTCACTGACTCTGATCATATTTAGACAAGGCCATGGTCAAAGTGGAAGTTCTCTCCTCCCTGCAGAGAAAGGTACCTCCTTCTTTGATGACCCATTCTTTCAACTGGGATCTCACTCGTGGAGATCTTTCATTTAGGTTTTTTTTTCCCCAGAGTGTCTTGGCTTTCCATGCCTGAAATACTCTCATGGGCATTTCAGCTGGATCCGCATGCCTTAAGGGCTGATTATGAGGCCAGAGTGCTGTTAGGACATTTGCCATTCTATGGGTCTGCTGTGTATCTCACTTCCCATGTTGGATCATTCTCTCCCTTTTTGATTCTATCAGCTAGTATTTGCAGACACTATTCTTGTTTATGTGATCCCTTTGGTTCTTAGTCCTATCATTACGATCAATTGTGAACAGAAATTGATCACTGGGACTAGTGAGATGGCATTGGTACATGCCACCTCGATGGGATTGAATTGGAATCCCCTGGTATGTTTCTAACTCTACCGTTTGAGGTAAGTCAGCTTGAGCATGTCCCGAATTGCACATCTCTTCCCTCTCTTATTCCCACTCTTATATTTAACAGTGATCACTTTTCAGTTAAGTTTCAGCACTTAAGAAGAATTGCGTATTGATTACAGTATTCAACCAAAAGTATTAAGTAGAACAAACAAAAAAAATACTAAGAGGGATAATATATTAAGTTGCTCATCAACAGTCAGGGTGAGGGCTGATCAAGTCACCGTTTCTCATAGTGTTCATTTCACTTTAAGAGGTTTCCTTTTTGGTGCTCACTTATTTGTCACCTATCAAAGAGAACAAGTGGTATTTGTCCCTTTGGGATTGGCTTATTTCACTCAACATAATGTTTTCCAAATTCCTAACAGGGATCACTTTTCAGTTAAAATTTAAACACCTAAGAATAATTGTGTGTTAATTACAGAGTTCAACCAATAGTACTAGAACAAAACAAAATACTAAAATGGATAAAGTATTACATTGTACATCAACCGTCAGCACAAGAGCTAATCAAGTCACTGTTTCTCATAGTGTCCATTTCACTTCAACAAGTTTCCCCTTTGGTGCTCAGTTAGTTGTCGCCGATCAGGGAGAACATATGATATTTGTCCCTTTGGGTCTGGCATAATTCACTCAGCATAATGTTTTCCAGATTCCTCCATCTTGTTGCAAATGACTGGGTTTCGTTGTTTTTGACTGCTGTATAGTATTCTATAGAGTACATGCCCCGTAATTTCTTTATCCAGTCTACCGTTGATGGGCATGTAGGTTGGTTCCAGGTCTTGGCTATTGTGAATTGAGCTGCAATAAACATTAATGTGCAGACAGCTTTTTTGTTTGCCAATTTAATTTCCTTTGGGTAAATTCCAAGGAGTGGGATGGCTGGGTTGAATGGTAGGGTTATATTCAGGTTTCTGAGGAATCTCCGGACTGACTTGCATAGTGGCTTAACCAGTTTGCATTCCCACCAACAGTGGGTTAGTGTCCCTTTTTCCCCACATCCTCTCCAGCATCTGTTGTTGGTAGATTTCTGAATGTGAGCCATTCTAACTGAAGTGAGGTGGAACCTCATTGTGGTTTTGATTTGCATTTCCCTGATGGCTAGTGATCCTGATAATTTTTTCATGTGTCTGTTGGCCCATTGGATTTCCTCTTTTGAAAAATGTCTATTGAGGTCCTTGGCCCATCTCTTAAGTGGGTTGTTTGTTTTGATCTTGTGGAGTTTCTTGATTTCTTTGTAGATTCTGGTTATCAACCCTTTATCTGTTGCATAGTTTGCAAATATATTTTCCCATTCTGTCAGTTGTCTCTTCACTTTCCTGACTGTTTCTTTTGCAGTACAGAAACTTCTCAATTTGATGCAATGCCAAATGTTAATTTTGGCTTTGACTGCCTGTGCTTCTGGGGTCTTTTCCAAGAAGTCTTTGCTAGTACCTATATCTTGCAGGGTTTTTCCAATGCTCTCTAATAATTTGATAGTGTCAGGTCGTAGATTTAAGTCTTTAATCCATGTTGAGTGAATTTTTGTGTAAGGTGAAAGGTAGGGGTCTTGCTTCATGATTCTGCACGTGGAAATCCAATTTTCCCAGCAGCATTTATTGAATAGACTGTCCTTACTCCAGGGATTGGTTTTGGATCCTTGATCAAATATGAGTTGGCTGTAGATGTTTGAATTGATTTCTGGTGTTTCAATTCTGTTCCATTGGTCTATCCATCTGTTTCTGTACCAGTACCATGCTGTTTTGATTACAATTGCCCTGTAGTATGTCCTGAAATATGGTATTGAGATGCCTCCAGCTTTGTTTTTGTTGTACAAGATTGCTTTAGCTATTCAAGGTCTCCTGTGTCTCCATATAAATTTCAGCACCGTTTTTTCCAGATCTGAGAAGAAGGTCTTCGGTATCTTGATTGGGATTGCATTGAATCTATAAATTGCTTTTGGGAGAATGGACATTTTCATGATATTGATTCTTCCAAACCATGAGCATGGAAGATTTTTCCATTTCTTGGTATCCTCTTCTATTTCTTTCTTTAAGGTTTTGTAATTTTCATCGTAGAGATCTTTAACGTCCTTGGTTAAGTTTATTCCAAGGTATTTGATTGTTTTTGTGGCTATTGTGAATGGGATTGATCTTAGAAGTTCTTCCTCAGCCATGGCATTGTCTGTGTATACAAAGGCTGTTGATTTTTGTGCATTGATTTTATACCCTGCTACTTTGCCAAACTCTTCTATGAGTTCCATAGTCTCTTAGTAGAGTTCTTTGGGTCCCCTAAATAAAGAATCATGTCATCTGCAAAGAGGGATAGTTTGAGTTCTTCCTTCCCAATTTGTATCCCTTTAATTTCTTTTTCTTGCCTAACAGCTCTGGCTAGAACTTCCAGAACTATATTGAATAGCAGTGGTGAGAGTGGGCATCCCTGTCTGGTACCAGATCTCAGTGGAAATGCTTCCAACTTTTCCCCATTCAATAGGATGTTGGTCGTGGGTTTTTCATAGATTGCTTTGATTGTATTGAGGAATGTTCCTTCCAAACCCAGTTTGCTTAGAGTTTTCATCATGAACGGGTGTTGAATTTTATCGAATGCTTTCTCTGCATCTATTGAGATAATCATATGGTTTTTCTTCTGCAGTCTGTTAATGTGGTGTATCACAGTGATTGTTTTGTGCACATTAAACCATCCCTGCATACCAGGGATAAATCCCATTTGGTCTGGGTGAATGATCTTTCTAATGTGTTGTTGCATTCTATTGGCGAGAATTTTATTGAGGATTTTTGCATCTATGTTCATCAGGGATATTGGTCTGTAATTCTCTTTCAATGCTGCATCTTTTTCCGGCTTAGGAATTAAGGTGATGCTGGCTTCATAGAAAGAATTTGGGAGGACTCCCTCTTTTTCGATTGTTCTGAATAGTTTGAGAAGAATTGGAGTCAGTTCTTCTTTAAATGTCTGGTAGAATTCAGCAGTGAATCCATCTGGTCCTGGGCTTTTCTTTGTTGGGAGGGCTGTGGGGAGCAACTCGGACTAGACTAAGTTACTGGAATTAAGACTTATTCTATGCATCTGCTCTCCCACAATATGGCGCTGGGAGAGGAGGCAACAGCTTCTACCCAGCTGCCTCCAGTTCGACCAATAACCTGCAGGAGCTGATCCTGCTCCTGATTGGAGGAGAGCAGCGTACTCAGCGTGTGGGTAGCAGAGTTGGGATTGGTGGAAGAGGACTATAAAGGAGGAGAGAGACAACATGCACGAGGAACATCTAAGGGGAACATCCGGATAACATCTGAGCAGCCCCCGAGATAGCCGGCAGGCGGTGTGCCACTCCCCCATGGAAGTGGGGAAAGTGGCAGGGGGAGCCGCCCTTCCACGAGGTGGAAGGGTTGGCAGCCAACACAGGAAGGACCAGCAGCAAACCCGGGAAGGGCCGAGCAGACAAAAGAACAGCGCAGGGTCTAGTGTCGTTCCTCCGTGAAGAGGGGGAGCGACAGAGGGCCTTTATTACTGTTTCAATTTCTGTCTCAGTTATGGATCTGTTTAGGTTTTTGATGTCTTCCTGGTTCAATTTAGGTAGGTTGCATGTGTCCAGGAATCTATCCATTTCTCATAGGTTTCCCTGTTTGCTGGCATACAAGTCCTTGTAGTAATTTCTGATGATTCTTTTTATTTCTGTGGTGTCTGTTGTTACATTTCCTTTTTCATCTCTGATTTTATTGATTTGGGTCTTTTCTCTTCTTTTTTTTAGTTAGTTGGGCCAATGGGGTGTCAATTTTGTTTATTTTTTCAAAAAACCAGCTCCTCGTTTGGCTGATTTTTTGTACTGTTTTTTTTTTTTTTATTCAATCCTGTTGATTTCTTCTCTGATTTTAATTATTTCTCTTCTCCTACTAGATTTGGGTCTGGTTTGCTGTAGGTTTTCTAGATCCTTGAGGTGAATTGAAAGCTCATCTATTTGGTGCCTTTCCAATTTCTTGATGTAGGCACCTATTGATATAAACTTTCCTCTTAACACTGCTTTTGCTGCATCCCATAAGTTTTGGTATGTTGTGCTGTTATCCTCATTTACTTCCAGAAAATTTTTGATTTCTCTTTTAATTTCTTCTATGACCCAGTGTTCATTCAGGAGCATGTTGTTCAATCTCCATGTGTTTGCATATGCTCTGGGGATTCCTGAGTTGCTAATTTCCAACTTCATTCCTTTATGGTCTGAGAAGCTGCATGGTATGATTCTAATTCTTTTGAATTTGCTGAGACTTGCTTTATGGCCTAGTATGTGGTCAATCCTAGAGAAGGTTCCATGTACTGCTGAGAAGAATGTAAAATCTTTAGCTGTAGGATTGAAAGTTCTGTAGGTATCTGTTAGACCCATTTGGGCTATAGTGTCGTTTAAATCTACTGTTTCCTTGTTGATCTTCTGTCCTATTGATCTGTCTATTTCTGAGAGTGGAGTATTGAAGTCCCCCAGTACTATTGTATTGGGGTCTAAGTCTCCCTTTAAGTCCCTTAACAAATGTTTTAGATAAACCGGTGCCCTGTAGTTAGGTGCATATACATTGATAATTGTTATATCTTCTTGTTGTATTGATCCCTTAATCATTATATAGTGTCCCTCTTTGTCTCTCTTAACAGTTTTTGTGGTAAAGTTTATGTTGTCCGATATTAAGATGGCTACACCCGCTCTTTTTTCATTTCTGTTGGCACGGTATATCTTTTTCCAGCCTTTCACTTTCAGTCTGTATGGATCTTTGTTGGAAAGATGTGTTTCTTGTAAGCAGCAAATAGATGGGTTTTGTTCCTTAACCCAATCATCCAATCTGTGTCTTTTAACTGGACAGTTCAGGCCATTAACGTTCAATGTGACTAATGATAAGTGGTAACTTTGCCCTGCCATTTGCCAAAGATAAGTTCTAATATCTGCTTTGAACTTCCTGTGATCTTTTGCTGTGAGGTTTCCTTCCTTTACCTTCTTTCATACTGATGACCATGTTTCTGTGTTTCTGTGTGTAACACATCTTGAAGCATCTGTTGCAGGGCTGGACGAGTGGTGACAAATTCTTTCCATTTATGTTTGCTATGAAAGGTCTTTATTTCACCTTCATTCACAAATGATAGCTTTGCAGGATATAATATTCTGGGCTGGCAGTTTTTCTCTCTTAGTACCTGGGCTATATCTCGCCATTCCCTCCTAGCTTGTAAGGTTTCTGATGATAAGTCAGCTGTGAGTCTGATTGGAGATCCTCTGAGAGTAATCTGACGTTTCTCTCTTGCACATTTTAGGATCTTTTCTTTATGTTTCACTGTGGAGAGTTTAATTACAACGTGTCGTGTGAGGATCTCTTTTGGTCGTGTTTATTAGGGGTTCTGTGAGCTTCCTGTACTAGGATGTCTCTGTCCTTCTCCAATTTTCTGCTAATATCTCACTAAAAAGGCCTTCTAATCCTTTCTCCCTCTCCATGCCTTCAGGAACTCCTAGAACCCGAATGTTGGGTTTTTTTAATAGTATCCTGAAGATTCCCGACAATATGTTTTAGATTTCTAATTTCCTCTTCTTTTCTTTGGTTTGACTGTCTCCTTTCCTGTTCTCTGTCTTCTAAGTCCGATATTCTCTCTTCTGCTTCACCCATTCTGTTTGTAAGGCTCTCTATTGTGTTTTTCATTTGATCTATTGAATTCTTCACTTCATTATGATTTATCGTCACTATCACAGTTTCCTGTTGTACTAGTTGTTTTGATTCATTTTGATTCCTCCTTAATATTTCATTTTCACGAGAGAGATTTTCTATCTTGTCCATTAAGGATTTCTGTAGTTCAAGCATTTGTTTTTGAGAACTTCTTAATGTTCTTATCAATTTTTTGAGATCTGCTTCTTGCATTTCTTCTATCTCATCATCTTCATAATCTTGAATTGGGGTGTCTTTTTCATTTTGGGGCGTCATGGTGACTTCCTTGTTTTTATTACCTCGGTTTTTGCGTTTGTTATTTGGCATATTGGAGATATTTGGTTTCTTCACTGTGGTGCTTTTTCTTGTTATACTATGACTCTAGATTAAGTGGACTGTCTATTTTTGATGGAGCCTTAGAGGCTTGAGATGGGTGTGGCCTGGGAGCTCTGTTTGGTGTGCCAAAGGTGACACTCCCAGGTTAGGCATGGTAAATCTCTCTCTCTCTCTCTTTTTTTTTTTTTTTTTGATTCAAAAGGGAAGTTATTCTGCACAGCTGAACGAAGTTGGAGGTAGTTAGCAGGCAAATGATATACCCACAGGAGCCAGAGATCAGAAGCTCTTTCCCAAGGACCACACAGGGAATCTGTTCTGCCCTCAGAGTGGGCTCAAATTCTCCTTCAGTCTCCCACTGGATTGCCAAAGTTACGGAATTGTAGCGTCTCTGGAGAGTACTCACGTGAATTCCGTGAGTTCTCTCCCTCACCGTCTCTTTTTTCACAGTCTCAGTTCAGTAGCACCACAAATTTACTAGGTCCTAATCTCCTGTTAATTCGCCCCGCCCAGAGTCAGGTTTTTCTGCTAGGCTCAGGGCCGGTGCAGACCTGAGGTCGCTCTGCTTATGACGTATGTCCAAGATGGTGCCTGCTCTTTGTCTTGCTCACCCTTGAGAGGTGAGCGGAGAGAGAGAAACCCGTGTCCGTACCAGTCACTTTTTTTTTCTCTCTCTCTCTCTTCCAGTTAGCCTGGTGAACTTTTCCCCCCCGGGGGTCGTTCCCTCTAGTCTCCTCTCTCCGCTTGCTTGCTGGTGTCTCCGGCTATTGAGGTTCGGCTCACCTCGCGTTCCAGCGCTGGTGTGTTGAGTCTGCCGCTGGTGTCCCGAACTGTGGGCTCCCACGCTCTCCACGCAGGTCCACTGTGAATCACGCGTTCCGGAAGAGTTTCTTCTGCTGTTTCCTCCCCTACTCTTCCTTGAACCTGCAGTATCTCCACTTTTATTAAACTGTCTCTCCCCGGACTATCCTATGCTCCCTTCCTATTCCGCCATCTTGCCTCCGAAAATACAGTTCTTCTTAAAAATAGTTCTTCTTAACCTTGAGTCTTATCTGATGGGCCTGATTTCTACAAGGAGCCTGCATGGCAAGAGCCTTAGCAAAGATGTTTTTAAGCTAGAGAGTGCCAGCCTTGGTTACCACCTAGGTTGGTAACAAGGCAGGTGAATTCACAAAGAAGCAGAGTAAGGGAATAAAACTCTCTTGAGTAAACCTCCTCTTTAGTATGAACTACATAGGAGAGATAAGACAGAAGTGACCCAAAAGAGGGAACTTGAGAAGGAAGATAGGGGATACTGGAGACAGGCTGAGACTTGTCTACACAAGGTCAGGCCACATGGAGACTCAATGGGAGTCTAGATAAGCTAGCAGTCTGCAAATGGGATAATTAAACGTTAATCTGACTTTCCTTTTTCAGACAAATTTTCTTCACTCTTCAGATGTATTACAGACAAAATTAGTTTTTCTTTTCTTTTTTTAAAATTTGTTTTGTTCACTTGAAAAGCAGAAGGCCGAGAGAGAAAGGGAGACAGAGAGAAGAAGATCTTCCATCTGCTGGTTCACTCCCCAGTGGCTACAACAACTAGGGTTGGGTCAGGACAAAGCCAGAAGCCTGGGAACTCCATCCTGGTCCCAGATAGGTGGCAGGGCTACAAGTACTTGGGCAATCTTATGCCTCCTAGGTATATTTGCAGGGAGCTGGTCAGAAGCAGAGCAGATAGGACCTGATACAGTACTCTGATATGGGGTGCCAGTGGCTTAACCCCCCACTGTGCACAATGCAGACCCTTCATTTTTTTCTTCTCTTTTTCCTTTCCTTTTCTTTTCTTTACCTTTCTCTTTTCTTTTCTTTTCTTTACCTTTCTCTTTTCTTTTCTTTTCTTTCTTTATGAGTTAGAGAGAGGGAGTCCTTCCATCTACTGGTTCACTCCCTGGGTGGCCACAACAGCTAGGGGTGATCCAGGGTGAGGCCAAGAATCTGGAGCTCCCTCTGAGTCTTTCACATGGGTAGCCGGGAGCCAAGCACTTGTTTATTCTCTAATTTTAATTATTTCTTTTCTCCTGCTAGTTTCCAATTTGGTTTGCTGTTGTTTTTCTAGGTCCTTGAGATGCACTGATAGCTCATTCATTTGGTGCTTTTCCAATTTATTGATGTAGGACCAATTGCTATAAATTTTCCTCTTAACACTGTTTTTGCTATATCCTCTAAGTTTTGATACGTTGTATTGTCATCTTCATTTGCTTTCAGAAATTTTTTTTTCTCTTTTGATTTCTTTAACAATCCACTGTTCATTCAGGGGCATGTAGTTCAGTCTCCACGTGTTTGCATATGTTCTAGAGATTTCTGAGTTATTGATTACCAACTTCATTCCACTGTGGTCAGAGAAGATGCATGGTATGATTTCAGTTATCTTGAATTTTCTGAGACTTGCTTTATGGCCTAGCATTTGGTCAATCCTAGAGAAAGTTCCATGCACTGGTGAGAAGAATCTCTATTCTCTGTGTGTAGGATGCAAAGTTCTGTAGGTATCTGTTAGGTCCATTTGGTCTATAATGTCGATTAACTCTGTTGTTTCCTTGCTGATTTTCCGTCTGGTTGATCTGTCCATTGCTCAAAGTGGGGTTTGAAGTCTCTCATTACTATTGTATTTGAGTCTATGTCTCCCTTTAAATCCATTAACATTTATTTTAAATGGCCAGGTGCCCTGTGGTTAGGTGCATATACATTTATAATAATCATGTCTTCCTGTTGAATTGATCCCTTAATCATTACCTAGTGCCCTTCTGTGTCTCTTTTAACAGTTTTTGTGTTACAGTCTATTTTGTCTGATATATTTTTAAAAATATTTATTTATTTATTTATTTATTTGAAAGAGTTACACAGTGAGAGGAGAGGCAGAGAGAAACAGAAGTCTTCCATCTGATGGTTCACTCCCCAGTTGGCCACAATGGCCAGAGTTGTGCAGATCTGTGGGGAGCAACTCGGACTAGACTAAGTTACTGGAATTAAGACTTATTCTATGCATCTGCTCTCCCACAATATGGCGCTGGGAGAGGAGGCAACAGCTTCTACCCAGCTGCCTCTCACCAACTTGACAAGCTGCAGGAGCTTCTCCTGATTGGAGGAGAGCAGCGTACTCGGCGTGTGGGTAGCAGAGTTGGGATTGGTGGAAGAGGACTATAAAGGAGGAGAGAGACAACATGCACGAGGAACATCTAAGGGGAACATCTAAGAGGAACACCTGTGCAGCCCCCGAGAGAGCCGGCCGGCGGTGTGCCGCTCCCCCGCGGAAGTGGGGAATGTGGCAGGGGAAACCGCCCTTCCACGGAGGTGGAAGGGTCGGTAGCCAACCCGGGAAGAACCAGCAGCAAACCCGGGAAGGGCCGAGCAGACAAAAGAACAGCGCAGGGTCCTGTGTCGTTCCTCCACGAAGAGGGGGAGCGACATAATGGTGCCGTGACTCGGATAGGAAGCCTAGGCAGGGCTTAGTGTCATTCCTCCATGAAGAGGGGGAGCGACACAGATCCAAAGCCAGGAGCCAGGAGCTTCCTCCAGTTCTCCCATGTGGGTGTAGGGGCACAAGGGCTTGGGCCATCTTCTACTGCTTTCCCAGGCCATAGCAGAGAGCTGGATGGGAAGTGGAGCAGCCGGGACTATAACTAGCAGCCATATGGGATGCTGGCGCTTCAGGCCAGAGCGTTGACCAGCTGCGCCACAGTGCCGGCCCCTATTTTGTCTATATTAGGATGGCTGCATCAGCTCTTTTTCTGTTTCAGTTGTCATGGAATCCATCCTTTCACTTTTTAAGATTTATTTATTTCTTTTGAAAGGCAGAAACAGAAAGGCAGAGGCATAGAGATAAAGAGAGAGAGAAAGTCTTCCATCCACTGCTTCATTCCCCAAATGGTTGCAATGACTGTAGCTGGGCTGATCCAAAGCCAGAAGCCAGGAGCTTCTTCCCAGTCTCCCATGTGGATGCAGGGGCCTAAGGACATGTGCCATCTTCTACTGCTTTCCCAGGCCATAGCAGGGAGCTGGATGGAAAGTGGAGCAGCCAGCACTTGAATTGGTGCCCCTATGGGATGCCAGCACTGCAGATGGTGGCTTTACGCACTACACCACAGCGCCGGCCTCTCTATCCTTTCACTTTCAGTATGCAAGTATCTTTCTTGCTGAGATATGTTTCTTGTATCTAAAAGGCTGCTCCTTATTTGGACTGTAGGACTCTTGGGACGTCATTTTTGCACATCGTGCCCGGCATGCATTCCTGTGGTATGAGTTGTCCTCTCCTTGTCTATTACTGAATGGCCAGATCAAGGTCTGGGACAATTGAGGGTCCCAGACTGTCTGCTCCTAACCCTAACCCTAACCCTAACCCTAACCCTAACCCTAACCCTAACCCTAACATGAGGGCCCTTCTTGTGACCTGTGTGGGGTACTGACAGGTGACTCAGGGGAGCTACTTCTCTGAGGACACAGCATTCCCTGGAGGACTAGAGCCTGGGACACCCACAGCCATTCACATCTGGTGTCAAATGTCACCTGTCAACAGGGAGCCCATGAAGGGCTCAGTCCCACAAACAAGACCACTCCTCTCTGCACAGGCAGAGAGCTCACAGAACAGAGAGCTTCCTGGGCTTTCCAGCGTTACAGCAGTATTGAGGGGGGCAACCAGAAGTGAAAAGAGAGTTGGAGGCAATTTGATTGTTCTGGCATTTGTATGACTCTGAGTCTAGACAAAACCTCAGGCTTTTCCTAGGCTAAGTCTTGTTTTGTGTAAAGACCCCCTTAGGATTTACAGAACACCACCTGATCTTCAGTTTTTGAACTCACAGGGGAGTGGCTTCCATCACAGATCGATCTTGGCCAGACTCTGGCTCTTTCTGGCTGAAGATGACACCTTTTGGCTTCAGGAGGATCCTGAACTGGATAAAGGAGGAGTACAACAACCCTCCGATTTATGTAACAGAGAACGGGGTGTCCCATCGGGGAGACTCGTACCTCAATGACACTACCAGGATCTACTACCTCCGCAGTTACATCAACGAGGCCCTCAAAGGTATGCCAGGCCCACCCCTTTCACTGTTGGAAACATGGCCAGCATCTGCAGGAGGGGAATGTCTACCCCCCACCACCACCATCATAGTAAAGCCTTTCAAATTTGAGCCACGTTCTGAATGTCTTCCTTCCTCTAAGCTCAGCAAGCAAACCCACTTGCCCGACACCCTAAATGTTCGCTCCCGGCCTGAGTCTCCTGCTGTCCTCTCTCCTCCCTGAGGCCTGGTGTTTCTGGACAGCAGCTCCTTCCTGAGGATGGACTGTGAAGAGCCAGGAGGAGCAGGCTGTGCGGTTGTCCACATGTAGGGTCTTCCGTTCCCCAAACCAAACTTTGAGACCCTTGGCCCAGCCCTAACAACTGGAGATGGGACCATGAGAGTAAGGGGACAGAAAGCCATGCTGAGTAACAGAGAGCCTCGCAGCAGGCAAAGGGAATGGCTAGAAAATCTGTCCCAGCAGACATCTTTCATCCACGTCTAGGGCCTTTTTGTGTGTGTGTGTGAGATGGTTGGTCCATCTCCCTCCCTCCCTCCCTCTTTCCTTCTTTCCTTCCTTCCCTTCTTTCTTTCCTCCCTCCCCCTCTCCCTTCATTCCTTCATTTTATCCTCATTTCCTCCTTTCTTCCTTCCTTTCCTCTCTTCTTCTTTGGTTCTTTGTTCAGCTCTTTGATAGCAAACCTCTATCTAGATCTGCCACAAGAGTGGCAAGGGCTCAAGTAACTGGGCCATCCTCCACTGTTTTCCCAAGCAGTAGCAGTAGCAGGAATATGGATCAGAAGCAGAGCAAACAGACTAAACCAGCACTCTGATATAGGATGCCAGTGTCACACGTAGCAGCTCACTGCACCACAACCCTTGTCCCAAGGGTGCTTTACTTTGTACAGGTGGGAGCACTAACATTCTAAGGCACACACCAAGATTGGTAACTTGCAATGCAGAGAGAAGGGAGTATAGATACCCCAAAGGGATTATCTCAATCTACCTGTGTCCTAACTCACACACAGGGCTGAATCTACCTAGAAAAATGCTGGTGGCACCACACACCAGGGAAAGGGCAGGCTACACTTTCCAAGAGCTAAAGCCAAATTTCAGCTCTACTTGGAGTCACACAGTGGGGAGCACTGTGGGCTGAGCTGGCTGTGGGGACCTGGCAGAAGTGTCTTACTGGGATAAGGAAAGGTCAAATCCAGACTCTGTGTTTGTGCAGCTGTGCAGCAGGACAAGGTGGACCTTCGAGGATACACAGTCTGGACACTGGTGGACAACTTTGAGTGGGCCTATGGCTACTCAGATAAGTTTGGTCTGCATTTTGTGAACTACAGTGACCCTTCTCTGCCAAGGATCCCCAGAGAGTCTGCCAAGTTTTATGCCTCCATAGTCCGGTGCAACGGCTTCCCCGACCCTGCAGAGGGACCTCACCCTTGTCTCCTCCAGCCAGAAGGTGAGATGGGGCTCTGGGAGGGACGAAAACCAAAGGATGAGGGGCCAGAGCAAGGGCCTGTCTCTCTGTCCAGCTAATTATGCTCCTCTGCCTCTCCAACCCCTTCATTCATTAGGCCAGGATTTATTTTATTGAATGTTTCAGACACTCCTGGGATGAACAAAGGAAACTTGGGGCTAATGTTATCCCCCAGAACGAAGCCCTGGTGCGGGAAAAGCAGGTCTAGGTTCTTATCCAGCCCTCCCACTGCCTTGCTGTGTGACCTCAGACAAGAAACTAGGCAGGTGCCTCTGGGAAGTCGGAAGGACCCAGCTGAAGAACTGGGAAAGTGCAGGGAGGGCCTGTACAACATGGGGCCAATGTGTGTCGAAGGCTGCGAAAGTATAAATCACTGTACCAGTGCGCAGCGATCCAACTTAGATGATATCCCAACTGCTGATACAGATGTTTAAAATAGAAAACTGCTTAGTTGCAGTCAGAGGCTCTTGCCACACAGAGAAAGGGACAGCATGTTCACCTCAGCAAGGCACTCACCCTCGCTGTGCAGATCTGGGGAATACGTAGCCTCTGGACCCCAGGGACCCAGCCTGGGCCTACTCTAGGGCATGTGGGTGTGATAAATGAGTCAGCACCACAGCACAAACTGCTCTCTCTTGTCCTTCCCTAGACACTGACCCCACCATGAGCCCCGTGAGCCAGGAGGAAGTCCAGTTCCTGGGGCTGTCGCTCGGCTCGACGGAAGCAGAGACGGCTTTGTACGTGCTCTTTTCTCTCATGCTGCTTGGAGTCTGTGGCTTGGCGTTTTTATCATATGCATTGTGCAAGAGCTCCAAACAAAGGAAAAAACTAAGCCAACAGGAACTGAGCCCCGTTTCTTCATTCTGACAAGTCATGCAGGCCTAGTTTCTCTGTTATACCTGTGCCAGCCACCAGACTCCTCAGGTCTTGTATTCTCTTGTTGAGATGACTCGAATCTTGAAGGATTTTGAGTTCTGATTAAACTGGAAATGTTGTAAATTGCCCCTGTACTGTGAGTTCATTCCGGCATCAGAAGACCTCTTGTGGAAATGTGCAGATACTAAACTGGTCTGGTGGTCTTTAAACCACCAAATTGAATTTACCAGGGTGTTGTAAGTTTCAGAATTTTTGAAGGTGGAATCCTGAGTTGAAACCACAGAAATCCTCTCCTAAGAAGGAATCAACTCCACTGTGCAGACAGACTGCACAGTCATTCACCTCCTGCCCTCTCTTCAATTCCCTCCTACCCCCTACTTGGCATTCCCAGAAAATAAAAATGGTACCGCACACTGTGTCCTATCTCCTACGGTTGTGTCTCTGTGAGAAGGTGGGTGCATCAGAAGCTAGGCAGCCACACAAGCCATTTGGGGCTCTTACCAAGCTTCCTACCAGACCAAGGCTTTCTCCCTGCTTTATATTCCCTGGGGTAGATGCAGTTAACATGCAGAGATGGCGTCTGATCCATCCTCAGTTCCCTATCCCAAACCCCACCACTGCCGCCTTTTATGTCATCCCTGGCTCTCCTACCAGAGCACTTTGATTTTACTTACTTGAAAGGCAGAGAATCAGAGGTAAGCTGAGGGAGAACTTTCATCCATTGGTTCACTCCCTAAATGCATGCATCAGCTGGGGCTGGATCAGCTCAAAGCCAGATGCCTAGAACTCAATTCAGGCCTCCCAAGAGGTGGCAGGAACCCAAGTACTTGAGCCATCACCCACAGTCCCCCACGGTGCCCATATGCAGGAAGCTGGAGTAGGAAGCAGAGCTGGGATACAAATCTGGGCACTCTGATACGGGATAGGGCATCTCAAGGGGCATCTTACCCACTGCACCAAATGCTCACCCCATCTATCGCATGACCCTAAGGAGTCCCACGAATAACCTAGGCCCATTTGGCCCATTTTCTTCCTCCTCTCCCAATCTGTGATACTTCTGAACTGCCTGTAGGTCCTCCACTATCCCATATTCCTCTGTGTCTTTGCAAATGTTATGCCTTCTGCCTAGGATGTTCTTCTGAAATTGCCTTCAAGTCTCAGTTGAAATAATGAACTTCCTCCTCTGGAGAGAAAATGGCTTCTTAATTTCGAGTGTTCCAGGCAGAAGCTTCTTCCTCTATCTTGACTGTAAATATCCCCCACTATAACTGAGCCACGTTATACTGGAAGTGCATATTTCTGAGCCATCAGCTTCTTGAGGCTGGGCACTCTGTCTTGTCATTGGGAAGCACATTTTGGAGAGAGCAATGGAAAATATATCTGCTCCTGTAGTTATACTTTCAAAGAACTTATCCAGAGCAGTGGTAGGAGACAAGAAGGATGTAGTCTTTTCAATCCCCTTGAATGTGCTGAGACAGTCTCAGTGTGAAAACACTAAAGAACTATTCTGTTTGGGGTGGTTGTGTGAGGTACCAGTTGACACTGCTTGGGATGCCTGCATCCCATGTTGTAGTACATGGGTTCAGGTCTTGACTCAGCACCTGATTCCAGCTTCCTGTAATAAATGAGTCCTCTAGGTGGCAGCAAGGATGACCCAAGTACTTGGGTTCCTGCCATTCACTAGGGAGACCAGGATTGAGTTCCTGACTCCCAGTTTCACTCTAAGTCCAGCTGTTTTGGGAATTTGTATACTATACCAGAGGATATAGTTCTGTTTCTTTCTCTGTCAGGTAAAAAACAAAACAGAACTTATTGATCTATATAGTGTTTCCAGGGAGTTGAAAAATGTTTGAAGATATTACTTCTCACTGGTTTTAAAGGTATGATCATGCTTGAAATTTTGTTTCTTTATAAGTATTTCTTAACTGAATTTTCTATAGAAAATTCGTATCAAAACATCCACCACCAGGGACAGTGCTGTGGCATTGCAAGGTAAGCCACTGCCTTTGATGCTAGCATACCATATAGGTGCTGGTACATGTCGCAGATGCTCTACATCCAACCCATCTCTCTGCTGATGTTCCTGGAGGGAACATTAAGAATATGGCCTGAGTGGTTGGGTCCCTGCCATATAGGAGACCCAGAAGGAACTCCTGGCTTCTGACTTCTGCCTGGCCCAGCCAAAGCCTTTGCAGCCATCAGTGGTGTGAACCTGAAAATGGAAGATCTCTCTCAAACTCTGACTTTCAAATAAAATTTAAATAAATCTTTAAAGAACAAATCCACTATTGAGTCCCAGCCTGGCAGTCCCAACCTTATTGTGCATAAGTACACTTTTTCTGCATCCATAGACAGGAAACGTCTGTCAGATAAGGGTGGGAGTGGTAATAAAACTGACATTAAAGGTATTTCCATGGAATAAAAACTCAGTAGCATAAGGAGTCAATTTTATTTAATTTCAAATTCATTAAAATTTATGTAGTGGGGGTGGGGGAACACAAATAAAATGAAATTTTACAAATGAAATAATGGTTTAAGAGCCAGGATGGGGCCGGTGCTGTGGCATAGTAGATTAAACCTCTGCCTGCAGCACTGGCATCCCATATGGGTGCCAGTTCAAATCCTGGCTGCTCTACTTCCAATCCAGCCCCCTACTAATGCTCCTGGGAAAGCAGTAGAAGATGGCCATAGTGCTTGGGCCTCTCCACCCATGTGAGAGATTCAGAAGAAGCTCCTGGTGCCTGGCTTCAGATTGTTCCAGCTCTGGCTGTTTGTGGCCATTTGGAGAGTGCATCAGTAGATAGAAGACCTCTCTCTGTGTCTTTACCTCTTTCTGCAACTCTGCCTCTATAATAGATAAATAAATCTTTTAAAAAAAGAGCCAGGATAAAGTTACAGGAGATAGGAGTAGATATTAAAACATATTATAAAGCAAGCTAGTTATTAAAGTAGTCTGATAGCAGAGAGCAAATATGAAATTAATAAAGGAAAAGAGAGCCTAACATAGATCCAATTACTTAAGAGAATGATTATGAGACAAAAGGGGCATTGCAAATCAGGGGGAAAGATGAATGATTCCTAAGCTGGTTGTGGGTCAAGAGGTTAGCTCCTGAGGATGTTAGCCATGGATATGGTATGGAGCCAAGACACCTTCCTTGGATACCAGACTGAAACATGCAAAAAAGAAAACCTTGGAATTATATACAAAAAATTTAATTTGAAATGGGTAATGTATTTCTAAACAAGACTGAAACATGATGGCCATAAAGGAAAATGATAAGTTTGATGACAGAAACATTGTGGCAGGAAAATTACCATCAGTATATTCATCAAAAAAGAAAGGAAATTTTATGACATTTATTAGCAATGTGCTAATTTTCTTAATGTACACAAGATGCTAATCAGTAAGAAAAATTGTGAAAATAAAAATTGGTAAAGAATAGTTTCAAAATAAGTGAAAATGACCAGTAACATAAAAGGATGCTCAGCTTCATCAGTGATAAATACAATCCATGTCAGAAGCATAATAAAGTTTTCAGGCATGCTGTTGGCAGAGAGGAGAAAGCATGGTAAGACAGTCTTGGCAAGGGAGTGGGGAGACCACATGCTCACTCCCTGCTAGTGGAGGTTTGGACTCATTCAATCTTCTTTATGTACATATATATAGATAGATAGATTTACTTATTTATTTGAAAGGCAGAGGGAGAAACAGAGGGGTCTTCTATCCACTGGTTCACTCCCCAAATGGCCACAACAGCTAGAGCTGGGCTGATCTGAAGCCAGGAGCCAGGAGCTTTTTCATTTCCAGGTCTCCCGCATGGGTGCAGGGGCCCAAGTACTTACTGGCTTTCCTAGACCATAGCAGAGAGCTGGATCATAAGTGGAGCAGCTGGGACTCGAACTAGTCCCATATGGGATGACAGCATGGCAGGCGGCAACTTTACCTGCTACACCACAGTGCTGGCCCCCTTGTACAATCTTTAGAGCTATAGCTTTGGCTTACATTTTATATTGAAAGCAGAAAGTTTTGGCAGCATCTTTAGCAATCCAAACACCCTTTGACTTGGCAATTATACAAACTTATGCTACAAGGATACTTTCACAGTGAGAATTATCTTCCCTCAAGGATGTTCACTGTTTTTAATAGAAAAACAATTTATAATAACCGCCACCAGAGCATGGATCAAAGGTTAGGGTACATTCACCAAGTAGAATGTTTTGTGGCCACTTATAAGATGAGGAGGCTATGTGTTGACAGAGGAGATATTCAAAACTAAGTAAAAAAAAAAAAAGATGCAGGATACTAAATATAATATGATCCAATTTATTTAAAAAATAAAGATTACATATCTGCTTACATATGCATAAAAATTTTTTGAAAATTACATAAGAAAACTATTAATAAAAATTTGATCTGGGGAATAGTATAAGCAATAAGTTCCAAGCAGGCAGACTAAATGTTACAGCCTTATGTACTGATTTGAATTTTTTTTTTACCATGTGTACTTTTTTTTTAAAGATTTATTTATTTTACTTGAAAGTCATAGTGATACAAAGAGAGGAGAGGTAGAGAGAGAGAGAGAGTGTGTGTGTGTGAAAGAAAGAGGTCTTCCATCAGCTGGTTCACTTCCCAGATGGCTGCAACAGCTGGAGCTGCGCCAATCTGAAGACAGTCGCCAGGAGCTGCTTCTTCCCACACAGGTACAGGGGCCCAAGGCCTTGGGCCATCTTCTATTGCTTTCCCAGGCCATAGCAGAGAGCTGGATGGGAAGTGGAGCAGCCAAGTCTCAAACCAGCACCCATATGGGATGCCAGCACTGCAGGCAGTGGCTTTACCCACTATGTTATGGCGGCCAGCGCATTGCGCTGATCCAAAAGCAGGAGTCAGGTGCTTCTCCTGGTCTCCCATGCGGGTGCAGGGCCCAAGCACTTGGGCCATCCTCCACTGCACTCCCTGGCCACAGCAGAGAGCTGGCCTGGAAGAGGGGCAACTGGGACAGAATCCGGCGCCCCCACCGGGACTAGAACCTGGTGTGCTGGCACTGCAAGGCAGAGGATTAGCCTATTGAGCCACGGCGCTGGCCTCCATGTGTACTTTTTAAAAAGATAATAGTTAAGGAGGGATTTCCTCACTCAAAGATCATAAACCATTTTTTTGTGAACCATTGTCTAAGGTTTATATTTTGCTGCCTTGAAGGCAAACTGATTTGAGGTACTTGATGTTTCTACAAGTATATTTCTAAAAATTGTGGTTTACCCCCATTTTACAGAATTATTTAAATCACCTTGTTGTATTTTTAAAGTTGACAAAACTTTAAATGAGATTCTTGCTAACATTTTATTTTACAAACTCATTTTTTAAATTATGAAAATAATAAGATCACTGCAGAAATTTGGGAAAACAAGGATGCATAAAAGGAAAGTTAAATCAATTAACTAGTACTCGTTACCATTATTCATGTTTTGTTTTGTTTTCTTCTTTTTTTACATAAATATCATTTTTATTTTATTTAACAAATATAAATTTCCAAAGTACAGCTTATGGATTACAGTGGCTTTTCCCCCACCATAACTTCCCTCCCATCCGCAACCCTCCCATCTCCCGCTTCCTCTCTCATCTCATTCACATCAAGATTCCTTTCCAATTATCTTTATATACAGAAGATCAATTTAGTATATATTAAGTAAACATTTCAACAGTTTACACCCACACAGAAACACAAAGTGTAAAGTACTGTTTGAGTACCAGTTATACCATTAATTCACATAGTACAACGCATTAAGGATAGAAGATCCTACATGAGGAGTAAGTGCACACTGACTCCTGTGGTTGATTTAACAATTGACACTTTTGTTTATGGGGTCAGTAATCACCCTAGGCTCTTGTCATGAGCTGCCAAGGCTATGGAAGCCTCTTGAGTTTGCCAACTCCGATCTTACATAGACAAGGCTATCATCAAAGTGGAAGGTCTCTCCTCCCTTCAGAGAAAGGTACCTCCTTCTTTGATGGCTCATACTTTCTGCTGGGATCTCACTCACAGAGATCTTTCATTTAGGTCATGTTTTTTGTTTTGTTTTGTTTTGTTTTGTTTTGTTTTGTTTTGTTTTGTTTTGTTTTTGCCACAGTGTCTTGGCTTTCCATGCCTGAAATACCCTCATGGCTCTTCAGCCGGATCTGAATGCCTTAAGGGCTGATTCTGAGGCCAGAATGCTGGTTAGGACATCTGCCATTCTATGAGTCTGCTGTGTATCCCACTTCCCATGTTGGATTGTTCTCTCCTTTTTAATTCTTTTTAATTCAGTTAGTATTAGCAGACACTAGTCTTGTTTATGTGATCCCTTTGACTCTTAATCCTATCATTATGATCAATTATGAACTGAAACTGATCACTTTGACTAGTGAGATGTCATTGGTACATGCTACCTTGATGGGATTGAATTGGAATCCCCTGGCACATTTCAAACTCTACCATTTGGGGCAAGTCAGATTGAGCATGTCCCAAATTGTACATCTCCTCCCTCTCTTATTCCCACTCTTATATTTAATGGGAATCACTTTTTAGTTAAATTTAAACACCTAAGAATAATTGTGTATTAATTAAAGAGTTCAACCATTAGTATTAAGTAGAACAAAAAAATACTAAAAGGGATAAATTATTAGTTGTTCATCAACATTCAGGATAACGGCTGATCAAGTCACTGTTCTCATATTGTCCATTTCATTTTAACAGGTTTCCTTTTTGGTGCTCAGTTAGTTGTCACCAATTAGGGAGAACATATGATTTTTGCCCCTTTCAGACTGGCTTATTTAACTCAGCATAATGTTTTCTAAATTCCTACATTTTGTTGCAAATGACCAGATTTCATTGTTTTTTTACAGTGGGTTAGTGTCCCTTTTTCCCCACAACATCGCCAGCATCTGTTGTTGGTAGATTTCTTTATGTGAGCCATTCTAACTGGGGTGAGGTAAAACCTCATTGTGGTTTTGATTGCATTTCCCTGATGGCCAGTGATCCTGAACATTTTTTCATGTGTCTGTTGGCCATTTGGATTTCCTCTTTTGAAAAATGTCTATTGAGGTCCTTGGCCAATCTCTTAAGTGGGTTGTTTGTTTTGTTGTTGTGGAGATTCTTGATCTCTTTGTAGATTTGGGGTATTAATCCTTTATTTGTTGCATAAGTTGCAAATATTTCTTCCCATTCTGTTGGTTGCCTCTTCACTTTCCTGTTTCTTTTGCAATCAGAAACTTCTCAATTTGATGCAATCCCAATTGTTAATTTTGGCTTTGACTGCCTGTGCTTCCAGGGTATTTTCCAAGAAGTCTTTGTGCCTATATCTTGCAGGGTTTCTCCAATGTTCTCTAATAATTTGACGGTGTCTGGTCATAGATTTAGACTTTAATTCACATTGAGTGCATTTTTGTGTAACGTGAAAGATAGGGGTCTTGCTTCATGCTTCTGCATGTGGAAATCCAATTTTCCCAGCACCATTTATTGAATACACTGTCCTTACTCAAGGAATTGGTTTTAGATCCTTGATCAAATATAAGTTGGCTATAGATGTTTGGGTTGATTTCTGGTGTTTCTATTCTGTTCCATTGGTCTATCCATCTGTTTCTGTACCAGTACCACGCTGTTTTGATAACAACTGCCCTATAGTACGTCCTGAAATCTGGTATTGTGATTCCTCTGGATTTGTTTTTGTTGTACAAGATTGCTTTAGCTACTCAAGGTCTCCTGTGTCTCCATATGAATTTCAGCATCATTTTTTCCAGATCTGATAAGAATGTCTTTGGTATTTTGATTGGTATCGCATTGAATCTATAAATCACTTTTGGGAGAATGGACATTTTGATGATATTGATTCTTCCAAATCATGAGCATGGAAGATTTTTCCATTTTTTGGTATCCTCTTCTATTTCTTTCTTTAAGACTTTGTAATTTTCATTGTAGAGATCTTTAACGTCCTTGGTTAAGTCTATTCCAAGGTATTTGATTGTTTTTGTGGCTACTGTGAATGGGATTGATCTTAGAAGTTCTTTCTCAGCTGTGGCATTGCTTGTGTCTAGAAAGGCTGTTGATTTTTGGGCATTGATTTTGTGTCCTGTTACTTTACCAAACTCTTCTATGAGTTCCAATAGTCTCTTAGTAGAGTTCTTTGGATCCTCTAAGTAAAGAATCATATCATCTACAAAGAGGGATAATTTGAGTTCTTCCTTCCCAATTTGTATCCCTTTAATTTCTTTTTCTTGCCTAATGGCTCTGGCTAAAACTTCCAGAACTATATTGAATAGCAGTGGTGAGAGTGGGCATCCCTGTCTGGTACCAGATCTCAGTGGAAATGCTTCCAACTTTTCCCCATTCAATAGGATGTTGGCTTTGATTGTATTGAGGAATGTTCCTTCCATATCCAATTTGCTTATAGTTTTCATCATGAAAGGGTATTGTGTTTTATCAAATGCTTTCTCTGCATCTATTGAGATAATAATGGTTTTTCTTCTGCAGTCTGATAATGTGGTGTATCACATTGATTGATATGTGCACATTGAACATCCTGCATGCCAGGGATAAATCCCACTTGGTCTGGGTGGATGATCTTTCTGATGTGCTGTTGCATTCTATTGGCCAGAATTTTATTGAGGGTTTTTGGGTCTATGTTCATCAGGGATATTGGTCTGTAATTTTCTTGCAATGCTGCATCTTTTCCCAGCTTAAGGATTAAGGTGATGCTGGATCATAGAAAGAATTTGGGCGGATTCCCTCTTATTCAATTGTTATGAATAGTTTGAGAAGAATTGGAGTTAGTCCTTCTTTAAATGTCTGGTAGAATTGAGCAGTGAATCCATCTGGTCCTGAACTTTTCTTTGTTGGGAGGGCCTTTATTACTATTTCAATTTCTGTCTCAGTTATGGGTCTGTTTAGGTTTTCGATGTCTTCCTGGTTCAATTTAGGTAGGTTGCATTTGTCCAGGAATCTATCCATTTCTGATAGATTTCCCTGTTTGCTGGCATACAAGTCCTTGTAGTAATTTCTGATGATTCTTTTTATTTCTGTGGTATCTGTTGTTACGTTTCCTTTTTCATCTCTGATTTTACTGATTTGGGTCTTTTCATTTTTTAGTTAGTTGGGCCAATGGGGTGTCAATTTTGTTTATTTTTTCAAAAAACCAGCTCCTCGTTTGGCTGATTTTTTGTAATCTTTTTTATTCAATCCTGTTGATTTCTTCTCTGATTTTAATTATTTCTCGTCTCCTACTAGATTTGAGTCTGGTTTGCTGGAGTTTTTCTAGATCCTTGATATGCATTGAAAGCTCATTTATTTGGTGCCTTTCCAATTTCTTGACATAGGCACCTATTGCTATAAACTTTCCTCTTAACACTGCTTTTGCTGTATCCCATAAGTTTTGGTATGTTGTGCTGTTATCCTCATTTACTTCCAGAAAATTTTTGATTTTTCTTTTAATTTCTTCTATGACCCAGTGTTCATTCAGGAGCATGTTGTTCAATCTCCATGTGTTTGCATATGCTCTAGGGATTCCTGAGTTGCTAATTTCCACCTTCATTCCTTTATGGTCTGAGAAGCTGCATGGTATGATTCTAATTCTTTCGAATTTGCTGAGACGTGCTTTATGGCATAGTATATGGTCAATCCTAGAGTAGGTTCCATGTACTGCTGAGAAGAATGTAAATTCTTCAAATGTAGGATTGAAAGTTCTGTAGGTATCTGTTAGACCCATTTGGGCTATAGTGTTGATTAAATCTGTTTCCTTGTTGATCTTCTGTCCAGTTGATCTTTCTATTTCTGAGAGTGGAGTATTGAAGTTACCCAGTACTATTGTATTGGATTCTAAGTCTCCCTTTAAGTCCCTTAACAAATCTTTTAAATAAACCGGTGCCCATAATTAGGTGCATATGCATTGATAATAGTTACATCTTCATGTTGAATTGATCCCTTAATCATTATATAGTGTCCCTCTTTGTCTCTCTTAACAATTCTTGTGGTAAAGTTTATTTATTTCTGATATTAAGATGGCTACACCAGCTCTTTTCTGATTTCTGTTGGCATGGAATATCTTTTTGCCAACCTTTCACTTTCAGTCTTCATGCTTCTGTGTTAGAAAGATGTGTTTCTTGTAAGCAGCAAATAGATGGATTTTGTTCCTTAATCCCTTCAGCCAGTCTGTGTCTTTTAACTGGAGAGTTGAGGCCATTAATGTTCAATGTGACTATTGATAAGTAGTAAGTTTGCCCTGCCATTTTCCCAAAGCTATTTTTTTTTGACAGGCAAGAGTTAGACAGTGAGAGAGAGAGAGAGAGAGAGAGAGAGAGACAGAAAGGTCTTCCTTTTTTCCATTGGTTCGCCCTCCAAATGGCTGCTACAGCTGGCGCTGCATTGATCCGAAGCCAGGAGCCAGGTGCTTCTCCTGGTCTCCCATGCAGGTGCAGGGCCCAAGCACTTGAGCCATCCTCCACTGCTTTCCTGGGCCACAGCAGAGAGCTGGACTGGAAGAGGAGCAAGCAGGACAGAATCAGCGCCCCAGTTGGGACTAGAATCCAGAGTGCCGGCCCCGCAGGCGGAGGATTAGCCTAGTGAGCCATGGCACAAACCAGCAAAGATATTTTCTAATATGTGCTTTAAACTTCCTGTGATCTTTTACTGTGACGTTTGCTTCCTTTACCTTCTTTCATATTGATGGCCATGTTTCTGTGTTTCTGTGTGTAACACATCTTTAAGCATCTTTTGCAGGGCTGGACGAGTGGTGACAAGTTCTTTCCATTTCTGTTTGCTATGAAAGGTCTTTATTTCACCTTCATTCACAAATGAGAGCTTTCCAGGGTATAATATTCTGGATATAATATTCTGGGCTGGCAGTCTTTCTCTCTTAGTCTCTCTTATGTCTCGCCATTTCCTCCTAGCCTGTAGGGTTTCTGATGAAAAGTATGCTGTGAGTCTAATTGGAGATCCTCTGAGAGTAGTCTGATGTTTCTCTCTTACACATTTTATAATCTTTTCTTTTTGTTTCACTGTGGTGAGTTTGATTACAACGTGTCATGGTGAGGATCTCTTTTGGTCATGTTTACTAGGGGTACTATGAGCTTCCTGTACTTGGATGTCTCTGTTCTTCACCAAACCCGGGAAGTTTTCTGCTAGTATCTCACTAAAAAGGCCTTCTAATCCTTTCTCTCTCCCCATGCCTTCAGGAACTCCTAGAACCCAAATGTTCGGTTTTTTAATAGTATCCTGTAGATTCCCAACAATATTTTTTAGATTTCTAATTTCCTCTTCTTTTCTTTGGTTTGACTGTATACTTTCCTGTGCTCTGTCTTCTAAGTCCGATATTCTCTCTTCTGCTTCACTGACTCTGTTTTTAAGGCTCTCTAATGTGTTTGTCATTTGATCTATTGAGTTCTTCATTTCATTTTGATTTCTCTTCACTATCACACTTTCCTGTTCTACTAGTTTCTGCGTTTCAGTTTGATTCCTCCTTAAAATTTCATTTTCACGAGAGAGATTTTCTATCCTGTCCAGTAAGGATTTCTGTAGTTCAAGAATTTGCTTTTGAAAACTTCTAAATGTTCTTATCAAAAATTTTTTGAAATCCGTATCTTGCATTTCTTCTATCTCATCATCTTCATAATCTTGGATTGGGATAACTTGTTCATTTGGGGGTGCCATAATGTCTTCCTTGTTCTTGTTTCCTTGGTTTCTGCATTTGTTGCTTGGCATTGTGGAGATATTCTTTGGTTTCTTCTTCTTCTTTTTTTTTTTCCTTGCTGTGGTGGTTTTTCTCATTATACTACGACTCTAGATTAAGTGGACTGTCTGCTTTGATGGATCCTTAGAGGCTTGTGGTGGGTGTGTCCAGAGAGCTCTGGTTCTTCAGGGTTAAGGGTGTGCCAAAGGTGACACACCCAGGTTAGGCGTGGTAAATCTAATCTCTCTTTTTTTTTTCTTTTTTTATTCAGAAGGGAAGTAATTCCACACAGCTGAGTGGAATTGAAGGCAGTCAGTGTCTGATCTTGGCCCCAGTGGGTATAATATTTGTCTGCTCTGTCCCAAGGACCACACAAAGAATCTGCCATCCTCAGTGTAAGCTCAAATTCCCCTGTAATCTCCCACCGTGTTGCCAAGAGTTTATGGCATCTCAGGCACTCCGTGAGTTCTCTCACACACCCTCAGTTGTTTTTTTTTTTTTTCAGTCTCAGTTCATTAGCTCCTCACATTCACTAGATCTTAACATGCTGTTATTTCTCCCCACCAGAGTCAGGTTTTTCTGCTTGGCTGAGGGCGGGTGCAGCCCAGAGGTGGTGCAGCTTTTACGTATGTCCAAAATGGTGCCTGCTCTTTGTCTTGCTCGCCTTTGTAAGGTGAGTAGAGAGAGAGAATCCTGTCCGTACCGGTCCCTTTTATTTTATTTTTTTCTCTCCTCTAGTTAGCCTGGTGAAATTTCCCTCATGGGGCTTCAAGCCTCGTTTCCTCTAGGCTCTTCCTGCTGCTCTCCCACCAGTGTCTTGGGCTACTGAGGTTTTGCCTCACTTCCCTTTCCAGTGCTGGCGCGTAGACTCGGCGGCTTGGGTCCTGAGCTGTGGGCACCCGTGCCCTCCTCGTAGGTCCACCATGTCCCAATAGTTCCAGAAGAGTTTCCTCTGCAGTTTTTTCCCTAACTCTTCCCTGAAACTACAGGATCTCCACTTTTATTAAACTATCTTTTCCTGGACTATCAGTGAGCTCCCTCCCTATTCCGCCATCTTGGAGGAAACCCCACACTGCTTTTTAATTCCCTAAAGAAAGGAAACAAATTACAGTCGACTACTGTCCATACTCTTAAAGATTTTGTTTTGTTTTGTTTTGTTTTGTTTTGTTTTGTTTTTCAGTCACCTTGAAGAAAGCTCCAATGCCAAGACATTTTTTTTTTTGTAAAATCATGAGGCGTTTGTTTTCCCTTTTCTTCCCATTAAGTTGTTGAATGTGCATTACTCTCTTCCTCATCCCTTTATGTGATAGTTTAAGACTTGAGTGAAAATTTTCAGATTTACTTGAATTATGACATTCGTTCATTGGAATTACTTAATATTTAGCAATACTTCACAGCTCAGATGTGCACAGAACTACCAAATGACCATGTCAGAGCTAATACTAGTATTACAGGCTACATTTTAATTACTAAGCATGGAAGTGTTCTATGTTCCTTTCAGCACAATGCACAACTCCAGCTTACCATGGGAAATTAAGACAGCTAAATAAAAGCTGCCATCTGTTGTCTGACTGCAGGCCTTGGATTTTGTTTGGCTTTGTTTTTCCCCTTCACAAATGCAGATACATTTGACCACAGAAAACTAGGCATTGTTTGAATTGTATATATCTTTTTCTCTGCATGACTAATCAGTTTTGTGAACAAGTAAGTTTAAGATACATACCTTTAAAAATCCAAGGGATACGTGGAATGGGGTTGGGAATGGGGGGGGGGGGGGCTGTGGTCACTTCTTCCTTCCACTCTGCTCTGGCTTCTGGAGAAGACTTCCATCTGGAACTCCGTGCCATGCACCGCCAGCTCTCAGGCAGCTGCTACTAGAAAATCATGTGGCCTCCGTGTGCCTCACACAGCTCGGCCCCTGGGAACGCCGCCTCCAGGAAGGTCACTGCTGGCTGGGGTTGCTCCGCAGGCATCTGCAGGGTCAGCGTGTGTCTGGCCCCGAATCTGGGGTGGACAGGACCAGGGTTACCAATGCTCCAGCAGCCCACGCCGCACCCTGCCCCGTTCCCTCTGCTCAGCTTCACACCTTGCCCAGAACTGGAGACCGTATCCCTGCAGGTCCCGCCCCCAAACAAGCACATCCCTGTTCAACACCGCCTCTCCCAAGCCTCACCTCGCACAGGTCAGCACTCTGACCCCCAGTAAGCTCCTCTGGCCCCACTCCTGGCACACAAAAAATTGGGGGATAACTTCTGAAAACGTTAATTGGGAATAATTTCACACTTAAAGTTGCAACAAAAATACTAGTATATGGTATTGTATACTATAGTAGTGTATACTAGTGTATAGTATTGACCTTGCCCACATATTAGCCACTTGCTTGTTTGCTTTATCAATATGTACCATCTTAGAATAACTAGCATATTTTCATAGTTTTTTATCTTTCTTAACTTTTATTTAATAAATATAAATTTGCAAAGTAAAACTTTTGGATTATAGCGGCTTTCCCCCCCCATAACCTCCCTCCCACTCACAACCATCCCATATTCCACTCCCTCTCCCATCCCATTCACATCGAGATTCATTTTCAATTATTTATACACAGAAGAAGATCAATTTAGTATATACTAAGTAAAGATTTCAACAGTTTACACCCAAACAGAAACACAAAGTGTAAAGTACTGTTTGAGTACTAGTTATACCGTTAATTCACATAGTACAACACATTAAGGATAGAGATCCTACGTGAGGAGTAAGTGCACACTGACTCCTGTGGTTGATTTAACAATTGACACTTTTGTTTATGGCATCAGTAATCACCCTAGGCTCTTGTCATGAGCTGCCAAGGCTATGGAAGCCTCTCGAGTTTGCCAACTCCAATTTTATCTAGACAAGGCTATCATCAAAGTGGAAGGTCTCTCTTCCCTTCAGAGAATGTTACCTCAGAGAATGTTACCTCCTTCATTGATGGCCCACTCTTTCCCCCTGGGATCTCACTCGCAAAGATCATTCATTTAGGTTTGGATTTTGTTTTGTTTTGTTTTTGTTTTTGCCAGAGTGTCTTGGCTTTCCATGCCTGAAATACTCTCATGGGCTCTTCAGCCAGATCCAAATGCCTTAAGGGCTGATTCTGAGGCCAGAGTGCTGGTTAGGACATCTGCCATTCTATGAGTCTGCTGTGTATCCTGCTTCCCATGTTGGATCATTCTCTCCTTTTTAATTCCTTTTAATTCAGTTAGTATTAGCAGACACTAGTCTTGTTTATGTGATCCCTTTGACTCTTAATCCTATCATTATGATCAATTATGAACTGAAACTGATCACTTTGACTGGTGAGATGGCATTGGTGCATACCACCTTGATGGGATTGAATTGGAATCCCCTGGCACGTTGCTAACTCTATCATTAGGTGTAATTCTGATTGAGCATGTGCTGAACTGTACATCTCCCTCTCTTATTCCCACCTCACCCGGGTTAGAATGGCTTACATACAGAAATCTACCAACAACAGATGCTGGCGAGGATGTGGGAAAAAGGGACACTAATCCACTGTTTGTGGGAATGCAAACTGGTAAAGCCACTATGGAAGTCATTCTGGAGATTCCTGGAAACCGAGATATAACCCTACCATACTACCCAGCCCTCCCACTCCTTGGAATTTACCCAAAGGAAATTAAATTGGCAAATAAAAGAGCTGTCTGCACCTCAATGTTTATTGCAGCTCAATTCACAATAGTTAAGACATGGAATCAACCAAAATGCCCATCAACCGAAGACTGATAAAGAAATTATGGGATATGTACTCTATTGAATACTATACAGCAGTAAAAAAACCAATGAAGTCCACTCATTTGCAACAAAATGGAGGAATCTGGAAAACATCATGCTGAGTGAAATAAGCCAGTCCCAAAAGGACAAAAATCATATGTTCTCCCTGATTGGTGACAACTAACTGAGCACCTGAAAGGAAACCTGTTGAAGTGAAATGGACACTATGAGAAACAATGACTTGATCAACCCTTGTCTTGACTGTTGAGGAACAGCTTACTATTTTATTCCTTTTAGTATTTTTTGTTCTACTTAATACTATTGGTTGAACTCTTTAATTAACACACAATTATTCTTAGGTATTTAAATTTAACTGAAAAGTGATCCCTGTTAAATATGAGGGTAGTTTTTTATCTTAACAATTCTGTGATTATTTTCTGAATGTAGCTAAGAGAACAGACTCTGAAGCTAGATTACTTAAATCTTGGCTGCACTACTCACTGTAACCGTGAACAAATTAACTTCTCTGGGCCTCAATTTGCTCATCTGAAAAATGGGGATACTATCACTTACCTAATAAAGTTTTTGTGGAAATTGCATGAGTTAATAATTCTGCAAGGCCGGCGCCGTGGCTCAATAGGCTAATCCTCCACCTGCGGCACCGGCACACAGGGTTCTAGTCCCGGTCAGGGCGCCGGATTCTGTCCTGATCACTCCTCTTCCTGTCCAGCTCTCTGCTTTGGCCTGGGAGTGCAGCAGAGGATGGCCCAGGTGCTTGGACCCTACACCTGCATGGGAGACCAGGAAAAGCATCTGGCTCCTGGCTTCGGATAAGCGCGGTGTGCCGGCTGCGTAGTGCCAGCCGCAGAGTGCCAGCCGCAGCGGCCATTGGGGGGTGAACCAACGGCAAAGGAAGACCTTTCTCTCTGTCTCTCTCTCTTACTAACTCTGCCTGTCCAAAAAAAAAAAAAAATCTGCAAATGCTTATGGCAATGTTGTCAGACATATAAAGAGGACCCTATAAACGGTAGTGCTATTATTGTTATTAAAGTTCTGTAGGTTTAGAGCAGGGAAAGTAAAAATTTTCTAAGTTTTAAGGTTATCAAACTTTTCTAAGAAACTTGGTATATATTAACATTACTTTCAGTGAAATATTAGAGCTTGTTTTTAGCAATCAATCATTTATTTCCTGGGGTAATTTGGAGTAGATGTGACTAATCAAAAGTTATTTTAGGTTACCAATTACGCCATTATCAGGTGTATAATGGACGTGCTTTCAAGAATTGACGACTCCACTGATCTTGTGTATTGATATTAACAGGAGGTCTCTCTCTTGACAAGACAGTTGAAATCCAAGGTAAACTGCCCTTTTGTACTGGTGTAAAGCATAGCAGGTATACTGAAGTGGAATTAAAACAAATAGGTTATATGGAAATAGCTTGTACTTCCTGTTTCAATCTAAGTTTTAAATCTGCCTAGCTTTTTTTTTTTACAGGCAGAATGGACAGTGAGAGAGAGAGACAGAGAGAAAGGTCTTGCTTTACATTGGTTCACCCTCCAATGGCCGCTGCGGCCGGCGCACTGCGGCCGGTGCACTGAGCTGATCTGAAGCCAGGTGCTTCTCCTGGTCTCCCATTCAGGTGCAGGGCCCAAGGACTTGAGCCATCCTCCACTGCACTCCTGGGCCACAGCAGAGAGCTGGCCTGGAAGAGGGGCAACCGGGAAAGAATCCGGTGCCCTTACCGGGACTAGAACCCGGTGTGCCGGTGCCGCAGGTGGAGGATTAGCCTATTGAGCCGCGGTGCTGGCCTGCTTAGCTTTTTAGTTTTATTTCTTTCTGTGTGTATTCACTTGAATAGTCAGGGAGCTATTGCCTATTTTATTTAGGTTTTCATGGTCCAACCAGGAGCTAAGAACAACTGGAAACTGGTAAGGATTGTTTTACTCCAAAGGGGTAGGCTTCTTCAAGTTTACTCCAATAAAAGTATGCAACCCTTAAGCACAGCTTTTCTTCACTTAAAAGACAAAAGAACTATACAGTATTTACTTATGTTCATTGTACAAAATGAGTTCTGCTTTGAGAACTTCAACACTCAGTGGTTATTTTTTACAATTTATGATCTCAACTTTCATAACTTTTTTCTACTCCAGAAACAAGTCTTTCTTCAGGATGGTGTGGAAACCAGTATTACTGCACAATCACCAGATTTTTTTTTTTTGTAATTCAAATCTCTTCTCTTTAAAATCAAAACTCCAAAAAGCAAAGTCCTCTACCTATCAGTCTCTGCAGCTATGAAAGTATTTCCCATTTGTAGAACTACTTTAGCTACTTCAGACCCCAGATGTGCTTTAATGGGTACAACTGCATCCACACTCAGAATACTTCATAACAGCATCTTGCGGAAAAAGATCTGAGAAAAACATACAAGAGTACTAGGAAACAAATATGGCAACAGTCACTTAAGGTCATCAGAATGAATCTGATAGTGCTCTGGAAAAGTGATTATAGCAAAGCTATTAAGTTTTTTATTCTTTTTTAAATAAAATTTATTTATTTGAAAGAGTTACAGAGGAGAGAGAGAGAGGTGTCTTCCATCCTCTAATTCACTCCCTAAATGGGTACAATGGCCAGAACTGAGCAGATATGAAGCCAGGAGCCAGGAGATTCTTTCGGGTCTCCCACATGGGTACAGGAGCCCAAGCACTTGGGCCATCATCCACTGCTTTCCCAAGCATATTAGCAGGGAGCTGGATCGAAAATGGAGCAGCCAAGACTCGAACCAGCACACATATGGGATTCTGGCACTACATACCAGGGCATTAACCTGCTGCGCTATAGCACCAGGCTATATTATTTTTTATGGATTTATTTATTTACTTGAAAGTCAAAATTACAGAAATGGAGAGACAGAGATCAGGCCATCTTCCATGCACAGGTTCACCCCCAAAATGGCCACAACATCTGGATATGGGCCAGGCCGCAGCCAGGAGCCAGGAGCCTCATCTGGATCTCCCTCATGGGTACAGGGGCCCAAGCACTTGGGCCATCTTCCACTGCCTTCCCAGGCACATTAGCAGGGAGTTGGATCAGAAGTGGAGAGCCCATACGGGATGCCAGCACTGCAGACAGCAGCTTAACCTGGTGCTCCACAGTGCTGGCCCCAGGTTTTTTAAGATGTTAGTTACAGGGCTGGTGCTGTGGTGTGGTATAGTAGGTTAAGTCACCACCTATGGTGCCAGCATCCCATACAGGCCCGATTGAGTACTGGCTGCTCTACTACCAATCCAGCTCCCTGCTAATGCACCTGGGAAGGCAGTGGAAGATGGCCCAGGTGCTTGGACTCCTGTACCCACTTGGGAGACCTGGAAGAAGCTCCTGCCTCCTGTCTTTGGATTGGTCCATCTCTGATCATTGTGGTCATTTGGGGAGAGAACCAGCAGAGAGAGGAACTCTCTATTTGTATCTCCCTCTCTTTGTCTGTAACTCCACTTCTCAAGTAATCTTTTTTTAGCAAAGATGATATTTATACACTGTTAAATTGGCTCCTTGATGTACAGTTCGGCTCATGCTCAATCCGACTTACCCCAAATGGTAGAGTTAGAAACGTGCCAGGGGATTCCAATTCAATCCCATCAAGGTGGCATGTACCAATGACATCTCACTAGTCAAAGTGATCAGTTTCAGTTCATAATTGATCATAATGATAGGATTAAGAGTCAAAGGGATCACATAAACAAGACTAGTGTCTGCTAATACTAACTGAATTAAAAAGAATTAAAAAGGAGAGAACAATCCAACATGGGAATTGGGATACACAGCAGACTCATAGAATGGCAGATGTCCTAACCAGCACTCTGGCCTTAGAATCAGCCCTTAAGGCATTTGGATCTGGCTGAAAAGCCCATGAGAGTATTTCAGGCATGGAAAGCCAAGACACTGTGGCAAAAAAAAATGACCTAAATGAGAGATTTCTGTGAGTGAGATCCCAGGGGGAAAGAGTGGGCCATCAATGAAGGAGGTAACATTCTCTGAAGGGAGCAGAGAACTTCCGCTTTGACTATAGCCTTGTCTAGATAAGATTGGAGTTGGCAAACTCAAGAGGCTTCCATAGCCTTGGCAGCTCATGACAAGAGCCTAGGGTGATTACTGACGCCATAAACAAGAGTGTCAATTGTTAAATCAACCACAGGAGTCAGTGTGCACTTACTCCTCATGTAGGATCTCTATCCTTAATGTGTTGTACTATGTGAATTAATGCTATAACTAGTACTCAAACAGTACCTTTCACTTTGTGTTTCTGTGTGGGTGTAAACTGCTGAAATCTTTACTTAGTATATACTAAATTGATCTTCTTCTGTGTATAAAGATAACTGAAAATGAATCTCGATGTGAATGGGATGGGAGAGGGAGTGGGATGGGATGGTTGCAAGTGGGAGGGAGGCTATGGGAGGGGGGGAAGCTGCTATAATCCAAAAGTTTTACTTTGCAAATTTATATTTATTAAATAAAAGTTTTAAAAAATTGGCTCCTTACCCACTAAATACTGAAGACAGACACCAGAGGCAAAAACCAGGACAAACAGGAAGACCATCAACAGTGATTATCACCTTGTGATTTCAGATGTATTTAACCATTTACATGTACAATGGTCTTTTTTTTTTTTTTTTTTTTTTTTTGGACAGGCAGAGTGGACAGTGAGAGAGACAGAGAGAAAGGTCTTCCTTTACCGTTGGTTCACCCTCCAATGGCCACCGCGGCCGGCAAGCTGCAGCCAGCGCACCGCGCTGATCCGAAGGCAGGAGTCAGATACTTATCCTGGTCTCCCATGGGGTGCAGGGCCCAAGTACTTGGGCCATCCTCCACTGCATTCCCTGGCCACAGCAGAGAGCTCTCCTGGAAGAGGGGCAACCGGGACAGAATCTGGCGCCCCAACCGGGACTAGAACCTGGTGTGCTGGTGCCGCAAGGTGGAGGATTAGCCTAGTGAGCCGCGGCGCCGGCCACAATGGTCTTTTCAATTCACATTTTTAGTAAGATGGTAAACGCAGTGTAACAAATATGCAATATTTATACACACTCTTACACACAGAACATGCAGAACACATGTAATTTGTTCTGAGATACAAATGAATAAAAACAAATCTAAGAGGAACAAATTTTAAAACACATAGTGCTCTGTGCGTGACTGCATGTTCTTTAAATATTGGAAGAATAAAGTGGTAAGAAAATAAGAAAACTGCTCCTGCGTTCTCTGGTCTCCATTTTGCTGGTCAGTCTCTATTCTGCCATGTAAGGACAGAGGTGATCCTCTCTGGCACACACTGCCCAGTGATGGGCTGTTCCTGGGGCAGGTAGAGGTAGATGCTGTGTAACTTGAAGATAGTAGCTTTGTTTTTTTTTTTGGAGTCTTCAAGTGCTATCAACGAAGACAAACGCTGACTTGTTAGGATCGTTGACAATTCCAGTCTTGCCCTTGTGGCTCAGTTTATGCACAAAGTATTTTTTCATAGCCACCATGATGAACTCAAAATTGGCTTGAACAGGCCTAAAAGGCTTATCAGATTCCTTCCAACTAGGAGACAGGAGACAATTTTCTCCATATCATTCTGAAGCCAAAGAATAAAACCCATCTCCTGAATACAGCCAATTACATCCCTTCTGATAGACTGGTATCGAGGAGCATGGAGCTGTACCAAAACCTTCTCTAAAAGCCCAATGGAACTTTCCAAGAACAGCTGGAACCTCACACACCCTTCAGGGTATTTTCTTTATATTTATTTGCCATGACTGATATAACTGCTTCGAAAAGCACTGCTTTTGTTCTTCTTGAATACAAAGCCAATATACACCTTGAAGTTAACTGGTCCTGTAGAGATTTTTTAAAATTAGATTTATTTATTTGAAAAGCAGAGTAACAGAGAGACAGACAGATGTCTTCCATCTGATGGTTCACTTCTCAAATGGCCCCAATGGTTGGGGCTGGGTCAGGCTGGTCTCCCACACAGGTGCTGGGGTCCAAGGAGTTGGACCATCCTCTTCTGCTTTCCAAGGCCATTAGCAAGGAGCTAGATGGGAAGTGAAGCAGACAGGACTCAAACAAGAATCAGTATGGGATGCAGGAGATGTAGGCGATTTAACCCGCTATGCCACAGCACCAGACCGATTCTTCTTTCTTTCTAAGCTGAGCATGTAGTCTGTTCAGGGCTTATTTTGTCCAGGACTTTGAGTCTCCCATTTTTAAATGCATCTGGTGGGGCCAGCACTGTGGCTTAGTAGGCTAAGCCTCCACCTGTGGCACCAGCATCCCTTATGGGTGCCAGTTCCTATCCCAGTTGCTCCTCTTTCGATCGAGTTCACTGCTTATGGCCTGGGAAAGCAATCGAAGAAGATGGCCAAAGTGCTTGGGCTCCTGCACCCACGTGGGAGACCCGGAAGAAGCTTCTGGCTCCTGGCTTCAGGCTGGCCCAGCTCCGGCCATTGCAGCCATTTGGGGAGCAAACCAACACATGGAAGACCTTTCTCTGTCTCTCCATCCTCTCTCTATAACTTTGCCTCTAAAATAAATAAATTTAAAAAAAAAGCCTTTGGAAATTGTTACTAAACTGTGGGCACTTTTTTTTAACACTCGAGAACAAACACGTCATTTTTTCCTGCTAATGTAACAGCTAAAATCACAACTGTAACCCCACAACGGCATCCTCTGGCAATATTAGGAGACTGCCTTCTACAGGGTCAAGAAACAAGCTGCTGTCCAATCACGTTCATAATGATGTTTGCCATCAAGTGGGGAGGAAGGAAAGAAAGAAGAGAAATAGTTGAACTTTCTGGAAAGCACATTTGGCTCAGCTGCCAAAACAAAGGCTTTGGGGGAGACGAAAAGCCTATTACCAGGGTTTAGGTGTGTAGTTAAGCACAGCTGACAGCAGCCCAATCCTTACAGTCCATCCTTATGCCCCTCACCCCTTTATTTTAAAAACAGGAATCAAGAAAAGGATCCGAGCGTGGCAAATGTGATCCTTGTTTTCCAGGTACAAGACAAAACCACAAACTGAAAAAAGGGTAGATGACGACACTGAGCATCCCGTTGGATATTATCCAGCCGGATCCATGGCTAATTGTTAGTTCCTGCAGACGTCACTATTGCTATGTATTGGCACTGCTTGTTATTCTTGCACTTGATGGGGAGGCACGAGGAAAGGGCAAAATCGGTAGCGAAGGAAGGGGCGAGGGTTTCCAGGGTTTTCCTTGCCATGAACTGGAGGTATATCGGGTGTGGACAGCTGTTGCCCAAAGGAGCCACGAGGGACCACAGCGAGGTTAGGACCAACTTCCCGCCACTCTGGTTTGCTCCCCCAGGCGACTGCCAGCGCTGCTGCCCAGGAGAACGTGAGGGCAGAGGGAACCGGGCTAGGTGATAGGGCGTTGTGCAAGTCTTCCGGCGGTGCTGAGGCCTGATTAACGCCCGGGATTTAACACCGCAGCCCTGCGATGAGCCCCACATTCCCCGGGAGCTTTGCCTTCGAGTGCGCCCCGTTCAAGGTTCTGGGGAGTGCGGTCCACCCTCCCGGGAGAATGGCCGGGGCAGGGGGGCGCCCGGGACCGCCTCACCCTCGCCTCTGGCGGCCGGGCTCCATCGCACCACCGGAGCCACAGGGCTGCTCGGGTTCGCCCTCAATTCATCCTGGAAACAACTCCCGCCCGGGTAGAGGGGGCGGGAGGGGGTAAATGCCAGGAGCCGTGGGAAGGGAAGAAAGAAACCCGGTCACAGCGATTGCGTGTTCAGGAAAGCCCGCGCACCCACCCCCCTCCCCATTCCCCACAACAACTAAGTTCTGGGACTCCGGAGGGGCGCGCCTGTCGAGCGGATAGCGTCTCCCAAGGGCGGCGGGCCGGGCGCTGCGGCCACCCGCTGCAGCCCCTGCAGCCCGCGGGCGTAGCGGCGGCGCAGCGGGTGCGGCGTGCAGGGAACGCCAGCCGCCACGGCGCCCCTCCGTGCCCGCCCAGCGCTCGCTGAGGCGCAGCGGCCGCTGGGACCCACAGTGCGGCTCGGCGCGGGCGGCGGCGAAGGGAAGCGAGGAGGGAGACGCGAAGGTGGGCGCCCGCGGGCAGGCGGGGCCGCGCTCGGCGCCGGGAATAAGGCAGTTTCGGCTCGGGCGCCCGCGCGCTCGCTCGTCTCCTTCCCCGCCCGCGGCGGGGCTCTCGGGGGCGGAGGCGCCGGAGCCCTGAGGCCGCGAAGCCCGAGCGCGCCAAGCGTCCGCGGCGCCACAGCCTCGTCCCCGCACCGGCGGCTGAGGAAGCCGTCGCCTTTCAATTTTCTTTTTTAAATTCTAAAAAGCCCTTTGTTTCTTTAGTAAGGTTGAGAAAGAGGCTTTTCCTCTTTTAATGGGACTGATTCCTGTATCTTATTTGTGAGGAGCCACGGGCAATTTTTTATGAGGAAAGAGTGGGAATGCTCAGTCTAAGCTTAGGACATTGTTTTATTTCAGCCGTCACTTACTAAGAATGTTGCAGCTGCTTCATGTGCCCCAATCAATAGTCTGCGAAATGTTCCTGAATGTTTCTCTCAGGAAAACGCCCCCCCCCCCCCACAGTGGCCAACACTGGCCAGCGTGTTGCAGCCGGGACAATGCGCACATGCGAAGCCAGGAGCCAGGTGTGTGACCCGTGTCTGTGAAGCCAAGGCCCGGATGCACTGCTGTGATGAGGTATCAGTCACTTGGACATGATAAGTGAGAAGAGGAATTGATTTGTTGCTTTGTAGCATGTTTTTATCTTCAATATGGGAAACACTAGAATTTACTGCAGATGTATTTACAATTTTTAAGTGCTCACAGGATGCATGATACTGGGACTTTCTGTTTAACAAGATTACTATCAAGTCGGTATTGAATATAATAGATGAATAGTAATGAGATAGTCATGTCATAGATTATAGAATGCTTATAGAGTTGAGTTACCACTCACAACCATTCAGGAAAAGCGTTTTGAGACCCTGTTTTGTGCTGCCGTTCTGGATTGGGGATATAGGTAAGAATGCAGCCCTTTGATTCAGAGAACTCTCTTCCTAGATTTGTGTAATATACAGTTATTGAAGTGTTCCTTGAGCCCTAGATGCTCCAAGTATATATCAGTGGGTTTGGAGGGGTGGAGGGAAAGGGCATTGGGAAAGTATGGAAGGACGTTGAAGTCCTGTAGCTGTTCTTCAACCAAAGCCCCCTGCTTTTATCTCAGTTTAAATATTAGATTTGTAATATTTTGGTTTCAGTTTTGTTGTAGTATAATTAAAATATTGTTTACATAGAGGAAAGTGTACATGTTGGTAATCTATTTTATATATAATATATAGGTATATGTAAAATACATATTTATTTACATATTTTTATATATTACATATATGAATATCTCATGGGACCAGTCAGCACAAAATAGAAAACGTTTCCACCATCAGAGAAACTTCCTTGGTTCCTCTGCCAGGCTTAGCCCTCTTCCCTAGAAGTGACTGCTATTCTGATTCCAATCAACATTTTTTTTATCCTATAGATGAAATTTTTGACTTAAAATGTTCCTTTTTGTTTATGTTTTCAAATTCTTTGCTTTCTGGTGCTTTCCTGTTGATAAAGTACTTTCACATTAACTTATTTAATATTATTTGATTTACCTGACATTTAATAGGCCCTTGTGTGGGATAAAAGATGAAGAGAGCCTTTGCTTTGCATTGCTGCTGATGGTGGGGGGAGGACATGTATTTCATTAAGCTTCTGAAAAATGCAAGGAAAATCCCTGTGATAGAACATCACCAGCGAAGGGTACAGAGACCAGTTACTTACACCTGAAAGATGAGGGCGAGTGTGTATAAGTGGTGACATTGAAACTTAATTACTTAGAGGTATGTAGAGATTTGATAGGCAAGAGATCTTGGGAAAAGGGCATTCTAGAGTGAAGGTGGAAAGTTTAGTCAGAGCATAGAATGCCTGGAGGACTACAGTGTACCTGCAGAAAAAGACTAAATCCTGGCAAAAGGGGATTCCTAAAAACCATGCCAACATATGTTAACATTTGTGCTTTCTTGGGTTTGTAGTAATTTCTGAATGAGTTTTGTATAACTGTTATGTGTGTGATATGTTGGCAATCTCTAGTACCTTTTCTTTTGTTTGTCTTTTAAAAATTCATCATGACGGCCGGCTCCGCGGCTCACTAGGCTAATCCTCCGCCTTGCGGCGCCGGCACACCGGGTTCTAGTCCCGGTTGGGGCGCCGGATTCTGTCCCGGTTGCCCCTCTTCCAGGCCAGCCCTCTGCTGTGGCCAGGGAGTGCAGTGGAGGATGGCCCAGGTGCTTGGGCCCTGCACCCCATGGGAGACCAGGAAAAGCACCTGGCTCCTGGCTCCTGCCATCGGATCAGCGCGGTGCGCCGGCCGCAGCGCGCCGACCGCGGCGGCCATTGGAGGGTGAACCAACGGCAAAGGAAGACCTTTCTCTCTGTCTCTCTCTCTCACTGTCCACTCTGCCTGTCAAAAAATAAAAATTAAAAAAAAAATTAAAAAAAAATTCATCATGACGCAGGTATCTCATTTAGCAGTTAATATGCCTGCAGCACATATGCAAGTGCCTGAGTGTGATACTCATTTCTGGCTTATTTCTGGCTTCCTGATAATGCAGATCCTGGGAGGCAGCTGTGATGGTCTAAGTAATTGGCCTCTTGCTACCCACGTGGGAGACATGGGTGGAGTTGCTGCCTTTGGCCCAAACCATCACAGGCATTTGAGGAGCGAACTAGTGGATAAACACTCACTCTCTGTATGTCTCTTTGCCTCTTGAATAAATAAATTTAAAAAAATAAAAATTAGTCTTTAAATGGGTAGCAAATGCCCGTGATGTAAAAATAAATGCACATAGATGATACACACACAAATATATTTTCTGGAGGAAATTCAGTATTTTTATATAAATGTAAGCTATTTGATACGTCCTTTAATGTTCATAATCATTGTGCATTTTTATTTATTTGCATACATCTCATAAATACATATCAGGAACATAGTAATTCTTTCCACTGTACCCACTCTCCCACTCCTCTTCCCCTTCCCTGGCCTGTTCTTAACCAAGATCTATTTTCATTTAGCTTTATATACAGAGAATTAACTCTATTCTAGGTAAAGAGTTTAACTCTTAGTCTGAGGAAGAAAAAGAGAAATAAAGAAAACAAAAAAACTGTTCCTCAACAGTCCAGACAAGGCTGTTCAAAGTTACTGCATCTTAAGGGTGATTTCACTATTTTTTCCCCTTCCTCTTTTTCTTTCTTTCTTACCCCTTCTCTCCCTCTAGAAACTTAATTATCTTTAAAGAAGAACCCAAGAATGATACATCTTTTGCAAGCTCTTAGACATAACTATAACTTATAAAACATAAGAATACCACTCAAAACACTAAAAGAAGTGATTCTTGAGAATGAGTTCTACTATTAAGTCTCATGATACAACTCTTTGGGGACAGAGGTCCTGTATGGAAAGTTAGTGCACAGTGACTCCTGTTGCTGATTTAACAATGAACACTCTCATGTATGACGTCAGTGATCTCCGAGGCTCTTGACATGAACTTCCTAGGTGATGGAAATCTTTTGGATCCACTAGCTCTACAAGGCCATAAGCAAAGTGGAAGTTTTCTCCTCCATTCAGAGAAAAGTACGTCCTTCTGTGGTGGCCACTTCTTTCCACTGGGATCTCACCCACAGAGGTCCTTTATGAGGTACATTTTTTGCCACAGTGTCTTTGCTTTCCATGCCTGAAATCTATGCATTTATTTTTAGAAAGGCCTTCCTCACTCTTAAGATTGTGTTAAAAAATGATTTCTGCCGGCGCCGCGGCTCACTAGGCTAATCCTCCGCCTAGCGGCGCCGGCACACCGGGTTCTAGTCCCGGTCGGGGCGCCGGATTCTGTCCCGGTTGCCCCTCTTCCAGGCCAGCCCTCTGCTGTGGCCAAGGAGTGCAGTGGAGGATGGCCCAAGTGCTTGGGCCCTGCACCCCATGGGAGACCAGGAAAAGCACCTGGCTCCTGGCTCCTGCCATCGGATCAGCGCGGTGCGCCGGCCGCAGCGCGCCGGCCGCGGCGGCCATTGGAGGGTGAACCAACGGCAAAGGAAGACCTTTCTCTCTGTCTCTCTCTCTCACTGTCCACTCTGCCTGTAAAAAAAAAAAAAAGATTTCTTGTAGAAATTAGATGTTTCTTTTTTTTGCATTTAAATCATCCACATGTTTGATATTCTGCTATAAAGTGTGAGCTGTGAATCACAGGATGCTCTCTACTTGTTTCTTGTTGTTACAGTATCATTTATTGAATATCTGTTTGACTCTGGTTTGTAATGCCTTTATTATATACTCTTGGTTTGTTAAGATCTCTTTTTGAACTTGATTATGTTCCATTGAGTCAGCTCTTACACTGGTACCATGGTGTTTTAGTCAAATGGGGCTTTTCATTATTTTAAATTTTAAAAAAAAAATTTTAATTTATTTTAGAGGCAGAGTTACAGAGAGAGAGGCAGAAACAGAGAGGTCTTCCATCTGTTAGTCCACTTCCCAAATGGCCGCCACGGCTGAAGCTGGGCCTATCCGAAAACAGAATCCAGGAGCTTCTTCCAGTTTTCCCACATTGGCGCAGAGGCTTAAAGACTTGGGCCATATTCCACTGCTTTCCCAGGCATATTAGCAGGGATCTGGATTGGAAGCCAGGATTCAAAGCAGTGTCAAAAAAAGGGATTCGAAGCAGTGCCATACGGGATGCAGGCGCTGCAGGCAGAGGCTTAACCACTTATGCCTCAGTGCCAGCCCTGACTTGATAACGTTTCACATGTATGTATACTTGCATGTCTGTCATCCAAATCACAACATGAAATATTTTAGCACCCCAGAAAGTATGCACTTTTGCAGTCAGAATAGTAATTTTTTTTCCATCAAGGTAGCTGCTAGGCTAAATTCTTTCACCATAGGTAAGTTTTAGTTCAACATGACTTTTATTTATTTTGTTTAAAGATTTAATTTATTTGAGAGGTAGAGTTACAGTCAGAGAGAAGGAGATACATAGAGAGAGGTCTTCTATCTGCTGGTTCACTCCCCAAATGGCTGCAACAGCTGGAGCTGGGTCTGTCTGAAGCTAGTAGCCAGAAGCTTATTCCAGGTCTCCCTTGCTGGTGCAGGGGCTCAAGCACTTGGGCCATCTTCCACTGCTTTTCCAGGCCATACGCAGGGAGCTGGATTGGAGGAGGAGCAGCTGGGACAGAAACTGACATGCACATAGGATGCTGGCACTGTAGGTGGAGACTTAACCTACTATGCCACAGTGCTGCCCCCTTTTAAATTTTTTAAAGATTTATTTATTTGAGGGGCCAGCGCTGTGGTGCAGCAGATTAAGGCCCTGGCCTTATGGATGCCTGTTCTAGTCCCAGCTGCTCCTCTTCTGATCCAGCTCTCTGCTATGGCCTGGGAAAGCAGTGGAAGATGGCCCAAGTCCTTGGGAAACCTGCACCCATGTGGAAGACTCAGAAGAGGCTCCTGGCTCCTGGCTTTGGATCAGTGCAGCTCCGGCCAATGCGGTTATCTGGGGAGTGAACCAGCGGGTGGAAGACCTCTCTCTCTTTACCTCTGCCTCTCTGTAACTCTGTATTTCAAATAAATAAATCTTAAAAAAATATTTATTTATTTGAAAGGCAGAGTTACTGGGCAGGGGTCGAGACGGAGAGACAGCGTGATGGAGCCTAAGCATTGTTTTCCATCTGCTGGTTTACAACCCCAGCTGGCTGCGATGGCTGTGGCTAGGCCAGGCCAAAGCCAGGAACCTGAAACTCCCTGTAGATCTACATGGATGACACAGTTCCACATACTTGGACCATCTTCTGCTGGTTTCCAAGAGCTGCATGGGAAGTAGAACAGCTGGCACTCAAACTGACACTCATTTGGGATGCCTGTGTTGCAAATGGGGGCTTAACCCTACATACCACTATGATGTAGACCCCAGGGGCTTCACATTTTTAATGTTGGGTTAATTTAAATGCATTGTTCTCTTTTGGCTGTTATTAACTTAGTATTTATTGGCTTTATTTTTATTTTTTTTTATTAAAATTATATATTAATGAATTTATACTTTGTGGTGATTTTTCCTGTTCTGAAATAGTGTAGCAGTTAGAATAGGCTAGCTTGTGCTGCAGTAAAAATTCATAGCTGCAGGGTTAGCTCTGTGGACTAATAGGTAAAAGCTGCCTCCTGTGGCACTGATATCCCATATGGGTGCTGGTTTGAGTCTCAACTGCTCTGCTTCCCAAATCATTCCTGGGAAAGTACTGGGAAGATGGTCCAAGAACTCAAGTACTTGGGCCCTTGTACCCTCTTGGGAGACCTGGAAGAAGCTTTAAGCTCCTGGCTTTGGATTGGCCCAGCTTCAGCTATTGTGGCCATTTGGAGAGTAAACCAGAGAATGGATGATCTCTGGATGATCTGTCTCTCCCTCTCTTTCTCTCTCTGTACTCTCTCTTTCAAATAAATATTAATCTTCAAAAAACAAAATCATAGCTGCTTAAAAAATTGTTTTGTTCATGCTACACATTCATTGGGTCAACAAAGTGCTATTGTCTTCATGTCATTCAGATTCAGGTGCAAAGGTTCAGTCTTGACATACGTTTCCATGGTGACAGAAGATAGGAAAGAGAAAAGGTCACCATGATATCTTTTTATTTATTGGAGCCAGTGCTGTGGTACACTTGGTTAATCCTCCGCCTGCAGTGCCGGCATCCCATACGGGGGCCGGTTCTGGTCCCGGTTGCTCCTCTTCCAGTCCAGCTATCTGCTGTGGCCTGGGATAGCAGTGGAGGATGGCCCAGGTGCTTGGGCCCCTGCACCCACATGGGAGACTGTGGGGAGCAACTCGGACTAGACTGTTACTGGAATTAAGACTTATTCTATGCATCTGCTCTCCCACAATATGGCGCTGGGAGAGGAGGAAACAGCTTCTACACAGCTGCCTCCAGTTCAACCAATAAACAGCAGGACCTGCTCCTGATTGGAGGAGAGCAGCATACTCGGCGTGTGGGTAGCAGAGTTGGGATTGGTGGAAGAGGACTATAAAGGAGGAGAGAGACAACATGCACCAGGAACATCTATCTGAAGGAACACCTGTGCAGCCCCCGAGAGAGCCGGCCGGTGGTGTGCCGCTCCCCCGCGGAAGTGGGGAAAGTGGCAGGGGGAACCGCCCTTCCACGGAGGTGGAAGCGTCAGTAGCCAACCCGGGAAGAACCAGCAGCAAACCCGGGGAGGGCCGAGCAGACAAAAGAACAGCGCAGGGTCCTGTGTCATTCCTCCACGAAGAGGGGGAACGACATAATGGTGCCGTGACTCGGATAGGAAACCTAGGCAGGGTTTAGTGTCGTTCCTCCACGAAGAGGGGGAGCGACATAATGGTGCCGTGACTCGGATAGGAAACCTAGGAGGGAAGAAACGGGAAGAAGTGGGAAAATACCGGAGAGAGAGACTAGCAAAGAGCCTAGGGAAAAGCCGGACGGAAAAGGTGCCAGAAGAAGCTATCGAAAGCCTAGGCATAGACTCGGATATGGACTATGGTGGGGAAGCTGGGAGAAATCTGTAAGGTCGAAAGCGAAAGTGAAAGCTAGAAGAAACTTAGACTCGGATACGGACTGTGGGGAGAAGCCAGGAGAAATGAGAGGGGAATATTGTTGGAAGAAACTTAGGGAAACATACCGGGTAGAGAAAAATGTTAGGGAAAATGAAGCTGCGGGGGCAGGCTGAGGCGGAGACGTAAGCTAGCTTGGTATTCGTCAAGTCAGCCCGGGGAGCAAAAGGCAAAAATCTAAAACCAGAGGCGGAGATGTAAGCCAGGTTGGAATCCGTCAGATTAGCCCGGGGAGCAAAAGACGGGAAGCCAAACCGAAGCAGAGACATGAGCTAGGTTGAATTCGCCAGGTTAGCCCGGGGAACTTAGACTGAATACCGGTGGCGGAAACATAAGCTAGGCTGTGTGATTCGCGGAAGCCGCTGCGCGCAGAGAGCGCGCGCGGGGCACGAATGGGGAGAGCGCACGGGGAGCGAGTAGGAAGTGCAGGGCTAGCGCGGAGGCCATGGTGCGGGTGCGAAGGGCACAGAGACCACGGAGTGCGAGTGAAGCCGGGAAGCCGCGCAGAGCCGGGAAGCCGCCACGGGGCGAGGCGCCGAGAAGCAGCCTCGGGGCGGGCGCCGGGAAGCTGCGGGGATAAGAGAAATAGAAGTATAGAAGTAAAATGAGAGAAATAGGAATACTGGCAGATAGAAGTGAAATAGGAGAGATAGGAATGCCTGGAGATAGAGAAATAGAGAAAAATAAGGCCTCCCCACAACACGGCAATGAGAGAGCTTGGATTCGGTCTGCCTGATTAGTAAGACGATAAGCACCTGTGCGCGGCTGCAGGTCACCGAAGACAGGCACGTTATCAACACCAATAAGTCTCCCCACAAGACGGCAATGAGAGGGCTTGGATTCGGTTTGCCTGATTGCTAGGGCTTGTAAGCACCTGCAGGCAGTTCTAGCAGAGCAGAGCATGCGCTGCAGGGCACCGAACACAGGCACGCATCAGCACCTAAAAACTTCCTCACAACATGGTGAAGAGAGGACCCAGATTCGGTTTGCCTGATTGGTAGGGCTTGTAAGCACCTGTGGGCAACTCCAGCAAGCAGAGCAGAGTGTGTGCCGCAGGGCACCGAAGACAGGCGCGTATCAACACCAAAAATAAAAAGAAAGGGGGAATTGTGGGGAGCAACTCGGACTAGACTGTTACTGGAATTAAGACTTATTCTATGCATCTGCTCTCCCACAATATGGCGCTGGGAGAGGAGGAAAAAGCTTCTACACAGCTGCCTCCAGTTCAACCAATAAACAGCAGGACCTGCTCCTGATTGGAGGAGAGCAGCATACTCGGCGTGTGGGTAGCAGAGTTGGGATTGGTGGAAGAGGACTATAAAGGAGGAGAGAGACAACATGCACCAGGAACATCTATCTGAAGGAACACCTGTGCAGCCCCCGAGAGAGCCGGCCGGTGGTGTGCCGCTCCCCCGCGGAAGTGGGGAAAGTGGCAGGGGGAACCGCCCTTCCACGGAGGTGGAAGCGTCAGTAGCCAACCCGCGAAGAACCAGCAGCAAACCCGGGGAGGGCCGAGCAGACAAAAGAACAGCACAGGGTCCTGTGTCATTCCTCCACGAAGAGGGGGAGCGACATAATGGTGCCGTGACTCGGATAGGAAACCTAGACAGGGTTTAGTGTCATTCCTCCACGAAGAGGGGGAGCGACAGGAGACAGAGAAAGCTCCTGGCTCCTGGTGCAGTTCCATTGTGGCCATTTGTGGAGTGAACCAACAGAGGGAAGACCGTTCTCTCTGTGTCTCTCACTGTCTGTAACTCTACCTGTCAAATGAATAATATCGTTAAAAAATAAAATAAAAAAATTTTAAAAAGATTTATTTATTTACTTGGAATCAGAGTTACAGAGAGGCAGAGACAGAGAGATTTTTCCATCTGCTGGTTCACTCCACAAATGGTTGCAACAGCTGGAGCTGCGCTGATCCAAAGCCAGGAGCCAGGAGCTTCCTCCGGGTACATCACAGCACCAGCCCCACATACCATCTCTTAATCTTCTATTCAGAAATGACACTTCTGCTCACATTTCAATGGCCAGAGAAGTTAAGTGGCCACCTAAGTTCAAGTGAATAGAGAGTGCTTTCCTACCAGATGCCCAGGATGAGAACAGCAAACATTTGTGAATAGTTGTGATGACTACTGCAAATATTGTTATCTTTGTGCTTAAGTCTTTTGTTTCACTCAGTAGTATTTTAAACTTCATGATTTTTTCCATGTTTTTTGTTGAATTTATTCTTTGATAATTTTCCATTTTTATTGGTACTTAAGGTATAATTCTTTTTTTCATTTAGTTTTCTGTTTGATTTTACTATTGTGTAGTACTGATGAATTCCCACAATTTATTGACCAATTCTTCTGTTAATAGACATTTGGCAAGTTTCCAGCTTGGGTTCTTATAGGATTATCCATATCTTTTGGTCCATATAATGCTTATATGTTTACATTTATGTGACTATATACTGGAGAATGGAAGTCTCAGGTAATAGATTATGCATTTGTTTAGTTAAAACTGCCAGTTGTAACAATTTATATGTTTTACCTGCAGTAAATGATAGATGTGCATTCATGTCAACACTTGGTATTATGTTCTGTATTAGCCATTCTGGTGAATTTGTTCTGCGATGTCATTGTGTGGTGAGGAGTCAGGGAGGGATCATCTGGAGACCAATGGGAATATCAAGAGTGACTGAATTTAATTTTGATTGGTTAAAGTCCAACATAAACATGAGAATCAATCAATCAATCAATCAATCAATCATGTAGAAATGCCTGATGTCAATCTAGATCAAAAGAAAGAGACCCAGATGGAGGTAGATGAGGGTCCAAGAGACATCAGTGGTGAGATGTTTGTTCATATGACTGTTCTGGATATAGGAACCAAAAAGTTTTCTGAGGTGTCACATGGTAAAAAAGTAGATGTTAGGGGTTATGGAATCCCTGTCCCCGAAGACAAAAAAAAAATGAACTTGAATTGAATTAATTATTTGCAAGTTAAAGTACAGGTAAATTGTTGAGGTAAAATACATATGCTTGAAAAGGTGAAAGAAATTGTGCCAAAATGGTGGTAGTAGACAAATTCACTGGTCTAAACCCTTATCTGTATTGTTATTTTCATTTTGAGTTAAAACCTTTTTTTCAAGTGCAGTAGAGCAGAGAAATGCCAGGTTTTTTTAGTTTATAGCTAATATGCAAATAAACTTTTAAATCTTGAAATCTTTTTTTCATTAAAGAAAGCTTTTATTTAATGAATACAGATTTCATAGGTACAACTTCAGGAATACAGTGATTCCTCCCCCCCAAACCTGCCCTCCCACCCCCCACACCCTCTCCCATCCCATTCTCCATTAAGATTTGTTTTTAATTAACTTTATACAAACAAGACTAACTCTATAATAAGTAAGATTTCAAAAATTTGCACACACACAAAGTATAAAGTACTATTTGAGAACAAATTTTGCAGTTAATTCTCATAGTACAATTCATTAAGGACAGAGGTCCTACATGGGGAGTAAGTGCACAGTGACTCCTTGTTGTTAATTTAACTATTAACACTGTTATTTATGACCTCAGTGATTACCCAAGGCTCTTAACATGAGCTGCCAAGGCCATAGAAGCCTTTTGAGTCCACAAACTGTATCAGTATTTAGACAGGGCCATAAGCAAAGTGGAAGTTTTCTCCCTTTCAGAGAAAAGTACATCCTTCTTCGATGGCCTCTTATTTCCACTGGGGTTACACTCACAGAGATCCTTCATGTAGAACATTTTTTGCCACAGCGTCTTGGCTTTCCATGCCTTAAATGCTCTCGGTTTTTCAGCTGGATCGGAATGCCTTAAGGGCTGATTCTTTTTTTTTTTAACTTTTATTTAGCAAATATAAATTTCCAAAGTACAGCTTTTGGATTGCAGTGGCTTCCCCCCCCCCAATAACCTCCCTCCCACCTGCAACCCTCCCATCTCTCGCTCCTTCTCCCATCCCATTCACATCAAGATTCATTTCCAATTATCTATATATACAGAAGATCAATTTAGTATATATTAAGTAAAGATTTCAACAATTTGCACCCACACAGAAACACAAAGTGTAAAGTACAGTTTGAGTACTAGTTATAGCATTAATTCACATAGTACAACACATTAAGGACAGAGATCCTACATGGGGAGTAAGTGCACAGTGACTCCTGTGGTTGATTTAACAATTGACATTCTTGTTTATGGCATCAGTAATCACCCTAGGCTCTTGTCATGAGTTGCCAAGGCTATGGAAGCCTTTTTTTTTTTTTTTTTTTTTTTTTTTTTTTTTTTTTTACAGGCAGAGTGGACAGTGAGAGAGAGAGACAGAGAGAAGGGTCTTCCTTTGCCGTTGGTTCAACCTCCAATCGCTGCCACAACCAGCACGCTGTGGCCGGCGCACCATGCTGATCCGAAGCCAGGAGCCAGGTGCTTCTTCTGGTCTCCCATGGGGTGCAGGGCCCAAGCACTTGGGCCGTCCTCCACTGCACTCCCGGGCCACAGCAGAGAGCTGGCCTGGAAGAGGGGCAACCAGGACAGAATCCGGCGCCGCGACCAGGACTAGAACCCGGTGTGCTGGCACCACAAGCAGAGGATTAGCCTATTGAGCCACAGCGCCGGCCTTATGGAAGCCTTTTGAGTTTGCCAACTTGGATCTTATTTAACAAGGTCATAGTCAAAGTGGAAGTTCTCTCCTCCCTTCAAAGAAAGGTACCTCCTTCTTTGATGGCCCGTTCTTTCCCCCTAGGATCTCACTCGCAGAGATCTTTCATTTAGGTTTTTTTTTTTTTTTTTTTTTTTGATGGGCAGAGTAGACAGTGAGAGAGAGAGAGACAGAGAGAAAGGTCTTCCTTTTTCCATTGGTTCACCCCCAATGGCCACTGTGGCTGGCGCGCTGCAGCTGGTGCACCACGCTGATCCGAAGTCAGGAGCTAGGTGCTTCTCCTGGTCTCCCATGTGGGTGCAGGGCCCAAGGACTTGGGCCATCCTCCACTGCACTCCCGAGACACAGCAGAGAGCTGGACTGGAAGAGGAGAAACCTGGACAGAATCCGGTGCCCCGACCGGGACTAGAACCTGGTGTGCTGGCGCCACATGTAGAAGATTAGCCTATTGAGCCACAGCGCCAGTTGGTTTTTTGTTTTGTTTTGTTTTGTTTTGTTTTGTTTTGTTTTGTTTTTGCCAGAGTGTCTTGGCTTTCCATGCCTGAAATACTCTCATGGGTTCTTTAGCCAGATCTGAATGCCTTAAGGGCTGATTCTGAGGCCAGAGTGCTGGTTAGGACATCTGCCATTCTATGAGTCTGCTGTGTATCTCACTTCCTATGTTGGATCATTCTCTCCTTTTTAATTCTATCAGTTAGTATTAGCAGACACTAGTCTTGCTTATGTGATCCCTTTGACTCTTAATCCTATCATTATGATCAATTATGAACTGAAACTGATCACTTTGACTAGTGAGATGTCATTGGTACATTCCACCTTGATGGGATTGAATTGGAATCCCCTGGCACGTTTCTAACTCTACCATTTGGGGCAAATCTGATTGAGCATGTGCTTAACTGTACATCTCCTCCCTCTCTTATTCTTAAGGGCTGATTCTGAGGTCACAGTGCTGTTTAGGGCATTTGTTGTTCTATGAGTCAACTTTGTGGACTGCTTCCCATGTTGGAACATTCTCTCCTTTTTAATTCTATCTGTTGTTATTACCAAGCACTTGGTCTTATTTATGTGATCCCTTTGACACTTAATCCTATCTATATGATCAATTACACATATAATATGATCACTTAAACACATGAAGTGGCATTATTACAACCTACCTTAATGGGATTTGGATTCTCATGGCAAGTTTTTAGCTTTATCCTTAGGGATAAGTCTGTGGGAATGTGTGCAGAACTGTATAGCTCCTCCCTTTCTTATTCCCACTCTTATTTTTAACTGGGATCTAGTTTCAATTGACTTTATATACCTATGATTAATTCTATGTTAAGTAAAGAGTTCAACCAATGGTATTAAGTAGAAAAAATAAGAAAATAATAAACTATTCCTCAAAAGTCAAGACAATGGATGTTCAAGCCATTGCCTCTCATAGTGTCAATTTCAGTTCTACAGGTTTTCTTTTAGGTGCTCCATTAGTTCTCACAGATCAGGGAGAACATATGGTGTTTGTCCCTTTGGGACTAGCTTATTTCACTAAGTATGATGTTTTCGATTCATCCATTTTGTTGCAAATGACCAGATTTCATTTGTTTTTACCACTGTATAATATTCCATAGAATACTTATCCCATAATTTATTTATCCAGTCTTCAATTAACAGGCATTTAGGTAGATTCCATGTATTAGCTGTTGTGAATGAGCTGCAATAAACATGGGGTGCAGATAGCTGTTTTACTTGCTGATTTCACTTCGCTTGGGTAAATTCTGGGGATTGGAATGCCTGGGTCATATTCTAAGTCTATATTAAGATTTCTGAGTTATCTCCAAACTGTCTTCCATAGTGGATTTACCAGTTTACATTCTCACAAACAGTTGATTGGGGTATCTTTTTCTCCACATTCTCACCAGCATTTGTTGTATGTTGATTTCTGAATGAAAGCCATTTTAACTGGGGTGAGGTGAAACCTCATTGTGGTTTTGATTTGTATTTCCCTTATGGCTAGTGATCCTGAGCATTTTTTCATGTGTCTGTTGGCCATTTGGATTTCCTCTTTTGAGAAATGTATATTTAAGTCCTTTGCCCATGTCTCAACTGGGTTGTTTGTATTGTTGTTGAGTTTTTTGATAGCTTTATATATTCTGGGTATTAATCCTTTATCAGTTGAATGGTTGGCAAGTAATTTTTCCCCATCTATCAGTTGTCTCTTTACTTTCCTGACTGTTTCTTTTGCAGTACAGAAGCTTCTCAGTTTGATGTATTCCCATTTGTTAATTTTGGTTTTTATTACCTGTGCCTCTGGGGTGTTTTACAGGAACTCTTTGCCTGTGCCAATGTCTTGTAGGATTTCCCCCAATGCTCACTAGTGATTTGATGGTATTGGGTCATAGATTTGGGTCTTCCATCCATTTTGAATGGATTTTTGTGTAAGGTGTGAGGTAGGGGTCCTGCTTCATACTTCTGCATGTGGAAATCAAGTTTTCCCAGCACTATTTGTTAGCTCCTTGGTCAAATATAAATTGTTGTAGATGCTTGGATTGATTTCTGGCATTTCTATTCTGTTCAATTGGTCTATCTATCTGTTCTGTTTTTGTGCCAGTACCAGGCTGTTTTGATTATAACTGCCTTGTAGTATGTCTTGAAATTTGGTATTGTGATGCCTCAGGCTCTGTTTTTGTTGTCCAAGATTGCTTTAGCTATTCAAAGTCTCCCGTGCCTCCATATGAATTTTAGCATCATTTTTTCCAGATCTGAGAAGAATGTCTTTGGTATTATGATTGGTATCGCATTGAATCTATAAATTGCTTTTGGAAGAATGACATTTTTATGATATTGATTCTGCCAATCCATGAACATGGAAGATTTTTCCATTTTTTGGCATCTTCTTCTATTTTTTTTAAGTTTTGTAATTCTCATCATAGAGATCTTTGATATCCTTGGTTAAGTTTATTCCAAGGTATTTGATTTTTTTTGTAGCTATTGTGAATGGGGTTGATCTTAAAAGTTCTTTCTCAGCTCTGGCATTCTCTGTGTATACAAGCCTGTTGATTTCTGTGTATTGATTTTATATCCTGCTACTTTGCCAAACTCTTCTAGGAGATCCATAGTCTCTTAGTGTAGTCTTTTGGATCCCCTAAATAAAGAATTATATCATCTGCAAAGAGGTATAGTTTGACTTCTTTCCTCTCAATTTGTATCCCTTTGATTTATTTTTCTTGCCTAATGGCTCTGGCTCAAACTTCCAGGACTATACTGAATAGCAATGGTGAGAGTGGGCATCCTTGTCTGGTTCCAGATCTTGGTGGGAATGCTTCCAGTTTTTTGCTATTCAATAGGATGCTGGCCTTGGGTTTGTCATAAATTGCCTTGATTGTGTTGAGGAATGTTCCTTCTATACCCAATTTTCTTAGAGTTTTTATCATAAAAGAGCGTTGTATTTTATCAGATGCTTCCTCTAACTATTGAGATAATCATATGGTTTTTGTTCAATTTACTAATGTGATGTATCACATTGATTTGTGAATGTTGAACCATCCCTTCATACCAGGGATAAATCCCACTTGATCTGAATGAATGGTCTTCCTGATGTGTTTTTGGATTTGATTGGCCAGAATTTTGTTGAGGATTTTTGCATCTATGTTCATCAGGGAAATTTGTCTGTAGTTCTCTTTATCTGCTGCATCTTTTTCAGGTTGAGAAATTAAAGTGATGCTGGCTTCATAGAAAAAAATTTGGGAGGATTCCCTCCCTTTCAATTGTTTTGAATAACTTGAGAAGAATGGGAGTTAGTTCTTCACTAGTCCAAGTGATCAGTTTCAGTTCACAATGATCATAATGATAGGATTAAGAGTCAAAGGGATCACATAAACAAGACTAGTGTCTGCTAATACTAACTGAATTAAAAAGAATTAAAAAGGAGAGAATGATCCAACATGGGAAGCAGGATACACAGCAGACTCATAGAATGGCAGATGTCCTAACCAGCACTCTGGCCTTAGAATCAGCCCTAAGGCATTTGGATCTGGCTGAAGAACCCATGAGAGTATTTTAGGCATGGAAAACCAAGACACTCTGACAAAAAAAAAAAAAAAAAAAAAAAAAAAAAAACCTATATGAAAGATCTCTGTGAGTGAGATCCCAGTGGAAAGAACAGGTCATAAAAGAAGGAGGTACCTTTCTCTAAAGGGAGGAGAGAACTTCCACTTTGACTATGACCCTGTCGGAATAAGATCGAAATCAGCGAACTCAAAAGGCTTCCATAGCCTTGGCAGTTCATGACAAGAGCCTAGGGAGATTACTGATGCCATAAATAAGAGTGTCAATTTGTTAAGTCAACCACAGGAGTCACTGTGAACTTATTCCTCATGTAGGATCTCTGTCCTTAAGGTGTTGTACTATGTGAATTAATGCTATAACTAGTACTCAAACAGTATTTTACACTTTATGTTTCTGTGTGGGTGTAAACTGTTGAAATCTTTACTTAATATATACTAAATTGATCTTATTCTGTATATAAAGATAATTGAAAATGAATCTTGATGCGAATGGAATGGGAGAGGGTCAGGAGATGGGAGGGTTGTGGGTGGGAGGGAAGTTAGGGGGGGAAAAAGCCACTGTAATCCAAAAGCTGTACTTTGGAAATTTATATTTATTAAATAAAGGTTAAAAAAAGAAACAAAAAAAAGATTTGAAGCTAAATGAAAATCTAATTTTGTTTTTATTAGCTCAGATGAAAAAACTTCCAAGTGAATTCTCTTTTAATGCTACTACTTTAAAAAAAAAAGTTCTTGTGGCATAGCTGGTAAAGCTGCTGTTTGGATTATTAAAAATTTAGAAAATACCCCACGGAAAATGAAACACAAAACTTTTCTCATTTAAAACTTGAGAAATGTACATCAAGTACTTTATTCAAATAATTAAATAACAATCCTATTCCTAATTTAAGAGCCCAATGAATAAACTTCTGAGTGAAGCTGAGACTGCATTTGTAATTCAAACAGTGCTATCAACAATTTGAAAAATGAAAATTACTACTATACAAATTGTGCAGAAGAACATCAGATGGATTGAGGAACCAATAAATTGATCACATCAGTTACTGAACAGAAGCAAGACGCTGATACGTGAATCTGAAAATCTGAATCCAAGGCACATTACAGTCATTTTAAAGCACCTTCTGTAGCTGGCAGTTTATAGGACAGGTCACATGTGCTTTTATCATTACCACAGTTCATCACGCACAAGTACAAGCCAAGGTGTCAGTTCTGAAGCCCAGGGACACGCTGTACAAAGAGGAAAAGGAAGATGCTGCATAGTTGAACAAGTATCTGAGCGATACAACAGGTGAGTCCTATAGACAGAAGAGCTGAATGAGAGACTGCCAAACTGCCAGAGGCACCCTAACCTTAGCAGGCATGAGAGGAGGAAGAATGCCTGCATTGACTTCACCTAGACACAGCCTGAGCACGCAAACTTAGCGAGCTGGCTTCTCAGGGCCTCAGCTAGCAGGGACTTTGCTATCCGGGCTGCAGTCTGCTCCTGGGAGAGAGGCTCAGGGCTGAACCAGGGGAGCACAAGGACAGGGGAGCACAAGGACAGGGGAGCATAGGCAATGGCACCTCAGGTGAGACCTTCATTATCTCCCCAGAACAACCTCAGGGTGGCTCCTGCAACTGACCCCTGGGTGTGCCCTGTTGCTGTCTCTCTTGGCTCTTGGTTAGTCCATATTTGGCAAGGGGCCCTACCAACACCTTTATCCTGGATCCTCCCATGGCGTAAGAACACTTGAGAGACAGGCTCACCATGCAGTCATGGTGGCTCATGCCTGACCCCTTCATGCCTAAGTGGTGGCCTCTGCTCGCACTCAGCAACCAAGGCACCAGGCTACTAATATGCCTGCCTTTCGGACTCAAGGTGCACTGGACATGCCACTGCCTACCCAGACTGCCTGCATGCTGGAACCCGTGCCAGAAGCAGGGGTACCAAGGACCTTCTCCACCCACGTTCTACCCTTCCTGCCAGCTAGCTGCTCCTGGTCAGGCACAGTTCTCTCAGCTTAAGCTCCTCCAACTTGTCTATCAGAGTGCGTGAAAGTTGTTCTTTCTTTAGGCAGTTTAAGAACAAAACTTATTGCATTGCTTTGTTGGTCTTTCTTAATTCATTTCTGTCCTGTAAGATGAATGTCCAAGATTGTTTTCTTTTTGTTTTTTTTTTTAATTTTTTTTATTACAGATAGAGTTAGACAGTGAGAGAGACAGAGAGAAAGGTCTCCCTTCCGCTGGTTCACCCCCTAGATGGCTGCCACGGCCAGAGTTACGCCAATCTGAAGCCAGGAGCCAGGTGCTTCCTCCTGGTCTCCCACACTGGTGCAGGGGCCCAAGCACTTGGGCTATCCTCCACTGCCTTCCCGGACCACAGCAGAAAGCTGGACTGGAAAGGGAGCAACCAGGACTAGAACCCAGCACCCATATGGGATGCCGGCACCACAGGCAGAGGATCAACCAAGTGAGCCACGGCGCCAGCCTAAAGGTCATACTGCTTTTTTTTTTTTAAGGGAAAAATGTAATATTCTATAATATAAGCTGTGCCCCCCATCTTGTGGCTCTCTTCCAGAAAACAACATTACTGTTAATAATCCTGGCAGTTTCTGAGACTGACAGTTTCCTGAGAGTTGGTTACAATCTGTAAGATCAGGTGCATTAGGAGGGAACTGGATTAGAAGTGGAGCAGCCAGTACTTGAACCAATGTCCCAAAATGGAATGGTTATGCCCGCCCCTTCACACATACTTGTCAGGAAGGTGAAGGATTAGTGGATAAGGAAGCCTCACCAGAGGATATGGAAAGTCCTGGAAGCTTCCCGGGACATCTCAGCTGCACTTGTATCTAGCTGTCTGCCTATGCTAACAAATATGAGATCTTTGTGAAGACAGGTAAATATTTCAGATAAGGAGGGAGACATATTCCAGAATGGGAAAGTTTGAATATTTTAAGTTGTCAACTGATCTGTAAATATGCATTTTCATTATGTATTACACATCCCACCAAATGTCTATGAATAAGGAAATCATTATGTAAGTTATAGCAATACTGTGGGATACACACAAAAATGAGGTAGATGTGGATGTTCTGAAAAGGAAATATATCCAGGTCACATGGAAAAGAAAATATGCCAATATAAGCAAGAAGATTCTAGGGGAGAAAAAAAAAAAACAAGGCAGGAGAGGCCTTGTCCTATCAGAAACAAAAAGTACTTGCTACACTATAGCAATTAAGATTATGTGGTACTGGCACAGGAATAGATAAATTAATCAAAGTCCAGAAACATCTACATGTACAGATTTTTCATTACTGATAAAGTGGCATTTCAAATACTGGGGGAGGAATGGTATATTCAACAATGTTAGAAATTATCCTGCTATGCCACATATACAGAATTCACAGTGGTTCAACAGCTAAAGGTTAAAAACAAAATGTAGATTTAAATAAATTTAAGGCAAAGGTTAAAACAAAAATATAGAAATTGGTTTGACATGGGGGCTTTAGAAAATTATGGTACCAGGTCACGTATCTTGAAGACATAAACCAACTTAAAAGTTGGAGAAAATTTTCTATATCATGTTTTTTTAAAAAGATTTTGTTTATTTATTTGAGAGAGTTATAGACAGGGAGGAAGAGACAGAGAGAAAGGTCTTCCATCTGCTGGTTCACTCCCTAAATGGCCGCAACAGCTGGAGCTGAGCCAGGCAGGAGCCAGGAGCTTCTTACAGATCTCCCATGTGGGTGCAGGTTCCCAAGCACTTGGGACATCTTCCACTGCTTTCCCAGGCCATAAGCAGAGAGCTGTATTGGAGCAGCCAGGATAAGAACTGGTGCCTGTATGGGATGCTGGTACTGCAGGTGGAGGCTTAGTCTACTATACCTCAGTATTAGACCCCTATATCTTGTTTTAATATCTGATATCCAAACTCTAGTAAAAGTTTTTGTATGAATAGCAGGCTAAAATAAAAATGGAGAAAGGATATGAACACAAATCCCAGAAGGAAAACAAATGACCAGTTAACCTGAAGAATTTCATATCTAGGAAATTGGTATATTAATGGAAGTTTGAAAAGAAAAAAAAATGAAATTTTATAACTTGCTACCCAGGGAGAGAGATTGAGGCACATTTTTAACTGTAGGTAGGATTTAAATTTGAGCCTAATTTGTTTTTGTTTTAAAGATTTGTTAATTATTGAAAGAAAGAAGAGAGAGATTTTAAATCTGCTGGTTCACTCCCCAGATGGCTGCAACAGACCAGGCCAAAGCCAGGAGCCAGGAACTTCTTCCTGGTCTCCTACATGGGTAGCAGGGACCCACACCCTTGGGCTATCTTCTGCTGCTTTCCCAGTGCAATAGCAAGGAGCTGGATCAGAAGCGGAGCAGCTGGGACTCGAACTGGTGCCCTATGGATGCTGGTGTTGCAGGTAGCAGCTTAACCCACTATGCCACAGCGCTGACCCCAAGTCATAATGATTATCATTCAGTTGCATTGTTTTAAACGTGCGACAAGAATGACCCACTTAATTTCCTGACATTAATTATTTTCTTTTTTAGACAAATTTTTAAAATTTATTTGAAGGGCAGAATAACAGAGAAGGGAGAGAGAAAGAGGAAATGCAATCCTTGCAAAAGACAGGAACTCTGTTCTGGTCTCCCACATAAGTGGCAGGGATGTATGTACTTGGACATCCACCACCTTTATAGGCACATTAGCAGGAAGTTTGATTGGAAGTATAGGAACTGGGATACCTACCACAGTGGTGGGACGCTAGCATCTCAAGCAATGGTTTATCCCACTGCATTTCAATGCCTACCCCAATTAGTGTTTTCTATGAGTGATGAAATAAGCACAGCGATGTAACTTTTACCAGATAATACTAAATCCAGGCATTCTGACTCCTGAGTAACCATTAAGGCATGCAGAGAAAGAAAATTGGAAGGAAGCCGTTGTTGTTTATCCTACAAAGGCAAGGGGAGAGGATAAAGAGGGATTTGCAAATTTTTCATAGGCATTTCTATGTTGTTGAAACATTTTACAAAATGTATTGTTTATTTGCCCATTCTTAAAGGGGAAAATAGAGACATATTGTCTATTATGTGGACAAATTTTGACATCTTTTGTAAGACAAAAATGTAAAGAACTCTTTCTCTTCAGATATTTTCCTAGGTTCCTCTGCTTGTGTGGAAATTTTGAAATTTCTGTGTTATCTCTGACTGCCTTTTGATTATATCTGTTACATTACTGAGCCAGGCACTGATTTCTTTATTCTAGATAACATGGTTAAATATTAAGTGCCAATAATCCCTTTGTATTTTATAACATGAGCTGGAGCTATAAAGCCAGGCGTCCTTCCATGTACCTCCTGGTAGCTCCTTGAAAATGGAGCTCTTTTGGAGTATAGTCTTTACTGTCCTCCTGAGTTTCTCCTGCCGGGGGTCAGACTGGGAATCTGATAGCAATTTCATTTCAGCTGCAGGGCCTCTAACCACTGACCTACTGCTCAGCCTGCAGTATCCACAGGGAAACCAGACTTCTGATTTTGCAGCAGGGGGCAAAGACCTTTATGTTTGTTCCCAGCCACTGCCCGCTTTCCTGCCAGAGTATTTCAGCAGTCTTCGTGCCAGTGAGATCACCCATTATAAAGTGTTTCTGTCGTGGGCACAGCTCCTCCCAGCAGGACGCTCCGGAGACCCAGATGAGAACGCAGTGCGGTGCTACCGGCAGCTCCTTGAGGCCCTCAGGGCTGCGCAGCTTCAGCCCATGGTCGTCCTGCACCACCAGCACCTCCCTGCCAGCAGCGCCCTGAGGAGTGACGTCTTCGCTGACCTCTTCGCTGAGTATGCCACCTTCGCCTTCCATGCCTTTGGGGACCTCGTGGGGGTCTGGCTCACCTTTAGTGACTTGGAGGCAGCCATAAGGGAGCTCCCTCAGCAGGATTCAAGAGCTTGGCGTCTCCAGCTCCTCACTGAGGCCCACAGAAAAGCCTATGAGATTTACCACCAAAAGTATGCTGCTCAGGGTGAGTACAAATGAGTTTCCAAATGTTTGAGCTGTCTCAAATGTTTTCATGCTTCTGCATGCCCCCGCCCCATGAATCTCAAATTTCTTATGTAATTATACATCTTCTCTGCACTCATTTGGGGTGTGGTCATTTCATTAATGCTTTGATTTTTATTTTAGGATTGAGGGACAGTCGTTAAGAAGTCAAAGATAATCTGCAGAATTGAAGTCATTCTTGGTTTATAAACATGTTCACTTTTTGAAAAAATACTGTATTTATTCATAACAAAGACTGAGTTAGTGAAAGAAAGCAAGAGAAGGAGAGAGAGGAGGGAGGAAGGGAGGCAGGTAAGAGGGAGATATCTTCCATCTGCTGATTGATTTGGCCATAGCTGAGCCAGGCCAAAGCAGGAGCCAGGAGCTTTATCCAGGTCTCCCATGTGGGTGGCAGAGGCCCAGATACTTGCGCCATCCTCTGCTGCCTTCCCAGGTGCATTGGCAGGGAGCTGGATCAAAAATGGAACAGCTAGGACACGAACTGGCACCCATGTGGAATGTTGGTGTTGCAGGCAACAGTTTATCCCTCTGTGCCACAATGCTGGCCTCATGCTATTTTCATGGAGTCTTTGATGAGGAGGAGTTCTTTCTTTAAGTTAAACTTATCAATCTTTTCTTTTGGCTGACTTTTCTGATAGCATAGTAATAGTAGTCATAACTACTTAAAACTGTGTTTTCTTTTTTAGAGTTTCCAAGTGTTTTTGAGTAGTTTCCAAATGTAGTCATGTTTCTCCTGCACTGTGCACCCCATCCCTCCCCAGCTCTATGAATCTCAGAGTTCTTCAGTACTTGTGCATCTTTTCGGCACCCATTCTTTGGGGAGTCATTTTATTTGGTAATGCTATGATTTTTTTGTGTGTGATTAAGGAATAATCATTAAGAAGTTGAAGATAGGGTCCTGCTTTGTGATGTAGAAGGTAGGACAGTCACCTGTGATGCTGGTATCCAATGTGTTTGTGTACTGGCTGCTCTACTTCCAATCCAGCTCCTGTGCTAATGGTCTGGGAAAAACAGTGGACCATGGGCCAGTGGTAGGGCCCCTGTCACTCATGTGGGAGACTTCTGACTCCTGGCCTTGGCCTGGCCTAGCCCTGGCCACTGTGGCCATTTGGTGAGTAAACCAGCAGATGAAAGATCCCTGTTGGGGCCGGCGCTGTGGCGCAACAGGTTAACGCCCTGGCCTGAAGCGCCGGCATCCCATATAGGCATCGGTTCAAGTCCCACGTGCTCCACTTCCGATCCAGCTCTCTGGATCCAGAGCTGGATCCAGCTGGATCTCACTGTCCATTCTGCCTGTCAAAAAAAAAAAACAAAAAAGGAAATAAATCCTGATACATGCTACAACATAGGTGAATCTTGAAGACATTATTTTAAATGAAATATGCCAGACCAAAAAAGGACAAATGATGTATGATTCCTCTCAAATGAAGTACTTCACCCAAAACAAGCATATTCATACAGACATAAAGTAGATAAGTAATTATGGGTATGATGAGTTATTGTTTAATGGTTACAGAATTTATGTTTGGGAAGATGAAAGAGTCATGGAGATATGGACCATGGCAATGACTGCACAACAGTGTGAAGGTAGTTAACACCACAAAGTTGTACACTTAATGTTTAAAATGGAAAATTTTGTTACTTACATTTTTCCACAATTTTTAACAAACCCAATGCCATTCTTTTTTGAACTTTTCATGTGTTATTACAAGCCTCCTACCAACACATTAGATGGGCTTCCCTAGGGGAAAATACAAAAAAAGAGGTTGGGATAGGAGGAGGATGGGAAGAGTAGAATCACATGTAGGACATACTCCATGATCCTTATCCCACTCCAGGACACAGTGCTTGAAGAAGTGATCCTGGCAGTTCTCTATTGGTCAGATTTTTAACTTTTGTTTATTTTCATTTTATTTGAGAGATCTTCCATTTGCTCTACAAATGTCCTCAATAGCCAAAGCTAGGCTTGGCCAAAGCTAGGAGCCCAGAATCCAATCCAGGTCTCCCACATGGGTGGCAAGGACCCAGGTAATTAAGCCATTACCTGCTGCCTTACAAAGTGCTCATCAGGAGGAGGCTAGATCGAATTGGAGGAAGGAGGACTTCAACCAGGCATTTGGATATGGAATGTGGGCATCTCCACTGGCAACTTAACCCTGTACCCACTACTGACCAGATTAATTTATTGATACATTCAGGCAAAAGAGAAGGGGGATCTTTTGTGTTGAAACCCACAGTGGATTTTGGAAGAATGACTACTTTGTGCTAGAAACAGAAAGTCTAAAAGTACTAGTCATGCCTCCTAGGGATATGAACTTACCACAATTCCATGCGCTGATTTTCTACACAATCCAAATGTGGTCAATTCTTCACCAAAAATAAAGCTCAATTTTGAGTTTTATAGATGTGAACACCTATCTGCTTTAATCACACTAAGCAAAAATTTTGAGATAAATTATCATGCATCAGAAAAATTACCCACTTTCAGTCCCAAAGAAAATATGAATTGCGAGCTTAAAAGGAGAACCTAGTCTTTAGTAATCTGCATTTTGCATTATTTTAAAAAATATAGCTTATGCATTCACTGGGAACAGAGAGGAAACCATACTGATTATTTTGTAGGCTATGAGAATTTTTTTAGATTATTTGTTTGTGTGAAAGGCAGAGTTACAGAAGGAGAGACAGAGATCTTCAGTTCGCTGGTTCACTCCCCAAATGGCTGCAATGACTAGGGCTGGGCCAGGCCAAAGCAAGAAGCCAGGAGCTTCTTCTAGGTCTACCATGTGGGTACAGGGCCTCAAGTACTTGGGCCAACCTTCACTGCCCTCCCAGGCAGTGAACTGGCTCGGAAATGGAGCAGCCAGGACTCAAATTGGGCACCCATATGGATTGCTGGCACTGCAGGCTGTGGCTTTATTTATTTATTTATTTATTCAACAGTAGAATTATAGACAGTGAGAGAGACAGAGACAGAGAGAAAGGCCTTCCTTCCATTGGTTCACTCCCCAAATGGCTGCCACGGCCAGCGCTGCGCAGATCCAAAGCCAGGAGCCAGGTACTTCTTCCTGGTCTCCCATGTGGGTGCAGGGCCCAAGCACTTGGGCCATCCTCCACTGCCCTCCTGGGCCACAGCAGAGAGCTGGACTGGAAGAGGAGCAACTGGGACTAGAACCCGGTGCCCATATGGGATGCCGGCGCCGTAGGCGGAGGATTAACCTAGTGAGCCATGGCTCTGGCCCCAAGGCTGTGGCTTTAACCCAGCTGCACCACAGTGCTGACACTGACTATGAGAATTACTGAAACTTCAGATATAATTATAAAATCAGCTTGCAATGTCAAAATAGAAATGATTTCTTAGTTAATTATGCCTAGAGATTGATTGGCCTGTAGATGATAATGTATGTTTTGTAATGTTAAACACAGATTGAGAGCATGTGTTCTTTTTTAATTAATTTAACTATTTGAAAGACAGAGTCTTCCATCCATCCATTGATTCACTCCCTGGCTGCAACAGCCGGGGCTGGGCATGGCTGAAAACAGGATCTAGGAGTTTCTTCCCGGTCTCCCACATGGGTGTAGGGGCCTAAGTGCTTGAGCCATCCTTAGCTGCTTTCCCAGGTACATTAGCAGGGAGCTGGATTAGAAGTGAAGTAGTCAGAACTTGAACCAGTGTCCAAAGGGGATGCTGGCACTGCAGGCAGAGGCTTAAACGTTACGCCACAGTGCCACCCCAAGAGAACATGTGTTCTGATGAGAAACAGGCTGAAGCCTGGAAATCTATGAAAGGTGAAATGATTCCACTGGGGATGATCATCAGGTAACTAGAAAATTATATTATCAAAATGTAAACTGAATGTGTCATACTCAGATGATTTCAAAGTTCCATTATGCTTAACAAAATAAGCACTGTTGTGATTGCTAGTGGTGATTTCATTAGCTGGGTTTATATTCTGCCTGTGGACAATTTGGATGAGAAAGAGTTCAGTCACATTATTCTATAATTCCAGTCGTGAACCTAGTTTTGTGCAGTTTTTCCTTAGTGTTTCCAAATCACAGGCCCTTCTGTAGATCCAGCTCTAAGTTTGATACTTGAAGGAACTGAAGGAATGTTGAAGTTTCAGTCCTCAGGAAATGTGGAATCCAGTATGGGATGAAGATTGATTTTAAATAGCAACACTGGGCCGGTGCCGTGGCTCAATAGGCTAATCCTCCACCTGTGGTGCTGGCACACCGGGTTCTAGTCCCGGTTGGGGTGCCAGATTCTGTCCTGGTTGCTCCTCTTCCAGTCCAGCTCTCTGCTGTGGCCCGGGAGTGCAGTGGAGGATGGCCCAAGTGCTTGGGCCCTGCACCCGCATGGGAGACCAGGAGGAAGCACCTGGCTCCTGGCTTCGGATCAGTGCAGTGCACCGGCCACAGCAGCCATTGGAGGGTGAACCAACGGCAAAGGAAGACCTTTCTCTCTGTGTGTCTCTCTCACTGTCCACTCTGCCTGTCAAAAACAAAATAAATAAATAAATAAATAGCGACACTGAATGAGGACTCCCAGCTCCAGCAGTGATTGTGGGGGTGCATCAGACTCACTGAAGGAGGGAGTACATTAAAATGCACAATCCTGGGCCTTCCTCAATGTCCCGACTCTGAATCTCTGAGGGTGGGCATCAATTCTGAAGGATACAAAAGTTTGAGAATGACTATGAGCTACACATGTTTATATTTTACTTGTTTCCTCCTTGATGCACAGTAGGGACTCTGTTGATGTTGGTATGGTGAATAAAGACCACGTAACAGCAGTTTACTGGGAGCAACCTACCTGTAAAAACAGAAGTTTAGAAAAGATTCTGTCAAGGCCAGCGCTGTGGCATAGCAGGTAAAGGGCCAGCACCCCATACGGGTGCCCTTTCAAGTGCCAACTGCTCCACTTCCAATCCAGCTCCCTGATAATGAGCCTGGGAAAGCAGCAGAAGATGGCCCAAGTGCTTGGGCCCCTGTACCCACGTGGGAGATGGAATAGAGTTCCTGGTTCCTCACTTCAGATTGCCCCAGCTCTGGCTATTGCGGTGATTTGAGGAGTAACCAATAGATGGAGGAGATACCTCTTTCTCTCTCTCTCTCTCTCTCTCTCTCTCTCTCTCTCTCTCTCTCTCTGCCTTTCAAATAAATCAATAAATCTTAGAGTTCTCTCTTTGCCCCTTCTTGCCTTGTTTGTGGCAGGGCAAGGTAACTGCTTGTTTGTTTGTTTAAGATTTATCGATTTATTTGAAAAGCAGAAATAGAAGGAGAGATCTTCCATCCTCTGATTCACTCCCCAGATCCCCTCAATGGCCGGGAATAGGCCAGACTGAAGCCAGCAGCCTCAATGGCCAGGGCTGGGCCAGACTGAAGCCAGCAGCCAGGAATTTCTTTGGGGTCTCCCACGTAGGTGCGGAGGCCAAGTACTTGGGCCGTCTTCGGCATTCCAAGGCACATTAGCAGGGAGGTGGATCAGAAGTGGAGCAACTGGGACTTGAACTGGTGCTCACAGGGGATGCTAGCACTGCAGGCAGAGTCTTAACTTTCTATACCACACTGCCAGCCCCATCTGCTTCATTTTAGAAGAATATTCCAACTGCTCTGCGTTTTGTTGTCCTGATTTATACAAAACATTCTATAAAGGACTCTATAAAGGAACATTAGTTTTGTAAGCTCATCTTTTTTTTTTTTAAGATTTATTTGAAAGGCAGAGTAACAGAGGCAGAGGCAGAGAGAGGAAAGTCTTCTGTCTGCTGGTTCACTCCCCAAATGGCCACAACAGATGGCCGGCACTGGCTGATCTGAAGCCTGGAGCCTCTTCCGGACCCCCCACACAAGTGCAGAGTCTCAAGGACTTGGGCCATCCTCTGCTGCTTTCCCAGGCCACAGCACAGAGCTGGATCGGAAGTGGAGCAGCCAGGACTTGAACCAGCACCCATACGGGATGATGGTACTGCAGGCGGCAGCTTTACCCACTATGCCACAGCACTGACCCCACTCACCTTTTTTTCTAAAATCACTCATTTGGAGGAAAGTCATGTGGGTGATTTCTTCAGAAATACTTTGGAAAGTTGGTGAACATCAAATAGAAAGGAAATGCGTGCCCCAGTGGCTTCCGCAGTCAGTCCCCTGCCCTCACTCACTGCTCTTCACTAATCTGCTTGGTTTCAGGAGGAAAGGTCTCCGTGGTCCTCCAGGCTGAAGAGATCTCGGAGCTGCTGCTAGAATCATCCACGTCTGCACTTGCCAAGGTGATAAGAGCCCACAGAGAGCGCAGCCAGGGAAAGTTGTGGTTTTAGTGTTAAAAATGGGGGAAATTTTTGACTTTTGGTTTGACAGTTTTGCAGATGCCTCTTCTGGGTAGTGTACATTCTCTAGATTCATGATTACTTTAAAACAAAATCTCTTTTGTTGTAGTTCCAGCTCTTACTTGGTCAGTTCACCTCACCCACACAAAACACCAAATGCCTCTGCTTCTTTGATTTTTTTTATTAAAAGGGTCCAGAATAGTTTCCTGGAGAAGAGATTGGTCAATAGAAAAACAGATATTATGGTAAAAGAGCTGTTCAAGTGTGCTCCCTGGATTACCCATCCTACCTTCTGCATCTTCCAACTGTACCTCTTGGACTATGATTTAAAAAAAAAAAAAGTTGAAGAATCTGAGAGGTCAACAGCTTAGCCTCTTTTTTGACTGTGAGGCAATGGGGAAAACTATCAGAAAAAAATGCTAATTTCTGTGGTTATCTGGAATTGACAAGGTGCTGGAGATGCTGCCCTGCTTGCTACTCTCTGGACATTCTAGGGGACCCCATGTGTCAGATTCCAGTCTCTAGACTGACCAGTTCACATGTGATAAGACCTTAGGTAAACAACTCCCAGGCATATTACATGGTCAGATGCCATCTAAACTATTTTACAATGGGTGATAACAACTATCAGTTGTGTACTCAGGAGAGTTGGGTATTGATTAGAAAAATGCTTGTCCTGCAGCAGCCTTTGAACTGGTCTTTCTGCCCTGTATGTGCTATCAGTGCTTCTGGGTAATCTAACAGCACAGATCTGATACATTCCCTGATAGAGGTCACACTCCCCTAAATAAGTACCAATCCCTCTGAGCTTTCCTGTGTGTGTGTGCATGTATGCACACCCACTGTACTTCCTGTCTTAGTGTCTGGTATGTTTGCTTCCCACTCTCCTGCACTCTCTAATTGATGTCTTTCGGACCTCCATCCTTTCACAAAGCTTCCAGAAAAATCCTACCGATTGTTAATGTCCATGTGAATTTGCATTCCTTTAGGAGGCCCACTTACTAATAATCCCTCTCTCAACTTAAGTACCCTTTCCCCATTTGTCAGCCCAGTGGTTCCCAAGCATTTGCCTGTATCATAACTTTGGGAGTAGTTAAGAACACAGACCAAAGCTGACCACCATGGGTTGAACCTGAGCCTTCCTAGGGTTCCAGGTTCCCAGATGAGTCTAATTCTCAACAAAGTTTGAGAATGACTGGTGTGAACTTTTTGTAACTTCTGACTTAGCTGCCTTTTCTTCATCTTAACTGTCACATTTACTATACCTTCCTATTAACTTGTATGCTCTGTGTATCTCATACATCTTTAAGTGAAACTCTCCAATTTATTTAACCTACGACAGTGACTTTCAGAAATCGGAATTCAATTATTGTGTATTGTACAGAACTGACACACAGAAGCAAGATCACAGAGGCTGAGTAGGGGAAACTTTGAGTGATAATTTCCAGCAGAGAGCGAGGGTGTAAGTCTTTAGCCAACACTGATAACTTCTTTGGGAAAGCAGTAGGGAGCACGTGGGTAATCAATTGTAAAGCACAGTGCTCCTGATTCTCACCAGATGCCATTATCCTCAGTCCTCCACGTGTTTTGACTGTGAATCTGTTGTTCTTTGAGCACATGCAGGCCAGTGATAGGGCAGAGGAGTAATCCTTAATAAGAGGGTGGATGGGCTTGTCAAGGACCGGGACCATAACGGCTGTGCTCTTGGCTAGTAGAATGGGCCAGGCCAGGGCTAACTGAGTGGGCTTCATATATGGCCTAAAATTAAAACAGAAACCAAAATATCAGTAGGGCCTGCAGAGATCACTATGGAGCCTGTGACAGCTGAGGGCTCAACTGCCCCCATCAGAGCAATGTGTGAGCCACGAGGATTATACCACCCAGGAACAGCCATTGCCTCCAACAATCTCCACGGGTGCTGCACTACACTGATGGGAACCAACCATTTCTGCATATTCATTCATTCACTTTCAGCCCTCTCAGCGTATACACTTAATTGAGTACTTTCTTTGTGCCAAGCCCTGGGCTGAGCACATAGTGTATTCCCAACAACACACAGGCAGCCCTCCACACACGCAAAGCTACACATATTCTCACTCCATTCCTGTGTTTTCTCCTGCCTCCTTCTCCCTTGGAGAATTCCATTTTGAACTAATCATTTTAGTAATAAGGAGGAAAACAGAAAAGGGTAACTCTGAGCACCTCTTTGTCTTGAAAATGCTTATGTTCTAATGGCCTGTTTATTTCTAGGACTCGATTGATTTCCTCTCTCTTGATTTGTCTTATGAATGCCAAAGTGAGACGAGTCTACCAGAGAAGCTGAGTGAATTGCAGGTAATGTGAGACCTTTTCATACTGGTGATTATGATTAAGTTTCCTGAGAGCATATTAGACATGTAACGCTTTGGCTAATGCATGAACTGGACTTGCACCCACAGTCAGAAGGCCTACTGAGGGGCATTTGGGGTTTCCATCGAAGGCATCCCGAGAAGCTTGGGCTGTCAGGCAGTCTTCCTGGAAAGGATAACGGGGCTATCTTGTGAAGGAAACGGTCACATGGACCTTCTGCTCTTTGGGAAGAAACCTGCTGAGAACTGAAATCCATTGTTCATTCTGAGTTATAAGAAGAATATTTGCCAGTGGTGGTGAGCTTTACCCAACAGCGTGATTTGATTTTTTACTCTTAAACATTGGTGAGATAACATTTATGTTGTTTATTTTACCATAATTTTTTAAAAATTTCACACCAAAGTCTGTTGATTCAATTCCAACTGTGGGGACCTTCCAGTAACCTCGGGAGTCTGCTTACCATACCCGTTATTGTTTTTCTCAAGTCTCATGTTGCTGGCCTGTCAGAGAGCTGTGCTGGAAGCCTCCTACCCAACTATCCCTTACACTTGGCTCTTGCTGTGTGACTTCCTTACTTAACTCCTTGCAGTCCCAACTATCTCCCATTTCCTTATGGGAAATAACTGACTATGCACAGTTGTTTCTCTTGCACCTTCCAAGTCCTCCTCATGATCCTGTGCATAACCCTGAAGAGCAGTCTTCTCTCAGGCCTCTCTGCAGATACCTGACCACCAGGATTCACTCATATAAGAACTCTTGGCTTTGTAGGTTGCAGCATGAAACCATTGTTCTCTCTTTTTAGTCCTGTGCCTATCAGGAGGCAGGCTGAGAAACCCCTATTCACAACCCTCAGTTTGGAGTCCCACCACCTCCACCACCAGGAGAATGGTTTATCCAAGGAACTATCCATTGAAAGGGCAAGTCAGTAATGCCAAGCAGTGACCCAGCTATATTGACGCTGAGGCAGGAGACTTGCAATGGATACACAAGCATCAATCCAGTTCCAATGTCTGTGCTTTCAGCCTCCAGTGTAGACACCACTGCTTTTCTTATCTACCAACAGTAGGATGATACAATCAAGGCCAACCAATGCATCCACAGGAACTCTGTCAATATAGTGCTTCATGCCAGTCACTGTGCAAGGAGTTTAGTCCACACATGGTTTCTACCCCACAACACGCTCCAAGGTTTAGGAAACTTAGCCAAGTACAGATTCTGAATAGTGAGTGTTGAGTTTGGGATTAGAACCAAGGTCTTCTCATTCTTGAACAATACTCTGCTTCTCAAAACAAAGATAAATCTAAACTGTGTAGGTGCATTATGACAGGTGTAACATTTTTAAATTATAAATGATGTTAGTTGTTTTTGTAAACACCTTCTCACCTGAATCTGAACTTACGTGCAACCCAGAGCCTGAACTTGTGGGCTTGTGGCCAAGATTTCTGGGCCTTAAAAATGCTGTCTTCCAGGTCAGCTTATACCCATGCTGACTAAATCTACCTGTTGTCTTCCATGAGGAATTCAACCAGAGCATATTGCTAAACTAAGGGGTTCAGACACTGCTCATGTTCTAAAACCATCTAGGTCACACAGATGCAGCAGGCCTTTGAGAAGCAGGCAGCAGAACTGGCACCATTTATTCTTGAGGATGTGGTCCGGAGTGTTCTCATTTTATGTCACAACATTGTCAAGATTCTGCTCCCACCAGTGTCTGAACAATGCTGTGAAGCCTCAGTCCACAGCCAGCCAGCCACCTAGTAAAACTTTCCATTTTAAAACAGCCATTTATTAGGATTAAATGCCAGGCAGTTGTTCTTGGTCCTTTTGTTTCCTTGATAGGAATTCAGTTCCACCCGTTGCACCTGACAGCTCAGCTGCAGCTCAAAGATTCAGAGTGACAAGTGGCAACAGCTGTGGTACATACCAGGCAGCATTTCCCAAGCATGGTTACCACACGCAGGACAGGAGGCATCAGCATCTCATATGGGCGCCGATTCTAGTCCCAGCTGCTCCACTTCTGATCCAGCTCTCTGCTGTGGCCTGGGAAAGCAGTAGAAGATGGCCCAAATCTCTGGGCCCCTGCACCTGCATGGGAAGCCCGGAGGAAGCTCCTAGTTCCTGGCTTTGGATCGGCGCAGTACCAGCCATTGTGGCCATCTGGGGAGTGAACCAGTAGATGGAAAACCTCTCTCTCTGTCTCTATTCTCTCTGTAACTCTGTCTTTCAAAAAATAAAAATATATTTAAAAAATAAATGTAATCCTGACAACTCCTTTAACTTCTTGTTATGGAAAATTTCAGATACATCCAAAAGTAGAAAAGTAGAATGAACCTCTGTGAAGCTATTTACAGCTTCCAAAGCTGTTGGCCCAAGGTTGGTGTTGTCTGAACTACACCCCTCTCTCCTCACTCCCTGTTGGGATAATCTTGAAGCAGACCTCAGATGCCCATAAATAGCATACTAGTGGCATCTTAATTAATCTTCTTGATTAACGCTGGTTCCTGCTGTGAGTGAATGGCCTTGTTCCTGATCCTAATGTAGTCCTGGCTTGAAGAGCTGCCTCCTAGGCCTGTGATGAAGGACTAACTGGGGGTGGTCCTTCGGTGAGGATCGTGGCCCGTGTCATTGAAAGTGTAGCTCATTTTGGAGTATGCACTGAATTAGCTGAGATGGCTAACGATCATTTACAAAGCAAGAATGAGTGTTGGTAGCTTTTCTTCTTGGAACTTTGTACATTTTCAGAAGGTACTTCCTAGGCAGTTTGGGTTTACTTGTTGGTCCTTATCTTTCTCAGACCATTGAGCCAAAAGTGAAAGTTTTCATCTTCACTCTGAGACTCCAGGACTGCCCCTCCTCCAGGAAGAGCCCAGCCAGCCTGTTCTTCAGTCTTCTCGAAGGTGAGTGGAAGACTGGGGAGAGGTTCTGAGTGACATTTGGCACACTGGTTTGGTGGGTAGCAGTCTCAAAGTCTGAGGTTTCTAAGGGAGGAGGCTGGTCCGGAGGCACCTCCCATGCACCAGGTGTCTCCTGCCTTCCTGTTGATGCTGCCTTGCAGCAAGCACCCCCTGACCCAAGAAAGAGGAGAGCTTCTATGCAGGTATGCCCAGGATGCTTCATACAGAGACAAGCCGTCAGGCTCGGGTGTGAGTTGTAAGCGGGCAGCCGATCTCTACTTTTATATCCCCTTCAGTTACCTCTCCCTACAAGGTCCCTCATTTCTGCCCCTCCTGGCAGGGTTGCCTGGTGCTTCTCTGTCTTCAGCCAGCGCCATCTGCTTCCCCTTGATCCACATCCTCATTACCTTAACCCTGGCAAACCTCTGACCAAGATGCTAAGAACCTTCAGGTCTGGACTCACAGCTCAAAAACCATCTTCTCATTGTCTCTTCATTCAGATTATTCTTGAGAGTGAATGTGATTGGTTGATTGTGGATCAGGAGGCTGCTCTGGTCCAGTCAGGGGAGGAGGGGGCTGTTAAGGTACTGAGGCTGGAGGCCACTGGCGGCTCTGCAGAAAGGGGTTAGAGGGTCACAGGCCGAGGGCTGATGTTCAGTCCTGTCACCCCATAGTTAGACCATAGGAGAAATCCACAGTGTTCTTTTTTATCCTGTAGGCCCCCCTGGTACTGGGTAGCACCAAAGTCTTCCTGGCCCTTATCCACAGACCCCACTGAACAACTCTCACCCTAACTCACCTATGATAGCGTAACCAGTTCTCTCTCTTTAAAAAAAAAAAAAAAAAAAAAAAAAAAAAAAAAGTTTATTTATTTATTTGAAAGGCAAAGTTAGAGAGAGAAGGAGAGAGAAAGAGAGACTCTCTTTCATTCACTGGTTCACTTCTCAAATGGCCTGCCACAATGGCCAGAACTAGGCCAATCTGAAGCCAGGAGGCAGGAGCTTCTTCTGGGTCTCCCACGTGGGTGCAGGGGCCCAAGGACTTGGGCCATCTTCTGTTTTGCCAGGCCATGGCAGAGAGCTGGATCAGCAATGGAGCAGCCAGGACTCAAACCAGCACCAATATGGGATGCCAGCACTGCAGGCAGCAGCATTATCCCCTATGCCACAGTGCCAGCCCCACCAGTTCTCTTATTAAATTCCACTGCTTTTTCTGTGGGTCAAATCATTACTTTTAGGATTGTGCATATTTTATCCCAAATGTTTGAAAACATCCACTCTTTTCTAACATTTCAGTTCTTCTAAGTCAATTGTCCTCCAAGTTGTGTCCACCAGTATCACCCACAATGTCAGCATCACCTGGGAACTTGTTGGAAATACATCTTCCAGCCAGCGCCACGGCTCACTAGGCTAATCCTCCACCTGCGGTGCCAGCACACTGGGTTCTAGTCCTGGTCAGGGCACCAGATTCTGTCCCAGTTGCTCCTCTTCCAGTCCAGCTATCTGCTGGGAGTGCAGTGGAGGATGGCCCAAGTGCTTGGGCCCTGCACCCCATGGGAGACCAGGAGAAGCACCTGACTCCTGGCTTTGGATCAGCACGGTGCACCAGCCACAGTGCAACAGCAGCGGCAGCCATTGAGGGGTGAACCAATGGAGAAAGGAAGACCTTTCTCTATGTCTCTCTCTCTCTCTCTCTCTCTCTCTCACTGTCCACTCTGCCTGTCAAAAAAAAAAAAAAAAAAAGAAAGAAAGAAAGAAAATGCATCTTCCTTGGCCCCACCACACACCTGCTACATCAGAGACTCAAGGTGGGCCCCCAAGCCTGTATTAGCACAAGTTCTGTGGGTGATGTTGATTTATGCTGAAGTGTGAGACCCACTGTTTGAAGTTATATGAAGGAGAAATCACTTCTGACATTTTAAACACTTGGCCCTCGGATATTCCAGAGGTTCTTGGAGCCATTGCTTGGCATTTGGTTGTGTTGTGTGAATGAGGGAATTTGTTGATTCTCGATGTGTATATTCTTGGTCAGGCTTCAGGTTAATCAAGCTTCTTCTCTTACAGCCATAAATAAAGACCAAGTGCTCACTCTTGGGTTTGATGTTAATGCGTTTCTGAGCTGTTCATCAACTTCCAAGAAAAGGTAATGTTAGCTCTCAGTAACTGATGTTGGTGCAATACTCTGCTGTTCTTGCACATGTGCAATCTCGTGGGACTGGTGTCACTGACTCTTGGGCCAGTGGATTTATTATAGCCACTCAATAGAATAGAGAAATGAAGGCTCAGAGAGAAAACAGGGAGAATCTGTCTCTCACTGAGTTCTACTCTGGGGCTCACACAATCTGGCTTTCTCAACTTTTCATTCACCCAGCTGCATACAACTAGCAGAGCTGGGACTTGAATCCATGACTTCTGGCTTAAGAGTCTATTAGAGTGGGGCCAGCGTTATGGCATAGCAGGTACAGCTGCTGCCTGCAGTGCCAGCATCCCATATGGGCGCCAGAAGTCTGGGCTGCTCCACTTCCAATCCAACTCTCTGCTATGGCCTGGGAAAGCAGAGAAGGATGTCTCAAGTCCTTGGGCCCCTGCACCCATGTGGGAGACCCGGAAGAAGCTACAGGCTCCTGTCTTCAAATCAGCACAGCTCCAGCAATTGCAGCTATTTGGGGAATGAACCTGCAATGGAAGACTTTCTCTCTCTCTCTCTCTCTCTCTCTCTCTCTCTCTCTGCCTCTGCCTCTCTGTAACTCTCTTTCAAATAAATAAATAAATCTTTAGAAAAAAAAAAGGGGGATTCTGTTAGAGTGGGATAGGCATTTGGCTCCATGGTCAAATTGCCTCTTGTGACAACTACATGCCATATTGGAGTTCCAGGGTTTGAGTCTGAGCCTGCTTCCAATTCTAGCTTCCTGCTAATACTACCCTAAGAGGCAGCAGATGTTCCTTCAAGTACTTGTGTCCCTGCCACCCACATGGGAGACCCTAGTTGAGTTCCTGACTCTTGGTTTCAGCTTGCCCCAACCCTGGCTGTTGTAGGCATTTAGAGAGTGAAGCAGTAGATGGAAGAGTGATACGTTTCTCACTTTCTCTCTTTCCCCTCATCTTTTAAATAAATAAAAATTAAAGGTGTCTTTGGAGGTGTGAGCATGTGAAAGAAAGATGCTCCTGCAGTGTGAGCATTCAGTGAAAGGCCAGCTTAGAGCTAGATGGGACCCCCCCCCCACTGAAGTCACGTGACAGGAGTTCCTGCACTTTTTTTTTTTTTTTTAATTTGAGAGGCAGAGTTACAGAGAGAGAGTAGGGGAGAGACACAGAGAAAAATCTTCCATCTGCTGGTTTACTCCCCAAATGGCCACAATGGCCAGGGCTGGACAGACTGAAGGCAGGAGCTTCTTCTGGGTCTTCCACGTGTGTGCAAGGGTCTAAGCACTTGGACCATCTTCTGCTGCTTTCCCAGGTACATTAGTGGGAGCTGGATTGGAAGTGGAGCAGCCAGGTATTGAACCAGCGTCCCGATGGGATGCTGGAATTGCAGCCAGCAGCTTTACCCAGTATGCCACAGCACTAGTCCCTCTCTGCACATCTTTTAAAAAAAAATGATTTATTTGTTTGCTTGAAAGAATCGGAGAGACACAGGTCTTCAGCCTGCTGGTTCATTCCCCATGTGGCGACAACGGTCAGGGCTGAGCCAGGCTGAAGCTACGAGCTAGGAGCTTAATCCAGGTCTCCCAGTTGGGTGACAGGGGCCCAAGTACTTGGCCATCCTCTGCTGCTTTTCCCAGGCTTTTAGCAGGAAGCTGGTGAGTGTTTAGATGCTGGCATCATAGGCTGTGGCTTTACTTGCTACACCACAACACCAGCCCCAAGTTTTGCGCTTTCGATGAGACATGTCATCCCTTGAGAGAGAAGAGAGGAAAGCCAGCTGCTGCAGAATATTCACTGGAAATCGGTCTTGGGACAGATATTAATCAGCAGTGAGCTGCAAATAATTTCTTACTGAATGATAGAGTTCCAAAGTTTGTAAATGTTACACTTTTTAAAAATCAGAGCCTATTTGAGGTTATCTGAATATTGTAGCAATCTTAAGCACCCAGATCCTAAAACGCTTCTCAACTGGGCAAGTAAAGGGTGATATGGTTTCCCAGAACTTTATACCACAGGGATGTGTTCCACACGTGAACGTTACACAGCAAGCATTAAGGAATGGCAAATGCTGGAGACAATCACTGGGCTTCCAGACCCCCAGCTGGAGCTCTCCTAACACGCACCTCTGAAGCATAGCAACATCAATGCCACCACCTCCTGTCCCTGTCCTCTTAAGGTAGTTGTTCTGTTCTGAGCTGTGACCTCCCTCTCTCTTTCCTCTACTCTCTTCCAGTCAGCAGACTCAGGGCCGCTGCTGGACTTCAGGCTGTGCCCTGGGAGTGCAAGCAGAGCAGTGAACACAGGTGGAGCTGCTCCCTGACCACACATGGGGCCAGCCGAGGGTGCTGGGCTGTGTCCCCAGGAAAGAAACTCAAAGGCCAAACAAAATGGGTTTCCTGGGAGTCCAGTGATTGCAAAGCACAAGTGGCACCAGCCCTGAGTTTCTCTCTTCCACCCTGACCCGGGTACTTCACCAGGCCCACTTGTCTTACCTTGAAATTGACACCAGGGGCCCTTACTCGGGTGGATGTGGAACAGGGAGAAGGGTTTTAGAGAGAGCTAACGTAGATTTCTCCCTCGAGAAGTTTGACCCCTGCAGGTGAGACAGACTCAAATGACTGTCACACCAGAGAGTGACAGGAGACACACAGCACTGGGCCGCAGAGGAGGAAGAGAACGTTGTGTGGAGCGCTGTGAGGCTGCAGGAGAGGGACTTAGAAGCCATGGGCATCGGGCGTGAGGCTTTCTTTGGGAAATCTCCCCCCAGGTTAGGCAGACCCTGGATTCCCCACACCAACGTCTGCGTGGCAGGTCCTCCTGCACCCAGAGGTGTTGATTTCTCTCCTCAGAGCTCGTCTCATCCGAGCCAGAAGGACAGAGTCAGAGTCTGGAGGTTTGGGTCAGTGAGGTTACGAGCAGCTGGGGCTGAGCACCAGGGTGGCACACACTCCCCTGTCTGGACTCCAGGGCGATGAGAATGTTTGGGATGAGCCACACCATAGATGGTTATCTCCCCTTGGGCAGTTAGTCTGAGTAGACAGAGGGCTGAGGTCTGAAAGGCTCCCTTGCAGACTTTGCTCCTTGGGAGGGAGGCCTTCTGTAGTGGCCCTGTTGCTTCTGCCATTTCTGCACTCGGGGCAACTTGATATGTACATAACTCCCTTTCCATACAATGGCCTACAGACAAGGAAGATGCTCTTGTGCTAAGCCTCATTTTCAACTTGGGTGTTAACATCTCTTGGCCAATACACCCACTTCTGCCAACTTTTGCTCAAGGCTGCCCTCTGCTGGTGTCATTCACAGCACACTGTGGTACAGTGTTTGCATGCAGAACATGACTTTTAAAAAAATTAGTTGTATAATTTTTGTTTTATTTGAAAGGCAAATACAAAGAGTTCTTCTATCCACTGCTTAATTCCTCAGATACCCACAATAACCAGGGCTGCACAAAATGACTGCCCCAGGACATGACTTACTAGTTGTGAAATTAATTTAGAGACTAGCAACCAAAATTTCTCCCTCCCCTTGAGAAAAAGGAAAGAAGGAAAGAAAAAAGGAATGGGAGAGCAAGAGGAACAGACTATAATGAAACAGAAAAATTGCATATAAGTTTAGTACTTTTCTGTAGTACTTCATTTCAAATATATGTACTTGTATATACATAAACACAAGTATCATCAAATCTATACAAATACGTGATGATCCAGCTTCCTGCTAATGGCCTGGGAAAAGCAGCAGAAGATGGCCAAAGTACTTGCATCTGTGTGGGAGAACTAGAAGAAGCTCCTAGCTCCTGGCTTTGGCCTGGCCCAGCCCTAGCTGTTGAGGCCATTTGGAGAGTGAACCAGTGGATGAAAGATCTATTGATGCTCTTCCCCTCCTCTTCTCCCCCTCCCCCCATCTCCCTTCCTCCCCACCCCCCATTTTGTCCTCCTCTCTTTTTCTGTAACTCCGACTTTCAAACAAAAAAAGATCTTGAAGAAGGGGAAGGGGAAAGGCAGAGAGAGGCAGACATCTCTCATTCCCTGATTAACTCTCCAAATGGCCCACACTGGCCAGGGCTGGGATAGGCCAAAGCCAGGATCCCAGAACTCCATGGGTCTCCCATGTGGGTGGCAGGAACCCAAGTATTTGAGCCTGGAGAACGGAGCTAGACAAAACCAGGCACTCCAGTACGTGATGTGGGCATCCCACATGTTGGTATAATTGCTGTTCCAAACACCTGGCCCTGAAATCATCATTAGTAGCTGTATTTTGTACACAATACATAAAAAAGAAATTAAACTGTGGCTCCAGCAACTGAAGATTGTATTCAAGGACAATCTAATACGGAGAACAGCAAGCACTGTTACTGTTGTACTCATGCAAGAGCTGCAACACAAATAGGGGTAATAGTTATGATATTTCCACTGCCAGTCATGACTTTGTAAGATATGTTTTTTGACTCAGTGTTTCTGGAATCTTTACTCATTAATGATAATGCCACTGTCTGTCACTGTGGGGGCATTTGTAACCCCCAGGGCATTAATCACTATGTCCCTTTATGTCTCTTCCATCCACAGCATATCTTGCTTTCTGACTGACAGCCTGGCCCTTCAGACAGACCATGAGAGAGCTGCCAGGAACTCAGCCCCTGCGTCGGCCTACCAGAGAGTCTGGGAAATGTTTGCTCACCAGCCCAGGGCAGAAAGGGATGCATTCCTGCAGGATGCTTTTCCCCAAGGCTTCCTGTGGGGCGTCTCCACGGGAGCCTTTAACGTGGAAGGAGGCTGGGCTGAGGGCGGAAGAGGACCCAGTGTCTGGGATCAGTTTGGGCATCTAAAAGCTGCCCAGGGCCAGGCGACACCGGAGGTGGCCAGTGACAGCTACTACAAGTGGGCCTCTGACGTGGCCCTGCTTCGCGGCCTCAGGGCTCAGGTGTACAAGTTCTCCATCTCCTGGTCCCGGATCTTCCCCATGGGGCGCGGGAGCAGCCCTAGCCCCCAGGGCGTCGCCTACTATAACAAGCTGATCGACAGCCTGCTGGACTCCCACATTGAGCCCATGGCCACGCTTTTCCACTGGGACCTGCCTCAGGCCCTACAGGATGAGGGAGGGTGGCAGAATGAGAGCGTGGTGGATGCCTTTGTGGACTACGCAGCCTTCTGCTTCTCTGCGTTCGGGAACCGTGTGAAGCTGTGGGTGACCTTCCATGAGCCATGGGTGATGAGCTACGCGGGTTATGGCACCGGCCAGCACGCACCAGGCATCTCAGACCCAGGGATCGCCTCATTTCAGGTATTCCCATCTCTGCATCTCCTACTGATCCAAGCAGAAGGGGTATTTGACTGTAAGAAAGCCATATTATCTGTCTCCTTCCCATCAGCAAATACTTACTTTTTGATCATTAATCAGAGGGAGGAAATGAACCACAAATTGTGGTCACATTACTTTGGAAACCATGCTAGCCTTAAACACAACATTTTTTTTTTTAATTTATTTATAGGGACCAACACTGCAATATCAGTTGGAGCTGCTGCCTTCAATGCCGGCATCCCATATGGGCACCAGTTTGAGACCTGGCTGCTCCACTTCCGACCCAGCTCTCTGCTATGGCCTGGGAAAGCAGTAGAAGATGGTCCAAGTGCTTAGGCCCCTGCACCCATGTGGAAGCTCCAGGCTCCTGGCTTCAAACCAGCCCAGTTCCAGCCATTGCAGCAGTCTGGGGAATGGGCCAGCAGATGGAAGATCTCCCTCTCTCCCCCTCTCTCTCCTCTATCCCTCCCTCCCTCTGGCCTCTACTTCTTTGTAACTCTGCATTTCAAATAAATAAATGAATCTTTAAGAAAAAATATTTATTTGAAAAGTACAGAGAGGGAGAGACAGAAAGAGATTGTTGATCTGCTGGTTCACTCCCCAAATTATTTCAGCAGCTGGAGCTGGGCCAGGATGAAGCCAGGGACCCAGAACTCTATATCCATGTCCTTTACGTGGGTGAGGGCCCCAAGGACTTGGGCCATCTTCTGCTGTTTTCCCAGGTACATTATCAGGGAGCAGGTTTAGAAATTGAAAAGCTCAAACTTGAAAAAGTACCCCTATGGAATGCAGGCTTTGCAGGTAGCAGCTTAAATCCCTGCACCAGAAAGCCAATAGTTGAAAAATAATTTTTTTAAAGATTTTATTTACTTATTTGAGAGAGCTACAGTCAGAGGGAGAACAAAGGTCTTCCTTCTGCTGGTTCACTCCCCAAATGGCCGCAACAGCTGGAGCTGCACTAATCCGAAGCCAGGAGACAGGAGCTTCTTCCAGCTCTGCAATGCAGGTGCAGGGACCCAAGGACTTACGCCATCTTTAACTGCTTTCCTAGGCCATTGCAGGGATTTGGATATGAAGAGGAGCAGCTGGGAGTAGAACTGGAGTCCATATGGGATGCCCATGCTGCAGGCCAGGGCTTTAACCTGCTGTACAGCACAGGCCCCAAAAGACAATTCTTTATTATTTGAAAGGCAGTTACAGAGAGGCAGAGACACAGAGAGAGATGTCTTCCATCTGCTGGTTCACTCACCAGTTGGCCACAACAGCCAGAGCTGCGCTGATCTGAAGCCAGGAGCCTGGAGCTCCTTCCGGGTCTCCCACATGGGTGCAGGGGCCCAAGGACTTGGGCCATCTTCTACTGCTTTTCCAGGCCATAACAGAGAGCTGGATTGGAAGAAGAGCAGCTGGTACTTGAACTGGCACCCATATGGGATGCTGGCTCTGCAGACCAGGGCTTTAACCCACTGCACCACAGTGCACTAAAAGATGAGGGCACTGATTCTCAAAGGGGATACACAATGTGATCACAGCAGCATCACTAGCAGCTTGCCGGATAGAAGAAGCCATGCTGTGAGCCTGAGACTTCTTCACTCTGAAGTGAGATTCCCAAGTCAGCTAGGACTCTTAGTGACAAGTGACAAAACAGTCTTTTTTTTTTTTTTTTTTTTTTTTTTTTTTTTTTTTTTGACAGGCAGAGTGGACAGTGAGAGAGAGAGACAGAGAGAAAGGTCTTCCTTTGCCGTTGGTTCACCCTCCAATGGCCGCCGCGGCCGGCGCGCTGCGGCCGGCGCACCGCACCGATCCGATGGCAGGAGCCAGGAGCCAGGTGCTTTTCCTGGTCTCCCATGGGGTGCAGGGCCCAAGCACCTGGGCCATCCTCCACTGCACTCCCGGGCCACAGCAGAGGGCTGGCCTGGAAGAGGGGCAACCGGGACAGAATCCGGCGCCCCGACCGGGACTAGAACCCGGTGTGCCGGCGCCGCTAGGCGGAGGATTAGCCTAGTGAGCCGCGGCGCCGGCCTGACAAAACAGTCTTAACTGACTTCAGCAATCAGGGAACTTATTATTTTAGGAAACTGAAAACTCTTGGTTTTAGCTTGCTTGGGGTGGTGTTTCATCAGAGCAAAGGTAATGTCACCAGGACCCGAACAGTGTTGAGCTCTCCTCTCTTGTTCCCCTCATTGACATTGACCTTGCTTTCATAGTTCAAGAGCAGCACGAAAGAAATTGGGTCTCTTCCTAACATTCATCGCACATCTCCCTTTGTCTCTTAACTCTGAGCAGGCCGTATGCCTGTGCCTTAGTTCATCACTGGTTCTTGGCCATATGCTGACTGGTTTGTGTGAACATCCAGCACTCTTTCCCTCAACACCCTGGCTGAGAGGTGGGGCAGGAGCAGAGAGGAGAAGTTGGTTTTCCAGAGGATGGTCAGGACCTTGCTTGAGCAGGAAAAGAATGCCATTCTGAAGACAAAATTTAAAATGGCTTAGTCTGGGGCTTCTAGGTCCCCTCCTCTTTTCTTCAGAGTCTCCTAGAAAACCCATCAGCTTTTGCTTGCAACATCCTTCAAGATAGACACATCAGCCGGCGCCATGGCTCAATAGGCTAATCCTCTGCCTTGCGGCGCTGGCACACCAGGTTCTAGTCCCGGTCAGGGCACTGGATTCTGTCCCAGTTGCCCCTCTTCCAGGCCAGCTCTCTGCTGTGGCCTAGGAGTGCAGTGGAGGATGGCCCAAGTGCTTGGACCCTGCACCCCATGGGAGACCAGGAGAAGCACCTGGCTCCTGCCTTTGGATCAGCGCGGTGCGCCGGCCATGGCGGCCATTGGAGGGTGAACCAATGGAAAAGGAAGACCTTTCTCTCTGTCTCTCTCTCACTGTCCACTCTGCCTATCGAAAAAAAAAAAAAAGGATAGACACATTAGTGTGGTTCCCTGTCACATCTGGAGTTCTGTTCTAAAATTTGAGTGCTTCCTGCACTCCATGCTGGGTGTTAAGAAGAGAAACTCAGCTATGCCCTTGATGTGTTGCAAACTTTTAGGGGAGGTGATACTTATGCAAGTCATACAATTAGAGCACAACTCAAAATATCCATTGTTAGGGCAAGCGGAATGCCATGAAAAAATGATTCAGTGCCAGCACTGTGGTACGGTGGGCTAAGCCTCCACCTGAGGCACCAACATCTCATATGGGTGCCAGTTCTATTCCTGGCTGCTCCTTTTCTGATCCAGCTCTCTGCTATGGCCCTTGAAAGCAGTAGAGTATAGCCCAATTGCTTTGGTCTGCAGACAGCTACCTACGTGTTGTGTCCTCATATGGTAGGGTGGGGAGAAGGGAGAAACAGATGAGCAGAGTTCTCTGGTGTCTGTTCTTACAAGAGCACTGACCATTGTGAGCGATACAGCCTCGTGAACTCATCTAGAGCTAATTACTTCCCAGGTACCAGCACATTGGACGTTAGGGCTTTATATGAATTTTGAGGTAGCATATGATTCAGTTCATAGCAACTATTTTTTTAAAAAAAGATTTCTTTATTTATTTGAAAGGTAGAATCACAGAAAGGGAGAGGGAAAAGAAGAGACAGATGGAAAGAAATCTTCCTTATGCTGGTTCACTCCTCAAATAGCCACAACATCCAAGGATGGCCCAGACTGAAGCCAGGAACCAGGAACTTCATCTAGATCTCCCACATGAGTGCAAGGGACTAAGCACTTGGGTCATATGTTGCTGCTTTTCCAGGCACATTAACCCAGAACTGTATTAGAAGTGGAATAGCCAAGAATCAAACTGATGCCTATGTGGGATGTCAGCACTGCAGGTTGCCCCTCAACCTGCTATGCCACAGTGCCAGCCCCGCATAGCAACCATTTAAGGAAAAATTTTGAGGAAACAATTTCTGTCATTATTCTACCAGTGTTTCTTTCTGGGCTAGGCTTCTCTGAGTTCATGGCACTGTCACAGTACACCTCAGTTTAGTTCTCTTTGTTTAGTTTACATCATAAAATTAGCACTTTTCCACAATATTACATTGTGACAGTGACCATTTATGATGGTCATCTAACATTCCATTGAGCTCCCAATCTGACACTGACAAGTGTAGAAGGGAAGCATTCCTGACTTTTGGAAAGGTGCACAGTTTGCCATTGAGTGTAGAACCTGGTTAAGTACTTAGATTTGGTGCATGAGAAGCAGCCTAGAGTTTCAGTCTATAGGGCATATTTTGATATGAAATTCTTCAAAAGTCAGTGTCATCATATTTAGGTAATTAAAAGGAAAAAGGAAAGAGAGCTAAGATCCAGTAAGGTTGCCCCTGCACTCTAGGTTTCTGCTTGGTACAGTCCATACTCTAATTATGTAATCCCTCATCGGCAGCTGCTTGCAGACAAGGAAGGGGAAGTTAAGAGATCAGATGTTCTGAGTTTGTAAAGCATGTTAGTGGCAAAGACAGGCTTTAAATCTAGGCTTGTTAAATTTCTGGATAGATCTCTTTTACCTGCATTTTCCCATGATGCTCCAACAAGGGAAGCTGTTGATTTGTAAGATCATGAGGTAGGGGCCAGTGCTGTGGCACAGTAGTCTAAATTTTGGCCCTGTGGCTCCAACATCCTATATGGGTGCCGGTTGATGTCCTGGCTGTTTCCTCTTCCAATCCAGCTCTCTGCTATGGCCTGGGAAATCAGTAGAAGATGGCCCACGGGTTTGGGCCCCTGCACCCACTGTAGAAGCTCCTGGCTTCAGATTGGCCCAGCTCCAGCCATTGGAGCCATTTGAGAAGTGAACTAGCAGATGGAAGACCTTTCTTTCTGTCTTTCCCTCTGTCTGTCTGTAACTCTACCTCTCAAGTAAATAAATAAATCTTAAAAATAAAAAAGACCATGAGGTAAGTCTATGAAGAAATTTCTGGTTATGATTTTTCTTCCATATTTCAATCAGTAGAAATTAGGATAAGTGGGCAAGAAAGAGTAGGCCTCTCCCTTGTATATTACTTAAAATATTCCTGTCCATGAACTAACTTGTTGGAAATTACTTAATAAGGACAGAGGCAGAACTGCATTGTGGGTGACAATAGCAGATCTGGAATCAGACTGCCTGGATTTTATATTCTCACTTTACTTATAACTATGAGCTTTGTAAAGTTTTAACACATTTCTGGGTCGTGTTCCCTCATCTGTAAAGTGTAAATAATAATTGTAATTTCCACATGAGGTGGTTGTGAGGATAAAAGAATTTACTGAGCAGTAGGTGCTCAGTATGTTAGTCGTTGTTAATATGGTTGTTTTTGCTTTGTTGATGGTGTTGACTTTGTTGATGATGCTGATGTTGAATTGCTGACATTGTCGTCAACAGTGTTGTTGATTTATTGATATTGCTGACAGTTAATATTACTGACATTGCCATTGACTAGTTGTGTTATATATTAACGTTAGCTGTCGCAAAGCACACCGGACACCGGAGTAAGGGAAAGGGTTTATTGGGGAACACCCTACAGACCGGAGTGAAGGGGCGGCGAAGGAAAAAGAGAGAGAAAGAGAATGTAAGAGAGAAATAGAGAGGAGAGGAGCTAGCAAGGAGAGAAGAGAGCAGAGAGCAGGAGAGGGGAGCTAAGAGAGAAGAACCGAGAGCCAAGAGAGCACGTGTTCAGGAACAGGCCCTTTTAAAACTTCGCCTGAGGGCAGGCAGGGAAGCAGGAGCAGCAAATCCCATTAGGATGGGGGTGGAGCCTGGCTCATGTAGCTGGGCCATGCGGCCACCTGGCTACAACTGCACCAGTTTCCTAACAAGTTGATGTTGGTAGTGATATTGATGTTCACTTGTTGACATCAATCATAAGTTATTGATGGTGTAGACTTAGTGAACTTTTTTTTTTTTTTTTACTTAGTGATCTTGTTAACTGTCTCACTTGTCGGGTAGTTGACTGACTGACATTATTATTGAATTGTTGCTGTCATTGACTTGTTGATGACTTGATAATATTAGTTTTGATACTGACTTTGTTGGCCTGTGGATATTGTTGACATTGGTGTTCGCTTGATAACCTTGTTGTTGTTAACTTGTTATTGGCTTTTTAGTCTTGCTGTTGTCCTTGCTGTTGTTACTAAGCACTGTTTTCCTTCATTCTTCCCCACAAGGTGGCTCACTTGGTCCTCAAGGCCCACGCCAGGACTTGGCACCACTACAACAGCCACCATCGCCCACAGCAGCAGGGCCGTGTGGGCATTGTGCTGAACTCAGACTGGGCAGAACCCCTGTCTCCAGAGCGACCTGAGGACCTTGCAGCCTCTGAGCGCTTCTTGCACTTCATGCTGGGCTGGTTTGCACACCCCATCTTTGTGGATGGGGACTACCCGGCCACCATGAAGGCTCAGATCCAGCAAAGGAATGAACAGTGCCCTAGTCCTGTCGCACAGCTCCCGGAGTTCACCGACACAGAGAAGCAGCTCTTAAAAGGCTCTGCTGATTTTCTGGGTTTGTCTCATTACACGTCGCGCCTCATCAGCAAGGCCCCAGAAGACAGCTGCATCCCCAGCTATGATACCATCGGAGGCTTCTCCCAACACACGGACCCTGCATGGCCCCAGACTTCGTCTCCTTGGATTCGTGTGGTGCCCTGGGGTATAAGGAGACTGTTGCAGTTTGTATCCTTGGAATACACAAAAGGAAAAGTTCCAATCTACCTGGCTGGGAATGGCATGCCCATAGGGGAGAGTGAAAATCTCCTCAATGATTCCTTGAGAGTAGACTACTTCAATCAGTACATCAATGAGGTGCTCAAGGGTAAGAACAGTGCATCTGCTGGTGATTGGAAGGTGGGTGGTACTTCTCCTCCAAGTCTTCAGAGATTTGTTTAGTGGGAAATGAAGACAAAAAGACAACATTAGCATTAATAGTGGGGAGTTCCTTACCTGATCTTCCTAATTTTCTTTTCCAAAGGTTCTTGTCCTTGATTTCATGTTTGTATTCCCTAGAATATCTTTTGTCTACATCTGCTCATCTAAGTCCTATCCAGCCATCAAGCTTCATCATTGTTCAGTTAATTTATTTAGAAAATATTTATTGGTTGCCTATTTTCCATGCATTGTGCAAAACTATGGGGGTACAATATTCAAACAATACTCAAATAGTATTCTTTTACATAGGGAACTAGTCTACAAAACATGAGATTTGAAATATAGAGTGATACAGACCTACAGTTTGACACTAGGTTACTTAGCAAGGGACTCCATCCCTCATTGCTCTAGCCTCACCAATCTCCATCTCCTTCAATAAGATATAAAGTCTCCAACCCATGTCCTTCATTTTAACCCAACTGATCCATACCTACAGTCCCATTATTACCTAACATATTGTATCTATGCCTTTTTATCCCAAGCGAAAAAGGATGGCAACTAGGTTTCATCTCACAGGTGGGTGTTAAACAGTCAGTAGTGAATGGCAGCCGTCTGCCTAGAAGGCTGTGTTGTTTCAAGGCCTTGTCTAAATTCCGAGAAAATAGTTGATAAGAGATGCCTGCCTGCTCTGGACACTGTGGTAAGGAATGGAGACCCGCCTGCCACTGTTCCTGAGGTCAGACACCCTCTCCATCCTCCACCTGTACTCTTGTCAACTTCAGTTACAACTCCGTAATCTTCATAACCTTGGAATTCCTTTAAGACATTATCTCATGTGATCCTCAGAACAGCCTCGGGCAGTAAATAAAGGGCACATGCTATCTTCTTGGGACAACTGTAAAATGGATGTACTGAGAGTCTGAGTGACACACCCATACACACACCAGGAGGGGGCCAGGAGGCCTTTCTGTTTCCGGCAGAGTTCGCCATTCTACCCACTAAGCTGTGATAATTTTATTCATTTTTGTATCCCCAGAGCCTAGCATGGTCCTGAGATAAAGTAGGTGCTAATTAACTTACCTAGTGAATTAATGGGCAACTTTAGCTATCTCTTACACAATCAGTATGTTTGTTGAGAGGTTGTATAGACTGATAAAATTAATTCTTCATCCTTTCCTGGCTCCAAGCTGGAGCCTTCAGTAATTGCCTATTGTTTCGGTTCTTGGCTGAATGACTGGACTATTGTGTGGAAAATCAGAGGTGAAGCAGATGCATTAGTTTCTTGGGGATGCCGTAACAAAATACCACAGACTTGGCAGTTTAGAACAGAAATTTAACATATTTCTTTCTTTTTTTAGAAATTATTCATTTTTTAAAAGATTTATTTATTTGAAAGGCAGAGATAGAGACAGAGAGTGTTCTTGCATTTGCTGGTTCACTTCCCATATGGCCACAATGGCTGTAGCTGAGCCAATCTGATACCAGCAGCCAGGATTCTCTTCTGGATCACCAACATGAGTATGGGGGCCCAAGCACTTGAGCCATCGTCTACTGCTTTCCCTGGCCATTAACAGGGAGCTGAATGGGAAGTGCAGCAGCCAGGATTCAAACACCTCCCATATGGGATGCCAGCCCTGCAGGCAGCAGCTTAACCTGCTACACCAAAACGCTGGCCCTGCTTTTCTTTTTAAGCATGGAATGTGTCGTTATTTTATGTCAGCATTACCAGCTGTAAACAAGTAAAAGCAAAAGCATACTATTGAAAAAAAAAAGACTAATTGATTTATGTAGTATATATGAAATAAAGGCACCAAGGAGAGAGCACATTCTCTCTAGTACTACTTTCAGGACAAGCGTGCTCCTTTGGATTGAGATATAGAGCCCTAGAAGTGGACTAACGCTTTAAGGGAGTCTTGTGTGGATGTATTTTTGAGAAAGAAAGGGTAAGATTTGGGGGCACTCCAAGTCACTTCAAACTATCATGTGAAAAGGAAAACTTTGAGAAAGCAGCAAAAGTAATGGAGATTTGCTCTTCTCAGCTATCAGGGAGGACTCCGTGGATGTTCGTTCTTACATTGCTCGCTCCCTCATGGATGGCTTTGAAGGCCCCGCCGGCTACAGCCAGAGATTCGGGCTATACCATGTCAATTTCAACGAGAGCAGCAAGCCCAGAACTCCTAGGAAATCTGCCTTCCTTCTCACCAGCATCATTGAAAAGAATGGTTTCCTCACCAAGGCAGTAAAACAACCACTGCCACCTAATTCAGCACACCTGCCTTCCAAAACCAGAGCCTCGGCCCTCCCATCAGAGGTGCCCTCCAAGGCTAAAGTGGTTTGGGAGAAGTTCTCCAACCAGACCAAGTTTGAAAGAGACTTGTTCTATCACGGTACATTCCGGGATGACTTCCTGTGGGGCGTGTCCTCTTCAGCGTATCAGATTGAAGGAGCTTGGGATGCTGATGGCAAAGGGCCCAGCATTTGGGATAACTTTACTCACACCCCAGGGAACGGTGTGACAGACAGCTCCACAGGAGACATCGCCTGTGACAGCTACAACCAACTGGATGCTGATCTGAATGTGCTTCGAGCTTTGAAGGTGAAAGCCTATCGGTTCTCCCTCTCCTGGTCTCGCATTTTCCCAACCGGGACAAACAGCTCTATCAATAGTCATGGTGTTGATTATTACAACAGGCTGATCGATGGCTTGCTGGCAAGCGATATCTTTCCCATGGTGACACTGTTTCACTGGGACCTGCCCCAGGCCCTCCAGGATATAGGAGGCTGGGAGAATCCTTCCTTGATTGATCTGTTTGACAGCTATGCAGACTATTGTTTCCAGACGTTTGGGGACAGAGTCAAGTTCTGGATCACCCTTAATGAGCCCACGTACTATTCATGGTGGAGTTACGGCTCAGGGACCTTTCCCCCAAATGTGAATGACCCAGGCTGGGCACCTTATAGGATCAGCCATGCCCTCATCAAAGCGCATGCCCGAGTCTACCACACGTATGATGAGAAATACAGGCAGAGTCAGAACGGGGTCATCTCATTGAGTCTTGTCGCAGAATGGGCAGAGCCCAAGTCACCGGATGTCCTTAGAGACGTGGAAGCAGCTGACAGAAAGATGCAGTTCACCCTGGGCTGGTACGCCCACCCCATTTTTAAAACTGGAGACTATCCCGATGCCATGAAGTGGAAAGTGGGCAACAGGAGTGAACTCCAGCACTTAGCCACATCCCGCCTGCCAAGCTTCACTGAGGAAGAGAAGAGCTACATTAGGGGTACAGCCGACGTCTTCTGCCTCAACACCTATTCCTCCAAAATTGTGCAGCATAAGACACCCGCGCTCAACCCACCCTCCTACGAAGATGACCAGGAATTGGCTGAGGAGGAGGATACCTCATGGCCGACCACGGCAATGAACAGAGCTGCGTCCTTTGGAATGCGGAGACTCCTGAATTGGATCAAGGAAGAATATGGAGACATCCCCATTTACATCACAGAAAACGGGGTAGGCCTGACAAATCCAAGACTGGAGGATATTGACAGGATATTTTACTACAAAACCTACATCAACGAAGCTTTGAAAGGTATGTGAGGTCTTGAGCTTCCTTACAAAATCTTCCAGCATTCCAAATGTCATGTGTTTGAAATGGTCTGGCAGGGTGATTTACAAACCATTGACCATTCTAACTCTTATTCCCTAACCTCAAAACGCTTTGCTTTTCTTGGGCTTTCACCTGTTTGGAAAGCTTTTAAAACACTGTGATCATCTTGGCAGAGAGAGCACAAATGTACAGCACAGAATCCCCACAAGACCATTTTTGTGAGTCCGCTCCCTCATTCTTGAGTTACTACCATGTAACATGTTCTAGTCTAGTGCTGGGGATAAAACATGGAGCTCATATTCTAGTGGTTTCCATGTACCTTTGAAAAAGACACTGTTCTCTGATTTGTGCCTCTGTGCTTAACCTCTGAAACAGGCTGAATTCCTTGAATTTCAGACATGTTCTACCTAATAGAATTTGATTCTGTGAATATTAGTCATTAATACTTGCTGTGAGCTTGTCAGAGATGGCAAAAAGTAAGATCAAAAAGATGATCTGTTCCTCTCAGGGCATAGGCTCCTTTGTGTACAAGTTGACAGTTTAGAACCATTGTTTGAGCGAAGGAGCCAGTCTTGCCTGGGCTTCTTGGGGTTCTTGCCTCCCGGGTTAAAACTCTGCTCTGCTCCCCTCGGAATGTTCCCAGCCTACAGGCTCGATGGTGTCAACCTTCGAGGATATTTTGCCTGGTCTCTGATGGACAACTTTGAGTGGCTTCGAGGCTACACAGTCAAGTTTGGACTGTATCATGTTGACTTTGAGGATGTGAACAGGCCTCGCACAGCAAGAATCTCAGCCGGTTACTACACAGAACTTATTACCAACAACGGCATGCCACTGCCCAGTGAGGATGAGTTCATGTATGGACAGTTTCCAGAGGGCTTCATCTGGAGTGCGGCTACTTCTGCCTATCAGGTGAGGAGTTCAGGGAAGTGCACACCACATACTGCACAGCTGCCATGCACTGGGGCTGGGCTTGGTGCTGTGGAAGGCAGGCACAAAAGCAGGGTTTCTAATAACTCTTGCAAGGGAGTCCTATGCCATGGGAATCTCAGCATTCCTCTTCCTGGACAACCTGGCTTCTTCACAAACTCAAATTTGGTCCAGTCAGCACAGTTAGGTGAGCTGTGCTGATAGACTTGTAGGGCCAGGTGGAACAGGTGAAGCCTGGGCAGAAACACAAGGGCCGACACACAAATATGAACAATATCCATGGACACCTTGATTTCTCTTTCCAAGCAGGAAGTTCACTCAAATTGCATCTAAATGTTAGCCTGGACTTTTTCTGATGCTCTATTACATCAGATTGTTAAGTTTTTTATACCAAGTGATCCACTAATACAGAAAATAACAATGATTTATTTTTTCCTAGAAAAATGAAAGATTAAAAGCAAAGAGTGACTTGCATGGCAAGGAGCAGTGGGGCCCTTTGTCCATCTCCCACCTGCATTTATCTTTGCTGATAGAGGAGCTGGCTGTGTATGCTCTGGAGCCAGGGCAGGGCCAGTGGTGGAAGCTGAACTGACTCTGGGTTCTCAGCCCACAGGTTTCTCCCTGATGAATATGCAGTACCTACTCCCAGACAACCACACCAACAGATTATAATGAAAGTCTCATATGAAATTCTGCTACATACACATATTTATTAACTGAAATCACTTAACAATAAAACATACTTTTAATTTATCATATTCTCTGGGTTCCTGAAAACCCCAGTGCTTGGTCATTTTGGATGCTTTCCCAATACCTTGTGGGATACATTCACTTGAAACAAACACCAAGATGTCAGAGGTTGGATTCGCTTATCAGGCAAACAGAATCCTCAGTGGCCCAGCTTCGCAGCTGCAGTCTGACTGATGTTTTGGGTGGATCATTCTGTTGCAGGGTCTGTCCTGTGCTCTGTAGGATGTTTAGCAGCATCCTTGGTTTGTACCCACCAATGCCAGAGAACTCTTCCCACAGGTGCAGCAACTAAAAATATCTCCAGACATTGCCAAGTGTCCCCATGGGAGAAAAATGACCCAGGGTCAAAACCACTGCTCTGGGGCTAACGCTGTGGCATAGTGGGTTAAGCCGCCGCCTGCAGTGCTTGCATCCTATATGAGTGGTGGTTCCAGTTCTAGTTGTTCCACTTTTGATGCAGCTCCCTGCTAATGTGCTGGGAAAGTAGTAGAGAATAGCCCAATTCTTTGGACCCTTGCTAACAGATGAAGGACTGGGATGAGGCTCCTGGCTCCTGGCTCCTGGCTCTGATCTGGCCCAGCCCCAGCCACTGAAACTATTTGGGGAATGAACCAGCAGGTGGAAGGACTCTATATGCCTCTGTCTTTCCCGCTCTGTAATTCCACCTTTCAAATAAGTAAATAAAAATCTTAAAAAAAAAAAAAACTGCTCTATAGGTTTCTGGCTGGACACAAGAATAATTAGGGATTTTTCTAGGGTATATGCTATTGACCTTCCTGGATTCTTATGTTTTTAAATATTTATTGACTTATGTATTTGAAAGAGCTACAGATAATGAGAGTAAGAAAGAAATATATCTTCCATCTCCAAATGGCCTAAACATCAGGGCTGGGCCAGGATAAAGCAAGGAGCCCAGAACTCCATCCAGGTCTCCCATGTGGGTGGCAGGGACACAAGTATTTGAGCCATCATCTGCTGCCTCAGGATACACATTAGCAAAAGTTTGGATTGGAACTAGGGATGTCAAGACTTGAACCTGCACTCTGATATAGGATGGCAACATTGCAGGAAGTGACCTAACCTGCAGTATCACAACACCAACCCCCAAATCAGCAACTTCTGTAATTAGTCCTGGATCCTTTTGGCTGAGAATGGCATTTAGAAGCCAAAATCTGGGTACTAAGTGTTATCACCACACTGTGGTGTCATTACTGCTAGTCCCCTCAAGGGCCAGAGTTAGGAAATTGCATGTACACAGACACACATACACACTCACTTACATATTTCTACACCCACCCATATCTCTATGAATATTAAAAACCAGATATTCACACTGATACTTCCAGTTCCATTCCAACTCTACAGGGTTAAAGGTAACCTTCCCAACTTCGCCATTTGCATCTCCTTTCTCCAGTTGTGAAAAATATGGCAGCTAATGTCCTCACTATGGTCAGTTATTTCTCAATTTGCATTTGAGCATTACGGGGGGTGAGGGTCAGGACAAGGGCTTGTGTATTCAAACCTTTAGTGAGTATCCACTAAGCACAAGGCACTGCTCAGTGTATCGCTGGGACAGCAGGATGAAAGACAAAAACTTACACACTCACAACAGCAAATTGTGATGTAATGTAGGTGCAGGTGCACAGAAAGCCAGGGGAGTTCAGAAACCAGAGGGGAGGCGAGAGAAGGCTCCTGAAGAGGTGAGGCTGGGAAACGTCCTGTCTTGGCACTCACAGGTAGACAAAAAAGAATCTCTTGAGTGTTTGACCAAATGACTGAATTCAGCCATGTCTTCCTTGTCATTGTGAGATTGAAGGTGCATGGAGAGCAGATGGCAAAAGCCTTAGTATTTGGGACACGTTTACTCACACACGGCTGAGGATTGAGAACGATGACATCGCAGATGTGGCCTGTGACAGTTACCACAAGATCTCTGAGGACGTGGTCGCCCTGCAGAACCTGGCCGTAACCCACTACCGCTTTTCCATCTCCTGGTCTCGCATCCTCCCTGACGGAACCACCAACTACATCAACGAAGCAGGCCTGAACTACTACGTGCGGCTCATTGATGCGCTTCTGGCTGCCAACATCAAGCCCCAGGTGAGGGAGGGCCCTGGCCTGGCCCCGGTGAAGTCCACAAGCAGAGGCTGTGGGAATGAGGAGCACGTTTACACTGTTTTCAACCTTAAATTTTGAACTGCCAATAAATTCACATGGTACAGAATTTTACAAACATCCAAGACTTTTGCTCTCCACCCTGACCAGTTCCCCTCCTTAGAAGTAACTTACCCTGCCTCTTCCTGCTACTCAAGAAAAGACTGAGCTTTTTCCTCATAATTAATCCTCAGTTTTAGCAGATGTTTGTGCTTCCCATAGAAGGCACAATGAATGGAACTGCGGATCTGGCTTTTTTCACAGGTGACCCTGTACCACTGGGACCTGCCCCAGGCGCTCCAGGATGTTGGAGGCTGGGAGAATGAAACCATTGTGCAGAGGTTCAAGGAGTATGCAGATGTCCTGTTCCAGAGGCTGGGAGACAAAGTGAAGTTTTGGATCACACTAAATGAGCCTTATGTCATTGCCAACCAGGGCTATGGCTACGGAGTATCAGCCCCAGGTAAGAGAGTCAGGCCTGACTTGTCAGCTCTTAGCATGTTGAAGAAATAAATCTAGGTGGCATGGGGGGAGGTGGCCAAGAAAGCCCCATGGCAGAGCCTCCAGACCCTGCCTCTTGCTCAAGGCTTTGGATGTTCCACCGTGACATATTTGCTAAGCGTGAGTTTCGTATCGCAGATCCTCAAGAGGACTTGATTCCTCTGCTTTGTGACTCTGACCTGCTCAGGTGGGAAGCTCTGTGAGCTCGGGGATGTGGATGAATCCGTGTAGCAAAGGAAAATTCATGTAGGAAAGGACAGTTTGTCAGGCTGTACAGGTCCATAGCCTGTGTTCCTAACCCCAAATCCTAAAGGTAGCAGTAATTGACTTGGCTGACCTGAGCACACTGAATGGCCGTGAAGCCTGACTGGAACCAACATGAGGCTGTGCAGGGCCTGTCTCCCCTGTGGCGTGGATGAAGCTATTGCACTAAGGCCTGCTGCAGAGATAAGTGTGGGCTTCACTCTGGAGAGCTGTGTGGTCCCTGTTGGGATGATGCCTACCATTTACTATGATATAGAACTTATTACTTTTCCAAAGTACAAAACTGTTAAATTCCAATATACATTGACTATAAGAGCTCTTTTAAGTTTCTTTTTAATTTAAAAAGTGGATTTTAATTTTTATCATTTGAAAAGTTTATTTAATTTTTAATAAAGATTTTACTTGACAGTCAAGTTACAGACAGTGAGAGGGAGAGACAGAAAGCTCTTCGATCTGCTATTTCACTCTTCAATTGGCTGCAATGCCTGGAGCTGAGCTGATCCAAAGCCAGGAGCAAGGAGCCTTTTCCAGGTCTCCCACACAGCTGCAGGGGCCCAAGGACTTGGGCCATCTTCCACTGCTTTTCCAGGCCATAGCAGAGAGCTGGATTGGAAGAGGAGCATCCAGGACTCGAACCAACGCCCATATAGGATGCCGGCACTGCAGGCTGAGAATTATGCCACATATATTATGCCACATCACTGGCCCTGAAATTTTCATTTAATTTGAAAGGCAGAGAGAAAGAGACAAAGATTTCCTATCCACTGGATCACTCTCCATATGTCTGCAATACCAGGGCTGGGCTAGTTCAAAGGCGGGAGTCCAGAACTCAGTGTAGGTCTGCTGTATTTTGAACTAATTGATGGCTACCAGGGTGCCCATTACCAGGAAGCTGGGTTTGTGAGCAGAGTTGGGACTTAAATCCAGACACTCCCATAAGGGAAGTAGCCATCCCAGGAGACATTTAACCTGCTGCGCCAAATGCCCACCCCACCATAAGTGCTCTGAAAGGCAGTGTAGAGCTGTCTTTGCCCCTTGAGAACCATCTGGCTTCCCTTTTCTCCAGCTCTGAGCTTTAGGAGAGTAGATTGGTGTTCAGACACAGGGTTCCCCAGGATCATGGTAAACGCTGACTGAGCCCAGGGAAATGGGCCTTGCACCATCATCCGACGCATTTCCTGCCAGTCCTGGGGTGGTGCTTCAGTTTACCGTTCCTTCAGCATGGGAGGGGCGGCCTCTGTCACAGCATTGCATTCCTAGACTCTCGGCGTCATCTGCTTGCCTCAGCTGTATGCTCCAACCCCAGCTCACAGTGGCCCCCAGGTGTTCCAGGTTGCCAACTCCTGAGGCACACTGGTGTAGGTATTTTGCCTGAGACGGATGAGCCACATTTGGGAAGAAGAGAATAGATACCAACAATATCAATGGCTTTCTCTCTGTAGACATATACACTGTTTCATTTCCTTCTCACAAGCATTCTTTGCTGCCCATTTCACTGAGGAAGAACCTGGAAGGCTGAATTACTCACCCAAAGTCACAAGCCAGCCAGCAAGAGGTAGAGCTAGGATTTCAATTCTACTCTCCCCAATGCCAAAACCTGCACTGATTCTCCCACGAGAAGGTGCCTCTGGGGCAGGGACCTGTAACACTTGTCCCTATGCACTGTCTGTTGACATCCATGTGTGTGTTTCCAGGGATCTCCTTTAGGCCTGGCACTGCTCCCTACATTGTTGGCCACAACTTAATAAAGGCTCACGCTGAGGCCTGGCATCTGTACAATGACGTGTACCGGGCCAGCCAAGGAGGTGTGATTTCCATCACCATCAGCAGTGACTGGGCTGAGCCCAGAGACCCCTCCAACCAAGAGGACGTGGAGGCAGCCAACAGATATGTTCAGGTCTGGTTTTCCTTTGGGCATTTTTCTTATGTCTGTTTCCCCCTCCTGTCCTATCTAATAGAAATAGGTTGTGAAACAGATATTTAGGATTCTGTGATTTTTCTGAGCTGAGGAAAATCACATTGCCTTGTTTTTAAATCTGTGAACTAGAGATTCTCTAGCCACATCGCAAGTTTGCTGTAATGAAAGAGGTAAATTTGGGGAGTTGGGTTTCCTTTTAAGCCTTAAAAAATTATTCCTTCATGTAGTTTTTTTTTTTTTGACAGGCAGAGTGGACAGTGAGAGAGAGACACACAGAGAAAGGTCTTCCTTTTTTGCCGTTGGTTCACCCTCCAATGGCCGCCACGGCCGGCGAGCTGCGGCCAGCGCACCACACCGATCTGATGGCAGGAGCCAGGTACTTATCCTGGTCTCCCATGGAGTGCAGGGCCCAAGGACTTGGGCCATCCTCCACTGCACTCCCTGGCCACAGCAGAGAGCTGGCCTGAAAGAGGGGCAACCAGGACAGAATCCGGCGCCCCGACTGGGACTAGAACCCGGTGTGCCGGCGCCACAAGGCGGAGGATTAGCCTAGTGAGCCGCAGCGCTGGCCCATAGAGTCTTTATTGGATGTAATAAACATTGGTTTGAAGCTAAGTAACAGAAATTCTACATCTTCTGTCTCCTGGCAAACAGAGTACGGAGTCACAAAGCACCTCTAAGGTGTCACCCTCTAATTTTATTTGCTACAGCCTAAGAATCTCTTAAACCAGGAATGAGGTTCTGTAACACACATTAGTCCCCCCTACTTTGTCAATTTCATGGCAATACAGGGACAGGCATATTTCTGTTGTGGAATTTCGCCCCAGAAGTAGAGACACTAGTAGTGAGCAGGTGCCAACATGGTCTATTTTACTACACAGCTTTCCTTGCAGGGGTAGCAAGGCGTCCTCTCCCATGTTTCAGCATCAGGAGAGAAAGGCCACGGTCTCTTTGCCAGACTGCTTTGTGCTTTTGGTTCTCTGAGAAGTCTGCAGACTGTGGTGCTGTGACCCTCTCAGGGGAATTCCTGGGGCTTTGGTTTGCCAAACTTTCTAGGAGAGCTCAACAAATTACTGAAAGAACTTACTGTTCTGGCTTGCTAGTCAGTTGTGGGATGGACTGTTACAAAATGAATTCATCCCTCCTTTCACTCACAGAAATGGTGAATTAGAGCAATCCTATTTTCCCCTGAAACCAAAACCCCAGAACTCAGGAGTTGTCAGGCTGTGCTGTCATTAGAGTGAGCCCCTGACTGGTGGACTGTGACGCTGCAGCAGCCAGGACCACGACAGACATGATTCCCATTAAAATCTGCAGAAGTGTGGTGGAATGCAAAGGGTCCGAGCTATTGCCTTGAAGTGCACTTAAACCTCTTGTATCAAGGAGTGTGTGCTCATTGTGGACTGAGTGGAAGGCTACCCTCCCCCCTCATTCCAGCCATCAGCCACAGGGGAGGGGAGGATCTAGAGACATGGGAGAAACTTCTCCAGTAGTGTTTGGGTGCCGTGTACCCTACAGTAAAGATGGTCTTGACCTCATAAAGGAAAAGAAGTTCAACACCTTGGGACTATGAACCCAAAGCCACTGAAGGGTTACCCTTTGCCTGGGCAGCCAGGAAATCCTTGCAGTTCAGCCCTGTCCTGAAAGCTCTGGTTGACCCCTAGGCACTGTGATGAGGAAGGACCAGGTTGTTGGTTCAGTGTCTCTGGTAAGACAGCAGATCTGGGGCCTGGAAGCTTCCAGTCTGGTCCTCTGCTTCTGGAGGTCCTTTCTAGAGTGGCCAGGAAGACTGGCGGGTGCCAGGGCCAGTGCTGAATTCTGTTCCTCACTCCCAGCTGAGATCACTGAGGCCAGGCACAGCTCTCAGTGAGGTGGCAGCTTTACGAACAGATGCAGGTGGTGAGGCCTGCTGGCACTTGAGCTGCAGCTTGCACAGGCCATGGAGAAGGGCAGAGTTCAAGTTCCAGAGCCAGGGAGAAAGGAGGGGAAGTTGTGAAGCCAGCGACTGCTGAACAGAGTCATCGCGATCTGCTGGGGGCTCCCCTGTAATGCCGAGGCTGACTGCTCTCTCCCCATCCTGCAGTTTCTGGGAGGCTGGTTTGCACACCCCATTTTCAAGAACGGGGACTACAACGAGGTGATGAAGACGCGAATCCGTGAGAGGAGCTTGGCTGCGGGGCGCAACGTGTCTCGGTAAGGTTTTGGGACCAGGTGGTGCAAGCGTGGGTGTTGGTTCAGAAGGGTGTTTCATGTATGCTCCCTTGCTTGCTAGGAAGTTAAGCAAGGACTTGGGCCATCTTCCACTGCTTCCCAGGCCATAGCAGAAACCTGGATCGGAAGTGGAGCAGCCAGGACTTGGACCAGTGCCCACATGGGATGCTAGCACTGCAGGCGGCGGCTTTACCTTTATGCCACAGCGCTGGCCCTGAACCCCCACCTTACTGGCTGTTTCTGCCCAGGCTCCCAGAGTTCACAGAGAGTGAGAAGAGGAGGATCAATGGCACCTATGACTTTTTTGGGTTCAATCACTACACCACTGTCCTGGCCTACAACCTCAACTACCCCATCATCTCCTCCTATGATGCAGACAGGTAAGTCTGTCCAGAGGGTGCATGGAGCAGATTCAGCAAAGGTCTTTGAACATGCTCACCAGATGATACTGCAGTTGATTTCTTTAGCAAGCTCTGTGAGACAATGCTAGGATTTCCAGGAGCTTCTATTAAGGCAGATGTGCTTGGTTTTAAAAAGTATTTTCAAGAAAAACTGTCTTTATTTACCTAGGTTTCCTTTAAAGCCAACTTTTATTCATTTCTCACATGTATTTTAGTAAAAAGAAAAAAGTTTTCTCCTTAAAAAACATTTTTCTCATTTGAAAGGCAGAGTGACAGGAAGAATATAGAAATGTTCCCCCACTGACTCACTCCACAGAATGACAGCAACCACTGAGCCTGGGCCAGGACAAAGCCGGGATTCTGGAACTCCATCAGGGTCTCACACAGGTGACAGGCCAGAGTACGGGGCCATCCTCGGCTGCTCCCCCAGGCAGGGAGCTGGATCAGAAGCAGAGCTGCCATGACTTGAAACAGCACTCCTGAGCGGCATGCCAGTGGCTTAACACACTGGGCCTCAACATAGACCCGCCCTTTCTCCTTTCTTAACCCTTTAAATCCCAACTTTCCAATTCTGCAAATATTTCAACAACATACATATTTCAGTTACCATAAGCAGTATAGTTATTGCTCATTCTAAGTCTTTATAAATTTCCTGTATATGGAATGCTGGGATAGGTCATGGTGTTATTTTTATTATACAAATATATTCACAATGGAAGCATCAGAAAATAGGAATCCACAAGCATTTGTAGTGATAAAGACATTACTCAGAATATCTGCATCATTAAAGTGCGTGGTTGAATTCATAGATTCATTGCTTCTGATCCAGCTTCCTGCTACTGTATAGCCCAGCAGCCAGCAGGTGATGGCTTAGGTATGCGACTTGGGAGGCCTGGATTGAGTTCCAGGCTTCCCACTTCCGGTCCAACTCTGTGTGGTATAGACATTTGGGGAATGAACCAATGGATGGAAGATCTCTATCTTCTGTCTCGCCTTTCAAAACAAGTGAAAACATTTTTAAAAATTCCTTGTATACTAGGTTTTGTCCCATTTCTGACCAGTATCTTCCCATACCAGTAGCTCTGAAATCTGTCCATGTTCTCTTTGGAAACAAGGCCCTACACCCCCCTCCAGCTGCACTGCACCCTGACTCACTGAGACTGGAGAAGCTCCAGAGCACCTGTTTCTTCATCTCCCCTCATCCGACTGCTGGTGCCTCCTCTCTCACGAATGGCCCTTGTACCAATAACATGTTTTCCTGAGGGATTAGGAGCTAAGACGTATCCAAACGGCTGCTCCTTACTTGGACTGCAGGACTCTCGGGACGTCATTTTTGCACATCGTGCCCGGCATGCATTCCTGTGCTATGAGTTGTCCTCTCCTTGTCTATTACTGGAAGGACGGGCCAAGGTCTGGGACACTTGAAGGTCCCCACCTGTCTGCCCCTGCTCATCACGCACATGAGGGCCCTTCTTGTGACCTGTGTGGGGTACTGACAGGTGACTCAGGGGAGCTACTTCTCTGAGGACACAGCATTCCCTGGAGGACTGGAGCCTGGGACACCCACAGTCATTGACATCCGGTATCGAATGTCACCTGTCAACAGGGAGCCCGTGCAGGGCTCCGTCCCACAAACAAGACCACTCCTGTCCAGAGACAGAACAGAACAGAGAGCTTCCTGGGCTTTCCAGCGTTACAGCAGTATTGAGGGGGGCAACCAGAAGTGAAAAGAGGAGAATCTGAGGCAATTTGATTGTTCTGGCATTTGTATGACAAAACCTCAGGCTTTTCCTAGGCTAAGTCTTGTTTTGTGTAAAGACCCCCTTAGGATTCACAGAACAAAATCTGATCTTTAGTTTTTGAACTCACAGGGGAGTTGCCTCCATCGTAGATCGCTCTTGGCCAGACTCTGGCTCTTTCTGGCTGAAGATGACACCTTTTGGCTTCAGGAGGATCCTGAACTGGATAAAGGAGGAGTACAACAACCCTCCGATTTATGTAACAGAGAACGGGGTGTCCCATCGGGGAGACTCGTACCTCAACGACACTACCAGGATCTACTACCTCCGCAGTTACATCAACGAGGCCCTCAAAGGTATGCCAGGCCCACCCCTTTCACTGTTGGAAACATGGCCAGCATCTGCAGCTGGGCAATGTCTACCCCCCACCACCACCACCACAGTAAAGCCTTTCAAATTTGAGCCACGTTCTGAATGTCTTCCTTCCTCTAAGCTCAGCAAGCAAACCCACTTGCCCGACACCCTGTATGTTCGCTCCCGGCCTGAGTCTCCTGCTGTCCTCTCTCCTCCCTGAGGCCTGGTGTTTCTGGACAGCAGCTCCTTCCTGAGGATGGACTGTGAAGAGCCAGGAGTGTGGGGAGCAATCCGGACTGGACTAAGTTACTGGAATTAAGACTTATTCTATGCATCTGCTCTCCCACAATATGGCGCTGGGAGAGAAGAAAACAGTTTCTACACAGCTGCCTCCAGTTCAGCCAATGAACTGTAGGACCTGCTCCTGATTGGAGGAGAGCAGCGTACTCGGCGTGTGGGCAGCCGAGTTAGGATTGGCGGAGGAGGACTATAAAGGAGGAGACGGCATGCACCAGGAACATCTAAGGGGAACACCTAAGGGGAACACCTGTGCAGCCCCCGAGAGAGCCGGCCGGCGGTGTGCCGCTCCCCTGCGGAAGTGGGGAATGTGGCCAGGGGGAGCTGCCCTTCCACGGAGGTGGAAGGGATAGTAGCCAACCCGGGAAGAACCAGCAGCAAACCCGGGGAGGGCCGAGCAGACGAAAGAACAGCGCAGGGTCCTGTGTCGTTCCTCCATGAAGAGGGGGAGCGACAAGGAGGAGCAGGCTGTGCGGTTGTCCACATGTAGGGTCTTCCGTTCCCCAAACCAAACTTTGAGACCCTTGGCCCAGTCCTAACAACTGGAGATGGGACCATGAGAGTAAGGGGACAGAAAGCCATGCTGAGTAACAGAGCCTCGCAGCAGGCAAAGGGAATGGCTAGAAAATATAACATCTCTCATCCACCTCTGGGGCGCTCTCTGTTCATTCCGTCTGTCCTTCCTTCCTTCATTCCTTTTTTTCTTCCTTTCTTCCTCTTCCTTTTTTTCTTTGAAAATCAGATACGGAGGAAGACCAAGGACGTTAAAGAGGGTGAGAGAAAACTTCCATCTGCTGGTTTGCTCCCTAAACGGCTACAATGGCTGGAGCTACTCAAAGGGAAACCAGGAACCTGGAGCTCCATGTGGGTCTCCAGGAGGGAGATGGAGGCCGAAGTCCTAGGACCACCTGCTTTCCCAGGTGCATCAGCAGGGATCTATATCAGAAGCAGAAGCAGACAGGACTTGAACCCATGATCAGACACGGGATGTTGGTGCCAGCAGTGGCAGCTTAGCTCGCTGCAACAGGACACCATTCCCCAGAACACTCTATTTTGTGCAGGAGGAGCACTAACCTATGGCACTGAACAAGGCTCGTATCTTGCAATGCAGATGCCCCAGTGAGATTAGCTGTCAGCCTGCGTCCTGACGCAGATATGCAGGACTGTCTTTAAGAAAGATCCTGGTGGCACAGCACACAGGGAGAGGGGCAGGTCGCACTTTCTAAGAACAAAGTTCACCTCCACTTAGAGTACACGGTAGGGAAAGCTGTGGGGACCTGCCAGAGGTGTCTTACTGGGATAAGGAAAGGTAAAATTCAGACTCTGTGTTTGCGCAGCTGTACAGCAGGACAAGGTGGACCTTCGAGGATACACAGTCTGGACTCTGATGGACAACTTCGAGTGGGCCACTGGCTTCTCAGATAAGTTTGGTCTGCATTTTGTGAACTACAGTGACCCTTCTCTGCCAAGGATCCCCAGAGAGTCTGCCAAGTTTTACGCCTCCATAGTCCGGTGCAACGGCTTCCCCGACCCTGCAGAGGGACCTCACCCTTGTCTCCTCCAGCCAGAAGGTGAGACGGGGCTCTGGGAGGGACGAAAACCAAAAGATGAGGGGCCAGAGCGAGGGCCTGTCTCTCTGTGCAGCTAATTATGCTGCTCTGGCTCTCCATCCCCTTCATTCATTAGGCCAGGATTTATTTTATTGAATGTTTCAGACACTCCTGGGATGAACAAAGGAAACTTGGGGCTAATGTTATCCCCTAGAACGAAGCCCTGGTGCGGGAAAAGCAGGTCTAGGTTCTTATCCAGCCCTCCCACTGCCTTGCTGTGTGACCTCAGACAAGAAACTAGGCAGGTGCCTCTGGGAAGTCAGAAGGACCCAGCTGAAGAACTGGGAAAGTGCAGGGAGGGCCTGTACAACATGGGGCCAATGTGTGTCGAAGGCTGCGAAAGTATAAATCACTGTACCAGTGCGTAGCGATCCAACTTAGATGATATCCCAACTGCTGATACAGACGTTTAAAACAGAAAACTGCTTAGCTGCAGTCAGAGGCTCTTGCCACACAGAGAAAGGGACAGGCATGTTCACCTCAGCAAGGCACTCACCCTCGCTGTGCAGATCTGGGGAATACGTAGCCTCTGGACCCCAGGGACCCAGCCTGGGCCTACTCTAGGGCACGTGGGTGTGATAAATGAGTCAGCACCACAGCACAAACTGCTCTCTCTTGTCCTTCCCTAGACACTGACCCCACCATGAGCCCCGTGAGCCAGGAGGAAGTCCAGTTCCTGGGGCTGTCGCTCGGCTCGACGGAAGCAGAGACGGCTTTGTACGTGCTCTTTTCTCTCATGCTGCTTGGAGTCTGTGGCTTGGCGTTTTTATCATACGCATTGTGCAAGAGCTCCAAGCAAAGGAAAAAACTAAGCCAAGAGGAACTGAGCCCCGTTTCTTCATTCTGACAAGTCACGCAGGCCTAGTTTCTCTGTTATACCTGTGCCAGCCACCAGACTCCTCAGGTCTTGTATTCTCTTGTTGAGATGACTCGAATCTTGAAGGATTTTGAGTTCTGATTAAACTGGAAATGTTGTAAATTGCCCCTGTACTGTGAGTTCATTCCGGCATCAGAAGACCTCTTGTGGAAATGTGCAGATACTGAACTGGTCTGGTGATCTGTAAACCACCAAATTGAATTTAACCAGGGTGTTGTAAGTTTCAGAATTTTTGAAGGTGGAATCCTGAGTTGAAACCACAGAAATCCTCTCCTAAGAAGGAATCAACTCCACTGTGCAGACAGACTGCACAGTCATTCACCTCCTGCCCTCTCTTCAATTCCCTCCTACCCCCTACTTGGCATTCCCAGAAAATAAAAATGGTACCGCATACTGTGTCCTATCTCCTACGGTTGTCTCTCTGCGAGAAGGTGGGTGCATCAGAAGTTAGGCAGCCACACAAGCCATTTGGGGCTCTTACCAAGCTTCCTATCTGTCAAATAAAAAAATATTAAAAAATTATTTAAAAAAATGTACTTGGTCCACATATATGGTTTCTTAGGGAGCTGGTATGTTATTTTCTAATAATGCGACTTCCTATTGATTTTAAAGATGTGTTCATGCTTGAAATTTTGTTTCTAATAAGCATTCCTTACCTGAATTGTTGTCTACAGAAAATTCTTATCAAAACATCCACCATTCTGAGTCTCAGCCTGCCAGTTACAAGGCTTGTGATATGCAAGCATTTTTTTCCTACATCAATAGATAGAAAATGTTTGTCAGATGAGGGTGAGAGTGGTAATAAAACTGACATTAAAGATACTTCCTCAGTATAAAAAGTCAGTATCCTAGGCATAAATTTTGAAAGTAATCTTAGCACTGGGGTGGGGAGGAGAACAGCAACAACGTAATTTCACATTCACATATGAAATAATCTCTTAAGAAGAACCAGGATAAATCTGAGGTAGGTATTAAAACTTATCATAAAGCTAGTTATTGAAATAGGTTTGCAGCAATGAGCAAATACAAATATTAATAAAGAGAGCCTAACAGATCCAATTATGTAAGACAGCAGAGTATGACATAGAGGGGGCATCCAAATCATAGGGGAAAGACAAATGATTCCATAACTGGTGCTGGGTTACAGGTTAGCTCTTGAGGACGTTAGCTATGAATATAGCATGGAGCCAGACACCTTTCTTGGATACCAGAATGAAACATAAGAAGAAAATCATGAAAATAATGGGATGCAAAAAAATTTTGAAATGGGTAATGAATTTTTAAGACTCTGGACCCAATAGCCATAAAGAAAAACAATGATAAATATGACCCCCTAAATATTGTGGCAAAAAATTATCACTGTATTCACCAAAAGACAAAGAGGGAGAAAATATTTACAATATATGCTAACAAAGGGCTAATTTTCTTAATGTACACAGCAGCCTAATAAATAAGAAAAATTATGAAAATAAAAACTTGCAGGGGCCGGCACCGTGACTCACATGGTTAATCCTCCGCCTGCGGCGCCAGCATCCCATATGGGCGCCAGGTTTTGTCCCGATTGCTCCTCTTCCAGGCCAGCTCTCTGCTGTGGCCTGGGAAGGCAGTGGAGGATGGCCCAAGTACTTGGGCCCTGCCCCTGCATGAGACCAGGAAGAAGCACCTGGCTCCTGGCTTCAGATCGGCGCAGCGTGCCAGCTGTAGCGGCCATTTGGGGAGTGAACCAATGGAAGGAAGAACTTTCTCTGTGTCTATAACTCTACCTGTCCAACAACAACAACAACAACAAAACTGGCAAAGAACACAGTTTCAAAATAAATCAAAATGACCAGTAACATGAAAATATGCTCTGCTTCATCAGTGTTAAACAAAATCCATGTCAAATGTGTAATAAAGGTTTTCAGGCATGGTGTTGACAGAGATGCGAATGCATGGTTAGACCGTGTTGGCCAGGGTGTGGGGAGACCACATTCTCACACCCTGCTGGTGGAGGTTTGGACTCATACAACCTTTAGAGCTATAGCTTTGGCTTACATTTTGTATTAGGGGCTGAAAGCTTAGGCAGTGTCTTTCATAACCCAAATATCCTGGGACCGGGCGAATAAACCAACATATACTAAAAGTATACTTTCACAATGAGAATTACCTCCCCTCAAGGATATTCACTATAGCACTGTTTTTAATAGAAAAACAGAAACAACTTATAAATACCACTGACTGCCACCAGAGCATGAATAATAAGTTGGGGTACAACGTTCTTTCATCAAGTAGAATGCTTTGTGGCCACTAATCAGATGAGGTAGCTATGTGTTGACAGAGAAGATATTCAAGACTAAGTAAAAACAGCAAGATACAGGATAGTAGATATAATATGATCCCATTTATTTAAAAAATAAAGATTACATATTTGCTTACATATGCATAAAAATTTTCTGAAAAGTACATAAGAAACTATTAATAGAGGCTTCCTCTGGGGAATAGTGCCAAGGGTAAGATCCAAGCAGGCAGACTTCAGGTTACAGCCTTATATACTGATTTGAACTTTTTACCATATCTACTTTTTAAAAAGGTAATAGTTGAGGAGGGATCCTCCCACTCAGAGATAATGAACCATTTTGTTATGAACCATTCTCTAAGGTTTATATTTTACTGTCTTGAAGGCAAACTGATTTGAGGTACTTGATGTTTCTGCAAATGTATTTCTAATAGCTATTAGTGCAGTCATGCACATGTGACAGATTTTTTTTTTAAATCACCTTATTGCTGTTTTTAAAATGATGAAACTTTAAAATGGGATGTTTGCTAAGATTTTCTTTTCCAAACTCACTTTTGAAATTATGGATATAATGTCACTGCAGCAAACTGGGAAAATGTAAGGGTGCAAAAGGAAAGCTAAAATCACATATAACAACCACTCTTACCATTATTAATGCTTTGTTGTGTTTTCTTCTTTCTTTACATAAATATTAATACATAGTTGTATCTATATACAAAATCTGTTTACATAGCTGAGGTCTTACCGGAACTATAGTTCTGTATCCTGCTTCTTTTCCCCCAACACCTAACAAGTGCTCAATAAACAGTGTGAATTGTACCATTTCTCTTCAGAAATTCATTCATTCTGCAGAAAACGTTTAGTTTCCAGTTCTTAAGTAAAATAAATTACACTTAATGAGTACCTACACTGTAGCTGTATTTATGATTGTTCCTTGGAAAAATATTATTGGATCAGATTATGAAATGGCTGAAGATTCTGATAATGACAGTTTTCAGGAAGAACTGAGTGGTTTTCAAAGCACCAACACCAGTGCCTGCCTCACAGCTTCCTTACCAACAGTGACTGCTGCCCTCTTTAAACACCATTGTTATTTCATAGGTGAAACACAGAGTCTGCTCTAAAAAAATTTCTTATTTCTTCTTCCCACTACAAAATAAAGCCAGAGTCTGCCGGCATGTCCACATAAGAGCGATTCCTTCCAGTCTCCACACAGGAATGACCACTCTGACTGCTTTTCAAACATCATTACTTGAGTGGTCTCTACGACCAAAAGCACAAGAATAAAGTAGCAGTAAGTCCAATTAAGACAAATTCTTAACAATAACCCAATGAGTAGAGGCCTGATTTACACTATTTCTTGGCCTGCACCAGAAGTGCTTTAAGACCTTACAGTGTGATTGTCAAGGCCCAGACTTCAGGAGGAAGAGAGGGAGAACTAGGTGGTGGACCAGCAGCTGTTTGCGTGGATGAGAACAAAGACCATAATGACATGCAAGCGATGCCTGCTGGCTTGGGGGGACAGTACCTGGCATCAATGTGTGTCACAGAGTTTCTTCTTCAGAGATATTGAAGAGTAGACGACCGGCTACTTTCCTGAGAGCGCCAGGGCTGTACTGGGCGGAAAATCAGACATACAATCTCAATAGAGCTCTGTACAACAGAAGATGCCAGGAAAACAAAACTTAAGGCAAAAATAAGATCGTTCTGACTTTTGGAAAAGAATTTTTTATTCAGTGTTTAAAAACTACAAGAGTTTGCTTGCAGCTAATGAGCAAAGAGAAAAGTCAAACATAAATGATCACCTGACTAGCTCGTTAGAATGCTGACTCAGGGTCACCTGCTCAGTAACATCCCAGTGACTCTGGGACCTTAGAGTCTGGGAGCAAACGTACCACCTGCGAGCACAGGCCTGCAGGGCACGGGAGAGTAAGACGCTGAGGAAGGGAGGCTGCCACAGGCCTTCTCTTTCAGGCTTCTAGCACTGGGTTACCGTGGACGCAAGGACCCAGCAGCCGGTTATTTTAGGTCTTGCCTTTTTTGAGTTAAACAGCATGAACCCGCACCCACTAAGCATTAATAAAAAGACACTTTATAGACCATCTGGAAAGCATCAAGCAGTCCCACTTCTCCAGGAGAATTTTAGTTGCATTAAATCGTTAAGAGAAACATTGATTATTGCACGTATTGTACTGTGGCACTACATCTGCTGAGTAGAATTTCCATTCCAAGTGTTGTTATCATCTTCACCATCATCTTGAGTCCTCAGTCTGTATATCTTCCCCTCCTTTTTAAAGTCTTCCCCACGTTTTTCCAGCACTCTTTTTCTGACTGGTTCTCTAATATAAGAATGGAGAAAAAAAGATGATGTAAAATGAAAACCACAGTAACAAAACTTTCTTTCAAACTTCCGTTATTACAGACAACTATAGTTTCCTTTGAACTCCATAGTTAAAAAAAAAAAAATGCCATGGCAGAGAATTCTCTACCAGTGCAGAATACCTTTATTAGTCTTTGGTAGTTTAACTTCAGTTTCTTAAGCAAATCAGCCAAATCACATTTCCATTTCCATGTGTTTCCAGATGACTTACTGAGCTTTAAGAGTATGACTGTATCATTTATGCAATGTGATCTAGAGGCCACCCAAGGATTTAGTCACAGGTTAGCTGGCAGACCTCTCTCTCTCTCTCTGCCTCTCCTTTCTCAGTGTAACTCTTTCAAATAAATAAATCTTTTTTAAAAAAAATAAGGATTAACAGGACTTCCTGATTTGAAAATTGTAGAGAAAATGGACAAAACTTAAGCTAACAGAATCTTACAACTCAAGAATTGGGGAAGGAGGGGGTTGTCAAGAAGAGAGCAGGGGCTGTAACAAACTTTCTACCTTCTTAGGTCTTTATTCATTGGATCCTTTGCTCCAATCTGATTTTTCTAATTAATTATTTTGGAAAAGAAAGTTCAAGAGAATCTTAAAATTCACACAGAACACTATCCCTTAGCAAAGTCATTCCAGATTAAATGCTTCTACCCATTCGTCTCTAAGAGTGTATAATTCAGTGCTAAAAACAGCTTAGTTTGAATGCTGCTCTAAGACTAGAGAATTTCCCTCTATCCTCACCTGAGTAATTTACCAAGAATCTAACTGGTTTACCTGCTTAATATTTAAATAAATTAAGGGGTGGGAATTTGGCACAACGATTAGGACACTGCTTGGGATCCCAGCATCATAGTGGAGTGCCTGGTTCCTCTGTTTCTGATTCAGTGGTCTGCTCATGCACATTGGGAGGCAGCAGATAATGGCTCAAATACATGGGACCCTGCCACCCATATGGGAAATTCAGACGGAGTTCAGGCTCATGGCCTCAGTCAGGGCCCAGCCCCGGCTGTTATGGGCATCTGGGAAGTGCCGTATAAGATGGAAGATGTCTCCTTTTCTTTCTCTCTCAAATAAAATGAAAAGATGAAGGCTGTATCACAGCCCATTCATAATATTTATATAAATCATTATCTACAGAATCATCAATAGAACACAAGTCTAGGGATCTCCATACTAAAAGCAGACAGGGACAAGGATTTCCACTACTTATCACATAAGATTGGTGTGATGAGTTGAGATAATGCCTATTAAAGACCTAATAAAGTGTTTAACAGGAGCAAGTCATACATTATTTGTGCTATTATTTAATTATTTGAATGTTTTTCCCTTTTGGGAGTACACTTCCTGTCAATCTGTTCCAAATACAATCTTAACAGAGAGATAAGAGCTAAAATTGGCAACGTTGTCTGTATTACCATCCTAACCTCTGGTATCTGCAAAACAACAGGGCCTCTTAGGGGATTAGTTCAAAATAACTCTGATAGAGGTACTATGTTCAAGGGAATAACAAGGTTCCCCAATCTGGACCTCTGAATGACGCAGATAACACTGAGGCAGCCGATCAAAGAGCCACCAGGGTTAAAATTACCTAAGCGAAATGATTCCTTGAAATAAATTAAGCAACATGACCATGAGCAATTAATGGAATGAAATGTCTCATCAGGAAAAACATGGTTAAGCAGAAAGATACTACATAGCTGGGGAAAAACAACGTGCTTTCATAGTTAGCAAGGTAAAGGGAATTCAGTGAGCAAAATTACAAGACAAAGGAGATGAAAATGCTCTCACAGACTCATTTTCAGACAGGCTGAGAAAACTCAGGGAGCAAGCTTCCCCCAAGTCAAGGGAATACAGTTGCAGGAGTAGACATCCAGTGCAGTGCTTAAGTCACCACTCAGGATGTTCACGTCCCAGTTCAGAGTGCCTGGTTTGAGTCCTGGCTACTTGGCTTCCCATCCACTTCCTGCTACTGTGCATCCTGGGAAGCAGCAGAGGATGTTTTAAGTCCTTTACTCTCTGCCTCCCACAGGTGAGACCGACTGAACTACAGACTCCTGGCTTCAGCCCTGCCCAGGCCCCAGTGTTATAGGCATCTGGGAAGTGAGCTGGCATATATTAAAGATCTCTGTCTGCCTCTCTCTCTTTCAAATAGAAATGAAAATAAATTCATAAAATGGTAAAAAAAAATCAAAACAAAATATTTAAAACAAAGTTTCAGGACATCTGGTTTGTTTCACTCCATTGTGGGAACTAGGGAGAACATACACAGAAGGAAGACAAACTACCTACAATTTCTCATTTTGAAAATGGTACTGGACAGGGTCGGTGCTCTGGCACAGTAGGCTAAGCCTCGACCTGCGGCACTGGTATCCCATGTGAGCACTGGCGTTAGTCTCAGCTGCTCCTCTTCCGATTCAGCTCTCTATTTATGGCCTGGAAAAGCAACAGAAGATGGCCCAAGTCCTTGGGCCCTGCACCCGCATGGGAGACCAGGAAGTGGCTCCTGGCTCCTGGCTTTGGATTGGCACAGCTCCGGCCGTTGCGGCCAACTGGGGAGTAAACAAGCAGATAGAAGACCTTTCTCTCTGCCTCTGGCTCTCTGTAACTCTACTTCTCAAATAAATAAAATCTTAAAAAAAAATAGGTACTGGACATACTTAGGATGTTTTACAATTGGAGAAAATACAAAGAGATACCTCTTTTCTGATTTGCTAGATGATGCAGGGTTTGAAGTTTCCGTCAATGATGTTCTTACTGAAGTCTGTGCAGGAGGATTACTAAATAAGAAATTGCTAATCAATCTCCAGATGGCAAGGAATGGGTAAAGTACCGTCCCCAGTAATGTCCAAATGTCTCCACTGGAAGAGTGTACAATGGATGAAGTAGGTCTGCCTGCCTAGAAATTAAGAAATCAACATAGATAAAGACTACATCAGCATAGTCACATCATTTTGAAGGTCTTAGATGAAATCTTTCACCCAGAAAACAAAGTTCTACTGATTTTAGTCTAAGGCAAGAAGGTAAAATTACCATCTTTTGCTGTTTCTTAAACATATATAAACTTCTGGGAACCTTCAGAGCTCTGACTTTTCAGTAATTATAATATACAAGTAATTGGTGGAATGAATCAATTACTTTTAGAAAAATACAGCTTTTGTAATGAAGTTAATTTACTTTGGTAAAAGTCTGTCTGGCTAGTCAATTTCTGAAAAGGAAAGGCTGCAAACTTCAGTGACCACAACGCATCTCTAGCACAGGCTACTTGCTTCAGCTAGGTGGAGGGCTCCAGTTTAGAGCAGGGCACAGTAGACCCAGGCTCCATCGCGGCTCTGGCACTTAAGATGGAACACTGGCAATCATTTCAGCCTCTGAGCCTCCTTTTTTCACCACAGAGTAAAAACTGTTGTGGGGATCACAAAGGACAATCTATTTGAAAATGTTAATTTTATGTTAAAATTATGTTTTTAAAAGCCAGGAGTATGGTAGAGCTACACATAATTAAAGACATATATGGGTGAGTCAGATACTTCAGATACTCTACAGTTTTTGTTTTCTTCTCCTACTGCACATTTTTTTGAACACAAAAATAGGTGAGGCAAAAAGTTGAAAATTAAACTATTTAGTGCCTCACAAACAATATCAGCAATTTAATTATAGAGCAATATCAGCAATACAATTATAAGCACAGGAAAACAGAATAGTGAATTGGTATAATTCTGGATAATTTGAATTTTAACTGCCCACAATACATCTTTGCCCTTCTTCTACTTTAAAGAAATGGTCAGGCCTAGAACAGTCAAGAGTAAAACAGAAAATGCTTAAGAGCAGAAAAACTATATACATGCATATACATACTGGCAACAGTACTACTGAAGCACTTGGGGCAAGTTCCAAATCCAGTAATTTCTTTTTATAATCTTCTTTGGTAAATTCTCTCCTGGGAAACATGGTTGCTAATGAAAAATTACCGTAAGTGTTGCCAACAGTCTGTAACATAACAAAAAGTTTAAAAAACTTACAAAATTGCCTATTGAAAACAAGGTATTAAGTTACTCACATGCATCTAAAATGACTGCTTTAATAAAAACTACCTTAATTTTAAAAGTTAATGCAAATTCAAAAAACACAAAAACTGCATTGCAAAAAAGCAGCTAAAGGAACTACCAAATCCAAAATTTTTAAAGCTTCTATAACTAAAAAATGACCACAAAATAGCTAGAATGGTTGCTAAGACCATACGAAATAGATGGAATAAAAACAATTATGTCTCTCTCCTTTACAGCTGCAGTTCATCATTAAAGTTTTCATTATGCACTGGCAAGCGCTGGTCTCATAAATACATGTTTGGATTACAGGGGATTCCTATTAAAAATCTGGAACAGACCAGTCTTTCCCTCACAGATGTTACTTCAGGAGCGTTCACTTCAACACCTCAAGGCAGAAATGTTCCACAATGCCCCTTCATCCTACACATATTTCCACATCTAGAAACTGGGCAGCTTCACAATTTTTAAGTCACTATATCAGTAAAATCCTAACTTTTTGTACTATAGGTCTTTCACATACTTCTTATGGCTCTCACTCCAACTGAAGGGCCTAACAAAAATAGAAAATGCTAGCAGCAGGGAAACTTGGGACACATCACACATTGTAGGGGGTCTCAAGGTAAAGAATGCAATCAGGAAAGCCAGTGCCACGGTGCAGCAGGTAAAGCTGCTGCCTGCAACACCAGCATTCCAATGAGGCACCCGTTCAAGTCCCGGTTGCTCTGCTTCTGATTCAGCTCCGGACTAACGGCCTGGCAATGGAGGATGGCCCAAGTGTGTGGACCCCTGGACCCATGTGGGAAACCTGGAAGAAACTCCCAGCTCCTGGCTTTGGTCTATCTCAGCCCTGGCCTTTGTCACCATTCAGGGAGTCAACTACTGGATGGACAATCTCTGTCTCTCCCTCTGATTCTGCCTTTAAATAAATAAAATCTTTCAAATAAAAAAAGAATGAAATGACCTACCTGGTGTTAGGGAGAATAGTTCTTACAATAAATTTTTACACTGTCTTACCCAGCTCACCAGCTCAGGAAGGTAGGTAGCGCTCTGAGGCATCCTTTCAGAAACCACGAATAAGGGGAAAGACTAAATAAGGGGAAGAGGCCAGGTGGAAAAAATCTGAACCTAATACCTAACTCTCTTACCTTTATGTGAAGAATGTTGGTATATACAATGAGTCTAGATCCTAACCGACAATTGATGCCAGAATCCATTTTCAACAAGGAATTAATCAAAGAATACAATCTAATTGGTAGTTACTCATCTCTTATTTTCTGAGCTAAAAAATTTCAGGCATCTGGACATAAGTTACAACACCTGACACTCAAATCTTTTTTTTTTTTTAAAGATTTATTTTATTTATTTGAAAGACAAAATTACAGAGAGAGGCAGAGACAGAGAGAGGTTTTCCACCCATTGGTTCACTCCCCAGATGGCCACAATGGCCAGAGCTGTGCCGATCCAAAGCCAGGAGCCAGGAGCTTCTTCTGGGTCTTCTCCCATGTGGGTGCAGGGGCCCAAGGACTTGGGCCATCTTCCACTGCTATACCAGACCATAGCAGAGAGCTGGATCAGAAGAGGAGCAGCCGGGACTAGAACCAGCATCCATATGGGATGCCGGTGCTTCAGGCCAGGGCATTAACCCGCTCACCACAGCGCCAGCCCCAACACTCAGATCTTCAGTGTCTGAGTTCAGGTTCCAGCTCCACTTAGGATTCTAGCTTTCTGCTCATAGACATCCTCAGAGACAGCAGGTCATCGCTGCTGAAGTACCTGGGTCCCTACTAACTACCTGGGAGATGCAGACTGAGTTTCAAGCTCCAGGTTGCAGCCTGGCCTAACCCTGAATGTTAAGAGGGCTTTGGGGAATGAACCAATGGACTGAAGATCTATCTGTCTGTCTTTCCAATAAAAAAGGAAAACAAAATGCAGTGCAACCTTTGAAAAAAAATTTCATATCCCATTCAATTTTGAGTAAGGCCACCTTTGAGACATAAATTCCTAAAGAAGATACTTGGTGGGGCCAGTGCTGTGGCATAGCAGGTAAAGCCAGTGCCTGTAGTGCCGGTATCCCACATGGGTGCCAGTTTAAGTCCCAGCTACTCCACTTTTGATCCAGCTCTCTGCTATGGCCTCGGAAAGCAGTGGAAGATGGCCCAAGCGCTTGGACCCCTGCACTTGTGTGGGAGACCCAAAAGAAGCTCCTGGCATCTGATCAGCTCCAGCCATTGTGGCCACTTGGGGAGTGAACCAGCAGATGGAAGACCTCTCTCTCTCTGGCTCTGACTCTCTGTAACTCAACTCCCTTTCAAATAAATAAATAAATCTTTAAAAAAAAAAAAAAAAAAGAAAAGAAACAACGAAGAGAGGACCATGAAAAACTGCTTCTGGCAGGCAACACGCTCACTTGGCTAATCCTCCACCTGTGGCGCCGGCACCCTGGGTTCTAGTCCTGGTTGGGGTACCGGATTCTGTCCCGGTTGCCCCTCTTCCAGTCCAGCTCTCTGCTGTGGCCTGGGAAGGCAGTGGAGGATGGCCCAAGTGCCTGGACCCTGCACCCACATGGGAGACCAGGAGGAAGCACCTGGCTCCTGGCTTTGGATCAGCGCGGTGTGCCAGCCACAGCGCACTGGCCACGGCAGCCACTGGGGGGGGTGAACCAACGGAAGGAAGACCTTTCTCTCTGTCTCTAACTATGCATGTCAAAAAAAAGAAAAAAAAAAAAAGAAAAGAAAAGAAAAACTGCTTCTTTTTCAGGGAAATGGGACAACTGTCTCAGACTACACCTTTGGGAAAACTCTCGCTTTTCACTTCTGCAGCTAAATATACTGATCAGTGAGAAGTTTCCAGAACTTATGAAACAGTATTAGCAGGGTTCTATTTTGACAAATATGTCGTTCCCATATGCACTAATACACAACAAAGCTACATGAACACTCCAGAAGTGTCTTGTACATTCCTCCAGGACAGAAGTCACAATTTACTCTCATTCTTGAGTATTTCTTTGGGGTCTTTCCCTCCTACATTTGGATAAGCTATACCTCATGACTGTGATTACAGACAGAGATTTACCTGTGCAGCAAACTGCCTTGCTTCTTCTAAAGGAGCATCAGAAGGAAACTGATTTGTGAAGGAAGAACCATCAGGAAGACGGAACTGAATTCTTGCAACAGTGCTAAGAAAAAACAAAATTTAAAAAAGGTATCTTTACATATGCTCAGGCAGTATCAGCAGAAGTTAGAGAAAATGGAACTGCAAGTGTGCAATGACAATAGGTTGTCTCACAATGTCAGATCTTTTCACTTACTTTTTATCAATAGCTTTACTGATACAATTCACATGACACAAAATTTGCCAACAGCACAATTCAGTGGTTTTTAATACACTCAGAGTTGTGCAACTATCGCCACTATGTAATGTAAAAACATCTCATCGCCCCAGAAAGGAATCCTGAACTTAGCAGTAGTCACTGCCCAAATTTTCCTCCTTTAGTGCCTGGCAACCATTAATCTACTATCCCTGTAGGATTTGCCTAGTATGCACATTCCACATAATGGAATCACACAATATGTGAACTGGCTCTGTCATGCAGTGTTATGGTTTGAAGGTTTATCCATATATGCATCAGTACTGAATAATATTCCATTGTGTGGGATACATACTCGGTTAATCCATTCTTCATCTGATGGATATTTAGGTTATTACCACATTTTGACTATTATGAACAATGCTAGTATGAATATTCACATATAGGTTTTTGTGTGGACAGGTTTTCAATAACAGATAAATGTGTAAGAGTATGTTTTAACTTTTTGAGGAACTGCCAAAAAAAATTTTTTTTGGACAGGCAGAGTTAGACAGTGATAGAGAGAGAGGCAGAGAGAAAGGTCTTCCTTCCGTTGGTTCACCCCCTAAATGGCCGCTACGGCTGGCACACTGCACCGATCTGAAGCCAGGAGCCAGATGTTTCTTCCTGGTCTCCCAGGCGGGTGCAGGGCCCAAGCACTTGGGCCATCCTCCACTGCCTTCCTGGGCCACAGCAGGGAGCTGGACTGGAAGAGGAGCAACCAGGACTAGAACCCGGGGTACCGGCGCCGCAGGCAGATGATTATCCTAGAGAGCTGCGGCGCTGGCCCAAATTCTTTTTCAAAGTGGCTTACCATTTTACAGTCCTACTCATAATGGATTTAGGCTCCAATTTTCCACACCCTTGTCAACATTTTTTATTGTCTCTTTATATTTAGGCACCACAGGTAGTGAGAAATGGCATATATTTTATTGTAGTTTTGACTTATTTCCCTAATGACTATTGATGTTGAACCTCTTTTCATGTTCCTATTGGCCATTTGTGTATCTTCTTTGGAAAAATGTTCAAATCCTTTCTATATATTTGAATTGTTTTTTTTATTCAGATGTTGAGAGTTCTTTTTATATTCTAGCTACAAATTCTTTATCAAACATATCTTCTCCAATTCTGTGGCTTGTTTTCTTACTTTTTTAAAAGTTTATATTTATTCTTTTTAGAGAGAAGTCTTTTATTGACTGGCTCTCTCCAAACAGCTTCAACAGCCAGGTGTGGGCCAGGTAAAAGCCAGGAGCCAGGAACCCCATCCTGGTCTCCCAAATGGGTGACAGGGGCCCAAGCAGTTGGGCCATCTTCCATTTCCTTCCCAGGCACATTAGCAGGGAGCTGCATCAGTAGCTGAGCAGCTGGGACTCAAACCAGCTCTCTAGATAAAGGATCCAAGTATTGCAAAGAATAGTTTAACCCACTTTGCCACATTGCTGGCTTCATTTTTTCACTTTCTTGATGAAGCATAAAGTTAAGTCAATTTCTTTCTTTTTTTTTGTTTGGGCTTTTGGTGTCATGTCTAAATCTACTGCCTACCCCATGATCTTTATTTTTTTTTGGCTTCTCAAAGTTTAAACATGTAGGCAGATGATCCATTCTGAGTTAACTTGTTATACAGTGTCAGGAAAGGTTCCAAATTCATTCTTTTGGCATGTACACATCCAGTTGTTCAAGCATCATTTGTTGTAAAATTTTCCTTTTCTACTAAATGGTTTTGGTACCCTTTTCAAAAAGTATGCTGATCATAAAGTAAGGGTTTCATTTCTAGAGATTCGATTTGATTACATGGATCCATACATCCATCCTTATGCTGGTACAACACTGTCTTGGTTACTGTAGCATAGGAATTTTAATCTTAAAGTTTCTGCTAAAGAAAAAAAGCCAGCTAGAATTTTTGCCAGAGATTGTGTTGAATTTATAGAGTAGTTTAGGAAGTATTAGTCTCTCAATAACATTAAGCCCTCTATTTATTTATTTATTATTTAAATATTTCCAGATGGTTTCTCCATCATTTTTTTTTAAGGATTTATTTATTTATTTGAAAGTCAGTTACAGAGAGAGAGAGAAAGAGAGATAGAGAGAGAGAGATCTTCCATCCACTGGTTTGCTACTCCCCAGATGGCCACAAAGGCCAGGGCTGGGTTAGGCCGATAGCAAGAGTCAGGACCCTCATTTGGGTCTCTCCATGCAGGTGGCAGAATCCAAACACTTGGGTGATCTTCTGCTGCCTTTCCCAGAGAGCTAGATTGGAAATGGAGCAGCCAAGACTTGAACTGGCCAACCATATGGGATGCTGACATTGCAGATGGCAACTTTATGCATGACACCATAATGCTGGCCCCAGTTCTCTAAATTATGAATTTAGGTATATCTTTCAATATATTTTCCTCATTCTCTAACCAATATTTTGTAGTTTTTTAGCACACAAGTCTTACAATTCTGTTAAATTCAGTACATATTTCATTACTTTTGAAAAACTAAAAAGTATTTGATTGTAAAAGTAGTATGTTTAATTGTCAAATAATGAAATACAGAAAAGTACAGAGAAGAAAACAAATATTAACCAGAGCCCATGCACAAAGAGATGTTTCAGACAAAAAAAAAGCAGAAATACCTTCTTTCTCTTGCATACGATTCCCTCTTGACTTCCATTTCTGCCTGCTTGGCCAGCAAGGCAGCAGCTTTGGCAGCCTCTACTTCTTCCTTTGTCTTTGCGAATCGAGCTGCTCTCTCAGCACGGTCCTTTAAAACATTATTAGATACTAATCATCTTTCATTGCCAGAATGATCTATTCATTCTCTTGAACACAAGGTACAAACACCAACTACCCAAGAAATTTCTTAAATCTATTTATGAACTTCTGAATCTGGTATTTTTCATCAACTGTCAGGAAACAGAATTACTAATAAACAACCATGAAAGTGCTTACCACTTTATCGCAACAGCCTGGAACAAGGTCTGACACACAACAGATGATCAATGATCAAATAAACAATATTAAGATGTTTTTCATACTTATTAAAACTGATTCTGAAAGCACTTGTTGCAAAACCATCTTAAGTTTTATGATGTGCCTATATCCTTTAAACATCTCAAAATAGAACACCTGTCATTAGAGGACTGCTAGATAACCAATTCTTAGCTTGTTTTCTAGGGAATCTTTGAAATTAATCCAGAATTTTCCAAGGAAAAGAAAGTGCACAAATGTCCTAGAGTCAACCATTAACAATAAAATTAAGGGCAGGCATTTGTTCTAGGGGTTAAGATGTTAGCTCAGACACTTGTGTCCAAATCCCAGTGCCTGGGTTCAATGCCTTGTACCACTAACTCCAGCTTCTTGCCAATGCAGACTCTGGGAGGCAGAAGTGTTTAGGTTCCTGCCACTCATGTGGGAGACCTGGACTGAGTTCCAGACCCATGGCTTTGGACTTAGCCAGGGTTGCTGTGGGCACATAGAGAATGAATCAGCAGGTGAGAAGGCACTCTCTGCCTCACATAAATAAATAAAAATTTTAAAGCCATAAAAACAATAAAACAACTGAACTCACCAATGCAATTTGCTGTTTTATACGTTCTCGAGCTGCTCTATCTTCTGCCTTTTCTCTGTTTCTTTCCTCTAGCATTCTTTTTGTTAATTCTTCTTCTTGTTTTCTTTTATAATCCAACATTTCTTTTCCAGTTTTTCTCCTTTCAATTTCCTTCTTAATTTCTCTCTGGAATAAAGACAAAGTAAGTTTCATCAGTCAAAAACACATTTTGATAGTTTACCCTAGACATTATTTTGAATGTAGAGAAAGCCAGTTAGAGTATGCAGAGTGCTGTAGTGCTAAGCCACCACTTGGGCAGTCCTCATCCCGCAGCAGTGTGCCTGCTCTGAGTCCCAGGTATTCCATGCTTCCAATCCAGCATTATGCTAACGCACCTAGGAAGCAGCAGATGATGGCACAAGAGCTTGGGTTCCTATCACCACACGGGAGACCCGGATGGAGTCCCTGGCTCCCAGCTTTGGCTTGGCCTAGCTCTGGTTGTGGTGGGTATTTAGGAAGTCAATCAGCAGACAGAAGGTAATCTATCCCTTTCTCTGTTATTCTATTTCAAATAAAGTAAAAACATCTTTAAAAAATAAAAAGACTCACACAAAATAAGGATCTGGTTTTAAAAAAAATTAACATACTTATTTGAGGGCCAGCACTGTGGCACAGCAGGTTAAACTGCTGCCTGTGACATTTGTATCCCATATCAGAGTGCTAGTTTGGATCCCAGATGTTCCATTTCTAATTCTGCTCCCTGCTCATGCATCTGGGAAATCAGTGGACAATGTCCTGGGTGTTTGGACTCCTGTAACCTATGTGGGAGACCCAGATGGATTCCCTGACCCCTGGCTTCAGTCTGAATCAGTGCTGGCCATTGTGGCCATTTGGACAGTGAACCAGGAGGGTAGAAGATAACTCTCTCCCTGCCCCTCTATTTCTGTCAGTCTACCTTGCAAACAAATAAATATATCTAAAAATTTATTTGAAAGGCATGGTTAAAAGTCAAATGTCTATCAATCTGTGAATCACCACCAGTGGCTGTTAAGAGTAGAAGGCAGCCGGCGCCGCGGCTCACTAGGCTAATCCTCCACCTTGTGGCACCGGCACACTGGGTTCTAGTCCCGGTCAGGGCGCCGGATTCTGTCCCGGTTGCCCCTCTTCCAGGCCAGCTCTCTGCTGTGGCCAGGGAGTGCAATGGAGGATGGCCCAAGTGCTTGGGCCCTGCACCCCATGGGAGACCAGGAAAAGCACCTGGCTCCTGGCTCCTGCCATCGGATCAGCGCAGAGCGCCGGCTGCAGCGCGCCAGCCGTGGCAGCCACTGGAGGGTGAACCAACGGCAAAAGGAAGACCTTTCTCTCTGTCTCTCTCTCTCACTGTCCACTCTGCCTGTCAAAAAAAAAAAAAAAAAAAAGAGTAGAAGGCAGTCGGTGTAGTTTTAAGGCATGCAGCATTACAGGTTTTTGGTTTCTAGGGCAAATATACTGCCCCCAGGAAGAATATGGCAGTCATTAACAACTTAACTTAAAGGAAAAGATACCTACCTATTTTAGAACTCCAAAAAGCTGATGCAGAGATAGGAGTGCAGTGTGAAAAAAAATGAATGGTGTACCAGAATGCAGCAACACAGAGGAAAATTTCAGTATAATGTCTTTGCACTTCTTTTTTCACAAAAAGCAGATAAAATCTGATCTTCTAACTCAAGCCAATTTTAGCTCAAGTCTCTTTATCCTTAGCGTCAAAGATTCATTATAGAAGAACAGACGATGACCCCTTTTATTCCTACCAATTTACAAAACCAACACCAAAGTATACACTATGATACCAGTACAGAAAGAAGCTAATTCTCTTCACTGTGCTGAACACTAAACTATAACTAGGAAACCATACTAGGTCTGCCAGATTGAGTAGAATCAAACACTCCCTCCCTTAACAGAAGAGTAAAACCATGCTAAATCCAGTAACTTTACCTGTTCTTCTTCTTTCCTTTTCTCCTCTCTCCTTTCTTCAAGTTTTTTTGTAAGTCTATATTAAAAAAAATACACTTTAGACACATCATATTAATATAAAACATATTCAGGAGGTTTCTTTAGTGAAAACAACTGGGGAAATACAGAAACCAAAAAGAAAAGTCCCTAAAGACACAGCAATAACATACCTGCCTGGCCTCTGGCCCTAAAGAAATTCAAGAGTAGACAGAGCCTACTTTCAGCTTTTAGGGCCTACTTACTATTAGACTTCTCTTTTTCCACCCAGCTTACCTGATACTGATTTAAAAATATTAATTAATTTTTAAATATATATACAATGATTTACAAAATCTTCATGTATAAGTAAGCAGCAACATAGCATAAAACTGAAAAACAAAAGCTAAAGATTTAAGGTTACCATTTATAAACTAACAATAATATTGACTTTCAACTATAAGAAGTTCCTCAATTAAAAACTAATGATGTTAACATTACACAGTCATAATGAACATACAACTTTGAGAATCTACTAAACTCAATCTAACCTTCAGATTTTATGGTATGTGAATTACATTTCAACCTTTAAAAATTGAAAGTATTTTCTATGAAAGACATCTGAGTTACACAGATGTATGCATTTATTAAAACTCAGCTAGAGGGGCCAGTGCTATGATGCAGAGAATTAAAGCCCTGGCCTGCAGTGCCAGCATCCAATATGGGCACCAGTTCAAGTCCCGGCTGCTCCACTTCCTATCCAGCTCCCTGCTAATGCACCTGGGAAAGCAGTGGAGGATGGCCCAAGTCCTTGGGCCCCTGGGTTCATGTGGGAGACCCGGAACAAGTTCCTGGCTCCTGGCTTTGGATCAGCTCAGCTCTGGCTGTTACAGCCGTTTGGAGGAGTGAACCAGCAGACTAAAGACCTTTTCTGTCTCGCCTCTCTCTGTAACTCTACCTCGCAAATAAAATCTTTAAAACAGTATATAAAAAAAACCTCAACTAGACAAGTTGTGTCAGCATTCAAGGAAATATTCATTTTTTATTTTTTATTTTTTTTTTTATTTTTATTTTTATTTATTTTTTTTGACAGGCAGAGTGGACAGTGAGAGAGAGACAGAGAGAAAGGTCTTCCTTTGCCGTTGGTTCACCCTCCAATGGCCGCCGCGGCCTGCGCGCTGCGGCTGGCGCACCGCACTGATCCGATGGCAGGAGCCAGGAGCCAGGTGCTTTTCCTGGTCTCCCATGGGGTGCAGGGCCCAAGCACCTGGGCCATCCTCCACTGCACTCCCTGGCCACAGCAGAGAGCTGGCCTGGAAGAGGGGCAACCGGGACAGAATCCGGTGCCCCGACCGGGACTAGAACCCGGTGTGCCGGCGCCGCAAGGCGGAGGATTAGCCTAGTGAGCCGCGGCGCCGGCCAACAAGGAAATATTCAAAGAATGAAAGGAACATGTCAGGGCCAGCGCTGTGGCATGGCAGGTGAAGCTGCTGCCTACAGTGCCGGCATCCCATGTGAGACCCAGCCACTTCACTTCCAGTCCCACTCTCTGTTGTGGTCTGGAAAAGCAGTGGAAGATAGTTCGAGTTCTTGGGCTCCTGCACCCACATGGGAGACCTGGAGGAAGCTCTTGGCTCCTGGCCTTGGATCGACACAGATCTGGCTGTTGCCTCTCCTTCTCCCTCTCTGTGTAACTCTTTCAAATAAATAAAATATTAAAACAAACAAAAAAAAGGAACGTGTCAAAAGGCCAAAAGGAAGATCTGATATAAAGGAGATTTGCCTGTTCCATTTGGGACAGTAAAGTCTGGAACAATCTGTACACCAAAGAAAATAAGTAGATTTTAACACAAGAGAGGGGCCAGTTTTGTGGCACAGCAGGTAAAGATACCACCTGCGATACCAACACCCCTCCCATGTGAGCACCAGTTTTCACCCTGGCTGCTCTATTTCCAATCCAACTCCCTACTAATGGCCTGAGATAAGCAGCAGCAGATGGCCCAAATGCTTGGATTCCTGCTACCCACACTGGAAACCTGGAAGTAGCTACTGGCTTTGGCCTGTTCAGTCCTGGCCACTGTGACTATCTGAGGAAGGAACCAGAGGATGGATGATCTCTCTCTCTCTCTGCCTCCCCCTCCCTCTTCTGTAATCTTTCAAATAAATAGATAAATCTTTAAAAAATAAATAAATAAAATTAAGGAAACACCTCAGAGGAAAAAAGAGAATATTTGAAATATCATAAATGCTAAAGGCAATTATAAATTCACATAACCATTTGAAAAGATTGGCCAGTACCTATATGCCAGAAACTCCCAGTCTTAAATATATACCCCGAAAACAATGTGCACATATGTTCACCAAGGCATATAAGACTATTCTGCATAGCAGCCCTATGATTAATAGTCCTGAACTGAAAACAATCCCATATGCATTAAAAGTAGAATGGATAAATCAATCATGCTATATTCAAATAATATAATGCTCTACAGCAAACGGGACATCCACTGCTGCCACATCCATCAACACAGATGAGCCTCACAAATACAACGCTTTTGACAAAGTACACCAAACACAAAAAGAGTACATGTGGTGTTCACTAACAGGAAAAATTAATCTATAGTGTTAGATCCAGGACAGTGGTTATTTTGGTGAGGGAAGCCATAATGGAGCAGAGACACTAGGAGAGTTTGCACATAACTTTTCACTTCTTGATTTGGTTGCTGATATCCAGTGAGTTTACTAGGAAAAAAGGGAGGGAGAGGATGTGGGCCAAAGCACTTCTCTATAGAACAATGTCTGCTAATAAATGTAAAAAAAATAAAATTAGAAAAAAAAATGAGAGTCCACAGTTGTTATTTAGCAAGTAAAGCTGAAACCTGTGAAGCCGGCATCCCACATGGGTGCTGATTCCAGTCACGGCTGCTCCACCTCTGATCCAGCTTCCTAATGGCCTTCGAAAGCAGTGGAAGACAGCCCAGGTGTTTGGGTCCTTGCCACCCACATGGGAGACCTGGATGAAGTTCCTGGCTTCAGCCTGGTACAGTGCTGGCTACTGCAACCAGCTGAGGAACAAGTGACAGGATGGAAGATCTCTCTCTCTCTCTGTCTCCTCCTCCCTCTCTATAACCCTTTCAAATAAATACAAAAAATCTTTTTATTAAAAAAAGATCATTTTTATCTCCCAATGAAATAATTCATCAAGCAAAAATCAATGAATGCCAAAATCACTAGGTGAAAATTGTAAAGAACAGAATACTATTTCACAGAATTACTCCACAGATAACCTATTAATTACTAAGGGACAGGGGTACCTTTATAATGAAGATATTCAATAGACACCATGTGAATCAGATGAATATCACCAATAATGCATACATCTGATATTAATTATTTCCTGAGTTTTTTAACAATAAGAACAAAACATTATGTAAGTAATGTTCCAAAATTTAAGTTGAATATAATAATAATGGAACAAGTACTAGTTCAAGGGACATTCTAGAATACAATTAGTTTATACTCTTCAAAAATGTCCAATTCATGAAAAAATGCAAAAAATGGGAATGTTTTGGATTCAAAGAGACTAAGCTAAATGGAATGAAGGATCCCTGACTGCATTTTGAATCAGGGGAAAAAAAGTCATACAGAATATTGTTGGGTCAATTGGGGAAATCTGAATATGGGTCACATTTAGATTATCTTACTATACTAATGTACACTTTTTTACTGTAATAATAGTATTGTGCTAATATTTAAAAATATATTTTTAATTACATACCACTGGTATAATTCTGAGAAAAATACATGCAATTTTACTCTAATCTGGTTGAAAATTCACATTGCATCTAATTGCAATGACAAACTGTTTCATCACTTTAAGCATCTGGATATCTGTATCTACCATTATGGCTACCTGGACAACAGGAAGAAGGCAGCACATGGATCTCTGGGCACTGGATCCTGGCCATAGCTTAGGCTAGATCCCTAACCCAGAGCCAAGAGAGCCTCAGCCATTGTCTTATTCTTAGGAAAAACATACTTAGTTACTTAGGGATGAAGTTAAACGATGCCTAACTTTCAAATGGATCAGGAAAAAGAAAAAGGTAGTTACACCATTCTTTGACTTTGAGGTTTGAAACTTTTCAAGTGAGAAATTCAAACTGAGGGTACTGTATTTGAAGGCATTTCAAAAAGTTCATAGAAAACAGCGTTAAAAAAAGTTTATTTATCCACAAAAAACTTTGAAATCCATGCATATGAGTATAAAAAAGTTTATGGAAAATGCACATTACTGAAAAAATCTGCAAGCATTTCCAAAGTTTTTGTAGCAAAATAAACATCTTTTAATTATACCTTTCCACAAACTTTAAAAAAAAAATATTCATTTATTGCTTGACTGCTTTGAGAGGCAGAAAGAGAGCTCCCGTCTGCTGGTCTACTCTCCAGATGCCTGCAATGGCTGGGGCTGGACCAGGTCTTACATGATATGAGTGGCAGGGATCCAACTACTTAAGCATCACCTGCTATTTCCCAGAGTTAGAATTAGCAGGAAACTAGAATTGGGAGCAGAGCCAGGACTCAAACCCAGGCACTCAGATATGGGATTTAACCACTAGGCCAAACACTTTCCCCTCCCACAAATATTTTTAAAGTGCTCTCATATTATCTTTCTTATACTGTAGTTTCATGTGACTCATTGATTATTGCCCGTATGATCTTTTACTAATAAAACATTATATATCTTTAAATATTTTAACAAAAATCTAGATTTCAATTACAAAGTGCCCATCTATTTTTCAAAAAAATTAAGTTCACTCATTTGACAAAAGGTAGTTTAAGACTAAGGGGCGGGGGGGACTGAAAAATCACGTTCTTACATACAAGAAGGGAGGAGTTTCTGAGCTGACATTGATTTGGCTTTGGATCGGCGCAGCACGCCAGCCATAATGACCATTTTGGGGGTGAACCAATGGAAGAAGAGTTTTCTATCTCTCTCTCACTGTCTAACTCAGCCTGTCAAAAACAAAAAAAAACATAGGTTGGAGTTATTAGTTGCCACTGTCAATCAGATTCCACAAAAAGAGCAAGATTCATAACTGGGTATGAACTCAGAAGAATTAAATGAAGAACCTCAGCTGGTGGATTACTTAGTACCAGGACATAGGTTTTATAGATCAAGCAAGGTCTGATAATTTAATCTTACCAACAAGAATCCAAAGTGCTCAAAAGATTTTAATTGGCCGGCGCCGCGGCTCACTAGGCTAATCCTCCGCCTAGCAGCGCCGGCACACCGGGTTCTAGTCCCGGTCGGGGCGCCGGATTCTGTCCCGGTTGCCCCTCTTCCAGGCCAGCCCTCTGCTGTGGCCAGGGAGTGCAGTGGAGGATGGCCCAGGTGCTTGGGCCCTGCACCCCATGGGAGACCAGGAAAAGCACCTGGATCCTGGCTCCTGCCATCGGATCAGCGCGGTGCGCCGGCCGCATCGCGCTGGCCGCGGCGGCCATTGGAGGGTGAACCAACGGCAAAGGAAGACCTTTCTCTCTGTCTCTCTCTCTCTCACTGTCCACTCTGCCTGTCAAAAAATAAAAAAAAAAATAAAAAAATAAAAAAAAATAAAAAAATAAAAAAAAAAAAGATTTTAATTACATGATCACATAATGTGAATTTTTCAAGTTATCTAAATTGGTGCCAGTGCTGTGTCGTAGCAAGTAAAGCCACCGCCTGTGATACCAGCATCCCATATGGGCACTGGTTAGAGTCTAGGCTGTTCCATTTCCAATCCAACTCCCTACCACTGTGCCTGGGAAAGGAGAAGATGGCCTAAGACCTTGGGTCGCCGCACCCATGTGTGAGACCAGAAGAAGCTCCTAGCTCCTGACTTTGGAATGGCCTAGCCCTGGGCATTGCAGCCATTTGGGGAATGAACCAGCAGATGGAAGATCTCTCCCTCTCTCCCCTGCACCCCTTTCTGAAACTGTCTTTCAAGTAAATAAAATCTTTTAAAAAAAAGTTACCTAAATAGCAAAAAATGTTTCATTATCAAGAGTGTGTCAACATTTCATCCAATTTCACTATTAATATCTCCTGTTAGTGTTATGATTATGTTATGTTCACTGTTAGTAGTCCTCTTTCAGAGTTAAATATTTTGTTATATGCTCTTTAGTATACGTTTATACTAACTACAACACATCAACACCAGTGTGCACATGTAGAAATTATTCTTTAAGTGAAAACGGTACGTTATTTCCTACTTGCAGAACCACACAGGTATGCACCAGCTGACATGCTCTTACATCACAACAGGAACCATTAAAAAACAACAGAAATTCCCCTTTTTCACTGCACCTAAATAGCATTTGAAAAAGCATTTCCCCCACCCCACAGCCTTGCCTCAAGTTTTCAAACCCTTCTCTAAATTTATTTTCATGTCACTCTAGCTGGTACAGGTCAGGATGCACAGCAGAGAACCTGATATTTGTAAAACAGACAAACAGAAGAGAATGAGCCTGAGAACTTGAGTTTCCTGCTGCTGCTCTTCCAGCCTTATGTCATTTGCCATCTCCTCCCCACTTTGAGGGGATCTATCCTGCTTTCCACCTCAAGGTCTAGCTCTGCTCCGAATCCTATTAAGGATCTAAACCTAGGTTTTGCTAATTTGCAGCCAATCTTTACTAAATTATGGGCAAACTCAAATACCCAATGTCATTAATTATTGTGACCTCCATTTCTCCAGTGTACAAACATGAACAAGAAAAATCAAATCTAAGTAATTTTTAAAATCTCCATAATACTAGATTTTTTTTATTGAATTAGCATAAATTTCCAAAGTATAATAGCTTCCTCCCCCCAATACTAGATGTTTTAAAACCAGTATTAAAAGTATTGCCTACCTATTAACCATTAATTCATACAACTCTAAGAAACACAGCATCAACCTCTATGATTAATTACTGTACTACAAAAAATACTAAACTAGAAACTATAAAGAATCGAAACTATGTGTGTAATTACTAATAAAAAGGGACAATCAGTAGATACCCACTTCTGTAGTAAAACCTGGGCTCAGTGAACAGTCATAAAAAGAGCTGAAGTTCTTGCCCATTTGGAGCTTATTATCCTTAGTGCATAGAGAGATAAAAGAAGGAACAGATGGTAAAACACATGGACCAAAATACATCAGACCTGAAACTGACGAACAACTTCAGAAATATAGTGAAGCTTTATCATTAGGATATAATTCTTACAGACATTAACAACTTCATCACATGATCAAAAACTTAGAACCCTGAATTCTGAAATCTTGTGTAATTTTAGCTTTCATTCAAATAAAGTAACTGAGGGTCCAGTGTTGTGGCACAGCACGTAAAGCTGCAGCCTGTGATGCCGGCATCCCATATGGGTACCAGTTTGAGTCCTGCCTCTGCCACTCACATGGAAGACCCAGAAGAGGCCCCTGGCTTCAGGCTGGCTCAGCCCAACCCTTGTTGTTGCTGCCATCTGGGGAGTGAACCAGTGGATGATCTGTCTGTCGCTCTTCTGTAACTTTTCCAAATAAATAAATAAATCTTAAAAAAAAAAAAAACCTGAAAACCACTGTCTTTTTTTTTTTTTTTTTAAACAAAATGCTATTTGCAAAAATAAGAGCAAACCTTTCCACTCTGACGGTGAGATCCTCTGCAGGTCTCTGATTTGAACATCCACTAGGCTCCTGAGAGGGAGTGGCACGGCCTGAACTTTCTCCTCCTTAATTATTAAATAAAAAGAAATAAGAATACTGCATTTAATGTAATTTTTAAAAGATATAAATCTTCTGGATTGTCTGTTAATAATCATGTTTCTTAAATATTATATATATTTCCCCTAAGAATAGAGCAGGAGATAAGAAATGAGCTATTACTAATCCTGAAGTTTTCTCAAGTTTAGGTAGAGATTAAATAGAATACAAATGAAAAAAGGTAGTTCCCCAAGCCACCAAAGGTCAGAAGTCTAATATGAAGAGACCGCAATCAGGCAGAAGACCTGGCCAATAGTAGGCTTCACTCTGAAGCAGCACTGCCCGATATCTACGCTGTCCAAAACATTAGGCACTAAGTACATGTGGTTAATGAGCACTTACAACGAAGCTATTGCAGGTGAAGGGTTAAATTTTTAATTGCACTTTTAACTCAGCCATATGCACCCATGACTACTCTATCAAACAGCTCAGTTTTATGTTGGTATGCCTCTAGAATTATCTTGGTCCAAGAAGAGACACACTTCTGCTACTGAGAGTGATTTCTTAAGAGAGCCTCTTTGTATCTATACTAGTATTCTTTTAGGGATTCCTGAAGAATAGAATTTGTTCTTGCCTGTTCCAGAGGATAGTTATGGTCTGGTACTTCCTTTCAGAAGCTCTGTCATTTCCCTTATGACCATTTGCTACCAACCTGTCCTTCTTTACGAATAAGATCTATGGAAAAGTAAGGACTTCAGAGCCACAATGCCTGGGTACAAGACCTCCTTTGAACACTTTAGTAAATTATTTAATCTCTCTTGGGGCCAGCTCTGTGATATAGCAGGTTAAACTGTTGTCTGCAGTGCCAGCATCCCATGTGGGTGCCAGTTCTGAGTCCCTGCTGCTGGGCTTCCAATCCAGCTCCCTGCTAATGTGCCTGGGAAAGCAGCAAAGGATGGTGCAAGTCCTTGGGCCCCTACCACCCACATGGGAGACCCAGAAGAAACTCCTGGTTCCTGGCTTTGGCCTATAACAGTCCCAGCTATTACATCCATCTGGGGAGTGAACCAGCGGATGGAATATCTTTTTTTTTTTATTTTATTTTATTTTTTATTTTTTGACAGGCAGAGTGGACAGTGAGAGAGAGAGACAGAGAGAAAGGTCTTCCTTTGCCGTTGGTTCACCCTCCAATGGCCGCCACGGCCGGCGCGCTGCGGCCGGCGCACCGCGCTGATCCGGTGGCAGAAGCCAGGAGCCAGGTGCTTTTCCTGGTCTCCCATGGCGTGCAGGGCCCAAGCACCTGGGCCATCCTCCACTGCACTCCCTGGCCACAGCAGAGAGCTGGCCTGGAAGAGGGGCAACCGGGACAGAATCCGGCGCCCCAACCAGGACTAGAACCCTGTGTGCCGACGCCGCTAGGCGGAGGATTAGCCTAGTGAGCCGCGGCGCCGGCCAGTGGATGGAATATCTGTCTCTCCTCTCTTTCAAATAAATAAGTCTTTAAAAAAAAAAAAAAAAGTTATTTAATCTCTGCGCCTCTTCTTCAAAATGGGGATAATTAATCTCATATGGTTGTTATCAGACAAACAATAAAAGTAAAATGCTTAAAACATTACTAAGACTGGCACAAAGTAAATGCTTTAGTTATTATAGCAGTAGTAGAAATCATTAGTATTATTAAGTTGAGCCAATGAAACACATGTATTCCTATGTTTGCATCCAGGGTGGTAGCTTGAAAACAGCCATAGTGGAAATACTCAATCCTTACAAATCAGCAAATTAGCAAATACTACATATATTAGCTTCAACAGAGCTTTTTGTTAAACATGTACCAGCACAGCACTGAATGCAACCCTGAATAAATGATAACCTCTGGAAGCCAGTGTGTGTCAAGAAGGAAATTAACCATCTTTCTTTAGTAAATAAAATGAATGCCTAAGGACATAATGTATTTGGTATCAGCAACAAATTTAACAAAACTTTTGCAGACATCTCCTAGACAAGCTAGGAAAAAAAGTATGGATAAAAGCAAATTTAAGTGCATCTGTGAATCATGATAAAAGAGAAACAAACAGATGTCTGAGATTCCCAATTATATGCCAGAGTTTTGTCTCTGGTATTTATAAATGACTCATAGGTGTAGACTACATATTTGTAACTTTATGGGTAATCCAAAAAATGGGTGAAATAGCTTACTAGTCTTCCTATTTAACTGCTAATTACTGAAAACAAAGTTCTAAAGTGAAAAAAAAAATTCAATAAACTAAAAACAAATAAAATACAAACATAATGAAAAGTTATTACAAGAAATTTAAAAAGTCAGTTGGATTATTAGGCACAATGTATCTCCTGATGGAAATATTTATCTTTACCTATGTATATTTCAAGTAACAGTCTTGCCAAGAAAGAATACCTAATAAAGCTGAATCTGATCAAACCTGTAGCTTTAACTGCCAACTTAGGGAAAACAAGACAAAATAAAAATATTTACATAATACCATAAGGATGTGGCAACCTTCATACTGCAAGAAAAACTACCAGTAAGAACAGGAATCTATATATTAAAAGTTCAAACAACCAACAGCAATATATTGGACTATAATTCAAAAAAAATGAAAAACATCATAAATACTGTCTAGATAACTGAGGTTAAAAGGAATTACTAGAAAACTTTCTAGCTTTTAGCTGTGGAACTGTGGGCTTTTTTTACATTTTTATCTTGAGGCAAGAATTTGGCCTAGCTGTTTTGACACTACTTGGGACACCCACAACCCATATCAGAGTGCCTGGATTTAAGTCCCAGATCTACTCTTGATTCCAGCTTATTGAAGATGCACTCCCTGAGAGACAGAAGGTAATATTTCTAATAATCCTCTTTCTCCTTCACTCTGTATTCTGAATTAATAAATAAAACTTTAAAATGACACACACATCTATTTAAGATAATCTTTAAAATTTTAGGCTAAACAAATTTGAGGGAAAAGAAACACAAATATATAGGGGCCAGCGTTGTGGCACAGCAGATAGAGCCGAAGGTTCCAACGCTGGCATCCCACATGGGTGCTGGTTAGAGACCTGGCTGCTCTACTTCTGATTCAGCTCCCTGCTGATGTGCCACCCTCCACTACTTTCCCAGGCAGCAATAGCAGGGAGAATTGGAAATAGAGCAGCTGGGACATGAACTGGTACCCTTATGGGATGCTGGCACCACAGGTGGAGACTTAACCTACTACACCACAGTGCTGGCTCCCAAAATATTTATTTATTTATTTTAAGATTTTATTTAGTTATTTGACAGAGTTACAGACAGTGAGAGAGAGAGAAAGAAAGGTCTTCCTTCCATTGGTTCACTCTCCAAATGGCCACAACGGCCGGAGCTGAGCCAATCCAAAGCTAGGAGCCAAGAACTTCTTCCCAGTCTCCCGTGCGGGTGCAGGGACCCAAGTACTTGGGCCATCCTCCACTGCTATCCCAGGCCACAGCAGAGAGCTGGACTGGAAGAGGAGCGGCCAGAACTAGAACCAGCACCCATATGTGATGCTGATGCCACAGGTGGAGGATTAACCTAGTGCACCACGGCGCTGGCCCCCCAAATATTTATTTTTAAGAATATTAATTTGAGACGAGCATTGTTGACACAGCAGGTAAAGACACCACCTGGAATGCTGGCATCTCATGTGGGCACCAGTTCATGTCCCAGTTGTTCTATTTCTGATACAGCTCCCTGCTATTGCCACCTGGGAAAGCAGCACAGAATGGCCCAGGTGCTTGGGCTTCTGCCACCCTTGTGGGAGACCCAGATGAAGCTCCTGGCTCCTGGCTTTAGCCTGCCAGGCCCTGCCATTGCAGCCATATGGGGAGTGAATCAGCAAATGGAAAATCTGTCATTTCCTCTCTTTCTGTAACTCTGCCTTTCAAAAAAATAAATATTTAATAAATATATAAATGTCAGATAATCAAATCTTTAAATAAATCTTTAAACACAAATATATATATTTTTAAATATATATATATATACACACACACACACACACAAACACACATTAAAGGCCTTCTTTCATTTTTAGAAATTTTTCTTTATATTTTAAGAGAAAGGCAGGGGCTGGCTCTGTGGCATTGTGGGTGGGGCCACTGCCTGCAGTGCCAGCATCCCATATGGGCGCCGGTTCAAGTCCTGGCTGCTCCACTTCTGATCCAGCTCTCTGCTGTGGCCTGGGAAAGCAGTGGAAGATGGCCCAAGTCCTTGAGCCCCTGCACCCATGTGGGAGACTCGGAAGAAGCTCCTGGCTCCTGGCTCCTGATTGGCACAGCTCTGGCCGTTGTGGCCATCTGGGGAGTGAACCAGCGGATGGAAGACCTTTCTCTCTCTGCCTCTCCTCTCTACATAACTCTTTCAAATAAATTAATTAATTAAAAAAAAAAGCGGGGGGGTGGGGAGGGACCTGCGCTGTGGCACAGAAGGTTAAAGCCCTAGCCTGAAGCACTGACATCCCATATGGGTGCTGGTTCGTGTCCTGGCTGCTCCTCTTCCAATCCAACACTCTGCTATGGCCTGGGAAAGCAGTGGAGGATGGCCCAAGTCCTTTGGCCCCTACACCCATGTGGGAGACCTGGAAGAAGCACCTGGCTCCTGGCTTCGGATCGGCACAGTTCTGGCTGTTGTGGCCATCTGGGGAGTGAACCAGAGGATGGAAGACCTCTCTCTCTGTCTCTATCTCTCTCTGTAACTCTGTCTCTCAAATAAATAAAATAAATCTTTAAAAAAAAAAAAAAAAAAGAGAAGAGTGAGAGAGAGAAAGGCAAATAAACAGAGACAGGGACAGAGACAGTGATTTTCCATCCCTCGCTTCAAAACCCACAATAGCTAGGGCTCAATCAGGACAAAGCCAGGTGCCCAAACCAAGTTTTTAAATCATCACCTACCTCTTCCCAAGGCACTCAATAGCAGGAAGCTGGAATCAGAAGCACAGCTGAACTCCAACCCAGGCTCTCCCATATGGGAAGCAAGCATCCCAAACAGCATCTTAATAGCTATGCTAAACTCACCCCCTGGGAATATTTCTCTTATATCCAAAAAGGTGTATTGAAAATTACCTGCTGCAGTATCCGACTTTGCATCAGAAGTGGACAATGTCTCACAAAGCTCTACATTTCTGGACTGAGAGTTTTCAGAAGTGTTATTAGGTTCAAATGAGGCAGATGGAGCAGAGACTGAGTTTTCTGACTGGCTGCTGTTAGCCACTGACGTCTCACCTTTTAGTGAATGCATCTAGAGAAAAACAAATTGCAATTTAATTAAAGGTAAGAATCTATACCTACCATTGCAAAAGAGATCAAAGTAAGAGTTAAGTCCATTTATATCCTATATGAGAAGAACTAAACTCAAATTAGTAGATGAATCTAAAATGTGTAATAAATATGACATAATCTTACAACATGGAATTCAACTGAAACTGTCTACAGTGTAAAAAAAATTCTTTTAAACACAGTACTGATTTCCCTTCAAATCAGAATTCAAACAAAAAGTAGTAAAGTTATATTAGCCATTGACTCAAAGTGGATAGAAATAAGAAATTATTGAGTGTAAATTCCTGAAGGCATGTCAAGCAACGTCAAGTCAGGTTCTTGATAGGACAGCAACTCTCTCTTGCAACAAAACAATGATGATGTCATTAAGAAGCTAGGGCAGGGGGGTGACAGAGAGTAAGAGATCACTCAGGTATAAGAGGTTTAAAAAATTTCATAAATTCCAAACGTTTTTGCAACAAAATAAACTCATCTTTATTTCTATTTTCTACAAATTTAATGAACTACCTTCTATTAGGTACAGGCATCTGTAACTTCATAATGCTACTTTCAGTTCAGGAAAATGGTCCTTACTACCACTTAACAGCATAGCACATTCAAGAATATAGACAGGCTCTAAAAATACCACTGAATTCCTGATATTCCATTTTCACTCATTTATGAAAGCAGTAGTCTGTTCCCTCTCACCTGTCGGACTTTGTGAATTCTCATAACCAGCTCATCTGCAGAAACACTTCCTGCTATTACTTCCAAGGGAATTCCACTGTCTCCAATAAAAAAACTGGATGGAACACATACTACTGGATCTGCACACTTTAATTAAGTTTAACAATTCAAGTGAAACAGAAGGAAAAATTATGAAACAATATGGATAACAAAGAAAAACAAATTATCCTTGTGAATTTCCCAATCTGTTAATATGTTTACAAAATAATTCCAGCTACCCCAATGTTATGGTTGCAGTCTACATGTGATTTGTACAGCACACTTGAGTGAAGAACATCTACTATATTCTCCTCTATCATAACTTTCTTTTACATCTTGCTACCAACTGCCTCTTGCCGTTTACTTCTAACATTCTAACCAAACTTTTCCAGAATATTGCTTATTAGATACTCATTAAAAAAATTCCCAATCCTGTCATGACCTATATCATCTCAGGACAATTAGTAATATGAAGCTTCCATTAACAAGAATACATGACTTCCTAAATGAAAATGAATAATATCTTTAATGAATTAACCAGAAGGCAAATAAGCAGTAAATACATACACACACACACACACACACACACACACACACACATATATAACCAATTCTTCATTTAAAGGATACAGATTTGTGAAAATTGCAGGCAGGCTTCACTGTAAAACAAAAATCAAACAGAAAATCACTATATGATTGCACTGTTTCCCAAATACTAAATTGTCTTTATAAAATTTACTGTACTGGGGCCAGCACTATGGCAAAGCAGGTTAAACTGCCACCTGCAAAAGTAGCATCCCATATGGGTGCCAGTTTTGAATCTCAGCTGTTCCAATTCTGATCTAGCTCCCTGCAAATTTGCCTAGGAAAGCAGCAAAGGATGGCCCAAATGCTTGGGCCCCTGCACCCACATGAGAGACCTGGATGGGGTTCTTGGCTCGAAGCTGCAGCCTGGCCCAGCCCTGGCCATTGCAGCCACTGGGGAGTGAACCAGAGGATACAATATAAACAAAATTATATGGTACACTTAAATTGACAGATTCTGGGGCTGGAACTGTGAGTTAAGCACCACCTGCAGTGTCAGCAACTCATATGGATAGAGGTTCAAGTCCCAGCTGCTCCACTTTTGATTCAGCTCCCTGCTGGTGCACCTGGAAAGGCAGCGGAAGATGGTCCAAGTATTTGGGCCCCTACATCTACACAGAAGACCAAGAAGAAGATCCTGACCTCCTGGCTCCTGGCTGTGGCCTGGCCCAGCCCCAGCTACTGTGACCATTTGAGGAGTGAACCAGTGGATGAAGATCTCTCTCTCCCTCTCTCTGACTCTGCTTTTCAAATAAATAAATACATCTTTTTAAAAAAATTAACAGATTCTATTTTTTAAAAAACACACTACAGCTCAATAAATACACAGTTCACTAACTTGTGAAGCATATATACTATGATTTGCTTTATAACAATTTTGTTATTTTGGAAAAATTTTAAGTAAAAAGTTTATTTTACAAGCTTACAGGTAAATTTCTGAATATTTATTCTTTTAAAAAAGATATACTTATTTGAAAGGCAGAGAGACAGACGAAGACAGAGACCATCCATCCACTGATTCTCTCCCCAAATACAAACAGCTGGGGCTAGGCCAGGCTGAAGCCAGAAGCCAGGAACTCTATCTAGGTCTCTCATGTGGGTGGCAGGGACTCAAGCACTTGAGCCATCACCTGCTGCTTCCCAGGCACATTAGCAGAAAGCTAGATCAGAAGCAAAGTAGCCAGGACTCAAACCAGCACTCCAATACGGGATGTGGGCAAGCCAAGTGGTAGTTTAACCCACTACATCTTAACATCCACTGACAGTGATCACCAAAGGCTGCGAATATCATAAAGGGACAGGGATTATATGCCTTCTGATAGAAGAGATATGAGGTAGTCTTAAAAGATATGGGGGAAAAAAAGCCACAACCAAACCAAAATCAGAATAAACTAAATGTCACTAACAGGAGTGTAATCAAAAAAACAGCGACCAGTGTTGTGGTACAACAGGTTAAGCTACTGCTTGGGGATGCCCACACTCCATATCAGAGTACCTGGTTTGTGTATGAGCTACTCTGTATTTCTGATCCAGCCTCCTTCTAATGCATCCAGAAAGCAGCAGCAGATGGCCCAAGTACTTCAGTTCCCACTACCCACATGGGAGACCCAAAGGGAGTTCCTGACTCCTAGCTTCAACCTAGCCCAGCTTAGTTCTTGAGGGAGTTTGGGAAGTGAACCAAAAGATGGACAATTCTTCTCTACCTGCCTCCCCTCGTCTCTCTCTCTCTCTCATTGCTCTGCCTTTCAAGTAAACAAAATTTTAAAAAATATATACATGCAGGGATGGGGAGGTGGCATAGCGGGTAAAGCCACTGCAGGAAGTGCCGGCACCCCATATGGGCGCAGGTTAGAGTCCCAGATGCTCCATTTCCAATCCAGCTCTCTGCTGTGGCCTGGGAAAGCAGAAGATGGCCCAAAGACCTAGGGCCCCTGTACCCACATGGAAGACCCAGAGGAAGCTCCTGGCTCCGGATCGGCACAGCTCTGGCCATTGTGGCCATCTGGGGAGTAAATCAGCAGATGGAAAACCTCTCTCTCTCTCTGCCTCTGCCTCTGTCTCTGCCTCTCTGTAACTCTGCCTTTCAAATAAATAAATTTAAAAAAAAAAGATTACATGGGATAAGTAGAAATGAGTGAGAGTATAGATGAAGTAAGTTTGACCAAGAGCTGATAATTTATCAAAGCTAGTTGACAAACACATGCAACTAATCACACTATTATTTCCAATCATGTTTGGAATTTCCTATAATAAAAATGTTTTTAAAAGGTGGAGATGTGGGGGCTGGTACTGTGGCGCAGCACATTAAAAGCCCTGGCCTGCAGGGCCGGCATCCCATAAGGGTGCTGGTTCTTGAGTCCCAGCTGCTTTATTTCCGAATCAGCTCCCTGCTAATGCACCTGGGAGAGCAGCAGAGGACTGCCCAAGTACATGGGCCCCTGCCCCAACATGGGAGACCCAGAAGCAGCTCCTGGCTCAGGATTGTCTCAGCTCAGGCCTTTGCATCCACTTGGGGAGTGAACTGGAAGAGACTTCTCTCTCTCTCTCTAGCTCTCAAATAAATCTTAAAAAAAAAAAAAGGTGGAGATGGGGATAGGCATTTGGGGAAGCAGTTAAGATGCACTTGAGATGCCTGCATCCCATATAGAAGCATCTGGTTTGAGATCCAGCTCTGCTTCCAAACTAGATTTCTGTGAATGCATCCTGGGAAGGCAGCAGATAATGGCACAAGTACTTGGGTTCCTGCCTTCCTCATGAGAGACCCAGATCAAATTCTGGGCTGCTGGTTTGCAGGCATACAGGGAATGAACCAGCAGATGGAGAAACTCTCTATGCCATTCTGCTTTTCAAATACAATGGAAATAATAACATAAAAAGTGAAGAGCAAGAATGGGGAAATAAACAGACTTGTGACTATTAGTTACTATGAGGGACTTATAAATATCCTCATTCCCACCAAATTAAATGACTGTATTCATTAAAACAGGACCCAAAAGAATAAACATATATTCACTCACTTTCAGAGATATAAAATATATGATTTAGCTATTTAACTGAACTCAGAACTTAGTTATTTCTAAGTTCTTGGAAGCTAGAGATTACATAAATTATTATTGCATCCCTGGTACATGTTGCATTTAAGGTAGACTAGGAAAACATGAAATTCCTTCAGCAAGACATAATGATGAAAATGGAATTCAGGATTTAAATTCCCAGTACACCTTACATATCCACAAATAAACATCAACATCACCATAGGCCAAGAACACCGCTGTAAGTTACAACCAAAAACCATGATTATACAATACAAAGTCATTAGTGTTAAAACATATGCAAACCTTTTGGTATCAATTTTAATAGCAACAAAACTGTTTGAAGATGCTTCTGTCACTTTCTCATCTTCCCAACTTGCAGCCATCTGTGTAGACTGCTCATCATCACCTGTAAAATATTTCAAGGATTCTTAAGGCATAAGGCTAGGATCTGCTGACTGCAAATTCTCTTCCCCCAAAACTTGAACTAAATAAAAATAAAATATAAAATATAATCCCATAAATACTATTTTCTACCAGTTTGAAAAACTGAATTTTCTAAAACTGTAATGTAACTGCACATTTTTCATATAATAAAAAATACCAGTTAGATAATAACACATAAACTCTGAAAGACACCTAAATTATTTTAAATTACAAAAAATTATCTATTATTATATTAACAGAAACGTTATAATTATAAGAATTTATGGGAAGAAACATGTAGTGTCTATTTTGGCTTTCATATATATATAATTTTAGGAAATAAAAGTACAATACCCTTTATGTCCAAGGAAGATAAATGCAGGTATAGTTCTGTTTTCAGTTTTGGACTTACCTTTACTGTAGGTATGCTTACTATAAAATTCATGTTGATCAAAACTAATCAATCTATGGTAGAAGAACTGAGCCTAGTGGCTACCTTGATGGAGGAGGGCAATGTTAATGACTAGTAAAGAGCATATTTTCAGGGGTGCTGAAATGCTCTGTATCTTGATCTGCATGACAGATATACAGGTATATCCGCATGTAAAAAGTCATCAAGCTGTTCACTTAATATACGCTTATTTCATATACTGTTGCTCTACAGCATTAAAAATGTTGTAAAGACTCTATTAAGACACTGCTTCAAGTGTAAACCTATGATGTCTAGACTTTTATATGTGGGCAGAGGGAAACTTGACTAAGTCACTGGAAAGTATTTCTGAGGTTAGCACACCTAAGTCCTCTCTCAGATATGAAACAATCTTTGTTAATGTACAGATTTCATTTTTTTTTAAAGATTTATTTTTTATTTATTTGAAAGAGTTACAAAGAGAGGTAGAGAGAGGTCTTCCATCCGATGGTTCACTCCCTAGATGGCCGCAACGGCCAGAGCTGCGCCGATCTGAAGCCAGGAGCCAGGATCTTCTTCTGGGTCTCCCCTGCGGGTGGTTTCAGACCACTTTAGCTTTTGCTTTTTAAAAAATGAGATCAGATGGGGCCAGTGCTGTGACACAGCAGGTTAAAGCCCTGGTCTGTAGTGCTGGCATTCCATTTGAGCACCAGTTCTGGTCCTGGTTGCTCCACTTCCAATCCAGCTCCCTGATAATGCACCTGGGAAAGCAGTAGAGGAAGGCCCAAGTCCTTGGGCCCCTGCACCCACGTGGGAGACCTGGAAGAAGCTCCTGGTTCCTGGCTTCAGATTGGCTCAGCTCTGGCCGTTGCAGCTGTTTGGGGAATGAACTGGCAGACAGAAGACCACTCTCTCTGTGTGTCTCTAACTCTCTAACTCCTTCAAATAAATAAATCTTAAAAAAAAAAAAAAAAAAAAAACCATAAGATCAGAGACAGGTACTGTGGCACAGATTAATCTACCACCTGGGTGCCTACATCTTCTACCAAAGTACCAGTTTGAGTCCTGGCTACTCCATGCTTCCAATCCAGCTTTCTGTTAATATAACTGCCACGTATTTGTGAGAGCCAGCTGAAGTTCTTGACCCCTGACTTCAGCCAGGGTTGGCCCAGTATTTGTAGGTATTTGGGGGTGAACCAGTGGACAGATCTCTACCTTTGTCAGTTCCTCTCTGTCACTTTACCTTTCAAATAAATAAATCTTCAAGAAATGAAACATTTACCTACTCTTTTATAAGGTGTTTTGCCCTATATGCACCTTCCTTAATTTATTTTTTAAAGATTTACTTATTGGTGGGGCCAGCGCTGTGGCGCAGTGGGTTAAAGCCCTGGCCTGAGGTGCTGGCATCCCATATTGGCACCAGTTCTAGTCCTAGCTGCTCCTCTTCCAACTCAGCTCTCTGCTGACCAGCGGATGGAAGACCTCTCTGTCTCTACCTCTCTCTAATTCTTTCAAATCAATAAAATAAATCTTTTAAAAAAAGATTTACTTATTGGGGCTGGTGTTGTGGCTCAGCAAGTTAAAGCCCCAGTCTGCTGTGCTGGCACCCCCATATGGGCACCAGTTCAAGTCCCAGCTGCTCCACCTTCTGATCCAGCTCTCTGCTATAACCTGGGAAAGCAGAAGATGGTCCAAATCCTTGGGCACCTGTACCCACAGGGGAGACCCGGAGGAAGCTCCTGGCTCCTGATTGGTCCAGCTCCAATCATTGCAGACACTTGGGGAGTGAATCAATGGATAGAAGACCTCTCTCTTGCTCTCCCTTCCTCCCTCTCTTCCTGCTTCTCTGTAACTCTGCCTTTTCAGATCATCAGCAAGGCATCAGTAGATGCCTTTCAGAGAAGGAAGAAACAGAGATCTTCCATCTGCTGGTTCACTCCCCAGATGGCACAACTGCCAGGGCTGAGCCAGGCCAAAGCTAGGAGTTTCACACCAGGTAGCAGGGGCTCAAACAAATGGGCCATCTTCTGCTGCTTTTCCCAGGCCCTTAGTGGGGAGCTGGATCAGAGTGGGGCAGTGGGGATGTGAACCAATACCCATACAGGATGTCATGCACCACAACACCAGCCCCTTCCTTCCTCAATTTAGTATATACTTTGCTTTCCCATCTCAGTTATCTGTTTACAATAACTCCATTCTTTCAGTTCTCAGACTGAAAAAAACCTTAGTTATCCTTGATTTCAGTTGATTCTATCTCCAAAATACATTAAGAATGTAACTATTTCTTAGCACATTTTCCACTGCTACCACCCTGATCCAAACTATCAGATATCACCTAAATGACTAAAATACCACCTAAATAGTATCCCAGCTGAGTGTTTTAACATAGCAACATCCTTTACAAGAAAAAAAAATCATATAAACCCCTTGCTCAAAATCTTACAGCGGCTCCCTGATTCCTCAAAGCAAAAGTTCAGGAGGCCATACATATCAGGCAACGGATCACCTCTCTAACCTCCTTTCCTTTTACTTTCTTGTTGTTCCTCTCTATTCCTAAACTACCAAAGAGAATCCAGCTTTAAAGTCTTTGTATCAGGGGCTGGTGCTGTGGCGCAGCGGGTTAATGCCCTGGCCTGAAGTGCCGGCATCCCATATGGGCGCCAATTCTAATCCCAGCTGCTCCTCTTCTGATCCAGCTCTCTGCTGTGGCCTGGGAGAGCAGTAGAAGATGGCCCAGGTGCTTGGGTCCCCGCACCCGTGTAGGAGACGGAGGAAGCTCCTGGCTTCGGATAGGTGCAGCTCTGGCCATTGCTGCCATCTGGGGAGTGAACCAGGGGATGGAAGACCTTTTTCTGTCTCTACCTCTCTCTGTAACTCTTTCAAATAAATAATAAAACAAAATATTTAAAAAAATAAAATCTTTCTATTAGATGTTTCCTCCATCTGGAATGTTCTTCCCCAAAATATCTGTATGTTTTACTCTCAATGCCCTTAAATATTTGCTCAGATAATACCCTCTCAGTAAAGCTTTCCATAACCACCTACTTTAAAATTATACCTTTTACATACTCCCAAAACTCCCTTACCTCCTGCTCTTCTTTTCTGTACTACTCATACCTTCTATTACACTACTGTCCGTTATTATTACTATTGCTGTTACTATTATTGTCTGTCTCCCTCAACATCAGTGAAACTTCTACAAGGTTAAGGATTGTCTTCCATTTTATTTACTGATAAAGACTTCAATTCCTACAACAGAATCTAGCATACACTAAGTACCTGCCATACACCTGGTAGGCTAAATTTCCTACAATACTTGACTATTATGTTGAATATACTTTATGTGAGATAAGATCCAGGAATCCAGGTCTGAGAAATCTGGCCACTGAAAAACAGAACTTGAATGCATCCACAGATCAAGACTAAATATGAATTCACCATTAGCAATCTCCCAGATGTTGAAGATACAGAATGAAGGAAAATTGTCATTTGCAAGTGAGGTCATTCTGAATGTGTCTTCAGACACCATGTGCTGAAAACACCATAAAATTCCAAGTAAGTGAATCAGCTATTCATCTATATGGGAATACTTCTACTATAAACATTTAAGGCTGTGAAGAGTGAGGAATCCTTTTCATCCATTCTTTTATATATCCACTATTGGAGTTCACATTTATTTTGTTCTAGGCATTGGGCTAGATGCTAAATACAAAACAATTGAGACACTGTCTGCCCTCAATGGGATATAAAAAAACTACAAAAAAATTGAAGCAAGTATAATTAGTGACAAAATTTATGAAAAATAAAAAAACCAGGAAAGAATAAGAGGTATGTCTTTACAACAGTCAGGAAGTCCTCTCTGAAATGACATTTAAGGTAAGTCATGAAGGATGAAAGAGCTAAGCCACACAAAGAGCAGCTAGAAAAGTTCACCAAGCAGAATGAATTTGTGTGAGGGAAAGATCGCGAGATCAGGGAATGCAATCAACAATGGGAAGCACAAGACAAGACTGAAGAGTCAACGGTGCCTCCAGACTTACGGTTTATCTAACCAGATGTGTGGTGGTGCCACTTGCATAGAACAATGAGAGAAAAAAAAGTTTTGGGCAGTAATCTTTTGAGTCTCAGTCCTGTGAAGGATCTGAGTGGAGACCGCTATGTGAGCAGCTGGGACTGCAACCTGCTTGTGTAGCTGGTGCTTTTCACCTCCTCAACTATGCTGTATCTGCAGCTGAGTTCCCAAAGGTCACTCCCATGATCAGTCTATCCATGGCGCAGCCCAGTGAGAACAGCTGCTTGACCAGGTGAGGTAGAAAGCTGAACGCTCACCTCGATGAGATCTTAGTACTTAATACTAAGTAGAATGATTGTCAACTTCATTATCTTTATAGTTTATTTTTAACCAAATTATCAACTACGCTCTGAAGTTGGGTAGGCGGGCCTGACATTTCTGGAGAAAACACTGTTATCCTTGGTGGTATCAGCAGTATCCAGTGAAGGAATTTACAGAGAACAAGCACAGAGGCCAGTGTTGTGGTGCCAACGGTTAAGTGGCTGCTTCCCAGGATGGCATCCTATATTAAATTCCATACTGGAGTGTTGGTTTAGGACCCAGATGCTCCCCTTCAGAGGATGGTTCAAGTACTTGGGATCCTGCCACTAGTGGGAGAGCCAGCTACTGGCTTGGACCTGGCAAAATCTGGCTGTTGGGGACATTTGGGAAATGAACCAGCAGATGGAAGATCTCTGATTCTCCCTTACTCTGTCACTCTGCCTTTGAAATAAATAAATCTTAAAAATAAATAAAACAACTTTTGCCTAAAATGCTTCACATTTGAATAGTTCAACAGTAAGTCTAGCCTTCAGGCCACTTTTTCCAGCTATAATATATCTTTTTAATTTACCAGTGAGTTGGTAAATTATTATTGAGGTCTCATATCTAAGAAATTCATCTTGGGAACCAGCATTGTGGCACAGTGGGTAAAGCCACTGCCTGCAATGCCAGCATCTGCACTGTGGATGCCAACTCCTTACTAACAGCCTGGGAAAAGCAGAAGATGGCCCAAGTGCTTAGCTACCCACATGGGAGTCCCAGAAGAAGGTCCTGCCTTTGGCCTGGCCTGGACTAGGGCTGTCATAGCCATCTGGGGAGAGATGGAAGATCTCTCTCCCACTGACTTTTCAAATGAATAAATCTAAAAAAAAAAAAAAAAAAAAGGTGATGTTCTGGCTATATTCTTCAAAGTTATGGGCAAAGCAGGGAAAGATGGCCCAAATAGCTGGGTACCTGCATTCACATGAGACCCAGATGAAACTTCTGGCTTCAGACCAGCCCAGCCCTGGCCACTGTGGCCATCTGAAGAGTGAACCAGTGGATGGAAGATATCTCTGTCTTTCCCTAGCTCTAACTCTTCCTTTCAAGTAAATAAATAAATCTTTTAAAAAAGGAAGGAAGGAAAGTAATGAACAAAGCTTCAGGCAATCTGTAAGCGTTAGTTTCATGAGCCCAGCGTACACATTCCTAGAACGACACTAATCCTACTTAGTGCTGGGGATTAACTAGCTTAAACTCTAAAAGCTGTTTTCGGGAACAGGTCTAGGGACAGATTTCTTTGTTAGATAGCTAGTAGTCTTCAGCAAATATTTCATAGTCATGGGGCCAGCACTGTGGCATAGTAGGTTAGGTAAAGCCACCATCAGCAGTGCCCACATCCTATATGGGTGCCGGTTCAAGTCCTGGCTACTCCACTTCTGATCCAGCTCTCTGCTATGGCCTGAGAAAGCAGTAGAAGATAGCCCAAGTGCTTGGGCCCCTGCCCCCTCACGGGAGGCCAGAAAGAAGCTCCTGGCTCCTGGCTTCAGCCTGGCCCAGCCCAGGCAGTTGTGGCCATTTGGGGAGTGAACCAGGAGATAGCAGATCTCTAACTCTGCCTTTCAAGTAAATAAATAAAATCTTTAAAAAAAATTACCAAAATCCTAGATTTCCTGATCAACTTAATTAATACATAAACAGACTATTTAAGTGTTTAGTTTTTTTCCTGAAAAACAGAAAGACACTTTTTCTGAAGCTGTTAAAAAATGTAATGTAAATAAAATTTAAGATGTAAATTCTTTTCGGTGCAAATCATTTTATGACTGTGGTCCTAAGTTCCTCATCTGTAAATTGGGAATAATAAAATCTGCTCTACCTATCACGAAGATCAATTGGGATTTTACATGAACAATACAATTTAAAGGATCAGCAACTCATTACTACATTTTTAAAAATCATGTCATTTAACTTCATTTTTAATCCACTTCTTTTCCCCTCAGAGGACAAACTACTCAAGCTTTTCTAAGAAACAACATGCAGCCAAAAATTTAATAAAATATTAATGTAAAATATTTCAGCAACTTGGTTTTCATTGCAGTGTATCAAGTTATAGAACTATTCAAAGTCGTGAAATGAATTCTAAGCCACTATCAAACACAAATAATTGAAGAAATACATTTTACATTAACAGCCGTCAAGGAAAGCCATAGAGGAAGCTTTCTTAGATCTGTATAAATTTCAAAAATAAAACAGCAAAACGTGGGGCAAAATAATCGAGAGCAGCTTAGGGTAAATGAGTTCGTAAATGTTCTCAAAACTATGTGGACTCTGGCTAGGAAAACCGAAAGAAGAACCAAAGACTTTATGTCTACTACTTTTAGACCGACAGGGGGACGAAAAAAATTCCACTTGGAGCAGAGTATCCACATTAGGCAGCCTCTCTCAATACTGCCGTTAAAAAAAAAAAAAAAAAAAAAAAAAGCCCCTGTAAAGTTTACATGTCAGAAGCACACCAACGCCCGCAACCGTGACCATCAGGTGGTTTCTCTTTGTTGCTCAACCGATGACACAGCTTTCTCCCTGACAGCCCACAGCCAATTAGCAGTCCAACTGCTCGCCTAATGGCCCGTCCCTCCCCCACCCACGGAGGAGGAATCAACGGGCGTTCAGGCATCCGAGGAAGGTGCTCGGGCCCGGGGAGGGGCGCCAGGGTCCGCCCGCCGCACGCAGGAGGGCGCCCGAGCCCGGCCGGGGCCTCTGGCCTGGCTGCCAGGCCTGCCGCCTCCCAGACAGGGCCGCCCGTGCCCTTCCGGACAAGAAGGCAAGGCTGCGGGCGCCTGCGGCCTGCAGGAGCCTGGCCTTGGGCGTCTGCACGCCCGCTGCGGGGCACCCAGCGGGGAGAAGTTGCAGCCGACCCTGGGGCGCGGAGCCGAGAAGTGCCCGCGTCTCGAGGACGGAAGACCGGCGGCTGAACTAACGAGTGGGTGAAGGCAGGCCGGAGAGCCTGTCCCGGCCGCACCTCGGGCCCCCGCCCCCTTCACCTGCCACGAACACCACGAAGACCGCGCCGCTCCTCTTAGCCGACGCGATGGCGGCCGGAATGGCGCCCTGGAACCACAACATCGCTCCTGTCGGGCCCTGGCGCTCGGTCGGGGTGTAGTCGCCGCGGTCCCGGAGGAGCTGGCCCCGCCCAACCGCTTCGTCGGGCCCTGCGGCCCCGCAGCCCCCGCAGCCCCGGCTGGTCCGGCCCCCGCCTCCGGCTCGGGCTCCGCACTAGCGCGCACGCCCGTCAGCCGCCCACTGCGACGTGCGCAAGCGCGCGCGTGGGGACCGCCCCGTACCACGTGACGCCACACGTCGCCGCCGGCTCAGGGCCCCAATACCTTGTTTCGTGGGCGAGTCAGTGCGTGCGCGCTCCCGCTAGAACCTCAGGTCTCGCAGACCAGGAAGTGGAAGGAGGCAGAGGAAGGATGAGTAACCGCTACGGCTTGTTTGGAGGCGCCTGCCGAGAGGCATGACGGGAATTGTAGTCTTCTTGGGCTTGTGGGCCTCCATATTGTGGAAAAATGTGACTACTGAGACACGACTGAAGGGGGCAGTACTGAGAGCCACTACGCGTTGAAGGACGGAGGGAGGAAAGGCAGTGCCGCTCTGTTATCCTCACTGAAACCCTGAAAGTGGAGGAATGTGTCCGCGCATGGAATTAAATAGGCCTTGTAGGAATTTATTGCCAGGCTTCGGTTTTTATTGAATTGAGCCCAGTCCTGTAGAAAAGACAGGATAAAAACCACCACGGTCTCTCTGCAATACCATACAGCCTGAAGGGAGACACTGGTACAATAAAGACCCTGAATTTCCTAGACATCGGGTAAAGATCATTCCAAAACCTTGAAACTGTGGCGCCCAGCAGGATGTCGGTATCCAGGCGGTCGCCCACCATGACGGTGCGCTCCGGGTTGCTGCCGTCCTCCTGGGGCACGCAGTGGAAGGTGAAGCGGCTGGGCTTCCCTATGACGTCGGCCTGGCGCTGCGCGGTACCTGCCGGACAAAGACGGAGTGGACGGGCGCGCAGTGTGTTAACGCCCTGGCCTGAAGCGCCGGCATCCCATATGGAACCGGTTCGAGACCTGGCTGCTCCACTTCCGATCCCGCTCTCTGTTGTGGCCTGGGAAAGCAGTAGAAGATGGCCCAAGTCCTTGGGCCCCTGCACCTGGGTGGGAGACCTGGAAGAAGTTCCTGGCTCCTGGCTTTGGATCGGCACAGCTCTGGCCATTGCGGCCATCTGGGGAGTGAACAAACAGGTGGAAAACCTCTCTCTCTCCTTCTCCTGCTCTCTCTGTGTAACTCTGATTTTCAAATAAATAAATAAATCTTAAGAAAAAAAAAAGGCTAACTATGGCTACACCAAAGGAAACACAAAATCAGAGAATAATGACTTATTTTCCAGCCACTTTCCATGGTAGTACAAAAGAAAATTATCTCACTTCCCGTTTTATGGGATAATATCAGCCTGTAATCAACGTAAGGTACTTGTGGTTCGTTGCCATTCAAATAAAAATGATTGACATTTAATACTTTAATGGAATTGCATGGTTCCTAGTAACTATTAGTTAAGGGTTTGTATAATTTATTTAGTTGTTAAACTTCTTATTTGTTGAAGCATTAAGTCTTTTTACTGTTATATAAATAACATAATAATAATATATTTAAAAAGATATTATCTCAAAAACTTAAAAACAAGAAAGAGAGGGACAGCTGGAGGGAGAGTGAGGAGGGAGGGAGGAAGGGAATATCATTCTAAGAATTGTGTCTATAACTATGCTGAAACTAAACATTTTTAAATAATATTTTTTAAAAAAGTATCCTAAGAATCATGTGGAACTTTTTATTCCTTCATCAAGTATTTATGTACAATGAGCTAGGCACTCTTCTTGGAAGTGCTATGGTAAGGCATACCAGGCCCTCCCTGCCTTTGTGACTGCACAGTTGAAGGCAGACATTGAACCAGTGATGATGAATGCCCCCAGAAGGGAAATTCAGAGTGTTGTTGAAGCAGGTGATGATGGGACCAAACATGGAGTAACCAGGTCAGAAAAGGCCTCTGGGAGGAAGTGATATGTGGGGGATATCTAGCCAGCTGGAGAAGACCACGCCAGGCAGAGGAAGCTACTGTGTAGCATCCACAGCAAACAAACACAGAGCTCTTGAGCGGAAAAAGGCCCAGTGTGGCTAGAACACAAAGGGGAGTGTGGTGCTGATGGGGCTGCCAAGATAAGCTTGGCCTTGGAAGTCATGTTCAGGATTACAGACATTCTTCAAAGTAGTAAAAAAAAAGCCACTGAAGAATTTGAAATGGAAGAGCTACATCTACGACTTGTGTTTTTCAATTACAGCATGACAACAGGTTGGGTTGGTGGTGGGATGGGTGAATGTGAACAGTTACTAGGTTAGACTTGTGTTGGGAGAGCTAGAGTCATTCAAGTGGAGACCCTAAGTAGACAGCGTTGGACTTGCAGCTCAGCAAACAGCTCTCAACAGATGGGAATTTGAGATTTCTGTATATTCAGACGATCCATGAGTCACTAGCAGATGCTGTCGCTTAAGGAAATTGTGAAAAGTGAGGTGAGACAAGACTATGACTGAGCTCTTAAGACCCCCAACACTTACAGGATTGTTTAAGGTATAAACCAGGAAAGGAGACCAGAAGGACAGGCTGAGGGGTGGGGTAGAGCAAAATGGGAGAGCGTATGGACCCAAGGACCCCAGGGGAGAGAAGGTTTTAAGAAGAGAGCAGTTATGTTGAGTGCTGCTATTAGAGTAATAGGAGACTAATAACTGTCAATGTCTTCACTAACATAAAGGTAATTATAAGCTTAGCAAGAGCAGTTTTGGTGGGTTCTGGGTAGAAGCCAGATGGCAAAGAGTAGAAAAGAGGTAAAGAAGGGAGTCAGTGAGTGGAGAGGATAAAAGGAAGAAAGGATGCCAGCTGGGTAGGGATTTGGACTGGGAGAGAGCCTTTTTAACACATGAGAGATTCACACAAGATTAAATGCTGATGAAAAGCTGCTAGTCTTAGGCTAGATACAAAGAAAAGAGGGAGACTCTATGAAGATGGCTGGGAAAATGGGCTACATGGCAAATTCTGTCACTAGCCCACCCATCAATCATTCTTCTACCTCCTCTCCATAACTCCTTGCTGGCTAAGTTCATTTTCTGCTAAGAGGCAAAACTACCAGATACTTGTTTTTTCAACCTCCCCTTGTAGATAGACAGTGAGACCTTGGAGGAAGCAGGGGCCACTTCTAGAAAAAAATTTTCCTAACAAAAAGAGACACATGGAAGAAAGCACAACCCTTTTTTGATGGATGTGGTTGCATGCATATGATGCTTGGTACTGCTGCAGCCATCTTGCGGCTATGAGGAGACAGTGCCTGGGCTCTAAGAATGGAATCTGAAAAGAATTTGTATCTGTGATGACATCACAGAGCTACTGAACCAATCCTGGGACCACTCAGACTTCACACTTTTTGTTTTGTGAGATAATCATTGTACTGTTTGGTTAGGCTACTGGAAATTGGATTTTGCCTCTTGTATTTGCCACTGTTCCAGACAGTTGGGGTGGGATCCAGAACACAGGCAGATAGCAGAAAGAGGAAAGGAAAAATAACTTGAGACATATGTGTTTGTAAGTTTAAGGATAATAACAATGTGAGGAAGTTTTTCATCTGAAGACTTTAACTTTTTTTCCTATTAAAAGTTTTTTTGAGAGTGAGGGGGAAAAGTAAAGAAAGGGGACAGTACTGTAGTGTAGTGACCTAGATCTCCTCCTGCAGTGCCGGCATCCCATATGGGCACCAGTTCATGTCCTGACTGCTCCTCTTCTGATACAGCTCTCTGCTACAGCCTGGAAAAGCAGTGGAAGATGGGTCACTCATGTGGGGACCCGGAGAAAGCTCTTGGCTTCAGATCGGCCAAGCTCCAGCTATTGTGGCCATTTGGGGAGTGGACCAGTGGATGGAAGACATTTCTCTCTGACTCTCCCACTCTCTCTCTCTACTACCTCTCAAATAAATAAATAAAACCTTTTTTAAAAAAAAGGAAATTGGCACCATGAGTACAGGGAAACAAGGTACAAAATATTGCTGAATGTTGAAGGACAAATGGACTGGGGAAACACATAGGGACAAGCAATTCTGAGGGCCAGGTGAAATTGGTGGCTCCAAATTTCACACTTTTGTGATTTTCTCAAGTGATCAAGCAATCCACAGTAATAGGCACTGAGAAAACAGACTTTGGTTTCTCCAGGCTTGTAGGCTCTAGGCAGTGTGAGAAAGAACAAAGGAAAAAGGAACTCAGGAGATTAGCAATAGAATGAACACGTAATACATGCAGAAGAACAAAGAGGGCCGGTGCTGTGGCTCACTTGGGTAATCCGCTGCCTGTGGCCCCGGTTCTAGTCCCGGTTGCTCCTCTCCAGTCCAGCTCTCTGCTGTGGCCCAGGAAGGCAGTAGAGGATGGCCCAAGTGCTTGGGCTCCTGCACCCATATGGGAGACTGGGAAGAAGCGTGGCGGCCATTTGGGGGGTGAACCAAAGGAAGGGGGAGCTTTCTCTCTGTCTCTCTCTCACTGTCTATAACTCTACCAGTCAAATAAAAAATAATAAATAAATAAATAAATAAAAAGGTGAAGGGAGGTAATGGCTTAATTGAAGGGCTCAGCGTTAGCAATATGGAATTTTTTATTTTCTTAAAATATTTTTAGAAACCTTTTATTTAATGAGTGCAAATTTAAATAATATGGAATCGAATTTCTTGGGAAAAATAGGAATTATGGGAACGAATTATGAGTTTTGAGTTTGTATTGTAAAATTCCATCAGTCAGAACTGATATTCAGAGTAATCCCAAAGGCATGACCTGAATGTCATAATCCCCAATGCTGAAATCCTAAAAGAGCAAAATCCTTGAAGTCTAAAATCCTGAAAATCACAACACTGAAAATTAGGATCCTGAATACTGACATCTTGAAAACTGTAAGGCCGCCACAAAACAACCAAACATGGAAGTAAGGGAAAAGGTTTATTGGGGGAAACCCAACAGACAGGAGAGAAGGGGCAAAGGAGGAAAAAGAGGGAGAAGGAGAGTGTAATAGAGAGCGGGGAGCTAGAGCCTAGGATAGTGCCGGGGTGTAGAACGGGCCATAGATAAGACTGCGCCATTTTACTAACAGAAACTACAGATCTTGTGAGAATGTAATATGAAAGACAGATGAAATATCTAAGATAATTTCTCATCCTACTTGTGCTGAAGCCCATACAATGAATCAGGTTTCCTGATGATGTCCTTACTGTGCCTGCACAAGATTTTATTTTAAAAATTGTATTTGAGAAGCCAAGACAGAGAGAAAGAAAGAGCGAGAGTGTGTGCACATGCAAGAGAGGGAGCGAGACAGAGTGAGTGTGCTTCCATCCACTGGTTCACTCCCTAAATGTTAGGGCTAAGAAGAGGCTGAAGCCAGGAAGAGGGAGTGCAATTCACATCTCCCACATGAGTGGCAGAAACCCAATTACTTGAGCCATCACTAGCTGTCTCCCAGGGTTCGCATTAGCAGGAAGCTGAAGTCTGGAGGTGGATCTAAGAACCAAGCTCAGGTACTCTGATGTGGGATGCGGGCATCTTAGCTGTGTCTTAGCCCCTAAGCTAAATATCTGAGCGTATTCATTTACTTACTCTCCAGCTGCACTGAGTACTTGAGTTTACCGTTCCTGCTGTGCACATCCAGCACAGGTATATGTCCCTGCTGTACACATTCTCTCTCTCCATAACTCTGCCTTTTAAACAAATACATTTTTTAAAGTTACATCTCTTACTGAAACTGGGTTAGTAATATTACCTTTGTTAGGAAAAGAGGCACAGAATAGAGAGGAGGCAGTGAACGGATTTACAGTCAGACTGAATTTATTCAAAGAAAATAAATTTGTAGAGGTGGGTGACCCACTGCCTGCATGCACTTTGGAACACGTGGCAGAAGTCCTTGATCCCCAGAGGCCGGGCCTTTTTATATTTTAGGAGGCTAGGGATGGGGGTGGGGTAGGTGTAGCAGGCGGAGGTGAATTCCTGAAACTTGTCTTTCAGCTGTTCCAGCAACTGGTCTTTCAGGTGGCCATGGCAGGTGGAAGATGAAGGCAATAGGGTGTGAGACCCAATTGAGATTCAAGGGCAAGGAATAAATTCCAATGCTTATCTATCTTTTGGGCAATGAGCTTATGTCTTTGTTCCATCAACCTTGAAATACAAACTCATATCCTGTTTTGAAAAAATATAAGTGGAGGTAGGCATTTGGCCTAACAGTTAAGATGCTAGGTTGGTTTGGTTAGGACATCTGGGCCCCACAGCAGAGTACCTAGGTTCAAGTCCCAACTAAGGCTGATGCGGATCTTGGGGGGAGGGACAGTGACTTAAGTGGTTGGGTTCCTGCCACACAAGAGACCTGGACTGAGTAGCTTTTCAGTAACCTGCCTTCCACCTTTCCTGGCCTCAGGACATTGTAGGTGTTTGGGAAGTGAGCAAGCATATGGGTGCTCTCCCTGCTTAGGAAATTTTTTTTTTAAGAATTATTTTGTTGAGAGTGGGAGAGCAACAGAAAAAGAAGGATCTTCCATTTGCTAGACCACTCTCCAGATGGCTGCAACAGCTTGGTCTGAGCCAGGCTGAAGCCAGGAGCCAGAAACTCCATCTGGGTCTCCCATATGGGTGGCAGGGCTCAAACACTTGCACTGTCTTCTGCTGCCTTCCCAGGCACATTAGCAGGGAGCTGAAACAGAAGCAAGTGGAGCAGCCAGGACTTGAACCAGTGCTCTGATATGGAATGCTTGTATTGCAAGTGTGGCTTAACCTGCTGCACCATAATTCTGGCTCTAAGATAAAGCCATTTAAAAAAATTGGAAAAGAAGGACTAGGATTAAGATGGCAGAGTAGGGAGGCAGCTTGCTGCTCAAGTCTAGGAGAAGATAGTTTTAAAAAAGTGCAAAGAGTGCAGTCTCAGGGAAGAGTTAGGGAGAAAACAGCAGAGGAAACTCTTTGCAAATTGGAGGAAACCTGTGGACCTATATGGAGGGGGAGGATGTACACAACTCAGGACCCCAGCAGCTGAGAGCCTCCACACCACATTGGAGAGTGAGGTGAGACCAGACTGCAGCAGCCCAAGCTACTGGTGAAAAAGCTGCAGGAGGAGCCTATAGGGAATCCAGCTTGGAGCCCTGTGGGGGATGGTGTACCTGCCAAACTAGAAGAGAAAAAACAAAGGAGGGGTATGCTTTCTCTCTCTCTCTGATCACCCTCAATGGCATCCTATAAAAAGCTGATAGAAAGCAGGTGCTATTTTGGACATATGTAACAGCTGCACCAGCTCATTTCTGTGCCCAGCAACCAGCCAAGTGGAGACTCTCGAGTCTGGTGGTGGGGAAAACAGACAGGGCTGGGTGCTCATGAATGTGGGAGGCTTGTGTGATGGGACTGTGAAAACATTGAGGCTGTAGGGGAGGACTCAAGGTGTGACTGAAACTTTGGGCAGTCACTGTGGCAGGCTCCACATGATTAAGGCTCAGGGCTTTCTGGTTACCTGGTGAGGAACATTGCTGGGGAATCTGAGCTTACACTGCAGACTGCACAGATCTTTTGTGTGGTCCTTGTGGCAGAGCAGATGAATATTATAGCCCACTGGGGCTAGTGCCTAGGCACTGGTCTCCTTCAAGGAGAGGAGTTAAGAGCTGAGTCCACAACAACAAAAGAAGAGAACAAATCTCCCCTTTGATAAAAAAAAAAAAAAAGGAGATTTTTCCATGCCAAACCTTGGTGTGTCACCTCAGACATGCCCTTCACCCTGGAGCACTGAGCAGAGCTCCCTGGCCACACCCACCACATGCCTCTAGGTATTCCCTGAAAGCAGACACTCCACTAATCCACACATAGTCCAAAGATAAAAGCCACTATAGTGAAAAAAAATAAAGAAACCAACCAGTATCTCCAAAAGTGCCAAATAACAAACCCACAAATTCAAGAAACAAGAATAAGGAAGACAACATGACACTCCCAAAAGAACACAATTCAATACTAGATTGTGAAGATGATGAGATTGAAGAAATGCCAGAAATAGAATTCAAAAAATTGATCATAGGATTACTTAGAAGTAATCAGAAGCAAATGTGTGAAATAATGAAATCCATAGATTACATGAAAGAAAATTTCTCCCACAAATTTAGGTCTTAAAGGGAAATCAAAATGAAGTATTGGAAATGAAGAATTCAATAGAACAAATAAAAAAGGCAGTGGAAAGCCTTAACAACAGAATCAGTGAAGCAGAAGAAAGAATATCTGACTTAGAAGACAAAGCACAGGAAATTACATAGTCAGACCAACCACAATAAGAAGAAATTAGAAAACTAAAAAACACAGTTGGGAATCTATAGGATACATTCAAACAACCCAACATATGGGTTCTACGAGTTCCTGAAGGTATGGAAAGAGAGAAAGAATAAGAAGGACTTTTTAGTAAAATAATAACAAAATTTCCACAATTTGAAGAAAGAAAGGGACATCCAAGTACAGGAAGCACATAGAACTCCTAATAGGCATGACCAGAGAAGCTGTGGCATAGAGGGTAAAGCCTCCACCAGCAGTGCTGGCATCCCATATGGGTGCTGGTTCGTGTCCCGGCTGCTCCTCTTTGGATCCAGCTCTCTGCTATGGCCTGGGAAAGCAGTAGAAGATGGCCCAAGTCCTTGGGCCCCTGTACCAATGTGGGAGACCAGGAGGAAGCTCCTGGTTCCCGGCTTTGGATCAGTGCAACTCCAGACATTGCGGTCATCTGGGGAGTGAACCAGTGGATGGAGGACCTCTCTCTCTGTCTCTACCTCTCTCTGTAACTCTTTCAAATCAATAAAATAAATTAAAAAAAAGAGACATGACCAGAAAAGACTTCACAAACACATTGTTATCAAACTCTGCACAGTAAAATATAAAGAAAAGATTATTAAAATGTGCATGAGAGAAATACCAGATTACTTTCAGAGGATCTCCAATTAGACTCACAATGGACTTCTCATCAGAAACCCTACAAGTTAGGAGAGAATGGTGAGATATATTCTAAGTCTGAAGAGAAAAGAACTGGCAAACCAGAATACTATACCATGCAAAGATCTCATTTGTGAATGAAGGTGAAATAAAGACCTTCCATAACAAACAGAAATTGAAAGAATTTGTCACCACCCATCCAACCCTGCAGAAGATCCTTAAGGATGTGCTGCACACAGAAACACAGAAACATGGTCATCATTATGAAAAAAGGTAAAGGAAAGAAATCTCCCAGTAAAAGCGCAAAGGAAATTCAAAATAAAAAATAGGAATTTTTATGGAAAAATTCCAGGTCAAAGCCATATCAAAAGTGGAGAAGCCAGGACTCAAACCAGCAGAATTTTTTTTTTTTTGACAGGCAGAGTGGACAGTGAGAGAGAGAGAGAGACAGAGAGAAAGGTCTTCCTTTGCCGTTGGTTCACCCTCCAATGGCCACCGTGGCTGGTGTGCTGCAGCCGGCGCACCACGCTGACCCAAAGCCAGGAGCCAGGTGCTTATCCTGGTCTCCCATGTGGGTGCAGGGCCCAAGGACTTGGGCCATCCTCCACTGCACTCCCAGGCCACAGCAGAGAGCTGGCCTGGAAGAGGGGCAACCAGGACAGAATCTGGCGCCCCAACCTGGACTAGAACCCGGTGTGCCGGCGCCACAAGGCGGGGGATTAGCCTGTTGAGCCACGGCGCCGGCCAGAATTGGTTTTTTGAAAACATAAACAAAATTGACACACCATTGGCCCAACTAACCAAAAAATGCAGAGAGAAGACCCAAATCAATAAAATTAGACACAGAAAGCCTAAACAGACCTATTACCAAGACAGAAATTGAATCAGATGGCTTCACTGCTGAATTCTACCAGACATTTAAAGAACTAACTCCCATTCTTCTCAAGTTATTAACAAACAATTGAAAGAGAAGGAATCTTCTCAAATTCTTTCTATGAAGCCAGCATCACCTTAATTCTTAAACCCATAAAAGATGCAACAGAGAAAGAGAACTACAGACCAATTTCCCTGAAGAACACAGATGCAAAAATCCTCAACAAAATTCTGGCCAATCACAACACATCAGAAAGATCATTCGCCCAGACCAAGAGAGATTTATCCTTGGAATGTAGGGATGGTTCAACATTTACAAATCAATCAATGTGATACATCACAATAAACTGAAGAACAAAAACCATATGATTATCTCAATAGATGCAGAGAAAGCATTTAATAAATACAATACCCTTTCTTGATGAAAACTCTAAGCAAACTGGATATAGAAGGAATATTCTTCAACACAATCAAGGCAACTTATGACAAAACCACGGCCAGCATCCTATTGAATGGGGAAAAGCTGGAAGCATTCCCACTGAGATCCGGAACCAGACAAGGATGCCCACTGTCACCACTGTTATTCAATGTAGTCCTGGAAATTTTAGCCAGAGCCATGAGGCAAGAAAAATAAAGGGATTCAAATTGGGAAAGAGGAAGTCAAACTACCTCTACTTGCAGATGACATGATTCTATATATATGGGATCCAAAAGACTATTGGAACTTATAGAAGAGTTTGGTAAATTAGCAGGATATAAAATCAATACTCAAAAATCAACACAGCCGGCGCCGTGGCTCAATAGGCTAATCCTCCACCTTGCGGCGCCGGCACACCAGGTTCTAGTCCCGGTTGGGGCGCCGGATTCTGTCCCGGTTGCCCCTCTTCCAGGCCAGCTCTCTGCTATGGCCAGGGAGTGCAGTGGAGGATGGCCCAGGTGCTTGGGCCCTGCACCCCATGGGAGACCAGGAAAAGCACCTGGATCCTGGCTCCTGCCATCGGATCAGCGCGGTGCGTCGGCTGCAGCGGTGGCCATTGGAGGGTGAACCAACGGCAAAGGAAGACCTTTCTCTCTCTGTCTCTCTCTCTCACTGTCCACTCTGCCTGTCAAAAAAAAAAAAAATCAACAGCCTTGGGGCCAGCGCTGTGGCACAGCGGGTTAACACCCTGGCCTGAAGTGCCAGCATTCCATATGGGTGCTGGTTCTAGTCCCGGCTGCTCCTCTTCCAACCCAGCTCTCTGCTATGGCCTGGGAAAGCAGTAGAAGATGGCCCAAGTCCTTGGGCCCCTACACCCATGTGGGAGACCTGAAAGAAGCTCCTGGTTCCTGGCATTGGATTGGTGCAGCTCTGGCCATTGCGGCCATCTGGGGAGTGAACCATCAGATGGAAGACCTCTCTCTCTCTGCCTCTCCTCTCTCTGTGTAACTCTTTCAAATAAATAAATAAATCTTTAAAAAAAGATCAATAGCCTTTGTGTACTCAGACAATGCCATGGCTGAGAAACAACTTTTAATATTAAACCCCATCACAATAGCTACAAAAAAAATAAAATACCTTGGGATAAATTTACCAAGGATGTCAAAGATCTCTATGATAAGAATTACAAAACATTAATGAAAGAAATGGAAGGTACAAAAAAATGGAAAAATCTTCCATGCTTATGGATTGGATGAATCAATATCATCAAAATGTCCATTTTTCCGAAGGCAATTTACAGATTCAATGCGATACCAATCAAAGTACCAAAAACATTCTTATGAAAAAAATGATGCTAAAATTCATATAGAAACACAGGAGATCCCAAAGAGTTAAAGTAATCTTGTACAACAAAAAGAAAGCCAGAGGCATCTCAATATCAGATTTCAAGACATACTACAAGGCAGTTATAACCAAAACAGCCTGGTACAAAAACAGGTGGATAGACATATGGAACAGAATAGAAAGCCCAGAAATTAATCCAAACATCTACAATATTCTTATCTTTGATCTCGGAGCTAAAACCAATTTCTGGAAGCAAGAACAGTCTCTTCAACAAATGGTGCTGGGAAAACTGGAATTCCACATGCAGAAGTATGAAGTAGAACCCCTACTTATACATTACAAAAAAATCCATTAAAATGTATTAAAGACCTAAATCTATAACCTGATACCATCAAAATATTAGAGAACATTTGGGAAACCCTGCAAGACATTAGCACAGGCAAAGAGTTCCTGGAAAAGACCCCAGAGGCACAGGCAACCAAAGCCAAAATTAACAAAGGGCTTAATTCAAATTGTGATGCTTCTGTACTGCAAAAGAAACACTCAGGAAAGTGAAGAGGCAACTGAGAGAATGGGAGATACTATTTGCAAACTATGCAACCAATAAAGGACTAATAATCAGAATATATAAAGAGATCAAGAAACTCCACAACAGCAAAACAAACAACCAAGTTAAGAAACGGGCAAAGAACTTAAAGAAGCATTTTTCAAAAGAAGAAATCCAAATGGCCAACAGACACAGGAAAAAATGTTCAGGATCACTAGCCATCAGGGAAATGAAAATCAAAACCACAATGAGGTTTCACCTCACCCCAGTTAGAATAGCTTTCATACAGAAAGCTACAAATGCTGGCAAGGATATGGGGAAAAAGGTACCCTGATCCAATGTTGGTGGGAATGTAAACTGGTAAAACCACTTTGGAATACAGTTTAGATACCTCAGAAATCTGAATATAGACTTACCATGTGACACAGCCACCCAACAGAAATGAAATCAGCAAATAAAAAGTTATCTGCACCCCCATGTTTATTACAGCTCAATTCACAATTGCTTAGATATGGAACCAATCTAAGTGCCCATCAACTGAAGACTGGATAAAGAAATTATGGGATATATACTCTATGGAATACTACACAGTGCCAAAAATAATCCATTCATTTGCAACAAAATGGATGAATCTGGAAAACATCATTCTTAGTGAAATAAGCCAGTCCCAAAGGGACAAATACCATATGTTCTCCCTGAACTGTGATATCTAATAGAGCACCTAAAAGGAAATCTGTAGAAGTGAAATTGATACTTTGAGAAGCAATAACTTGAACGGCCCTTGTCTTGACTGTTGAGGAACAGTTTTTTTTCTTCTTCATACTATTTGTTGAACTTTTTACTTAAAATAGAGTTAATCATAAAGTCAATTGAAAATAGATCTCAGTAAAAAATAAGAGTGGGAATAAGAGGGAGGAGGAAGCTTTTAACAGTAAAACTGTATAGTTCTGCACACATACCTACGGACTTACTTCTAAGGGAACATTTTAAAAACTTGCCATGGGACCACAAATCCCACTAAGCTGGGTGGTAAAAAATGCCATCTTAAGTGTTAGAATGATCATATTGAGTGTTAAAGTGAATATATAGATAGGATTGTTAAAGGGATCATATAAATAGGATCAAGTGTCAGGTAATAATAACAGAATTTAAAAGGAGAGAATTTTCCAACAAGGGAAGCAGTCCACACAGCAGACTCATAGAATGATAATCACTTTAAATAGCATTCTGGTCTCAGAATCAGCCCTTAAGCTGTTCTGGTCTGGCTGAAAAGCCCATGGGAGCATTCCAGGTATGGAAAGCCAAGACACTGTGGCAAAAAAAAAAAAAAATGACCTACATAAAGGATCTCTGTGAGTGAGACCCAGTGGAAAGAAGTGGCCGTCAAAGAAGGATGTACTTTTCTCTGAAGGGAGACCTTCCACTTTGCTTATGGGCTTGTCTAAATACTGATGGATTTGTGGATTCAGAAGGTTTCTATAGCATTGGCAGCTCATGTCAAGAGCCTGAGGTGGGAGCCGGTGCTGTTGTGTAGTGAGTAAAGCCACTGTCTGTGGTGCTGGCATCCCATATAGGGCGCTGGTTCAAGTCCTGGTTGTTCCACTTCTGATCCAGCTTTCTGCTGTGGCCTGGGAGGGCAGTGGAGGATGGCCCAAGCGTTTGGACCCCTGCACCCATGTGGAGACCTGGAGGAGACTCCTGGGTCCTGACTTCAGATTGGTGCAGCTCTGGCCATTGTGGTCATCTGGAGAGTGAACCAGCAGATAGAGGCTCCCCCCCTCCCCCTTAACTCTCTTTCTTTCTTTTCTTTTTTTTTCTTTTATTCTTTCTTTCAAGCAAAAACAAAAAAGCCAGGGGGTGATTACTGATGTCATACATAAGAGTGTCAATTGTTAAACTGATAACAGGAGTCACTGTGCACTTACTTCCTATGCAGGACCTTTGTCCTCATTGAGTTGTATTATGAGAATTAACTGTAAAACTTGTTCTTAAGCGGTTTTTTTGGGGGTGTGTGTGTGTGTGTGTGTAAATTGTTGAAATGTTTACTTTGTACAGAGTTGGTCTTCTGTTTATAAAGTAAATTGAAAATGAATCTTGATGGAGAATGGGACTGGGAATGGGAGAGGGAGGATCAGGTGCGGTGAGAGTGGAGATGGGAGGGTGGGTATGGTGGGAAGACTCATTATATTCCTAAAGTTGTACTTATGAAATTTGTACCCATTAAATAAAAGGTTTCTTTGGGTAAAAATTAGAAGTGTTTTGTCTCATAGAAAACCTTGCAACTGTCTACCACTAGAGAAGGCTGTATGACTTTCTTACTGTAAAATCTCTTGAATAAAAAAGCATGTAAAGAAAAATACTATTCTTGTGTTTTCTGGATGACAAGAATGAGAAGTAAGGTGATTATACAGAGAAAAATCACTTGTCCAAAGAATAGTTTAGTTACTATGTAAGACTTATGAATGCAGATAACATTTTCAAAAGGGAAAGAACATCTGAATGTGTCCCAAACTTCACTCACACAGCAACTGAATTTTCTTGAGTAAGAAAGGATTGTTTTCTTCTTTGCAGTCTCATGTTGGCTCAGGTAAGTCAGACACATAAAAAAAATGATAACTTCTGCATTACCAGGTTGTAATTAATTAGCTCTGGAAACAGCCTGCCTGGTTCATGACCACCACCAGCATTTATAAGCTGAAGGACCTTGGGCAGATTTCTCACCTCTCTGATGCTTCGGTTGCCTGACCAGTGAACTAGGATAAGGATGGAATTCAGGGCCATAGTGAGATCACACAGAGACACTTGCAAGTAAGTGCTTACCAAGTACTTGGCACGTGGTTGTTAAATGCTTTATAAACGTTAGCCATTATGTCTGACTGACTGCCAGAATCATGCTAAGCAGGAATAGAATGTGCCTTTCAAGTTTCAAAGTATTTGACTCCACCAGATCATTTCCTCCCTGAGTTACTGAACAGATGTTTACTGAGGACGGCACGGATGGTGCCACAGAGATGTAGTAATCAAGAAGTGCAGTACCTGTTTTCTTTGTCCTGAGCATTACGTTCTGATGGGTAGAGAAATATTAAGCAACCTAATTGGCCAATTACTTTTGTAATTACCATTGGGATGCATACTTTGAAGAACAGGTGCAGGATGTTATTAGAGTTTATTACTGGTAGAAATGACCTAGTCTGGCAGACTGAAATAGGAAGCTGTGGAGGTAGACGGGGCTACCTGAGGGAAGTAATATTTGAACTGAGATCTGAAGAATGAGTACAAATTAACTGGGAAATGTAGGAGAGGGCAGGAGAGGAAAATGTCTAAGGCATATGGTAAATTACATGTGGAAACAATCCTAAAATTTCAGTGGCTTAACACAGTTTATTTTCATTCCAATTGATGTAGTGTAACTAGGCAGCCAGGTTAGGTCTGAGTGAGCTGGAAGTCTCTGCAAGCCTCACAATTTAATGCTGTCCCTTTACTTGTAAGTCCAACATCCCCTTTCCCAGGATGCACCTATTTCATCTGGGACAAGAAGGGTGAGAAGTGATGAGACTATAGGGATATTAAGCCCCGAATGAAGTTGATGGAGGTGTCATAATCTTCTCAGACAGCTTCACACATGCTAAAGCACCACCCTCTCCCTCACAAGACAGTCTGGAAATGAGGAACAGCCCTCTTCACCCCATAGTTGGGGATGCTACTCACATTTTTCTGTCTCCCTGTCTTTGAGCAACCCTCCAGCCCATGCATGATAGTTATTTCTCTGTACTGGGCAGCCCACACTGATGCATGAAAGTATGTTTTCTCTCACACTGTTAAATAAATCTTGTTCCTGTCTGCACATGTTATTAGTCTCTGTTCAGAATTCCTATTTCTGTATGACACAAGAAAGTAATATGCTCATGCCCACATCACAGTCACAGACTAATGTCTATCAGAGATGCAAAGGGCTATTTGTGCAAAGGGCTCTGCTCCATTCAGTCATTCAAGGACTCAGGATCTTCCACTTCAGCGGCCCTTTCTTCCCTTGGCATCATACAGTTTCCATTAGGTCTTCTTTATGCAGCCAACAGGTAAATGAATTAATTTATCCTTTTTTTTTTTTTTTTAAAAAAGATTTATTTATTTGAGAGAGAGAGAGAGAGAGAGATCTTCCATCTGCTGGTTCACTCCACAGGTAGCTGGAATGGCTAGGACTGGGCTAGGCTGAAGCCAGGAGCCAAGAGCCAGGAGTTTGATCCTGGTCTCACGCATGTGTGGGAGGCAGGAGCCCCATCATGTGGGCCATCTTCCGCAGCTTTCCCAGGCCATTAGCAGGGAGCTGGATCAGAAGTGGAGCAGTTGGGACGGGAACTGGTGCCCATATGGGATACCAGTGCTGCAGACAGTGGCTTAACCCACTATGCCACAATGCCGGGTCCTCTGCCTCTCAAAGTGATTGGGACAGTCTTTGTTACAACTACCTATCCATTCTTCCCTGCCAACAACTTTATTTTTATTGGCTCTATCCTTACAAACAGTCTTATCTTTCAGAAAGGCCTGAGTATTTCACCCTTGAGGGGCCATATCTTGATTGCTTTAACCAATTATAGTACTATCACTCTCCCAATCTAGTGATCTTTTTAGGTAGTGGGATATGATGTAATTCTAGTTAACACGAGGTGAAAAGGAATCTTCTGGGAAAGCCATGAAGCAGAGATGTTCTCATTCCTGATTCTGAATGTTGTCACTTTGCAGATGACACCCAGAACTGCAGTAGGTATGACAAGAATTAGCCCCAAAGAACAAGTCAGCATACACAGGATGGTGGAGGGAAAAAAGGTAAGGAACCCGGATCCTTGGTGGTATACTTTAAAAACTGTATTAACTAATCCTAGAAGCATTCCCACCTTAGGGCTTTGTGTTATGTAGAATAATGTCATTATGTAAGCCCTGTTTTATGTTATTTGCAATTAAAAGCATCAGCACTGCCTGACAGTAAGACATGGTCTCTGCCCCTGTGGAGACAGACAAATGAACACCTAACTGTAATTTAATACAGATCGCTGCAATAGCACAGGCAAGGGGGATGGGTTCTGCAGATTAGGAGGTCAGAAGGCTGCACAAAGGAAGAATCAGTCGGGCTAGCCCCTGAAGGTCCTGTGGCCACTAAGAAAAGAGGTGAGTCTTCCTGTAGCATGATCAAAGGCTCTGAGTAATAGGCACTAGAGAACATGTGGTAGTTGAGAAGTAAGTGTGATTTAGTTAGCAAACTGTAAGTGTGGTTTATACAGTAGAGCTGGAGGAAGTGGTAGAATGTCCCAAGAGTCAGATAATAGGGGATTTGAGCTTTGTCCTGTGGAAAATAGGAACTATCAGAGGTTTGTAAGCAGGGAAGTTCAAACTCTTAAGTTGCTCCACCCAACAAAAAGCAACTGCAATAATTTGAGTGAGACACAATAAAGACTTCAACCACAGATGGTGGTTAGGAGAGATTCAAGGGAATCAGGATTCTAAATCTTAGAAAACAAAATAGAGTCCCAGTAGTTGGAAGATACTAGTGGTGCACCAGAGATCTTAGTTCCAAGCAGAATTTACTCTATTTATTCAAGGATATTTGCTCACAAACTCTCAGAAGGATAAGTAAGCTAAGTAGTTTTGGTATCTCTTGGAAATGCACATAGCAGAAATTCTGTCACTCCTTAGATTTCTCTACATGTGATTAGTGGAGCCCACATCATGAGCCAAAGTAAAAATCTTAGTTTGGGGGGGGTGGATGTTGTGGCACATTGGGTATGCTACCATCTGGGATGCCCATATCCCCTCTCAGAGTGCCAGTTTGGGTCCTTGCTTCTACTTCCAATCCAGTTCCATGCTGATGCTTCCTGGGAGGCAGCAGAGTATGGACTAAGTGGTTGGGCCCCTGCCATCCATGCGGGAGACTTGGATGGAGTTCTGGGCTCTTGGCTTTGGCCTGGCCCAGGCTCGGCTGTTATTAGCATCTGGGGGTTGAGGCAGTGGATGAAAGATCTGTCATTCTCCCTTTCTAGTAGATGAAAATCAATTAATTAACATTAAATAAACTTGCTATTGTAGTAACAGGAAACCAATGGAGGTTTCAGGCAGTGGCATGACATGAGTGGATTCTTTCAGATCATTTGGGCCATTGTGCAGACATGGGAGTAGCAGGGAGACTGGTAAGGAAGGGTGTGTCAGCAGATGAGGTAAAGGATGGTGGTAATGGAGATGACCAGGTCACCAATGGGGTCTGATTTGAAGGCAGTCAATGAGACTTTTTCTTGTGTACTTGCGCTCATAGTAAATTATTTTCAAAGATGGGTGCAACCATATTTTCTCATCCTACCCACTTTTTTGCCACTTCTCTCAACAAGGTTTGTTTCTTCTGACTGGAGGCTGGCCTTAGGACTTATGACCAGTAAAAGGCACTAGACATGACAATCTGGAATCTTCCAAGACCAGGTATGAAGAGCCCTTTACATTGTCGTCATTTTTTTTTTTTTTTTTTAAGATTTATTTATTTCAGTTAGAGAGAGAAGTAGAGACAGAGATCTTCCAACTGCTGGTTCATTTCTCAAATGGCCATAACAGCCAGGGCTGGGCCAGGTCGAAGCCAAGAACCAAGAGCTTCATCTGAGCCTCCCGTGTGAGGCCCAACCACTTGGGCCATCTTCTGCTACTTTTCCAGGCACATTAGCAGAGAACTGGCTCTGACTTTCTCTCACTCTTAAATAAGTCTAAAGATTTATTTATCTGAAAGAGTGACAGAGAAGGACCATGTGGAGGGCCACAGAGGATGACAGATTGCTCATGAAGATACTGCCCACATGGAGACATGAAGTATCATAGCTGAGAGCCAGCCTCTATACCCCAGATATGTAGGATCCAGACATGTGAGTGAGGCTACTTTGGAACTTCCAACCCAGCCTAGCCTGAGCAAGAGGGCAGTTATCAACTGGAGAAGAGCCAAGCCACCATTTTTGAGCCTCACCCAAATTCTTGACTCCTAAGTTTGTTGTTTTAAAACATCAAATTCTGAGTGGTTAAGCAAAGAGATGATTCAAACAGGCTTTTAAACATAATTCACTATTCAGTTAATGGTTTATCTATTTTAGTGCTTCCCCTTACCTCCCTGCCAAGACAAGCTTTTATTACTTTCCTGTTTTCTGATTCGAAAGTTCTCTTTCCTTACATTCCTCCAAAAATTTTTTTAAGGATTTATTTGAAAGTTAGAGTTATGGGGCTAGTGCCATGGCTCACTTGGTTAATCCTCCGCCTGCAGCGCTGGCATCCCATATGGGCTTCAGGCTCCAGTCCCAGTTGCTCCTCTTCCAGTCCAGCTCTCTGCTGTGGCCTGGAGGGCAGTGGAGGATGGCCCAGGTGCTTGGGTCTCTGCACCAGCATGGGAGACCAGGAGGAAGCACCTGGCTCCTGGCTTGGGATCGGCATAGCGCCGGCTGCAGCGGCCATTTGGGGAGTGAACCAATGGAAGGAAGACCTTTCTCTCTGTTTCTCTGTCTGTAACTCTACCTCTGAAAGAAAATAGAAGAGACGAGACGAGACGAGATGAGATGAGACGAGAAGAGAAAAAAGAAAAGAGTTACAGAGAGGGAGAGGCAGAGAGAGAAGTCTTCTATCCTCTGGTTCACTCCCCAGAAAGCTGCAGCCAGGAGCGTTTCATCCAGATCTCCCATGTGGGTGGCAGGGGCCCAAACATTTCTGCCATTTTCCTCTGCTTTTCTCAGGCCATTAGCAGGGAGGTGGCTCAGAATCAGAGTTGCTAGCAGGGAGGTGGCTCAGAATCAGAGTTGCTAGGACTCCAACCAGCACCCATATGGGATGCTGGCATCCCCTGCAGTGACCCAACCTGCTATGCCACAACACAGGTCCTCTCCTTCAGTATTTTTATGCTGGTGCAATCAAAACAAAATTAACCCAAGTGCAGACACAGCAGGGGGAAATACTTAGCAAACAGCTACGATGCAGCCTGAGCATATGAAGGCATGGTAGTGAATTAAAGGGCAGGAAGTACGTTGAGACTGGGGCAGGGCCAGGTGGGGAGAGGTCAAGCCACTTCAAAGTCTCTGTGGCTGGCCTCTGCTGAGGTCCTCTGTTTGTATTTTCTGTCAGCAATGATGCATGTAGGCTCCCACTGGACCTTTTCCAGAGGTAGTCGTGGATATGCTGCCTCGATTCTTACCAAGCATGCAGGCACTATGGCACTACACAGAAGCCTGGTTCACTGCTACTGAAGGTCACAAGTCTTTCCCTTGTGGGATCAGGAAAACATTTTCTTAGCTTGGGGGAGGGTTCAGATCCTTACTTTGTTAACAGCTTTGATGCCAAACTATTTTCAGGTATTTTAAAAACTCATTTAAAAAACTTTTTTTTTTTTTTTTTTAATTGAAAGGCAGAGTTACAGAGAGGCAGAAGCAGAGAGAAAAAGTCTTCCACCTGCTGGTTCACTTCCCAGATGGCGGCAACGGCTGGAGCTGCAAAGATCCAAAGCTAGGAGCCAGGAGCGTCTTCTGGGTCTCCCACACAGGTGCAGGGGCCCAAGGACTTGGGACATCTTCCACTGCTTTCCCAGGCCATAGCAGAGAGCTGGATTGGAAGAGGAGCAGCCGGGACTGGAACCGGCACCCATATGGGATGCTGGCACTGCAGGTGGTGGCTTTACCTGCTGCACAGTACTGGTCCCCTCAGCTCCAGCTTCTTATCTATTTCATTTGTATGTTTACCCTATACAGTGAACCAGGAGTCTCAATTAAAACTTGGGTTTATCAAGATTCCAACTGCAAGAGTGAAACAGAATATTCACAGAAATTAATTGAAAAAAACCACGAGGTTGTGGCTTGTCTTCCATTCCTATGTATGACTGAAGAACAACTGCTATTCCAACATAGGCTCTAGTTACATGTCCTCTTCAGTCTTGATTCTCTGCAAGAAAAATTCAACAGGTCTTGCAAGGGAGATGACTTCACAGTTCCTGATTCTTCCTACTCCCCCTAGGTCTAGCTCCTTCCTCTCACATGGTTCTTAGCGAACTCCAAGTTCTGATCCTGGTAGTACAAAATTCATTAATCTGGATGTGCTACCTTATGAGGAGATCTAGCATTCACTGGGACCAAGCAGGACTTTGCAAATGTTCTAGAGTAACTGCACATCTGAACTAGAGTCTGGTAATACCTGGTGCTCTTCATGCTTATAGAAAACCCCTAGGCCGGCGCCGCGGCTCACTAGGCTAATCCTCCACCTTTCGGCGCTGGCACACCGGGTTCTAGTCCCGGTTGGGGTGCCGGATTCTGTCCCGGTTGCCCCTCTTCCAGGCCAGCTCTCTGCTGTGGCCAGGGAGTGCAGTGGAGGATGGCCCAAGTGCTTGGGCCCTGCACCCCATGGGAGACCAGGATAAGTACCTGGCTCCTGCCATTGGATCAGCGCAGTGCGCCGGCTGCAGCGCACCGGCCGCGGTGGCCATTGGAGGGTGAACCAACGGCAAAGGAAGACCTTTCTCTCTGTCTCTCTCTTTCTCTCACTGTCCACTCTGCCTGTCAAAAAAATAAAAAAATAAAAAAGTGGAGCAGCCGGGACTCAAACCGGTGCCATAAAAAAAAAAAAAAAAAAAACAAAACAAACAAACAAAAAAAACCCTAATCTGGTAATCTGTGCTGGAAGAAAACCAGGTTACAGGCATGTTGCAGCTGACCAACCTCATTGTTAGGATTTCCCTGCAGTTTGACTTTGTTTCACTAATCAATGGGCAAGATGTTTACAAAGCATCAAGCTAAAGTGGACAACTATGTGATATGTAAGCTAAAATCAGATTCTTTAACCAGTGTTCTGTGTTTAGCTGCCTGACTTTAAATGTTTATACTGCAAATTATATACAACTGGTTAGTATCAGCTTGATAGTACTGCTTATGAGAGAACAACAAATATGAATAATAACCAGTAGAAATCACTCCTACAGAAAAGGGATATATTTAGGATGTTTCCAAAATGAGTGCGTTTACTTTCATCTTCCGTAAGTTTGAAACTGACTGAAATCTTCAAGATGGGTTTAGGTCTTCAGTAGTGACATTCATTTGAAATGTATTTTAAATAAAAAACAGACAAAGAAGGCCTATATTTGTAAACATTTATTCTCTTGAACTGAAAAAGGCTTGCATCAGCACACATTGTACAGCCTTGCAAATTACACAGAAATTGAAAAGAAGGTTCCTTGTTCATAAGTGCAATGAATCTTTGATCTCCAGTGATCTGCTGCAAACAATGAAAACAAATTTTAAACCACTTAAGAAGTTTCCAGCACTCATTAAATACATTTCCTTAGGTGACAAAAAAATCCATAAGGAGGGGAATGTAATAAGTGGCATTTAATTATTGGAGGGACATTTTAAAAAGGTGGAAGTACAAGTATTTTCCTGTCAAGAATGATTCCCATCCCCCCTTTGAATCTGAGTAGTTTGATTAGGAGGCATTAAGAACATAATTTACGTTACACTTAATGTTCATACTACCTAAATGAATACGGAAAGGACCCTATGAGGGAGTTCTTTATTTTCTGGAAATTGTTTCTGTGTTTAGAGATTCAAGGGAAGAGTAATCTTCTATTTGTGGGCTCTTTTGAGCAACCCTAGCCCCCACAACGATAGTGCATGGTTCTGACTTGGTTATTTTTTCCACTCCTGCATTCTTTTTCCCCCAAATTCTAAGTTGGGTCACAATGTGCTGGCTATAAAAAAGAAATACAGGTTGCAACTGGTTATAATCATTTTGAAGAGTAGTTTGCTGTACAATAGAGCTTTGGATCTGATACAAGAATTCAGAAATATAAAACAAAATAACTATAAAAGTTAGGAGGCATTTGAACAGCATTTCCTTAGAAAAAGCTGCTAACTCTGTATCATTCCGATGTGGATTCCTACAGTCATCTGGGGTGCAATGTGTATCTGTTTCCCCTTTGCTGGATCACTGGCCTTTCTTCAAAAGCTATAACATCAAGACCACACGTCCTAGGAGTCTCTATAATGTTAACAGAAGCTCCAAATACCAAGCCAATCAGAGATGGGAGAGGGCAGGGGAATCATAAGGTCCAAAGGTGGCTGTTACTGAGAACTTGCCCTTTCCAAAATGTGAAAGTCATAGTGTTTCTTGCTTGTTCTCAGCTTAAACTTGTTAACTGAGTTAATCTGTTTCTTCAATGCATTCTGTGCAGCTGAAATGGAGGGGAATGTGGCTAAGACGGTATACGTGGAGGCCAAGTCACTGGGTTTAGAGCGTTCAGGATTGACGGTATTGTCCCCACTGCCACAGCAGAGTGGGTGACGACGCAGCTGGGGCTGGGACTGGGGGTCCCGGAGCCACCGGATCTTGGCGCCAATTTTAAAGAGTTCCCCAAAAAGCTTCTCAGCTTCCATGCGAGTTATCCCATCTGGTAGTTCAGTAATTTCCAAGACCTTCCCAACAACTAGAATGGAAAAGGTGTACAATTAATACATCCCTGCTACCAAAAATGTTGGGTGAAAAGTACTGCAGTCCCAGATACAACACAGGAAAGAACAGAATTTTCAGAAATCATTCAAACCCACAAAATTGGCTTTCTGATTATCATCTTTTAAATCATTCCTACTTACCCCTCAGGGTATAGAGCCAACAGTGCTAAGCTACCAGTTTCATGATGGTTGCACATATGTAAAATACCATTATGTACAGTGGCTTCTCTACATTAGGTGTATGACCTTGGGCAAATATTATTCTGAATTTATCGTTCCCAATGTAAAATGAAGATAATAAATAGCACTTGTCCTAACCATTCCATAGCAGTTGAATTGAAAGCTTAAGTGCCAACTTGAAAACCCTTTACATAAAAAAGTGGTATTATCTGTTCATTCAGCCTTGCTTCCACATAGATCATTGAGGGTGTGGGTTTTGCTTGTTCCTCCTACATACCTCCTCTTTCTCTGACTCCCTTACCCCTCCCTGAATAAACCTGTACCTTACTGTGTACCTCCCATATCTGAAATGATGAAAAGAACATATTCAAGAATCCTACATTGGAGATGATATAATTTCTTATGCAGAAAAAAGCCCATTTCTGGCATGTAGCATATTTTCAGAGATAGACTCCGGTTTGCAGACCCACATCCAGCTGCCCCTCAGGGACACACCTGCCTCTCCTGCTCCAAGGTCTGTGGATGCAGCTTTTTTAGCTTGTCTCCTTCCTCGGTTTCCATGCCTACTGCCAGATTGACCCTGAAAAATCCACAAATAGTTGAAATAAGGTTAGTAGTGCTGAAATATCTGTTTATATTGGTTAAAAACTTGATATCTAAACATACTTAGTTTGGTTTTATACATCAGCATAAATTAACCAATTCCAGGCCTTCTGGATTCTGCCTCTGCAGTAATGGCACATCTGTCCTTCCCTGTTGCTATCTGTTATAAGGATTCCCTAACCCCCAGCCACTGCCCATCTTTGGGTGGCTCTAGCAAATCACAGCTTGGCCAAATAGCTAGCACCATCTCCGTTACAGAATTCTTGATGGGGCCAGTGCAAACCATGGTAAATCAGCTGGCTGTGGCACACAGACTTCCTTGAAAAGTGTCAAGAGGTGTGCACAGGGTGCCCTTCACCTGCAGCAACATAAGTGTGGTGTTTTGCAACCGACACTGAGAGGTCCTCCTGCCTTCCATACCTGTTGGTTTGGAATGTGTCCATGCAGAACAGCAGGTGGGTTGTACTGCAGTGGTTGGCCAAGTAATGGATACCTGGCATCTCCTGAAAGCAATAAAAAAAGTTATGTTTTTCTCTTCTCAGTAATAAAGCACTTACTCAGAGTCTTTCAACTTTTTAAGATAATTAAGATGTATGGAAGAAACATGTTTGGCAGAATAAAACAAGTCTAAGTAATTGACATTTTAAAAAAGAATGAACATTTCCAAATATCCTTTAGAGAGCTGAGGGAAACTGCTGAAAGGATTAAGGAATACTAAGTAGTGGGTGAGTGGTAGGGACTGCATTGATGGGCAGACTTCTCTATGTACGTTCAAACTATTTGCTGATTTTGACCCGTGTCAACAAATTATCTATTCAAAAAAGTAAACAGATTTTAAAGAGTAGAAGAAAATAGAACGTATAAAACAATTTAAAGATACAGAAGAGAAAGACTTTAAAGAAAACTTTATGATAGTGACTTTTTAAAAAAAGATTTATTTATTTATTTGAAAGTCAGAGTTACAGAGAGAGGCAGAGGTGGGGGCAGGGGCAGAGAAAGAGAGAGAGAGAGAGAGGTCTTCCATCCACTGGTTTACTCCTCAGATGACCACAATGGCCAGAGTTGTGCCAATCTGAAGCCAGGAGCCAGGAGCTTCTTCCAGGTCTCCCACATAGGTGCAGTGGCCCAAGGACTTGGGCCATCTTCCACTGCTTTCCCAGAACATAGCAGAGAGCAGAGATCAAAGTGGAGCAACTGGGACTCGAACTGGCACCCATATGGAATGCTGGCACTTCAGGTGGCAGCTTTACCTGCTACACCACGGCACCAGCCCCAACACTGAATTCTAACGTCACATACAAAATCCACCAAATATCTGTTAACACCCATTCCATCGACTTGAGACACTAAAATCATATTATTCTATGACAACTGAAGATCACCATTTCAAGGTCAGTACTGCAGCATAGCTGTGTAAAGCTGCTGCTTGAGATGTTGTCAGACTACATGGGCACCAATTCAAGTCCCAGCTGCTCTACTCCTGATCCAGCTCCTTGCTAATGGCCCAGGGAAAAGCAGCAGAAGATGACAAGTGTTGGGCCCTTACCATCCATGTCGGAGACTTGGATGAAACTCCTGCAGCCATCTGGGGAGTGAACCAGCAAATGGAAGATCTCTCTTTCTTTGACTCTCACTGTCTCTCTTGCCTTTCAAATAAATAAATAAATCTGAAAACCCTACCAAAAAACCCCAAAGAACCTACATTTCAAGGCAAGGAAAAGTAGTAAGCTCTGTATTTCCTCATATTCATTATTAATTGTGATAATAGCTATTCATTATTGTGACAATTGTATATGCTTGCATATGTGTATAAACTTACACATATGCTTATAATTAAAAAATATTTATTTATGACAAAGAGGGAAAGAGACAGACTAGAAGAGATCTATCTGCTGGTACACTCCCTGAATGTCTAGAATATCTGGGCACTGTCCAGGCTGAAGCCAAGAACTCTATACCATATGGGTGACAGGGATCTGACTACTTGAGCCATCTCCTGCTGCCCCCGGAGATGCACAATAGCAGGAAGCTTGAATGCAGAGTGGAGCTGGACTCAAATGCAGGTATTCCTATATGGGATGCAGGAATCCCAAGCTATGTCTTTTTAAAATTTTTTTAAATTTATTTTTTATTATTCTTTGTTTTTAATTTTTTTTATTTTAGTTTTTTCCCCAAGCTGTGTCTTAACCACCGTGCCAAATTAGGTGCCCCATTTTTATTCAAAGGGTATATTTATGTTCCAGGTACTGAGTCTGTTCTTAAATTATCTTTCAATGAAAATCTGTATTTAAAACGGGACCTTGCTTGGACAGACTGGAGGGTGGTAGCAACTCAAGGATGTGGATCATTATCTGCTGCCTCCAAGGGACTTTAGCAGGAAGCCTGATGGGAGTAGAGGTGGGACTTATCCCAGTTACTCAGATATGAGATGTGAGAATCCCAAGCAGCAGCTTAACCCTCTGTGCCACAGTGCCCACTGCCTCAGTACAGTTCTAAAGTATCACTTATGAATAAATATCCCCTTCCTAAATCAACAAGTGTGGGTGTCAGATGGAGATTTTTTTGATTGTTTTCTTCAGGGCCTAAAGTCATTACATAGTAAGGGCTTAATAAAGCTGACTGTAAAAACTTAGTCCTGGGGGCTAGCATTGTGGTGCAGTGCATTAAGCCTGCAATGCTGGCCGCCCATCTGAACACTGCTTTGTGTCTTGGATGTTCCACTTTTTTTTTTTTTTTTGACAGGCAGAGTGGACAGTGAGAGAGAAAGACAGAGAGAAAGGTCTTCCTTTGCCGTTGGTTCACCCTCCAAAGGCTGCGACGGCCGGTGCGCTGTGGCTGGTGCACCACGCTGATCCGATGGCAGGAGCCAGGTACTTATCCTGGTCTCCCATGGGGTGCAGGGCCCAAGCACTTGGGGCATCCTCCACTGCACTCCTGGGCCACAGCAGAGAGCTGGCCTGGAAGAGAGGCAACCGGGACAGAATCCGGCACCCCGACCGGGACTAGAACCCGGTGTGCCGGCGCCGCAAGGCGGAGGATTAGCCTAGTGAGCCGCGGTGCTGGCCCGGATGTTCCACTTCCAATCCAGCTCCTTCCTAATGCACCCAGGAGGACAGAAGATGGTCTGAGCGCTTGGGCCCTTGCCACCCATGTGGGAGACTAGGAGTTCCAGCCTTCTGGATTCAGCCTGACCTGGCCACCACTGTCGTGCATTTGTAGAGTGAACCAGCAGTTACAAGATTTTTTTCTCTCTCTGTCTTTCCTTCTATCACTCTGCCTTTCAAACAAATAGAGATAAATCTTCAAAACTGCAAAATAAAAACTTTCATGCTTTAGAATAATGTTTTCATTTGCATTACATTGTCATTTTATTTTAACCATAGCCTCCAAACTTAGCACATTCTGTGTTTGCAGGAGGGTCATCAGTAGGTGCTAGGAAAGCATCTAAAGGACACCTTACAACTCTTCTCTTGATAGCTTTATGACAGAGAAAGAAGCCATGGGCATCCAGCCACTCCATGGAACTTCTTTCTGAGGAACACTGTCCAAGTGCGAGGACAGTCACATCCATGCTATACTCCTTCCCAAACTCTAGTTGCAGAGCAGATAGGACTTGGGGGCTTAACACCGAGATCAGAGATGCGGTGTGAAGTGTGAAGGTGCAAAAAGTAGTTGTAAAGTGAGAATTAGGGGCCAGCATTGTAGCACATCAGGTTAAGCCATTGCCTGTGATGCTGGCATCCCATATGGGTACTGGTTTGAGTCCTAGTTGCTCACTTCTGATCCAGCTCCCTGCTAATGTGTCTGAGAAAGTAGCAGCAGACGGCCGAATTGCTTGGATCCCTGCTACCCATGTGGGAGACTGAGATGGAGTTCCTGGCTCCTGGCTTCAGCCTGGCCCAGCCCCAGATGTTGCATTCATTTGGGGAGTAAACCAGCAGATGGAAAATTCTTCTCCCTGTGAAACTCTGCCTTCCAGATAAATAAATAAATCTTAAAAAAAAAAAAAGGTCAGTTATTACAATTAAGAAATTTTTAAAAATAAGGCTCAAAAAGTTAGTACTAAAGAATAATAGAGAAAGTTGCCTAAAAGTTCTGGGAACTGATTTAGCGACATGTAGCAGCCTTCTTTCTAAATATGGAGAAGACTATAGTCAGCAGCATGAATGTTGTGGGGCAAAGGGTTAGGCAGAACCTGCAATTACTGCATCCCATATCAGAGTTCCAATTCAAGTCCAGGCTACTCTGCTGCTGATCCAGCTTCCTGCTAATGCACCTGGGAAGGTAGGTGATGATGGCCCAAGTTCTTGGGTGAGAGACCCAGATGGGTTTTCTGGCTTTGACCTGCCCACCCCCATCTGTGTGGGCATCTGGGGATGGAACTAATAGATGGAAGATCTTTGTTTCTCTCCCTGTCTCTCTGTTGCTCTTTCCATCAAATGAATAAATCTTAAAAAAACACAAGAAAAGCCGGCGCCGTGGCTCAATAGGCTAATCCTCCACCTTGCGGCGCCGGCACACCGGGTTCTAGTCCCGGTTGGGGCGCCGGATTCTGTCCCGGTTGCTCCTCTTCCAGGCCAGCTCTCTGCTATGGCCAGGGAGTGCAGTGGAGGATGGCCCAGGTGCTTGGGCCCTGCACCCCATGGGAGACCAGGAAAAGCACCTGGATCCTGGCTCCTGCCATCGGAACAGCGCGGTGCGCCGGCTGCAGCGGTGGCCATTGGAGGGTGAATCAACGGCAAAGGAAGACCTTTCTCTCTCTGTCTCTCTCTCTCACTGTCCACTCTGCCTATCAAAAAAAAAAAAAAAAAAAAAAAAAAAAAAAAAACACACACAAGAAAAACTGAAAGATTGTAGTCAACTAGCAGCAATAACCAGACTCCTCTTGGGGTGCTTGAATCAGATCGTGCATCACTATCACTGTACGCATGAATGCACTGAGGGCATCCACACCACAGTGTATGCCACACGTTATTTCAATGCTTTTTTTTTTTTTTAAGATTTATTTATTTATTTGAAAGCAGAGTTACAGAGAGAGAGAGAGAGAGATCCTCCATCCACTAGTTCACTCCCCAAATGGTCACACAACTGGGGCTGGGTTAGACTGAACCTAGGAGCCAGGAGCTTCTCACATAGGTGCAGGGGCCCAAAAACTTGGGCCATCCTCTACTGCTTTCCCAGATGCATTAGAAGTAGAGCAGCCAGAACTCAAATGGGCACCCATATGGGGTGCCAGTGCTGCAGGCTGTGGCTTAACTCACTGTGTCAAAGAGCTGGCCCCTCAATTAGTTTTTGATACTGTGCTTTATTTTTCTAGACTATTACAGTAACTGGCTTTGTAGAAAACTGAAAAAGAGAGAGTTATAATGGAGAAAAGAGAAATCATTATGGTAAATCCAACCCTTCTAACATTTGGTGTATATATATATGTGTGTGTGTGTGTGTATGTATATACACATACATATACATGCTCACACATGTGTGCATTTTTTAACTCAAAAAAAATTCAGAGGGGCTGGCACTGTGGCATAGTGGATAAAGCTGCTGCCTGCAGTGGTGGTGCCCCATATGGGTGCTGGTTCTAGTCCCAGCTTCTTTACTTTCCATTGGCTCCCTGCTAGTGTGCCTGGGAAAGCAGTGGAAGATGGCGCATGTCCTTGGGCTCCTGTACCCACTTGGGAGACTGAGGAGCTCCTGGCTTCGGATTGGCCCAGCTCCAGCCGTTGTGGCCATTTGGGGAGTGAACCAGCGGATAGAAGACCTCTCTCTCTCTCCCCACCTCTCTGTAACTCTGCTTCAAATAAATAAATCTTTAAAAAAATTTATATATAATTAACACAGAAAGAAACACATTTTAAGTACTGACTTCGATGAATTTTTTTTTTTTTTTTTTTTTTTGGACAGGCAGAATTAGACAGTGAGAGAGAGAGAGAGAGAGAGAGACAGAGAGAAAGGTCTTCCTTTTTCCGTTGGTTCATCCCCCAAATGGCCGCTACGGCCAGTGCATTGCGCTGATTCGAAGTCAGGAGCCAGGTGCTTCCTCCTGGTCTCCCATGCGGGTGAAGGGCCCAAGGACTTGGGCCATCCTCCACTGCACTCCTGGGCCACAGCAGAGAGCTGGCCTGGAAGAGAAGCAACCAGGACAGAATCCGGTGCCCCAACCGGACTAGAGTCTGGGGTGGCGGTGCCGCAGGCGGAGGATTAGCCAAGTGAGCCGTGGTGCCAGCATTTGATGAATTTTAATAACTGTATAAGTTTATGTAATCAGGTCAAGTATTTGGCGCAGTGGTAAAGATGCTGTTTGTGATACCTGCATTCCATACTGGAGTGAACTGGGTTCAAGTCCCAGCTAGGCTCCTGATCTGGTCTCTTGCTTATGAGCACCCTGGGAGGCAGCAGGTGATGATGGCTTAAAGTACCATGTGGGACACCCAGATTGAGAGCTTGGCTCCTGGCTTTGGCATGGCACAGCTCTAGCTATTCTGAGCATTTGGGAAGTGAACCAGTTGATGGAAAATCTGTCTGCTTTTCACACATAATGAAAAAGATAAATTAAGTAAAAAATTTTAAAATGTACAATATTAAAAAAAGTCCATGTAACCATGATCCAAAAAAGAAAAGGAAATGTCTATCTCCCAAGAGATCCCTCTAGCTCCTTTCCACTCAATTCTACATTTCATCCCCATCACTGCCTGATTTCTAATACGACAGATAAATTTGTCTGTAGCTGGATTTTACATAATTAGAATCAAGGAATATATATTCTTTTTGTGTCTGGCTTGTTTTTCGCTTAATAAGAATCATGGGATTTCACCCATATTGTGTGTCAGCACTTTGCTTGGTTCACTGTTGTTGCTAAGTAGTATTCCACTTGTTTCCCCAGTCTATTTTTTTTTTTAAGATTTATTTATTTATTTGAATGTTTATTTATTTACTTACTTGAATGTCAGAGTTACAGAGAGAGCAAGAGAGTGAGCTTCTATCTGCTGGTTCACTCCCCAAACGGCTGCAATGGCCAGGCTGGGCCAGATGCAAGCCAGGAGCCTGGAACTTCTGAGTGTTCCACATGAGTGGCAGGAGCCCAAGGATTTGGGCTATCTGCTACTTTTCCCAGACCATTAGCAGAGAGCTGGATCAAAAGTAGAGCAGCCCAGGACTTGAATCAGCGACCACATTGGATGCTGGTGCTTCAGGCATTGGGGTAACCTGCTGTACCACAGAGCTGTCCCCACTCCCTTAGTCTCTTGCTGATGGACATGTGAAATACATCCAGTTTGGACTATATAAAAAAGTTTCTATAAACATTCTTGTGCAAGTCTGTGTGGACAGGTTTCTATTTCTCAGCTACCTAGAAGTGAGACTGCTGGGTTGTATGGCAATGACAAACTTTATAAGAAATCTGCCAACCCTTTTCCCAAAGTGGTTTTATTATTTCATACTCCTATCACCAATGTGTGAGAATTCTATTTCTTCACCAACATTTGGTATTGTTAATCTTTTTGATTTACAGTCATTCTAGTGGGTACAAAGTAATATCTTATTCTGTTTTTTTTTTTTTTTTTTTTTTTTTTTTGAAAGGCACGGTTACAGAGAGCAGAGAGGCGAAGAGAGAGAGAGAGAGAGAGAGGTCTTCTACCTGCCAGCTCTCTCCCTAAATGGCCACAATGGCTGGAGCTGGGTAGATCTAAAGCCAGGTGCCAGGAGCTTCTTCTGGGTGTCCTACGTGGGTGCAGGGGCCCAAGAACTTGGGTTATCGTCTACTGCTTTTGCAGGCCATAGCAGAGAGCTGGATCAGAAGTGGAGCAGCGGGACTCAAATTGGCACCCATATGGGATGCTGGCATCGCAGGCAGAGGCTTTACCCACTAAGCCATAGCATTGGCCCCTCATTCTGGTTTTAATATTCATTTCCTGAATGGTTTTTCAAGGGCTTATTGGGGATGTGTATATTCCTTTGTGAAATGTCCATGTAATCTGTTTTTCATTTTTTAAAACATTTATTTGCTCAAAAGGCAGAGTGATAAAGATAGCCCATCCATTAATTCACTCCCCAAATGGCTGCAAAAACTATGGTGGGCCGAGCTGAAGCCAGGAGCCAGGAACTCCACCTGGATCTCCTACATGGGTAGCAGGAGCCCAAGTACTTGGGCCTCATCCAGTGCCTCCCAGATGCCTTAGTAGAAAGCTGGACTGGAAGCATGGAGTAGTTTGTACTTGAACCAGGCACTCTGATATGAAATGCAGGCATCTCAAGCAGCACCTTAAGCTGTGGCACCATAATGTACATCTCTAATTTGTTATTTTTTTTAAAGATTTATTTATTCATTTGAAAGTCAAGAGTTACACAGACAGAGGAGAGGCAGAGAGAGAGAGAGGTCTTCTGTCCGATGGTTCACTCCCCAGATGGCTGCAACAGCCAGAGCTGCACCAATCTGAAGCCAGGAGCCGGGAGCTTCTTCCGGGTCTCCCATGTGGGTGCAGGGGCCCACGGACTTGGGCCATTCGCCACTGCTTTCCCAGGCCATAGCAGAGAGCTGGATCGGAAGAGAAGCAGCTGGGACTAGAACCGGCACCCATATGAGATGCCGGTGCTTCAGGCCAGGGTGTTAACCTGCTGCACCACAGCGCCAGCCCCCTAATTTGTTATTTAAAATCACTCACCACACTGTATTTCCCCTCCAAATGAGTCTTTAAAATGTAAGTTTTAAAGATTTGCATAGTACTCCCCATACGTATATAATGAAATTCATTCCTCAGTGAAGGACATTTTCTGAAATTTTTAGCTCTAGGACAAACTCCTTAATATGTCCATTTTGTCTGCATTATCTTTAGTATAATTTCCAAGATATAAAATGGTTTCCATATTAGCTTATAATCATCCAAATGCATGTGTATTCCTCCAAGTAGACTGAAGGTCATTGAGAATGAGGACTTACTCATCTTTCTACAAGAGGAGCACAATATGGTAGGTCCTCCATAGAAATTTGTTGAATATATTTTTAAATTAACTCTTGAAATACATCACTGTAGGGGCTGGTGTTGTGGTGCAGTAGGTTAAAGCTCTGCCTGCAGCATTCCATATAAGCACAGGTTTGAATTCCAGCTGCTGCACTTCCAAGCCAGCTCCCTGTGAATGCGCCTGGAAAGCAGTGAAAGATGGCTTAAATGCTTGGGACCCTGTAACCCAAACAGGAGACATCAATGGGGCTCTAAATTCCTGGCTTTGTTCTGGCCGAGCCATAGCCATTACAGGCCTTTGGGGAGTGAACTATTGGAGGGAGGATCTCTCTTCTTCTGACTCTTCCTCTCTCTCCATAACTCTGCCTTTCAAATAAATAAATAAATCTTTAAAAAAGATACATATTACTCTAATATAGGAAAAAACTATAGAAACAATTAGAAAACTGTATTATTATCATTATCTTAAAGTTAATGCTATTTTACCATGTAATAATTAATGTAAATAACTATTGAATCAATTAATGTGACAACAAAACCTTAAGGTCAGGAGAGTATATAGTAATAAATAGAGATACCTGAATAGAGGTGAAAATGTAGTTTTGTGGAAAACTGAAAAGTAGCAGTAACAAGATAAATTACCAAGCAGTTAAGAATGGACGTCTTAAAAATTCCTGAAGCTATGGTGGTTTCATGTACACTTACCTTGCCCAGGGACAAAAGCTCTAGAAAACTGGGGCATGATGGAAAGTGGTGGTCCAGAGGGACGGACAGCCTTCAGGGTGGACAGCTGAGCTGGTGCTGGCGACTGAGCTGGTGAAATTATGGGACTACTGAGTTGAGGGCTGTGCTGCAATCACAATACATCACAAAAATGGGTTAGCATCTGGGGCAGGTTTTTTGCAAATTTCTTTTGGACAAAAATTCTTCTTCCTGAATAGCAAATACATGTGTAATTAAATATTAAAACATTATAGAAATATGTAATCTCTACCTCTGTTTATGGAAGAGGGAACAGACTACACTTCTCACTTGTAAAAAATGTTATTAATATAAAGAAAACAGATTTCATGTATTTCATAGGTACAGTTCTAAGATAACCATACTTCCCTTCCTGTCTCCCTCCTTCCCTCCTCCTTTTTTCCCTTTAATTTTTACAATAACAGAATTTCAATTTACTTTATAGTCACATGCTTAATTCACCACTAACCATAATATTCAACAAGTAAAAACAGAAAGACCTCTGTTCCACAGGAATATAGACAAGGGCTACAAATAGTAATAAAATAATAAGATGTCAGTTTCATCCTTGTACTTTTTTTTTTGTATTTTATATACCTATTTTTGAAACTTGCTTTTGTATGCTAGCAATATTTTGATACCTCCACATGAGAGAATATATGCATCTATCTCATTTTATTCTGCAATAAATGTCTATCCCAAGATTTGATTTTTAAATAATTTCATTAGGGGGTATTAGCCTAGTGGTTAAGATGCTGGTTAACATGGCTGCATCCCATATTGGAATACCTGAGTTCAATACATGGTTCCTGCTGCTGGTTCCATCTTCCTGCTAATGCAGAACCTGGAGGCAGTGGTGATGGCTCATGTTAATTGGGTTCCTGCCACCTACATGGAAAACATGCATTGAGTCCCTGGTTCCCAGTTTGAGCCTGGCCCAACCCTGGCTGTTGTGGGCATTTGAGTAGTGAATTAGTGGATGAGAGCTCCTTTTTTCTCTTAAACAAATGAGTAAAATTTAAAAAAAATTCATAGCAAGAGGATAATTGCAAAGACAGTACAAAGAATCCCTAGATTTTCCAAAGTATGAAAATGTTTTATCACATTTCTTTTCTTTACATATATATGTATATATATACATATGATTTCTTTCAAATTGTGAATTGCACACATAGCTCTTTACCCTGAAATGATTTGATCTATCTTCTAAAAACAAGAAATCATTCTTACATACTCATAGTAGAATCAACAAACCAGAAAATTAATAATATAGTATAGGTACCTAATCTACAGAGTTCATTAAAATTTTCCCAAGTGTTCCATAAGGTCCTTTAAAGCAAAGGAAAAGAAACATTTCCCCTTTGTGTATGAAATCTAGACCAGAATCAGGGGCTGCATTTAGTTGTCATGATTCTTCATTCTAAAAGTCCCAGTCTTGTTAATGATTTGGCACTTCTGAAGATCAGATAATTTGTGTCTATCTGACATCACAGTACTGTTGACATTTGCATGAATCATTGGTTAAGGTGATGTTTACCAGGTTTCTCCATTGTAACTTACTCTTTTTTCCTTTGCAGTTCTAAGTATCTTGTGGGGAGATACTTTACAAAATATCCTGCTTTGCATCAAATTTTAGACACCAGTTTTAGGATCTAGTGATGATTCCTGTCTTTTAGTTTCCTGGTAGTGATTTTCTTGCCTTTTTTTGTTTAATCCTTAAATAAGATTTACTTACTTATTTGAAAGGCAGAGTTAGAGAGAGAGAAGGAGAGAGAGGAAAGAGAGAGACAAGGGAGAGAGATTGAGACTTCCACCTGTTGGTCCACTCTCCAAATGGCCACAACAGATGGGGCTGAGCCAAGCCCAAGCCAGAGGCTAGAGCTTCTTCTAGGTTTCCATGTGTGTGCAGGAGTCCAGGGACTTGGGCCATTTTCCACTGCTTTCCCAGGTGCATCAGCAGGGAGCTGGATTGAAAGTGGAGCAGCAGGGATTTGAACCAGCTTAACCTTCTATGCCACAGTGCCAGCCCCCTGGTGGTTATTTTCTAATTCCACTATCCCCCATCATTCTTGAAGTCCTTCTTTACTTTCTGGAACACTATGATGATCTATATTCATCCTGTATTTCCTGAACCAATCACCACAATGATTGTTTTCTGAGGAGCTCTGGTTTGTTTTAGTGCAGAATGGCATTTAGAAACTACCATCTAGGTAGCAGTGTATATCACTCTTTTGTGTAGATATACTTAAAGATATTTTCCTAAATGTCAAAATAATTTATTTATTCATCAGTTATTCATTGATAAACTGCTAAGAGACTGTTTCCAATTTTTCAATGTTACAACAGGGAGGAAAGAAACATGCCTGGCACAGTTGGTTTTAATGCTTATTCTACAATTTTCACTGGATAAAGTTCCAGAAGTAGATTTGTGGATCAAAGGTTTTGCACCTTCTATATTAAAAAACAAACAAAAAGAAAAACTGTCACCAAACTGCATTCCCCAAAAGAACTATACCAATTTATGCTACCACCAAGAGTGTACAAGACAGCTTGTAAATGGCTGTCTTTGCCAACACTGCAAAATTATTAGTTTTCTTAACTTTTCCCAATTATAGAGACAGAGTATTTTTATATTCTTATGTTTTTAATGGTCATTTACAGTTTATGAACTGATTTATAAATGATATTTATAAATATATATATATATACATATACATAACATATGATTAATTCTTTAAGAAATTTGTGTGTGAGAGAGAGCGCGAGAGCCAAAGAGAAAGAGGGAGAGAGTTTCCATCCACTGATTTACTCTCCAAATGCCAGCAAGGGCTGTGGCTAGGCTGGGCAGAAGCCAGTAACCAGGAACTCAATTATTAAGCTATCATTGTTGCCTCTGTCACTGAATTAGCAGGAACATGGATTCAGGAACCAGAGCTAGGTAATGAGCCACATACTCCAACGTGGGATGTCCATGTCTTAACAACTAGGCTAATGCCCATTTCTTTGTTATGATTTTGTCATGTTTATTGAAACATTTTTTCCCTTTAATTTTACCTTAAACATCTTAAAACAAACAAACAAACAAACAAACTTGGAGGTCGAAACTGTGGTGCAGCGGGTTAAATCACAATCTGCAGTGCCAGTATTCCCCTATGGGCGATGGTTCCAAGTCCTGGCTGCTCCACTTCTGATCCAATCCCCTGCTAATGTGCCTGAGAAAGCAGTGGAAGATGGCCCAAGTCCTTGGGCCCCTGCACCCACATGGGAGACCCAGAAGAAGTTCCTGGCTCTGGCCTGGCCCAACCCTAGCTGATATCAGCCATTTGTGGAGTGAACCAGCAGATGGAAGATCTGTCTCTCTGTTTCGCTCTTCTCTAATTCTTCCTTTAAAATAAATAAATAAATCTTTAAAAAAACCTCCTAATTCCATCAAGTTTTCTTTTATGTTAAAAAAAAGAAATGTTCTCTGAGAGGCAGAGAAAAAGAGAGACATGAGAGCTCCCATTATATGGTTTATCCCTCAAATGCCAACAACAGTCTCTACTCAGGGCTGAAGTCACAAACTGGGAATTTAATCCAGGCTGCACATGTGGGTGGCAGGGATTCAACCACCTGAGTCATTACCAGGGTTGGCATTAGAAGGACGCTGGAATCAGGGAGGAATCAAATTCAGGCACTCTGATATGGGTCACAAGCATCTAAATTGCTAGCCTAAATACCTAGCAGTGTAAAATTTCAAGGATATAAAAGTGTAGATAGAAAAGTATAGTGAACCTCTTTGGGCCCCCCTCATCCAATTTTAATTGTGATTGCCTCTGCTTTGTTTTTTCCTGAGGTAATAAAAGCAAATCTCAGATATCACAGCATTTCCTTTACAACATTTGGTATTATAAATATTTCTATCTAATAGATAAGAATTCTTTTTTTTTTTTTTTTTTTTTTTTTTTTTGAAAGGCAGAGTGGACAGTGAGAGAGAGAGACAGAGAGAGAAAGGTCTTCCTTTGCCGCTGGTTCACCCTCCAATGGCCGCCGCTGCAGCCGGCGCACCGCGCTGATCCTGGCAGGAGCCAGGAGCCAGGTGCTTTTCCTGGTCTCCCATGGGGTGCAGGGCCCAAGCACCTGGGCCATCCTCCACTGCACTCCCTGGCCATAGCAGAGAGCTGGCCTGGAAGAGGGGCAACCGGGACAGAATCCGGCGCCCCAACCGGGACTAGAACCCGGTGTGCCGGCGCCGCAAGGTGGAGGATTAGCCTATTGAGCCACGGCGCCGGCCCGATAAGAATTCTTAAAAAAAAACTGAAAAATTAGCAATTATTAAAATTAACCTATCTTTGCTCAAAAACATCTTTTGACTATATAGTATCTAAACAAGATGTACATATTGCATCTGATTATTTTACTTCATGAATCTTTTAATCTATAATAAAACAAATTTTCATTTAAAAATGCCATTTATTTGTTAAAGAAACAAGGTCAGTGTATGTCTAGTAAAATATATTCTTGGTATCATGTAATCTGTCCTTTTTCTTCCTATAATTCCAATAAATTAGCAGACATAAAGGCTTGATTAAATTCAAGAACATTTATTTGAAAGAGAACCAGAGAGAAAGAGTGAGAGCCCCATCCATTAGTTCACTCCCCAGATGCTGCTGGCTGAAGCCAAAGCTGAGATATGAAAACTCAATACAGGTTTCCTATGTAAGCAGCAAGGACCTCATTACTTGAGCCATCACTGCTGCCTCCCACAGTGCTCATTCACAGGAAGTTGAGACAGCAGTGAAGCCAGGGATCAAACCTAGGCACTCTGATACACTGTGTAACACTCAGACCAAACATCTGTCTGCAGGTTCAATTTTTTGGATAAGAGCAGAGTACATCAGGAGTGATGTTATGTGCTTCGTTCTGCATCACATTAGGAGGCAAAGGAAAAAAAAAGCTTGATCAAACATTTTCATGTTATAACTGCTCAATGGGTTCTGTGTCATCTCATCCTTTTATTTTAACATTCCCCATATTTTTGTACCTAATGTTCTGCTGATGATTTCTCGTTATCACTTTTACACTGTTCCCAAATGTTGACTTTTCTGAGTTTGCCATTGCTTCTGCATTTATTAACTGAACTTATACTTTTTAAAGATTTATTTATTTGAAAGTCAGAGTTACAGAGATAGAGAGAGAGATCTTGCATCTGCTGCTTCATTCCCCAAATGGCAGCAACAACTAGGAGCCAGAAGTTTCATCTGGGGCTGCCACGTGGGTGGAAGGGGGCCAAGCACTTGGGCCATCTTCTGTTGTGCTTCCCAGATCATTAGCAGGAAGCTGGATTGGAAGTGGAGCAGCTGGGATATAATGGGTGCCCTTTTGGGATGCTGGCATTGCAGGTGGCTTTCTTTATCTGCTATGCCACAAGGCCACAATTCTTCTATAATGAAGAATGTTCTCTTATCAGCTATTTGGTTACACTAAAATATAGTTCATACAGTAAAAATAGAACAATGCTTGATTTGTTTTCTTTACAAAGTTTTAGATCCACTTTATTTTTTGACTTTTAAAAATAAGTAAAAATTTTTTGAATATGCAGGAGTTGGCAAATAATATTTAAATATTAAAGTAAATTGTGTAGATATGGAGAATATTCACTTTTAAAATAATAATCTGCTGGCCGGTGCCATGGCTCAATAGGCTAATCCTCCGCCTTGCGGGGCCGGCACACTGGGTTCTAGTCCCGATCAGGGTGCCGGATTCTGTCCTGGTTGTCCCTCTTCCAGGCCTGCTCTCTGCTATGGCCCGGGAGTGCAGTGGAGGATGGCCCAAGTGCTTCGGCCCTGTACCCTCATGGGAGACCAGGAGAGGCAGCTGGCTCCTGGCTTTGGGTCAGCGCAGTGGGCCGGCTGCAGCGCGCCGGCTGCGGCAGCCATTGGAGGGTGAACCAACGGCAAAGGAAGACCTATCTCTCTGTCTCTCTCTCTCACTGTCCACTCTGTCTGTCAAAAATAATAATAATAATAATAATAATAATCTGCTTCAGAGGATTTCAAATTGAGTAAGCCTTAAGTATAAAAAATGTAAATTTTCAAAATGATAATGATTAAAAGGATCTTACCTGGACAATACTGTCTACATTGCTAAATTCCACGCACTTCTGTCCCCTCTGGTGATCACAGTAATATTTGTTCTGTTTCCACTGTGGGGGTGAGTGGGCACGAGATTGTGGATTGTTTGGTACACTGAGCTGCATCATTACCATTCCTCCACCAGGTGGTGGTGGTGGCACAGCTGAAAATCAGAATAAAGGACAGTGTAATCAGCGTACTGTAGTTACTGGCTGAACAATACAATAACAACAATTCCACATTTCTAAACAAAATTTTACAATTCTACTTCTTTTATTATTTTCTCATCGGGAAAAAGAGGCCAGGAAGATCTCTCTGATTTATAGAGTTGTGAGGACTCTGTAAGATAGGAGTGGGGTCAAGGTTCACTTGGGTATTTATAACATCATTTGTAAGACACACAAAATTACCAAACTTGATAAATTAGCCCACTACAGAGTAATTGAATTTTGAGGCTTGCCTGTGGTTTTGCAGGGCCAGACTAATGATTTTGCAGAACTTATATAGCCCGAAGGCTGGACACTCCACATCCCTGCAGGAGTCTTCAAAAATTTCATGGAAAACACACACTGTTAATTCCATTTTCCATGAATTTTCTAAAGTGCCCTTGTATATACAGAAAGGCACTTTGCTAACTGTACAGCAGAGATAAGCAGACTAATGTACCTATCCTGTGACCTCATTCATTTCTCACATGCTGGTACTGCAGCAATACTAGTACCAGCCACAAACTTCACTGACACTAACCACAGCTGTGTAGGCAGGATCCAATCCTCTACCCCCAGGGCAACAGTAGGTACTATAGTAACCATAAAGATGGTTTCAGTTCCTTAGAAATGGAACCAATTTGACTGCTAGGCCGACTATTGGAGAGCTGACTGCTTAAGAGATATCTCAAGGCCGTCCTCAGTCAATGTGGCCCATTTGGGTCAGAGTCACTATTAGTTATTTATTGTTTACCTGTTTTTCAAGAACTTATACATATCAACAAATCATTACAATAAAACACAGTGTGAGGGTAGAGGTTAGTTTAAGAGGCTATGGCAGAGTGGAAGAACAAACAATCTTAAAGACTGGGAGAGGCCGGCGCTGCGGCTCACTAGGCTAATCCTCCGCCTTGCGGCGCCGGCACACCAGGTTCTAGTCCTGGTCGGGGCACCAGATTCTGTCCCGGTTGCCCCTCTTCCAGGCCAGCTCTCTGCTGTGGCCAGGGAGTGCAGTGGAGGATGGCCCAAGTGCTTGGGCCCTGCACCCGCATGGGAGACCAGGATAAGTACCTGTGGGGAGCAACTGGGAGCAACTCGGACTAGACTAAGTTACTGGAATTAAGACTTATTCTATGCATCTGCTCTCCCACAATATGGCGCTGGGAGAGGAGGAAACAGCTTCTACACAGCTGCCTCTTGCCAACTTGAGTGATGACCTCCAGGAGCTGATCCTGCTCCTGATTGGAGGAGAGCAGCGTACTTGGCGTGTGGGTAGCAGAGTTGGGATTGGTGGAAAAGGACTATAAAGGAGGAGAGAGACAACATGCACCAGGAACATCTATCTGAAGGAACACCTGAGCAGCCCCCAAGAGAGCTGGCCGGCGGTGTGCCGCTCCCCCGCGGAAGTGGGGAAAGTGGCAGGGGGAACCGCCCTTCCACGGAGGTGGAAGGGACGGTAGCCAACCCGGGAAGAACCAGCAGCAAACCTGGGGAGGGCCGAGCAGACAAAAGAACAGCGCAGGGTCCTGTGTCGTTCCTCCATGAAGAGGGGGAGCGACAAGTACCTGGCTCCTGCCATCGGATCAGCGCGGTGTGCCAGCCGCAGCGCGCCGGGCGCGGCGGCCATTGGAGGGTGAACCAACGGCAAAGGAAGACCTTTCTCTGTGTCTCTTTCTCTCACTGTCCACTCTGCTTGTCAAAAAAATAAAATAAATTAAAAAAAAAAAAAAAGACTGGGAGAAGCCTCTGTAGAACAGGTGATTCTCTGAGTCAACTTTTAAGGATGAGATTTTAGGTAAACAGAAGATGGTGGATGGCTATTTCAGGCAGAAAAAAGAATGGTAGAAAGGATTTCTGGCATGAAAAGCCACAGCTTATCATAGAAACCAAGATTCTGTATGAAATGTAATTAGGTTTGTTTGTGCTGGAGTTTAGATGGTGAATCCAGCCAAGTTTTTATACAGAGAAATGGCATGAAGAGATTCTGTTTTGATTTAGTCTGAGGGTATGGAACCCATTGATGCTGAGACCCAACTGTATATAAATGTACCTTCAACGAAGTGTTCTCTGCCATTTTGAGGATTAGGTACAATAAATGTTAGAAATTCGCTTAAACCAGAGTTACAAGCTGGTAGTCTACAGGCCACTCTGGCCCACCATTGTTCTATCTGTCACACCTAAGGTTTACAAAAATCTTGAATTTGAAGTCTTTAAACTGAGCATACATTCCCAGTTTTGTCACAGTCCACCGGACTCCCTCTTACTATCAAACAACTTCTGTCTTTCCTACTTAGCCCAGAAGACACCTAAGTTTGAGATCCCTAATTTAGATCTGTGGTAGAAAAGGTTTCTGAATTTCATAACTTGCTAATATTGTAAATACTATTCAATCACTTTAGCATATGCATTTTAGATCGTTTCTTATGAATGCATCTTTTTAATGTGGTGCTTTTTCAAAAAGATTATTGAATTAATATTGTAACTGAAAAGTTTAAAAATCATTTTCAAATGTTTTATATTTCTTAAAAAAGATTCTGTTTTGAGACAACAAATTTTCAAATTGTGTGTATGAGTGGTGCAGAGTAAGAAAGGAGAGGATGCGATAAAGAAGGAATAAGTATTAGGCATGGAAAGCCAAGACACCCTGGAAAAAAAAAAAAGAAAAAAAAAAGGAAGACCTAAATGGAAGATCTCTGCAAGTAAGATCCCAGTGGAAACAACAGGGCCATCAAAGAAGGAGGTACCTTTCTCTGAAGGGAGGAAAGAACTTCCACTTTGACTATGACCCTGTCGGAATAAGATCGAAGTCAGTGAACTCAAAAGGCTTCCATAGCCTTGGCAACTCATGACTAGAGCCTACGGAGATTACTGACGCCATAAACAAGAGTGTCAAATTGTTAAGTCAACAACAGGAGTCACTGTGTACTTACTTCTCATGTGGTATCTGTCCTTAATGTGTTGTCCAATGTGAAGTAATGCTATAACTAGTACTCAAACAGTATTTTACACTTTGTGTTTCTGTGTGGGTGCAAACTGATGAAATCTTTACTTAATATATACTGAATTGATCTTCTGTATATAAAGATAATTGAAAATGAATCTTGATGTGAATGGAATGGGAGAGGGAGCGGGAGACGGGAGGGGTGTGAATGGGAGGGAAATTATGGGGGGGGAGCCATGGTAATCCATTAACTGTACTTTGAAAATTTATATTTACTAAATAAAAAATTAAAAAAAGAAGGAATAAGTAAAAAGAGATCATTGCAAATAAGATAAGAAAAAATAGATCAAAATTAGCTGTCGTGGGGAAGAAAAGAAGGTTCAGTTTTGAGGAAATCATGACTTTGAAATTTCTGTTTTGGTCCCTAGGTAGAAGGTGTGGTAAGACATACACAAATAAGAATAAAATAGAGTCCACTGTGTCTTTGACATATTTGGGAAAAGACGTCCAGGAGGCAGTTGGCTATATCGTTTTGTCTGAGCAGAAGTCAGAATTCAGAGATGCTGGCAAAAGCAGTAGTGGAAGCTTGGGGGTGGTTGGTTTACCCAGGAAGGGCTTGAACAGTGATAAGAGAAGGGCCTAGAAACGGAGCTCAGAGCATGTGAATATGAAGGGAGGAGATCAGTGTGACAGCAGCAGAGAAAGAAAATCAAGAGTGGGCTGTACCCTTTACACGCTGGGTCTATCTCAGCACAACCCAAATTGAGAATCTTTTGTAAAAGTACCTAAGGAAATGAAAGGAACTATTTCTCAAATGGACAATTACCTTTTAAAAATAATTCATTCATACCTGCACACTGATGGCCTTGAAGCTGCTGGGAACTGCATGGTGAAGTAGTTCGAGGAAACTGTACTTGTTCTGATCCAGGATGTTGCAAGTAACCTACCGAAGAGCTATGGGCCAAACAAATCCAATAAACAAGAACACAACACAGTGAGATGAAGATGACTGTAAGTAGTGTTTGAATAACAGACTATAAAGTATTTAAATAAAATTATTTTTCAAACTGGTCAGCAGTAAAAGTCAAACAATTTATTCTCTGAATTATGAGTAATTATTACATAAAATTAGCTTATAACACTGGTTTTTAAAAATCAGGAAAAAACAATTCATAATTCCATCACTTATAATTCTATAATCTATTCTTTTGTACTGTTCAAATAATTATTTACTGTCTGTCCCTCTCTCTGTCTCTAACTCTACCTTTAAAAAAATTCTTAGGTGCCGGCGCTGTGGTGCATAGGGTTAACACCCTGGCCTGAAGTGCCAGCATTCCATATGGGCACCGGTTCTAGTCCTGGCTGCTCCTCTTCCAATCCAGCTCTGCTGTGGCCTGGGAAAGCAGTAGAAGATGGCCTAAGTCCTTGGGCCCCTGCACCTGCATGGGAGACCCGGAAGAAGCTCCTGGCTCCTGGCTCCGGATCGACACAGCTCCAGCCGTTACAGCTATCTGGGGAGTGAACCAGTGGGTGGAAGAATTCTCTCTGACTCTACCTCTCTCTGTAATGCTGTCTTTCAAATAAATAAAATAAATTTTTAAAAAATTATTAAAAAGCAAAAACAATTCACCAACTTTATAAAGTAAAAAGGTAATGCATTTGGATCTCATTGAGTTACATTTAGAAAACAGAACATGTGGGTCTGGTGCTGCGGTACAACTGGTTACGTCACTATCTGCAGCGCCGGCATCCCCTATGGATGCTGGTTCAAGTCCTGGCTGCTCTACTTTTGATCCAGCTCCTGGTTAGTGAACCTGAAAGATAGTCCAAGGGCTTGGACCCCTGGACCCATGTGGAAGACCTGGAAGAAGCTCCTGGTTCCTGGCTTTGGACTGGCCCAACTCTGCCCATTGCAGCCATTTGGGGAGTGAACTAGTAGACGGAAGATCTCTCTCTTTCTCTGCCTTTCTGTAACTGCCTTTCAAATAAATCTTAAAAACGGGCCAGCGCTGTCCCATAGTAGGTTAAGTCTCTGCCTGTGGCACTGGCACCCTATATGGGTGCTGGTTCATGTCCTGCTGTTGATCTTCTGATCCAGCTCTCTGCTGATGGCCTGGGAAAGCAGTGGAATATGGTCCAAGTTCTTGGGCCCCTGCACCCACACGGGAGACCCGGAGGAAGCTTTTGGCTTTGGATTGGCCCAGCTCCGGACATTGAGGCCATTGTGGGAGTGAACCAGCAGATGGAAGACCTATGACTGTCTCTCACATAAATAAATCTTAAAAAAAAGAACCTGTAGCTTGACAATGATGAAGCTCAGAGAAAAGTATTTCAATTCTTAGAAAATGTATTAAGAATAAAGGAACAATGGAATATGACATTTTCTAATATAGAAAATGAAGAAAATAAAAGGCAATTAGTGCAAAACCATCAAGTTATTGTTGTATTTTTGAATAGTCTTTCAGACTCAAATTAATATAGGGTTTGTCATAATACAACTCCAAAGCTTTTTGTTTAGTAAATTCTTTTGGGATAATAGTTAAAAATCACAAAATGACACTATTTATTCCGAGAAATTACAAGTGATTATGAACCTTAATTTTATCCAAAGCTCCATTCATTACCAGTCTTTTTTCATTATTTGAAAAAACTCTTTATAGAATGGGCCATCAATGAAGGAGGTACCTTTCACTTCCACTTTGATTATAGCCTTGTCTAAATAAGTTCGGAATTTGTGAACTCAAGAGGCTTCCATAGCCTTGGCAGCTCATGACTAGAGCTTAGGGTGATTACTGACATCATTAATAAGAGTTAGTTGTTAAATCAACAATAGGAGTCACTGTGCACTTACTCCCCATGTAGGATCCCTGTCCTTAATGTGTTGTACTATGAGAATTAATGGTAAAAATAGTCTTCAAACAGTACTTTATACTTTGTATGTCTGAGTGGGTGCAAACTGTTGAAATCTTTACTTAGTATATACTAAGTTGATTTTCTGTATATAAAGATAATTAAAAATGAATCTTAATGAAGAATGGGGTGGGAGATGGGATGGTTTGCAGATGGGAGGGTGGTTATGGGGGAAAACTGCTATAATACAAAAGTTGTACTTTTGAAATTTATATTTATTAAATGAAATTTTCTAAAAAAAGAAAAAACTCTTTATAAATCAGTATTTCATTTTTTTTTTAAAAAGATTCACTCACTTTTTCGAAATACAGAGTGACAGAGAGCATGACATAGCAGGAGGGAGAGAGAGAGTAGACAGAGATCAATTCGTCTTCCATCTGCTGGTTCACTCCCCAAATGTGTGCAACAGCCAGAGCTGGGCCAGGCCAAAGCAATGAGCCAGGAACTCCACCTGAGTCTCCCATGGGAATGGCAGGAAGCCAAGTACTTGGGCTATCATCCATTGCCTCCCAGGCACATTACCATGAAGCTGTATCAAAAGTGTGGAGTAGCGAGGCCTGGAACTACTCAGATATGGGATGTGGCTTAACCCACAATCTCTGCTCCTAATCAACTGAGCAGTGTTTTAAAAAAATCCATTTATTTTTTAATAAAGTCAGAATGGGGGGGGGGGGGGAGAAAGACAGACTCTTCTATCCACTGTTTCACTCCCCAGATGGCCACAACAGCCAGAGCTGGGCCAGGCTGAAGCCAGGAGCCAGGGGCTTCTTCTGGGTCTCCCACATGGGTGGCAGGGGCCCAAGCACTTGAGGCATTTTCCACTGCTTCCCCAGGAGCATTAGCAGGAAGCTGGTTAGGAAACAGAGCAGCTAGGACTTGAATGGGGGCCCATATGGGTTGCAGGAGGTGGCTTAACCTGTTAAGCCATGATGCCGGCCCAAACTCAACAATTTTTTCTAATCAACTAAATAATTATTTTGTACATGTTAACTCCACTAAAAATACTAGTTTAGATCCCATTACTGAATTACAGATAAAATGAGGGAGACATGTTAAATGACACTATAATAATGCAATGACAACAATGGGAAACTCTGGAAGCCAAATGTATGAAAATATAAGCAATATCTGTGGGATACACAGAAATGCTAATATTTGATATAATTAAGGAATTAACTGAAAATTTTAAAGATGTGAAATGGCACTTTAGTTATATGGGCTTACCAAAATCTTGAGGTATACTTATACTGAAATAGTTAAGAATTAATGGGATTTAGTTAGAAATGGGCCATCATCTGCTGCCTCCAAGGCAGATCAGCAGGAATGCTGGGATTTAGTCATGAATGGATTTAGTTAAAATTCCTATGATAAGAGGAAGAGGCAGAAATTTAGATGTAAACAGAGCAGTCATTAGTTGATAATTGTTGATGATCAATGATTAGTTGAGAATTAGGAGGGTTCTGTAAACTTCTGGTTTTGTTGTTGTTGTTGTTGTTGTTGGGTGGGGGGAACCTGTCAGGTTGTCTCCCTGCAAGAGAGAACAGTCTAAACTTCTGTTTTAACATTTACATATGTTTGAGAATGTTTCTAATAGGGGTAGGCATTTGATGGAGCAATTAAGACGCCACTTAGGATACCTGCATTCCCAAATCAGAGTGCATGGGTTCTGGTCCCAGCTCCACGTTGTTCACTTTGGGAATGTGCACTCTGGGAGGCAGTGATGGTGGCTCAAGTAATTAGGTCCCTGTCACCCATTTGGAAGATCCAGAAAGAATAAAAATAAAAAGTTCAAAAAACACTCATAATAAAAAGGTAACAATTCTGTAATTTAGACTATAATCTCTTAATTAGTAAGAGTTAGTAAAGTTTCACTTTAAATTTATTTATCTGAAAGTCAGAGTTAGAGATCAGAGGGGAGAGAGAGAGAGAGAGAGAGAGAGTGTGTGTTTTTCTTTCACTGGTTCACCCCTCCAAGTGGCCACAATGGCCATGGCTGAGCCAGGCTAAAGCTGTGGAGCTTCATCCAAGTCTCCCACATGGGTGGCAGGGACCCAAACACTTGGATTATCCTCTGGTGTTTTTCCTTGGCCATTTGCAGAGCTGGATTGGAAGTGGAGCAGCCGGGACACAAACCAGCACCCATGAGATGCTGGCACCCCAAGTGGTGGCTTTACCTGTTATGCCAACGCTGGCCCCATTTTTCTTTCTCTCTCTTTTTTTAAAGCATCAGTAACTGTGCAGTTAAAAAAATATAAAAGGGAAAGAGAAAGGAATGTAAAAGGAGGACTTCATAAAGTGACTTCAGTCCACAGGTAACAAGAGTAATTACTAAAATGGATCTTTAAAAAGATTTTTTAAAATATTTATTTGAAGGCAGAGAAAGATATCTTCCATGTACTGTTGTGCTGTTCACTCCTCAAATGCCTGCAGTGCAGCAGCAGCCAGGACAAGCCAGGCCAACACCACAGGTCTCCCACATGGATGGCAGGGACACAAGTACCTGAGCTGCCACCACGGCTTCTGTTTGTGCTTTAACAGGATGTTAATTATGATCAGAGGCATATGAGTGTTAGCTGAGAGTCTGTAAAAGCAACTACTTGAGGGAAATGGAAAGTTCCCTGCAGGGTAGAAGGCTTTTTAGGCTGTTTCTGCATGTGAACATTCCTGGAGCCATGTGGCCTTTCTCACCTTGACCCTGTTCACCAGGCACATTCCAATGGTTTACTTATGTCCTGAGGCACATTTGTGACACAAAGTTGTCTTGAACAGGGAAGAGAACATTCAGGAAACTGAAAAGAGCACTATATCCTATCCTATTGAACTATTAACTGCTATTCCAGTTTGCTACATCAGTGGGCTTTTGTTTTATAGTCAGTATAAATGTATTTTATCACTAGATTATTCCTTATGCAAATAAAAAATAAAATCAGAATCATAAGTATGCGTTTCAGATCTTTAATAATCTCCCCTAAGAGACAAAGATTAGGCAATAAACCATGCTCTTAAATCACTTAAACATTCTAGAAAAAATAAAGGCACAGAAGTCAGTCTGTTTAAAACAGCAAATATATATACAATAGACCAGAAAAGAATCAGTTTTGCAGAACTTCAGAAATTTCTCCATTGGAAGACAAGATAGGAAGAAAGGGACTTTTTTTCCTAAGATTAATATTTTATTTATCTGAAAGGCAGAGTCAGAGAGAGCAAGAGAACGAGACAGTGTGAGAGAGACAGAGAGAGAGATATTGAGAGACATCTTCCAACTGCTGGTTCACTCCTCAAATGGATGCAATGGCGGGGTTGGCCCAGGCTGAAGCTAGGAGCCAAGAGCTTCCAGGTCTTCTACCTGGGTGCAGGGGCCCAAGGACTTGGGTCATCTTCCACTGCTTTTGCAGGTGCATTAGTGGGGATTTGTCAGAAGTAGAGCAGCCAGGACTTCAACTGGCATCCCTATGTGATGCCAGCACTGCTGCAGGAGGCTTTACCTGCTACGCCTCAATGCTGGCCCCACAAGATTTTTAAAAAAGATTTATTTCAAAGCAGATTGGCCCAGATCTGGCAGCTGTGGCCATTTGGGGAGTGAACCAGTAGATGGAAGACCTCTCTCCCTGTTTCTCCCTCTCTTTCTCTGTAACTCTGCTGCCCTTTGAGGTACTTCTTATGTCAACTGCTAGACTATTATCATAAAAATTCTAATGGCAGTAAGGACAATTCTTGTCCAGTTGTGAGATATAGCTGAGCAACATATCCCATTCCTCTGACAGCTTCATCATTTTTTTAAAAAAAGATGTATTTGATTACTTGAAAGGCAGTTACAGTGGGAGAGAGTTAGAAAGAGAGAGACAGAGAGAGAAAGATCTTCGATCTGCTGGTCCATTCCTCAAACGGCCACAATGGCAGGGGCACTGCCAGGCTGAAGCCAGGATCCTGGAATTCCATCTAGGTGTCCCATGTGTGTACAGGGGCACAAGTACTTGGGCCATCTTTCACTGCCTTCCCAGATGCATTAGAAGGGAGCTGGATAGGAACTGGGACAGTCAGGACTTGACCTGGCACTCATATGGGATGCCAGCATTGCAGGTAGTGGCTTAACTCACTACACCACAATGCCAGCCCCAATCTCTTAAACACAATTTAAACAAAAAGAATGTGAGAAAATGTATCATTTCATACTTTCTGAATAAAGATTTCATTACTGGAAAATAAGTGATACATCAACATGAAGTCCAATGAACCACATCTCGGTGACTTTTTTTTTTTTTTTTTTAAAAGGCAGAGTGGACAGGAGAGTTGGTTCACTCTCCAATGGCCGCCGCGGCTGGCGCGCTGCGGCCGGCACATCACACTGATCTGAAGCCAGGAGCCAGGTGCTTCTCCTGGTCTCCCATGCGGGTGCAGGGCCCAAGCACCTGGGCCATCCTCCACTGCACTTCCGGGCCATAGCAGAGGGCTGGCCTGGAAGAGGGGCAACCGGGACAGAATCTGGCACCCCGACTGGGACTAGAACCCGGTGTGCCGGCGCCGCAAGGCGGAGGATTCGCCTAATTAGCCATGGCGCCGGCTCTCGATGACTCTTATGACAATTGTTGAAAAGCAGCCTAAAAAGGCACTGCTTAGGCACTGGAGAACTGCTACATCCTCACAGCCACCATGCTAAGATGAACTAGAAAACCCAGGAGAGGGAAGCCTTTTAAGCTCTGAGCAATTTAGATGTCTAGAACATTCCCTGGGCACAGGATTTGATTTTACATGGTTCATCAGGATCTGTTGTAGCTAGCCTTGCAAATTTTTTGTTAATTGATATAATTAAAAGATAATCTGTTAGAGTAGGAGAACTTATCTTGGTCACTTTACGATGCTGGTTCTACTGCAGGTATAGTTATGAAAAGCAAATTATTCACAAAATAATTCCCAGAGAAGGAATAAAAATACAATTTTACATGAAAGCATCCAACTTAATCCAGAAAGAAGACAAACTGGCCACAACAGCAGCAAGTGAACAATCTTGAGTATAGTTAAGTAAAATATAATTAACTACCTGAAGTCAGTGTGAACAAAGTTGAGATAAGCTAGACAGAAGTTTTTTGTACAACAAAAAAGCTCTTAAATAAATTAAATATGCATAAGTTGCAAAAAAAAGTTAAAATCTCGAGAAATGGTCTTAAGGATGAATAGCAATAAGAAATACCTGCTGAAGGGGCAGGTGTTTAGTGAAGTGGTTAAGTTGTTGCTTGGAATGCCTGTATCTCGTATCAGAGTGCTTGGGTTCAAGTCCCAGCTTTTCTGCTGCTGATTCAGATTTCTGATAATGCATCCAGGGAGGCAGGAGGAGACAGTCAAAGTACTCGTGTCCCTATCACCCAAGAAGGAGACCCAGATAGAGATCTAGGCTCCTGGCTTCAGTTCTGGCTCAGGCTCAGCTGTTGTGCGCCACAGTGAGCCAGTAGATGGACATCTCTGTCTATCTCTCTGGCTTTCAAATACATAAAAACTAAAAAAAAAAAAAAAAAAAAAAAAAAAATCTGTTCAATAAAATGCATAAAATTTTGCTTAGAAAAAATTTGGTTAGGAAAGGAGAGTGAAGTATTTTTTTTTTAAAGATTTACTTTATTTATTTGAAAGACAAGTGTTTCAGAGAGAGGTAGAGCCAAAGAGAGAGAGAGAGATCTTCCGTTCCACTGGTTCACTTCCCGAATGAGCACAACAGCCAGAGCTGAGCTGATCTGAAGCCAGGAGCTTCTTCCAGGTCTCCCACGTGGGTACAGGGGTCCAAAAAAAGGGCCATCTTCTACTGCTTTCCCAGGCCATAGCAGGGAGCTAGATCAGAAGAGGAACAGCCGGGACTAGAACGGGCACACATAAGGGATGCTGGCACTGCAGGCTGGGGCCTTAACCCACTGCACCACAGCGTCAGCACCGAGAGGGAAGTATTAAAATCAAGAATGCTTGGGGCTAGCACTGTGATATAGTAGGCTAAGCCTCTGCTTGTGGTACTGGTATTCCATATGGGAGCCAGTTTGTGCCCCAGTTGCTCCTCTTCTGATCTAGCTCTCTGTTATGGCTTAGGAAAGCAGTAGAAGATGGCCCAAGTGCTTGGGCCCCTGGACCTGTGTGGGAGACCCTGAAGAAGTTCCTGACTCCTGGCTTTGGATTGCTGCAGCTCTGGCTGTTGAGACCATCTGGGGAGCGAACCTGCAGATGGAAGACATTTTTCTCTGTCTCTCCCTCTGTGTCTGTAACTCTATTTTGCAAATAAATAAATAAAAATCTTTTAAAAAAAAATCAAGAATGCTCCCACTGTCTCCTCCCAGTGAAGAGAGAAGACCCCACTCCAGAAATTGACTAAACTCAAAATTGGTTCTCTGAAAAGAGCAGCAAAACTGACCAACATTTTTGCTTGACTAAGAAAAAAAAAAAAAAAGAGACAGGCAAGGTGGCATAGTGGGTTAAGGGACCCCTTGGGATACTAGCATCACATTGCTGAGTGCTGGTTCAAGTTTTAGCTGCTCAGCTTTTATCTATCTTCCTGAAATATGCCTGGAAGATGGTCCAAGTACTTGGGCCCCTGACAACCAAGTGGGAAACCTGTTTCCTGGCTTCAGGCTGGCCCAGACTTGGCTGTTGCAACCATGTGGGGAATGAACCAGCAGTTAGAAGATCTCTCTCTCTCCCCTCATTTTTGCCATTCAAATAAATAAGTAAATAAACATTAAAAAGGAAAAAAAAAAGAGAAAACTCAAATTATAAGAATCAAAAATGAAAGAGGGGACATTATATGGATACTACAGAAATAAAAAGGACCATAAAGGAACAATATCAAATTTATAGACCAATAACTTTGACAAAATTCCTAGAAAGACGCAAATAATAAGATTCAAGGAGAAAAAGATAATTTGAATAGGCATTTAGAACAAATAAAGAAATTGCAGTGGAAACAAAGAAACAACACATACACACACGACAGATAACACATACACATACATACAATCCCTGGCAAAAATAGCTTCAACGATGAATTCTACCAAAAAATTAAATAATTAACAACAATTTTTAATAAACTCTTGCAAAAAAATAGAAGAGGAAGAGATACTACCCAACTTATTCCATGGGTAAAGTATTACCAGTACCAAAACCAGACAATTAAAAAAAATAACCAAGACTTTTTAAGTCTGTATGCAAAACTTTCAAACAAAATACTAGCAAACTGAAACCAAAAACATATAAAAAGAATTGTATACCATGATAAAGTGGAATTTATCCTAAGAAGCAAGGATCATTGGATATCTGAAAAATTTGTTAACACTCTATAGTTTATTAGAATAAAAAATAAAAATTGTATGACCATCTTAATTGGCCAAATATATTTTCTGACAGAATCCAACATTTTTTGGATGAAAAAATACTGAACAAATTAGGAATCTAATGAATTTCCTCAGCTTCATAAAGGACAGTCACAAAAATTCCACAGCTAACATCATGATGGTGAAAGCTGGATGCTTTATCCCTGAAGAACAGGTGATAAGATAAGGATGCCTGTTTTCACCACTTTCATTCAAAACAGCACTGCATGTTCTAGCAAGAACAATTACATTTAAAAAAATGTATACAGATTGGGGGCCGGCGCTGTGGCATAGAGGGTGAAGCTGCCGCCTGCAGTGCTGGCATCCGATACAGGTGCTTGTTCAAGTCCCGGCTGCTCTATTTCCGATCCAGCTCTCTGCTATGGCCTAGGAAAGCAGAAGATGGCTTAAGGTCTTGGGCCCCAGCACCCACATGGGAGACCCAGAAGAAGCTCCTGGCTCCTGGCTTCAGATTGGCCCAGTTCCAGAGGTTGCAGCCAATTGGGGGGTGAACCAGCAGATGGAAGACCTCTCTCTCTCTCTGCCTCTCCCTCTCTGTGTAACTCTTTCAAATAAATAAATAAATAAATAAATCTTTTTTAAAAAGTATACAGATTGAAAAGGAAGAAATAAGCTCTCTTGATTGACAAAACAAACCTACATAAAGAGAAGCCAATGTCACTAAAAAACTATTATAATGAATAAATGACTTCAAGGTCATAGGATACAAGAGCAAATATACAAAAATAAACAACCCATTTACAAAAGCACCATAAATCTAAAATACATGGGAATAAATTTAACAAAGAAGCACAAACTTATACTCTGAAAACTGTAAAATTTTGATGAAAGCAATTAAAAAAGCTACAAATAACTGGAAAAGTGCCATATTATGGAATGGGACACAGTGAAAATGGCAAAACTCCAAACTAATCTATGTACTCCTGATCATAATGCCAGTTGACTTTTTTGCAGAAACTAATTGTGAAATGCCAATATTCCATAGATCGCTGGCTCAAATCCTGGCTGCTTCACTCTCATCCAGTTCTTTTTTTTTTTTTTTTTAACAATTCTTGCTTCCCTTGTTTTTTTTTTTTTAAGTTTTTATTTATTTATTTGAGAGACAGAGTTACAGACAGTGAGAGGGAGAGACAGAGAGAAAGGTCTTCCTTCTGTTGGTTCACTCCCCAGATGGCTGCAACAGCTGGAGCTACGCCAATCCGAAGCCAGGAACCAAGAGCTTCTTCCTGGTCTCCCATACAGGTGCAGGGGCCCAAGGACTTGGGCCATCCTCTACTGCTATCCCAGGCCATGGCAGAGAGCTGGATTGGAAGTGGAGCAGCCGGGACTAGAACTGGCGCCCATATGGGATGCACACCTAGTGTGCCACGGCACCAGCCCCTCTCATCCAGTTCTGATATACCTGGGAAAGCAGCAGAGGATGATCCAAGTGGCTTGGGTCCCTGATAGCCACATAGGAGACCTGGGTGGAGTTCTGGGCTCCTGGCTTCAGCTGTTGTAGCCATTTTGGGAATGACTCAGCAGATAGATTTGTCTCTTTCTCCCTCACGCTGCCTTTCAAGTAAATAAGTAAATCTTCAGTATCCAATATGGGTGCTGGTTTGAGTCCCAGCTGCTCTACTTCTGAGTCAGCTCCCTGCTAATGTGCCTGGGGAGGTGGCAAGGGATGGCCCAAGTGCTTGGCGTAGTAGGCTAAGCCTCTGCCTGCATCCTGTATGGGCACCGGTTTGTGCCCTGGCTGCTCCAATTTCTATCCAGCTCTCTGCTATGGCCTGGGAAAGCAGCCGAAGATGGCCCAAGTCCTTGGGCCCCTGCAACTGCGTGGGAGACCTGGAAGAAGTTCCTGGCTCCTTGCTTCGGACCAGCTCAGCTCCAGGTCTTGTGGCCATCTGGGGAGTGAATCAGCGGATGGAAGACCTTTCTCTGTTCCTCTCTCTCTAACTCTACCTCTCAAATAAATAAATAAAATCTGAAAAAAAGTGCTGCACCAAACGCCAAATCATCTGATTTTTACAAGGACACCAAATAATTTAAAGGGGAGAAGGAATAGCATTTTCAAAAAATGGTGCAGGAACAAGTAGATGGCTATGTGTAAAACAATTAAGTTGGTTGTTTAACTCACATCATACACAACAAATAAACTCAAAATGGATCAAATACCTAAATGTCAGAGCTAAAACTATAAAATTCTTATGAAGAAATAGAGATATAAGTCTTTGTGATTGCAGACCTGGAAAATCTTCTTAGATATGATACCAAATGCATGAGCAACAAAAGAAAAATAAATAATTTGACTTTGTCAAACTTAAAACCAGTACTTCAAAGGACAGGATCAAGAAAGACAGTGGGGCCAGCAGTATGGCACAGTTGGTAAAACCGCCGCCTGCAGTGCCTGCATCCCATATGGGTGCTTGTTTGAGTCCTGGCTGCTCCAACCCCAACCAGCTCCCTGTTATGGCCTGGGAAAGCAGCAGAAGATGCCTAATTCCTTGGGCCCCGGCCAGAAAAATCTCCTGGCTTTGGCCTGGCCCAGCCCTGGCTGTTGCAGCCATTGAAGGAGTGAATCAGCAGATGAAAGCTCTGTCTTTCCCTCTCTCTTTAATGCTGTATTTCAAATTTATGTGTGCACGTGTGTGTGTGTGTGTATGTGTAGCAGTGACCAGACTCAAACTCAGGCATTCTGATATGGCTTCAGGTAACTTAACCCCCTATACGACAATGCCTGCTCAAATTCAAGATATAAAAAAAATTAATAAAAAGCTTAACTGTGGTGAAATATATGTAATAAATATGGAATAACATGGTATTTGTATTTGGCTTATTTTAGCTAGCATAATGACTGTAATGTCCATCCATGTTGTAGCATGTGTTAGAATTCCCCTCTGTTTTAAGGCTGAATAATATTTCACTGTAGGTATATATTGCATTTTGCTTATCTACTTATTCACTGAGGGACAGCTGGGTTCAACCCACCTCAGAGTTTCTTTCTGTTTTTGTTTTAAAGATTATTGTATTTATTTGAAAGGTAGAGTTGCAGAGTGAGGTAGAGATACAGAGAGGTCTTCTCTCTTTGAGTTCATTTCCCAGATGGCTGCAATGACAGGGGCTGGACTGGGCCAGAAGCCAGGAGCCAGGAGCTTCTTCTGGGTCTCCTATGCAACTGCAGGGTCTTTCCCAGGTGCATTAGCAGGGAGCTGGATTGAAATTGGGGCAGCTGGGACTTGACCTGGCACCCATATGGGATGCCGGTGCTGCAGTACAGGGCTTAAACCTGCTGTGCCACAGTGCCAACTCCTCTCAATTTTTTTTTAAATTCATTTTTAAAAATTTTAAAAATTCATTTTTATTTATTTGAAAGATAAGTCAGAGAGAGATGGGACAGAAAGAATCTTTCCATCTACTCTGCAGATCATTGAAATGGCCATAGCTGGGCCAGGGCCAAGCCAGGAGCTTCACCTGGATCTCCCACGTGGTTGCCGGGGTCCACGGATTTGGGCCATCTTCCACTGCTTTCTCAGTGCATTAGCAGGCAGCTGTGCGGGAAATGGAACAGCCAGGTCTTGAACAGGCACCCTTATAGAATGCTGGTGCTGCAGGTAGAGGCTTAACTTGCTATACCACAACACTGGACGCTTCCAGGTTTCTTTTTGAAGGTGATGAAAATTTTTTAAAATTCATTGCGGTGCTAGTTGCATATTTGTGTAAAGATGACAAAAATTACTGTGTTATACACTTTACATGGGTGAACTGTATAGTATATGGGTTGTATCTAAATAAAATTATCCAAGGGGCTGGCACTGTGGCATAGCAGGTGAAGTGGCTGCCTGCAGTGCCAGCATCCCATAAGGGTGCCAGTTTGAGTCCCAGCTGCTCCATTTCCAATCCAGCTCTCTGTTATGGCCTGGGAAAGCAGCAGAAGATGGCCCAAGTCCTTGGGCCCCTGCATTTGCATGGGAGACTTGGAAGAAGCTCCTGGCTTCAGCTTGGCCCAGTTCCAGCCATTGTGGCCATCTGGGGAATGAACCAGTGGATGGAAAACCTCTCACTCTCTCTGACTCTCTGCAACTCTGCCTTTCAAATAAATAAATAAATAAATCTTTTAATAAAAATAATCCAAAACAAGATAAATAAAAAAATGGCAGAAAAGACAAAAGATGGTGCATATATAAACAGAAGGTATTTGCACAGAGGTCCTATTTACTACATGAAAAAAAAAAAGTTGGTGAATTAGGAAAATTAATGGCACAAGAAATTCTATATAAAAGTATTGATATCATGTCTCTTTATGATTCTGCAAGCATTTCAAGGCTGTTATTTCAAATTATTATACTTTTTTTGGTAGGAGAATCATCAGCATATTCTTCTTAAGCAATAATTAACAATACCTATACTGGAAAAGCAAGCTCTATATCCACTTCAGCTTTTAGTGGCTATTAAAGACATTGCCTCTGAGAAATTCTGAACAGTTTGCAAGGTGAGTAAAGAAATCAATAATTTTCTGCTTTTCAAATTATCTGATCTCTTATTTCCCATGGTATTTAAATAAGCTTCCTGAACTTAGAAACATTATTTAATATACATGTGCTATATTCCCTGAAATATTTATTTATTTATTCTGCATTAAAACACTGGGGTCCTTTCAAATAAATAAAATAAATCTTTAAAAAAAAAAGACCCTTGGAGTGGTTAACTTGGAACAGATATATTGAAACTCACAGATCCTGAAATCTGACTCACTTTCTGAGTGAACTAAGTAAATTTCACTATGCTTCAAATACAAACTTGATGAGTCTAACAGAAAAACAGAAAGTTTAAACTAGTCATAGGTTATTCCATATTTCTCTTACATCTTTTTTTGATTAGATTCTCCTATTAATAACAGCACTGTTATAACTTGTTTTGTAGTAATTTAAATTTTAGAAGAACTGAATTCAGTTCAGGGCTCTTGGTTTCAACCTGGTCCAACTCTAGATATTGTGTGCATTTGAGGAATGAACCAGTGGATGGAAGATCTCTGTCTCTCTGCGTCTCAAGAAAAAAAAATATTGGTGGGTGGATTATCTTTGTGGCCAACTTTTAGAAGTACCAAAAAAAATGTATGGTGAACTTGTGTTTTGTTAAGTATCCTCAGATTGAATAACAGAAAAACAGACTTGGAACAACTAACAATCATTTAATGTTTAAATGTCAATGCATGGTACTGCTAGGTGTTTTATCCATCTTTCTGTTAAAGTTACCTTAATCCTCATTTCTTGGATTACAGGTGAGAATGAATGTTTTCTCCCACTGAAACATACTCTGAGTATTCCCCAAGTGAGTCAACTATCACCACGAATTACTTATTTGTAGAGACTTAGTTTTGTCACTCTAGAACACTCAGAAGTGATAAAAATGCTTTACATAACCAGCTTTTTTCTAGGTTTATAACACTTCCTCATATCTTGCTACTTTCCTTTGAATATTTCTCTTAATGTAATTCTAATAAATCTTTACACAAAAGACCTTTAAGTTATCCATCTACTCTTTGATAATATATATATCTTGAATTCCAATTCACTGAAAAAAGCAATCAGAAGAGATTTTCATAAGCTCCTCACCACACCTATCCACCTACCATATCTGTATCTTTATGCTCTGTGCTTCCTCCACTTCCCATCTATGACTTCACTGTGCCCTTATCTAAGGCTAACGTGCTTTCATTTTTATGCTGGATTGCATGCTTGTAGTGGCAAATTTCTTCCTACTAAGTAAGCCTTTCCCTTCAACATACAAAGATGAAATCTCCCCCTCCCCTTTTAAAAAAATCTTACTCCCTTCTTTTTTTAAAAAAAGATTCGTTTATCTTATTTGAAAGGCGGAGTTACATAGAGAGGGAGAGGCAGACAGAGATCTTCCATCCTCTGGTTCACTCCCTAGATGGCCTCAATGGCGAGGGCTGTGCTATTCCAAAGCTGGGAGGGAGCCTGGAGCTAGATCGGAAGTGGAGCATCTGGAATCGAAGAGGCACTCATATGAGATATCAATGTTGTAGGCAGTGGTTTAACCCACTACGCCTCAGTGCTGGCCCCAAAATATTTCTTTCAATTAAAAAATAGGTGCCCCCTTCTGACTTCATTCCTCCCTGCATGTGCTATCTAACTCCCTGTTCCTCCTTATGAAAGCAATTCTCTCCAGAAGTTGCCTCTATTTTTGTCTCCAATTCTTCTACTTCCATTCTCTACGGTTTTTTTTGTCCCAAAGTCTTCTACATATTTAAGATTTTGATTTTTTTTTTTTTTTTTTTACTTTTTAGAGGGTCAGGTCTGAAAGATACACATAAGACCACCTAAAAATGATTAATAAATAATTATAAAATGAAAACCTGTGAACTTCCATGCAGACTGAAAAACAAAACATTGCTAACATCTTGAAGTTTCCTTACTTTCACTCACCATGAGCGTCTAACTGATCCCAACCCCCACCAATGACTTTTGTGATACTCAATTACTTTTTCTTTGTGGTTTTACAAACCACATATGCACTCCAAAAAATAGTTATGTTTTTAGAGTTTATGATCTTAAATAAATGAAGTTATACTGTATGGGTTATTTTACGACTTTTTTCTGTTATTCAGCATCAATTGTGAGACATCAGTATAAATCATTTGCATATATGTAGCTGCAGTTTACTCAATTTATTTTGTTGCAGTCTCAATGAATATACCGTAATATATTTATATGTTCTATTCCATATTATTTGGGTTTCTTCCATTATTAGGCTAAGTACTACTGTTATAAACATTAAAGCACACTCTATATATTCTGGTACACATTTGTTAAGGTTTTTCTTATTTTTAAAATAACAGTTAAAATGTATTTTACTAAATTGAGTTCAAAGGCAGAGAGAGTAGGGGGGAGAGGGGCTGGGGGAAGGGAGAAAGGGAGATAGATAGATAGATAGATAGATAGATGGATACATAGATATGACACCTTTCACCTGCTGTTCATTCCTTGAATACCTTCAACAGCCAGGGCCTGGGACAGGCCAAAACCAGGAGCTGGGACATCTACCCAGGTCTCTCATGTGGATGGCAGAGGCACAACTACTTGAGACATTACGTACCATCTTCCATGGTGCACATTAGCAGGAAGAAGGAATTTGAAGCAGAGTCCAGACTTGAACCAAGGTACTATGACAGAAGTGCAGGTGTCTCAAGCAGTGTCTTGATCTAGGACACGTCTGCCCCTAGAGTTGTTTTGTTTTTTAAAGGCAGAGAGGCTGATAAACTTTTCTGTCGAGCCAGCAAGTATATTTTAGTTCTGAGGAACATGTAGGCCTCTTTGATTTTAAAAAGTGAATCCTTTAAACATTCAAAAATCATTCTTTACTTGCGGACTACAGTTTTCTGATATTTGTTCAAGGATTGAAAGCAAGTAGCAAACTGCTAAAAAATAGGGGATGTACACCTTCAACATCTAAGATGGTTTCCTGCATAAAGTTTTTACATATATTTTATTACAGTTATTTTAGGGCATTCGATTTTTTTAAAAGATTATTTATTTGAAAGTCAGAGAGAGAAGGAGAGGCAGAGAGAGAGAGAGGTCTTCCATCTGCTCGTTTACTCCCCAACTGGCTGCAACAGCTGGAGCTGCGCCAATCTGAAGCCAGGAGACAGGAGCTTCTTCCGGGTCTCCTACATGGGTGCAGGGGCCCCAAGACATGGGCCATGTTCCACTGCTTTCCCAGACCATAGCAGAGGGCTGGATTGGAAGTGGAGCAGCCGGGACTCAAACTAGAGCCCACATGGGATGCCTGCACTGCAGGTGGTGGCTTTAACTGCTATGCCACAGCACTGGCCCTAGGGCGTTTAATTTTTAAAAATTGTATTTGTCAAAAAAATATATCTTAAAATTTATATATTTCATTTTATTTGAGTGGAAGGCAGAAGAGAGAGCTGGGACTTGAATGCAGGCACTCAATATGGGTTGTGGATGTCCCACCTGGAGTCTCAACTACTATACCAAACATGCTCCAGGCATTTGCTTTTTAAAATATTTCATTTTCAGTCGGGTTCTAAAACAGGTTTTACAATCTGTCTCCTAACTTAGGGAGGGCCTCTGCTTGGGTTCCCCTTTCTTGAACCAAAGATGGGAAAAATCTCTCTAGGCAGCCAAATGGTGAAATAACAAGATTCACTTTTTGTTTCCCCTCTCTCAAGGTTAAGCATCCAACGCACAACACTATTGCTTCATACACTTTCTTTGCTTTTTAAGTAAAGATAGGTGGACAAATCTTTTTTCTATTATTCCATTTTGGATAGAAATGGATGTGGGAGAAGGTAGGTTTTAAAGATTCTTCTTTCTAGGTTGGCATTGTGGTGCAACGGATAAGGCTGCTGCCTGTGATCCCGGCATACTATGTGGGCGCCACATAGTGAACTGGCTGTTCCACTTCCAACCCAGCTCCCTGCTAATGTGCTGGGGAGGTGGAGGATGGCCCAAGTGCTCGGTCCCCGTACCCACATGGGAGACCCAGAGGAAGATCCTGGCTCCTGGCTACTGACTAACCTAGCCATGGCGATTATTCCGGGTGCAAACCAGCAGATGGAAGATCTTTGTCTCTCCCTCTCAGTAACTCTGCCTTTCAAATAAATAAAATAAATAAATATTTTTTATAAATAAATATTTTTTAAAAAGATCCTTTCTTCAACATACCTTTATTTTCCATGACACCCAGTAGGATACAGAAATCAGCATTCTCTCAAACCATACAAATTATTCACAAAAAAAATATACACAAGATGTGGCAGAGATACTTCCAACAAATTCTTCTTATACTTCCTAAAGTAGGCTGGCCTTTCTCAAGGGATTGCTTATAATCTAGGCTGCTGAGGTTGATTTGTTTGAGAGGAGGAGCGTGGTGGGGGCAAGAGGCGCGGAGTCACCACACAGACCCCAGGAGTCCGGTGAAAGTGGGCCAGAGGTGAGCAGCCCGCAGACTCATTTATTTCAGTTGATAAGGAGCTTAAATAGCCAAGGCAGCCAATCTGGTCAAGGGGCGGTTTATGCCCTAACCAATCACAGCTTGCTGCCAGGCGGTATCTGAAGCCATCCAATCACAGCCTGTTGCCAGGCAGACTCCGTTGCCAGGTGGGTTTCGAAGCCATTCCTGAGTAGTTGACGCTAGCTTGCCAGCAGCCATCCTGGCATGGCCTTCTCATTCCACCACACTAGGCCTGAAGAAATACCAATGAAATGGTAGGCATGGGACTAGTCACTCACAAATCTTGAACAGTAAAGAAAGTCCTTCTGAATTTTCAAAAACATTTTAGAAGAGCTTATAATTTAGTTGAGAAACAAAAGCTATAAAAATTGAAACAGAAGAATCATTTAGAAGTAGGCAGATATTTTAGAGAATTACTCCATTTCTACATTATTTAAATAATATAAAATATAATGTATTATCCTAATAATATATAAATCACATGAAATTGTTATCTTCATTTCTCTTTTTTTCTTTCATTTTTCAAAAGTTTTACTTTTCTTAAAATAAACACTACTGGGGCTGGTGCTGTTGTATAGTAGGTTAAACCACCACCTGTCGTGCCAGTATCCTGCCTACTCCACTTCTTCTTCTTTTTTTTTTCTTGACAGGCGGAGTGGATAGTGAGAGAGAGAGATGGAGAGAAAGGTCTTCCTTTGCTGTTGGTTCGCGCACCGCGCTGATCCGAAGGCAGGAGCCAGGTGCTTCTCCTGGTCTCCCATGGGGTGCAGGGCTCAAGCACTTGGGCCATCCTCCACTGCCTTCCCGGGCCACAGCAGAGAGCTGGCCTGGAAGAGGGGCAACCGGGAAAGAATCTGGCGCCCCGACCAGGACTAGAACCCAGTGTGCCCGCGCCGCTAGGTGGAGGATTAGCCTATTGAGCCGCGGCGCCGGCCCCTGCTCCACTTCTGATCCAGCTCTCTGCTAATGGCCTGGGAAAGCAGTGGCAGATGGCCCAAGTGCTTGGGCCCCTGCAGAAGCTCCTGGTTCCTTGCTTTGGATTGGCCCAGTTCTGGCCATTGTGGCTATTTGGGGAGTGAATGAATCAGTGGATGGAAGACCTTTCTCTCTGTAACTGTCTCTCAAATAAATAAATAAATCTTAAAAACAAACAAACAAACAAAACAGAGTTTCCAAGATGGCAGAGAAAGGAGGGAGCTTACTGCTCCTAGCCTAGGGGAAGATAGCTGAAAAAGTAGAGCGAGTACAATCTCAGGGAAGAGTTAGGGAGAAAACAACAGAGGAAACTCCATGCAAATTAGAGGGTCATTGTGGATCTACATAGAGGGTATGGATGTACATAACTCAGGACCCCAGCAGCTTAGAGCCTTAGCACCACCTTTGGAATAAGGTGAGAACAGACTGTAGCAGCCCAAGCCATTGGCTATAAAGCTGTGGGAAGAGCCTGGTGTGTATGGCTTGGAGTCCTGTAGGGGACAGTGTATCTGTCAACCTAGAGGGAAAAAAAGGGGGCCACATTTCTCTCTCCCTGACGACCTGGCACTGATGTCCTGTAATTAGCTGAGAAAGGGTGTACGGCATTTTGGATATGTGTAACAGCGCCACCTTGTGTTCACGATCCAGCAACCAGCCAAGGGGAGAGGCCTGAGTATGGCTGGGAGAACTGAGAGGGGACTGGGTGCTCATGATTGTAGGAACATTGTGTGTTGGTACTGTCAAAACATTGTGGCTGCATGGGAGAGCGCAGGGTGTGGCTGGGACTTTGGGCAGTCAGTGTGGGTGGCTCCATATGCTTGGGGCTTCCTGATTCCCTGGTGAGGGTCATTACTGCAGGATCAGTGTTCACACTGAGGATTGCACGGATCCTTTGTGTGGTTCTTATGGCAGTGCAGATGAATATTGTGCCCACTGGTGCTAGCGCCCAAACAATGGTCTCCTTGAAGGAGAGGTGGTGAGCATGAGACTATGCCAACAGAGTTGAAAACCTCCCCTCTGATTAAAAATAAAAGGAGATTTACTGCACCCAACTTGGGTGTCATCTTGGACACTCCCCTCAACCTGGAGCACTGAACAGAGCTCCTTGACCATACCTAGAAAACACCTCTGGGTATTCACTGAAAGCACAGACACTCTACTAAGCCAAAGAGGCACAGTCCAAAGATAAAAGCCAGCACGGGGCGGGGGGGACCCAAAAAAACAAACAAGTACCTCCAACAACAACAACAACAAAACAAGTATCTCCACAAATGTTGAAAAATAAACACAACAATTCAAGAAACAAGAATAATGAAGACAACATGACGTTCCCAAAAGAACACAACAACACTTCAATATGAGAATGTGAAGATGAAGAGATTGACGAAATGCCAGAAATGGAATTCAAAAGAACTGATTGTAGGATTACCTAAAAATAATCAGAAGCAAATCCACGAATTAAAGAAATCCATACATGACATGAATGAAAATTTTTCCCATGAAATTGAGACTTTTAAAGAGACATCAAATGAAATAGTGGAAATGAAGAATTATATAGATCAAATAAAAATGTGGTGGAAAGCCTTAACAACAGATTAAGTGTACAACACATTACTACTACCTGTGTTGTAAGTTTATTTCTTACTGTATCTTATTTCTCTAGGTGTTAGTAGTTTACTTCATGATAACAGAAATGAAAATTTATTAAAAGATAAGGTTCAGAATGACTGATTTTATTATCAGTAATTATTTCAAAGGATGGCCGAGGCAAACAAAATGCAAAACTAAAAACTTAGCAGAAATAAAATGAATCCAAGAGAGGCATCAGAAGTAGGACAAAGAGGACACTAGGGGATTACTAGGATACAAAAAAGGAAAAATAGACTGTGGAGAGGAAAAAAGGGAACACTAAAAAGTAGGTTTTCTTTTCCATTACTACACAAAGATTCTATGAAGCATTTTCTTTATAGTGTTCTAAAACATAAAGATCTTTTCAACTTCCTCTCTATGTATGTTTGGCTAACCCTTTGAGATACAGATCAAAGACAAAGGTATATTATCCTTTTTGAGTTCCAAGATAAAAAAGGGGAAAATGAAAGGTAAAATAGTAGAAAAATCACTAAAAACGAGAGCATTTTAGAGATATCCAACTAGTTTGCCACTTATAAAGGCTCTGTAGGTACCAAACTAATTTTTCTCTCCGTTCTAAAGTCTGAGAAAAAAAAATCTCATGATGAGTTACTATAACACTAGAGTCCCTGATCAGACAGGAAAGTGACAGGGCACATGACCTATATCAGAACATGCTCAGTTTTCACACTGGCACACAACACAAATAAATCAATCACAAAATTACCTTGGTGAAAAATAAAAGTTTGAAAGTAAGGATGATAATTCAAACTACTTTTCTGAATAAGCTGCAAAATAAGGTTGCTAAGCAGCCAAAGTTAAATAAGACATTTACAAAACAAAGGCTTAGTGTTCTTATTCTTTATAACCTGATAGCGGAAAGAAGGCTATCACAGTCCATTTAGTATCAAAAACATACTGCTTGGATCAGGACCCTGTAGCTTAGAGACTTTCCACCTAGCAAATACTATTTGGAACTTATTTGCTTAACTTTGTGCTTGAGGATATCAAATCAAGTCTATATCAAATTGTAAATTTAAAACTCAGAACAGTATAGGAGGATTCAAAATGTCTGTGGACTTCCATTTGCTGGAAGACCTCTCTCTTGACTCTCTCTCTCTCTTGCCTCTTCTTCTCTAACTCTTTCAAATAAAAAAGTAAATCTTCCCCACATCGTATATCAGAATGCCTGTGTGTGGGTATCAGCTCTGCTTCTGATTCTTGCTTCTTGCTCACGTGCGTGCTGGGGGGTAGCAGATGAACAGTTGGGTTCCTGCTATCCATGTGGGAGACTTGGTGTAGATTCCCAGCTCCCAGCTTCAACCTGGCCCAGCCCTGGCCATTGCAGGCATTTAGTGGTATGAACTAGCAAACGGCAGCCCTCTATCTGCCACTCGGCCTCTCATAAATTTTAAAAAAGCACATTTTCCATGAACTTTGTGAAGCCTCATCAGATTACTTGGAAACATTTCCTAGAATATATAAACCTGTCCAATTATGCACAGTATGCAGTAATTTATATAGTTTTATATTAGGATACTGGACTTCAGATGAAAATGTAATAAATACTGACAACTATACTAAAACTGTAATATATTACTGGGCTTTGGCTACTTGTAGATAGATAAGTCATGTATGAGGACACAATTAAATGAGATCAATTAAATGAGATTATCCAGGGTTGGGAATATGACTGGGAGGTGCAGAGGTCATTCTAATGTGCTACCAAGATTAAGAATCACCAATAGGGGCTGGTATTGTGGTGTAGCAGATAAAGCTACCAGCTGTGATGCCAGCATCCCATTTGGGCACTGGTTTGTGTTCCAGCTGCTCACTTCTAATCTAGTTACCTGCTAATGGCCTGGGAAAAGCAGCAGCAGATGGCCTGAGTACTTTGGGCCCCTGCCATCCTTGTGGAAGACTTGGATGAAGCTCATAGCTTCGGGTTTCAGCCCGGTCTAGCTGTGGCCATTGTAGCAATCTGGGGAGTGAACCAGTGGATGGAAGATTGATTCTTTCTCTCTAACTATGCTTTTCAAAAAATAAATAAATCTGAAAAAAAAATCACCAATAGATGCTGTATAAGTAAGATGGTGCTGGAAATCAGAAAATAAAAGCTCAAGCCTTCAGGTTTGACACTATGGTTAACCTTTCCTAAGTTTAGTAGCCTCTTATTTCTGTGTGAAATAAGCACATATTTATCTTTTTTAGAAGGATAATGTGAAGACAAATGAGGTGCTGGAAATGAAAGGCTTTATTTACATTTCTAAGCATTTTGTAAGAAAACCTTCATTTTAGTAGGAATGAAATGGAAGGTGAGGCAAACACTGATTAGGTAGGTAAGGTGCAAATTATAATGCTGAAGCTGCATACCATTCAGTAAGCAAAATGATTAGTGTAGAGCCATAAGTGCTGTTCCTTACAACTTTCAAATTCCTATATTCACCTTGCATTATTTTGTTCCATATACATAAATTTAGCTTTCCATAAAAACTAGCTATCTAAGGATAAGATTGTGTCCTATTTTTTATATCTAAAATATTTAAATAAATATATACATCACTACTGAATTGAGTTTTCTGACATTGGAGCAAAAGGTAAACTTTAGTGTTCCAAAAAAATTGAAAGCTACAGACATCAAATTTTATATTCTTTTTATTTGAGCATCATGCTTTAGGTAAGATTTAGTAGACTTTAACAGTAGAAGTGACAACCCAATAACAGTATGCATTTACATTGTTAATATAACAAATTTTGCATACCTTTATTGTGTTTAATATAGCATTAGGCATAACATTCAGTTGACTGTTATTTGCAGCAGTTATGTTCTATAAAGCTACAAGTATAGTGAATTAGTAAACAATGAAACTGTTCTCCTAGGGAAAATATAGCAAGGTTTCTATAAGCCTTGAAGCACAGTATTGCAACAACAGGTCAAAGTATAAGCTTGTTTTTTTTTTTTTTTTTTTAATTTATTTGACAGAGTTAGACAGTGAGAGAGAGACAGAGAGACAGAGAGAAAGGTCCTCCTTCCGTTGGCTCACCCTCCCAAATGGCTGCCACCGCCGGAGCTACGCTGATCCGAAGCCAGGAGCCAGGTGCTTCCTCCTGGTCTCCCATGCGGGCGCAAGTGCCCAAGCACTTGGGCCATCCTCCACCACCCTCCCAGGCCACAGCAGAGAGCTGGACTGGAAGAGGAGCAACTAGGACCAGAACCCAGTGCCCACATGGGATGCCAGCGCCACAGGTGGAAGATCAACCAAGTGAGCCACAGCGCCGGCCCCATAAGCTTGTTTTTAATGTGTTTCTGTTTAAAGACATTGTATTAATATATACAAGGGAACTTCAAATTTTGCAGAAAAATGGAATTTAAATAACTTCATTTATTTTGTAAAAAACATTGAAATCCATGCAGTGTTTTTGTAGAAGGCACTTTCTATGAACTTTTTGAAGGCTCCTTCTACTTCCTAAAATAACTCATTATATACAGTATTTCCCTATAATAAAATACTCAGAAGTGTTTTCTTTCGGATTTCAGTCTCACAAAATGCTGTGCACCGTGCTTTTTAAAAATGCACCCATGAACCCCCAAAGTTAGCCACTTGTCCTTTCTATAACTTCATCATATATTCCGTATGTTCCTTTAGTGCTTCCTACAATTTAGTCACATGTACCAATCTGTGAATTTCCTCTTCTTTTTTCTGGATGTACCGCGCATTACTGATTTGTTTACACTGAACTAATGGCCAGCAGCAACATAATTCATGCCTGAACACACAACAGAGCCTTCTGTGCTTAGGAACACAACACAACTTCAGCATTATGTTTGGAGGCCATTTAAACAGTAAAATCACAGCAAAAAGCACTAAGCTGGAAATAATGTGGCACTAAACAGTGAAAAGAACACTTGTTTACTTACAATATGAGAACTACTGGGAAGGACAGTGTAGCTTGTCTGATCTTAGCTAGAAACATGTGTATCTGACAAGTGTATGAATGAACAAAGAAAGTGTTGGGAATATGAATTTTGAGATTAAAAGCAAATTTTAGCAAGTAGGCAAATTTCTTTTTTTCTTTTTTTTCTTTTTTTGACAGGCAGAGTGGACAGTGAGAGAGAAGAGACAGAGAGAAAGGTCTTCCTTTTGCTGTTGGTTCACCCTCCAATGGCCGCCGTGGCCAGCGCGCTGTGGCCGGCGCACCGCACTGAGCCGATGGCAGGAGCCAGGTACTTATCCTGGTCTCCCATGGGGTGCAGGGCCCAAGCACTTGGGCCATCCTCCACTGCACTCCCTGGCCACAGCAGAGAGCTGGCCTGGAAGAGGGGCAACCGGGACAGAATCCGGCGCCCCAACCGGGACTAGAACCTGGGTGCTGGCGCCGCAAGGCGGAGGATTAGCCTAGTGAGCCACGGCGCCGGCCATAGGCAAATTTCTAAATATAGAATCTACACATAGTGAGAATCTACTGTACAGTTTATATATTTTGAAAAATTAATGGGCTATTATATTTCATTTCTAGTTTAATATTCTCATAAAAATGTAGACTTCAAAATTAGTAAGGTAAATAAAGAGACAACTATTTATTTTTTAATTTTTTTGACAGGCAGAGTGGACAGTGAGAGAGAGAGGTCTTCCTTTTGCTGTTGGTTCACCCTCCAATGGCCGCCGCGGCCGGTGCGCTGTGGCCGGCGCACCACGCTGATCCAAAGCCAGGAGCCAGGTGCTTCTCCTGGTCTCCCATGAGGGTGCAGGGCCCAAGCACTTGGGCCATCCTCCACTGCACTCCCTGGCCACAGCAGAGAGCTGGCCTGGAAGAGGGACAACCGGGACAGAATCTGGCACCCCGACGGGACTAGAACCCGGTGTGCCGGTGCCACAAGGCGGAGGATTAGCCTATTGAGCCGCAGCGCCGGCCAAGAGACAACTATTAAAAGGTTTATTTATTTATTCATTGAAAGGCAGAATGATGGGGCCAGCACTGCAGTGCAGTGGGTTAAGTTGCCTGCTGCCTGCAACATCAACATCACATATGAACATCAGTTCAACTGCCAGATGCTACACTTCCAATCCAGCTCCCTGCTTATATGCCTGGAAAAACACAGAAGATGGTCTGGTGCTTGGGTCCCAGCTACCCATGTGGAAGACTTGGGAGTTCCAGGCTCCTGGCTTCCATCTGGCTCAGCCCAAGACATTGCTGCCACTTGGGGAGTGAACAAGCTGATGGAAGATCTTTCTGTCTCTCCCTCTTTCTGTAACTACTTTTCAAATTAATCAGTCTTAGAGAAAGAGAGAGAGTGTGTGTGTGTTTCAACTGTTGGTTCACTGACCAGATGCACACAATAGCCACACCAGCCAGGGCTGGGCTAGGCCAAAGTCAGGAGCCAGGAACTCCATCTTAGCCTCCTACGTAGTTGGCAGGAATCCAAGTACTTGAGCCATCATCTGCTGCCTCCTAGGCACATTAGCAGGCAATTAGATGGGAACAGAGGCAGCACTCTATCCCAGGCACACTGTTTTGAGATGTGGGCATTCCAAAGAGTGGCTTAAGACAGATGCATAATATATGCATTAATAATTTTTTTACAGAGAGAAGGAGAGGTAGAGGTAGAGGTAGAGGTAGGTAAGTAGAGGTAGGTAGGGAGAGGGAGAGGGAGAGGGAGAGGGAGAGAGAGAGAGAGAGGCCTTCTATCCACTGGTTCACTCCCCAGTTGGCCACGACAGCTGCAATCCCCAGTTGGCCACAATAGCTCGAGCTGTGCGATCTGGAGCCGGGATTGTCTTCTGGGTCTCCCACGTGGGTGCAGGGGCCCAAGGACTTGGGCCATCTTCTACTGCTTTCCCAGGCCATACTAGAGAACTGGTTCAGAAGTGGAACAGCCATGGAACTAGCACTTATATGGGATGTCAGCACTGCAGGCAATGGCCTTCTCCACTACACCATACTGCTGGCCTGATCTCTCTAAAAGATTTAATTACTGGGTCCAGCGCTGTGGCGTAGTGGGGAAAGCTGATGCCTGCAGTGCTGGCACCCCATATAGGTGCTAGTTCCACGGCTGTTCCACTTGTGAACCAGCTCTCTGGTATGGCCTGTGAAAGCAGAAGATGGCCCAAGTCCTTAGGCCCCTGCATCCACGTCAGAGACCTGGAAGAAGCTCCTGGCTCTTAGCTTTAGATCGGCACAACTCTGGCAGTTTTGGCCATTTAGGAAGTGAACCAGTGGATGAGAGACTCTCTCTGCCTCTCTGTAACTCTGCCTTTCAAATAAATAAATAAATCTTTTTTAAAAAAAGGTTAAATGACTTTAAAGGTAAAATAGCCATGAGCTAATAACTCCATATGGGTCTTCAATGTGGGTAGGAGGGGCTGAAGTACTTGGGCCATCTTCTTCTGCCTTCCCAAGCACATTAGTGTGAAGTAAGATGGGACTGTGTTCTGATATGAGATGCTAGCATTCCAAGCAATGGCTTAATCTGTAGCACACCACAAGGCTAACCCCTCTCTTTCAAAAATTAAAATTTGAGGCCCGCACCGCGGTTCACTAGGCTAATCTTCCACCTGCGGCGCCAGCACACCAGGTTCTAGTCCCGGTTGGGGCACCAAATTCTGTCCCGGATGTTCTTCCAGTCCAGCTGTCTGCTGTGGCCCAGGAAGGCAGTGGAGGATGGCCCAAATGCTTGGGCCCTGCACCTGCATGGGAGACCAGGAGGAAGCACCTGGCTCCTGGCTTTGGATCGGTGCAGCGCACTGGCCGTAGTGGCCACTTGGGGAGTGAACCAGCGGAAGGAAGACCTTTCTCTCTGTCTCTCCCTCTCACTGTCTAACTCTGCCTGTCAAAAAAAATAAATAAATAAAATTTGAAAAAAAGGGAAAAAATTAACATCGTACTATAGGTAGTCTAATTGGGAATGACATTCAAAAATAAAAATAGGTATTGCTTAAAGGACAAACTGATGATATTCTAAGGCTTTTCTCAGCTTTCATTATTTGCTTTATCCAGTTTTACCTGGTGTATCCAGTTAGTACACTGATTTGGAACACTGCTCAAAATGAGTAATACCAAAGGTATTGAACTACAAAAACAGAAATCACAGGAGCAGGTGTTGAGGCTATTAATTAAGATGCTATAGAATTATAGGAGTTCCTTAGATATTTTGGATGTTACCACTTATCACAGAAACAGTTTTTAAATATTTTCTTCCATTCTTTAGTGTGTACTTACACCCTGCTAATTGTGCCCTTTGTTGAGCTGAGGCTATTTAGGGTTACAAATGAATTTTAGCATGATGTTAGATGTTAGATATAGTCCAACTTATCTATTTTTGTTTTTGTTGCTTTCACAACCTTTTTCCAGAGCATGATCTTCCAGGATTTGACTAGTGAGTTTTTTTGTTTTTTTGCTTTTTTTTTTTTGGACAGGCAGAGTTAGTGAGTGAGAGAGAGAGAGAGAGAGAGAGAGAGAAGTCTTCCTTTCAGTTGGTTCACCCCCCAAATGGCTGCTATGGCCGGTACGTTGCAGCTGGCGCAGCACACGGATCCGAAGCCAGGAGCCAGGTGTTTTCCTCCTGGTCTCCCACGCGGGTGCAGGGACCAAGCATTTGGGCCTTTCTCCACTGCCTTCCCAGGCCACAGCAGACAGCTGGACTGGAAGAGGAGCAACCGGGACAGAATCCGGCACCCTAACTGGGACTAGAACCCGGGGTGCCGGCGCAGCAGGCAGAGGATTAGCCAAGTGAGCCGTGGCGATGGCCAGACTAATAAGTCTTAAAACATACACACACATGCACACACACTTACTCAGTTCTAGTAACTCCACTGCAAATTTGAAACAGCTACATTGACAATAATCGATAGCAAGGAAAGAGACAGTAAGTCTCTAAATGAAAATATTCCTAACTTGCTTCCAAATATTGTGGGTACTGTGATCATTAATGCTAATGTTAAACTATTTTTAGTACTATTCTTAAGAATACAGGTAATTATATACGTTAGAATGATTTCCATACACAAATTCCTAGGCACACAACCTCCCGTACTCTCCTGTGAGGTATTACTCCTTATTATTTAAAATAAGAAAACCAGGGACCAGTGTTGTGTCTTACTGGGTTGAGCCTCCACTTGCAACACTGGTATTCCCTTTAAGTACCAGTTAAAGTCCTGGTTGATCCACTTGTGATCCAGCTCCCTATTAACGGGCCTGCAAAAGCAGTAGATGATGGCCTAAGTTCTTTGGTACCAGCAACCCAAGTAGGAGACTACAATGGAGTTCCTGATTCCTTGCTTTGGCCTAATCTGGCCCTGGCTGCTACAGTCATTTGGGGAAGTGAACCAGTAAACAGAAAACCCCCACCCCCTCTCTGTTTTTCCTTCTCTCACTCTGTAACTCTGTCTTACAAGTAAAAAAAAAAAATCTTAAAAACAAACAAACAAACAACAAAAACCCAAGGTATAAGGACACTAAACTGCCTAAGTTCACACAGGGTTGAAGGCAGGTTTGTTTGATTCCAAAGCCGACCTTCTAACCGTATCTTGCCACCCAACAGCTAGTGTTTAATGATGTAAGATTTTGTTATCTGCAAAATTAGCTTATTTGGATCCACTCAAGCCCTGATTCCAGAGCAGTGAAACTCCATAATGAGGAGCCTAAGGAAAATGGCATGTATTTGGATAAACATCCAGATTATGTCCTAAGGGTATTACAACTATAGGATGGTGAAAGAAGCAAAATGCAGGCTGGCAAAAATAATAAATAAATAAAATTATCAGTTGCAACACTAAATTTTTATGGATTAAATTTCTGTTTTTTTTCTTTTGACTGATAAAGAGACAGAAAGGTCTTCCTTCCGTTGGTTCACCCCCCAAATGGCCACTACCGCCGGAGCTACACTGATCTGAAGCCAGGACCCAGGTGCTTCTTCCTGGTCTCCCATGCAGGTGCAGGGACAATATAATGAACATATAACATATAATATAACATATAACATATAATGAACAAGCACTTGAACCATCCTCCACTGCCTTCCTGGGCCACAACAGAGAGCTAGACTGGAAGAGGAGTAACCGGGACTAGAACCTGGTGCCCATATGGGATGCTGGCACTGCAGGCGGAGGATTAACCAAGTGAGCCACTGCACTGGCCCCTATGGATTAAATTTCATCACAACTTGTCAGACATGACGTGGCCATATTAAAAAAATTGTAGACATTTTATATGTAAAACTTTATAAACTGAATTTTGTGTGCGAGTATTGTGCATTAACAAATCTTGCTCATGTTCCTACACTGTTATCTGTATTCATATATGATGAAGTGCAAGGAGAAAAGTGAGGAATATCCAAATAGGGAGAGCAACATGGGTTACCCAGTATGTTCGTGTAGAGAGGGAGAAAGGGAGAGAGAGAAAGAAAGCCCTTGTGATAGTGCTTGGGAGACAAAAGTTTAGAAGAAAACTGCACGCATGAAATGATCAGAAATCAGAAATAAAAATCAAATTTTTGGGGTTAATAATTTACAAACTTAATGTTCACAATATATTATTAAGGGGAAAATGCAAGATAATGTGTATTTCACTAAAATCTATCACCTAATTCCTATATATGTGCATGTACTAATTAGTTAGGAGGCCAATGTGATAGGATGCACACTAGGTCTGTGAATGTTGGTTACCTGTGGGAATGGGGATGGAGTAGGGTATGATGATTAATGTCCCTTTTATACATCTTTGTTCTGATTCACTTGTGTCAACAACATTATTTATTGTGCAATTTTGAAATGGTAGACAATAAAGGATCCCCTTCTCCTTGCTTACCACCAAGCAAGCTTCTATGTGCTAACATACTAAAAACCTGTAATAGTCATTTGCTGGTTGCACAGTAGCTTGCTATTCTATAGTAGGCATTTTTGATAAAAATCTGCTGCGCTGTCTTTTTAGGGTCCCTGATAAAAATGGACATAACTGGTTACAGCCAACATTGCAACTTGAGCTGGCCCAGATCAAGTCAGACTGACTGAAGGGTTACTTTATGAGTCATTAGTTTTTCAGAAATGTTTATTCATTTATTTGAAAGGCAGAACGACACAGAGAGAAGGAAGAGAGATTTCCTGTCTGCTGATTCACTCCCCAAATGACCACAATGGCTGGAGATGAGCCAAGCTGAAGCCAAGAACGAGTAACTCCATCCAAGTCTTCCATGTGTGTGGCAGGAATCCAAGTATTTGACCCATTACCTGTTGACTCCCAGGTGCATTAGCAGGAAACTGGATCAGAGGTGGAAGTAGAACCCAATCCCAGGTACTTCAATTTGGGATGTAGGTGTCCCAAGTGGCAGCACCTTAACCTGCAACACCTGTACCAATTATGGTTCATTATATTGACACATTACATATCTCCAATGATGTTTCACTGGCCGTCTTTGAACATGTGATATATGTAGTGGAATTGTTCGTTAATTGCATGTTGAAAGATTTTCTCCACCTCTTTCTTCTGTACCTATCATGTTCAGTCACTTAGTTTCACTCAGTTACATCCCATTTACCCTTACTCCAAAGTCTTTTCTTAATGGGGAGATTGATTTGCGTTTTATTATTCTAACACATCTCCTTGCTGGTTGGTAATAATTAATGTTCTCTTTCTTGGAAGACGAATTCAATGATTTTCTAATACTGTTCAATAATAGTTTTTAAAAAGTTAATGAAAAATTTAAAAATTACATACTTACAGAAACAATAATGTTAAAGCCAACAACTGATTACATATATGTACATATCCATATGCAAACTGGCCTTTCCTGCTCTCAAAATGTGCTTTTACATGATAGATTTAGTCAGCTAATACTCTGAGTCAGGCCTTGCTCTAGGTGCTTATCTCCAGACTAACCTCTGTTTTTCATTTATGCTAGAAAATATAAGGGAGAATAAACTTTCTTGCCTAAAATATACTTTGTACAGCTAGTAAATCTAGATTTATAAAGAACTGGTTGTTATAATTTAGTCCTTGGATGGTAATTCAATTATGAGATTAATAAAAAATACCAACAGTTGATATTTAAGTAACAGTTCCAAGTAAATTTGAGTATTATGGTGATTTGTGTATTAACTACTATCCAGAAGCATAAATAAAATTTCCTGTAGAGAACACGTTATATTCAGAAAAATGCTGTTAATTGCAAATAATTTTTATCCAAAGGATCCTTGATTAATGCTGCATGAGTTGACTTTCTATCATATAACTGGTGCAAAAGGTTCCATGATACAAGTCTGACAGAATACACATTCCCTGCTTTATCTATTCCATTTCTCACATTGTTAATCTATAGGTAGAACAGATCAATGCCAGTCAATGTCAGTTTGTTAACATGGTGACCAAGGACTACCATCAACTTACAGCCAGCTCATTTGGGTCTTTTTTGGGTCACAGCCCTAAACTGTGAGTAATTCGACTTTGCAATCAAGATTTCAAGTTAAAGGTTGTTGAAGATCTTCACAGATCTTTTAACTGCTGTGCTCCAGGCCACTCCAATTTTTATCTTTATTATTTTTTTTGCAGTAACAGGCCCAGGAAGCTACAACTATTGTTCTTTTCAAACTGTGGTCATCAGCACTCATCTGAAAGCTTTTGGATTTTGTCATCATGCTCTAAGTCTGGCTGCAGAAGCAGTTACAAAATTGTGCCTCTCCCCTCTATAATCACTTCTAGGGCTAAGTGCCTTCAGAAGTCAAGTATATACAAGATCTTTTTTGTTTGTTTGTTTCAAGGTATTAACAAATACAAAAAACATAATAAAGTTTTCAAATCTAAAATATCTTAAACAGGTTCTTAGAGGTTTGATTTTCTTTCACGGAAACTCTTCTTTCAAGCACGTAGGCCCCAAGAAGTAAATGATGTTTGGTGTCTTTTGGTCCCCAATGAGGCACCAGATCAAGTAGCAGCTATTTCTCTCAGCCTCTGCCCTATATATTATTGACTACTTTGGTAGCTTTCCCTGATCAACTAAAGGTTATTCTCTGGCTTGAAATGGAGATAATTAGGCAAGTTTCTCATCCTTTATTTCACCTACTTTAGCATAGAATTCTGCCTCCAGGTGACATTTCAGAAACTGAATTAGCATTCTAGGTCTCAAATTTAGATATAATAAAAAGAAAATCTAAAATTGAGAGGATTTTCTCCTTATTTATGGAATTTAAACTCACACAACAACTGGAAAATGGACTGAGTACACATGCCATTTTCACTATGTAGCAGTAGCTCAACTTCAAAAGAACTGGGTCTCAAAATAACATAAAATCTCAAAGTTGCCTGTAAGATTCACAATGAACTTGTCATTCAAAAAGCCTGGGTCTCCTCAATCACACATTCAAACATTGGCAGCTACAGAGACAGTAAGAAGAGAAATATGTGAGCTCCTCTTGTTGGGGTACTGTCAGCAAATAACGTTAAAAACTAAGCCTCCATTTTTCTATGCAGATTTCAAAGAAATAAGCTACATCAATTCCTTTTCTATCCTCAAATGCCATCTGTAACCATAACTGGAGGTCAACAACTTCTTATCAGTGATTATAACTTAGGTCCTCACACAGCACAGATGCCTATCTGACAATCTCATAGGGATGTCATGAGAATAAACAAAAGGCTTTTTATAAACTCTGAATGATGGACTAGAGGGAACAAATTCAAAGGAAGATGACTATTTTTAACACATTAGGCTCGTACTTTTGCTCTTCCAAAGACAAAGCAGCTGATGAGTACTTCAGGACTTGCTTTAATATAGAGCTTCTGGTTCATTGCTTCTCTTATATGTTCTCTGCCGTTTTTGATAAAAAATGAGCTCCCCACAGCCTGAAAAGTTCTAGCAAGATATTTTGCTGCTAAGGTTTGCCTCTTCAACATTAGAAAAAAAATTCAGGTAATACCTCTTTGTTGATTTTAAAACTAGCAGCAGACCATAACGCTGATAAATAATTATCTGCTAGAGGGTCAGTTTCTTGGTCTTACCTTAGATTATTTTGTTGGCCAGGTGAAATGACGCTGTAGTAAGCTGGCATTCCTGGTGTGGGCATAGATCCTTGACTGGACTGACTAGGGAACATAACAGGCTGTTGGTAGGTCTGATGGGCAATTCCTTGAGAACCTTGAGGCAGTGAAACCTAAAATTTGAAAGACAGTTTAAACTTTGCAAATGTTTATGTTTCCAGCCTTCAGAGTTTATAGAATGAGCATCCAGGAAAAGCTAACACTGTCAACAGGCTTTCCTAATAAGTTAGCCATTGCACTACCACTTTATTTCTATGTTTCCTTGAGTCAGTTACTGGTTTTGGTTAGCATTTATCAATTTTACAGTAAGTTACACACCTTAGATTATGAACAAATATGATTTATGTCTGTAAGTTATTTAAGAAAAAGAACCTTTCCAAGTAAGGATGAGCATCAGAAATGAAAAGAGCAATTAACCTCAGTGGAACAAGTAAGATTCAGATAAGGTGTCTGAGGCACAATCAATCAGCAAGAGTGAGAGCTTTGGAGCTGAAGATAACAAGATGTGAGATTAGCTCCAGCATGTTACTTTTACACATTGGGTAAATGACTTAACTATTCTGAGGTCCCTCAGTTCTTTATCTGAAACAAAGGAAATGCCATCTCAGTCACAGGAAATTATTAACTCTGTTCTGAGACAGCACAATCTAAGGATCTAGTATAACAGGCATTCAGTTAACAGTGGACTTTGAATTCTTTGTTTTCTAAATTATCTATATGAAACCACATGGACATAATGGATCCTTCAGTTCTTGTTATCAATTCTGTAGTTTCTATAGAAGCACTGTAGATATACTGTTAACTTACTGAAAATTATTGCTATCAAAGTAGTTAAGAAAGACAACATACCTGATATGATGGCACTGAAGGGTAGGGGATGACCACCCCTTGAATCTGATTTCCAATGTTGCTGGGCTGGCCACTGACTAGGTTCTGACTCTGGGGTTGCTGAACTCCAACTATTCCTTGGTAGGTTTGCTGCTGGTTGGGTATAACTTGATAACCTGTAATGGCACAATGAGTTAAACCTTGCTTTGAGTTTACTTAATTCAATAGGGTGTTCCGGTATTTTAAGCAAGTATTTTTGTGTTCTAAAAAGACAGGATTTGTTTTACATGACAAATCCCAAAAGCTCTCTATTATGAGGTAATATTAAAGTTCATTATGTAGGTAATCCAAGTCAGCTACATTTTGCTCTCCTAAAATGTAGTCAAATAAAATATGTTTGCAATGATTTCTTCTACAGCTGAGCAAATTTACAGGATCATAGATTTGGTTAATATGAGATAATTACTACGCTGTGGTCATGATAATCTCCTATGAAACTAAGGGAGGGCTTTTAGCCTAGTGGTTAAAACACTACTTGAGGGGCCAGAACTGTGGCGCAGAGGATTAACGCCCTGGCCTAAAGTGCTGGCATCCCATATGGGTGCCGGTTCTAGTCCTGGCTGCTCCTCTTTGATCCAGCTCTCTGCTCTGGCCTGGGAGAGCAGGAGAAGATGGCCCAAGTTCTGGCTGGGCCCCTGCGTGGGAGACCTGGAAGAAGCTCCTGGCTCCTGATCGGCACAGCTCTGGCCGTTGCGGCCAATTGGGGAGTGAACCATTGGATGGAAGATCTCTCTCTCTGACTTTCAAATAAATAAATAAATCTAAAAAAAAAAAAAAAAAACCTACTTGATTTCTTTCTTTTTTTTTTTTTTTGACAGGCAGAGTGGACAGTGAGAGAGAGACAGACAGAGAGAAAGGTCTTCCTTTGCTATTGGTTCACCCTCCAATGGCCGCCGCAACTGGCGCGCTGTGGCCGGCGCACCGTGCTGATCCAAAGGCAGGAGCCAGGTACTTATCCTGGTCTCCCATGGGGTGCAGGGCCCAAGCACCTGGGCCATCCTCCACTGCACTCCCTGGCCACAGCAGAGAGCTGGCCTGGAAGAGGGGGAACCGGGACAGAATCTGGCGCCCCGACCGGACTAGAACCTGGTGTGCCGGCGCTGCAAGGCGGAGGATTAGCCTATTGAGCCGCAGCACCGGCCAAAAACCACTACTTGAGATATACCAGTAGTCATGGCTCTCCTTCAATTTGTTTCTTGTTAATGGGCACCCGGGTAGGCAGTGAATGATGGCTCAAATACTTGGTCTCTGACTCTGTCATGGGAGACCTGAATGAAGCTCTGGGTTCCTGGCTTCAGCCTGGCCTAGTCAGGGCCACTGTGGGCACTTAGAAAGTTAACTAGCAGATGGGAGATCTCTGGCTGTCTCTGTTCCCTCCCTCTCTCTACCTTTCCAAAATAAATAAATGAATAAAAAAGTGAAAAACTAGTTTTTTCTGGGGACCCTATATGATTTGTGCAAAATAAGAATATATAGGGCCACTTGTTAATAAGTTACAAATTTCAAATTGGAAACAGCAAGACACTAAAGGCATCTGAAGAGGCTACATGCCTTATGAAACTGGCCCAGTCAATGGCCAAAAAATAAAATAAAATAAAAATACCAGCGTGGGAGAAGCCCTTTAGATAATAGTTTGAAAACTTACACTAAAAGATCAATCCTTAAATTAGGATTTAGTAATTGCTTTGCCTATGTGCTCATTTTATTATTAAGGTCATACATAAGCTAAAGGCACTACTGGTAATTTAAGTAGTAAATCAAGAATATTTTTACTTTTACTAAGTGCACTTATTACTTATTTAAATGATAATTTATAATGTTAAGTTTTGAACACAGAATATGAATTGTGTTTTGTCTCCTGAACCTAAAAGGATTACTTTAGGTACACCAATTAGCTCCAGGCTCATGTAAATTACTAGAAGATACCACAATTTCTCCATCTTTATTTTTTTTAAATGAAAGAAACCAGATAAAAATAGCTAACCATTTTGCTTCAGGGTAGTGAAAAAAATTTTTTTTCAACGATGAACTGAACTACAGCACTGCCTAAAGAAATGTGGACAGCTAAAAGCCAATGAAATTGTTTTCCTGTTAATACCATATATATATATATATATATATTGCTATTTTAAATATTTTCAGTTCACCAAAGGACAGATATTTCAAATTCATACCCTAAATCTCCAATATAATCCAAATATACATTGACACATTTTTATCTCAAAGAAAATAAAAGACAGGAATGGAAACGGGATGTGAACACATGACAAATATTTCAAATTTGTACCCCAAATCCCCAAAACCATCCAAGCATATACTGACACATTTCCAACTCTAAGAGAAAAAAAGACAGGGATGGAAGTGAAGGTGAACACAAGACCGTTTCTTGAGTTGGAAATGCCCCCTCAACACAAACAAAAATATATAGCAGCATCACAATTTTGGCTTAGCTGTTTATGGACTAAAAAAACAACTTCTTAGAATCAACTGGCAGAATTATAATCAAGTAAAATGAAAACAATCAACAGTGGATAATCTGGCAAGATTCACTGTAATATAATCTGACTTAAAAACACTTTGATTTAGGGGACGGTGTTAAGTGCAGCAGGTACATGAGCACTGGTTTGAGTCCTGGCTGCTCCACCACCTCTGATCCAGATCCCTACAAATTTGCTTGGGAATGCAGCAGATGAGTTTTTGGGTCTCTGCCATTCACATGAGAGGCCTGGATGAAGGTCCTGGTTTTGGCCTGGCCCAGCCTCAGTCACTGACCATTTGAGGAGTGAAACAGCAGATGGAAAATCTCACTTTCTCTCTGAAACTCTGCCTTTCAAATAGACAGGCAGACAGATATATATAAATAAATATATATATAAATAAATCTTAAAATAAAAAATATTTTTACTTAAACAGCCATATCCCTGTAAGACGCTACAAATGTCTTACATATTATTTTTATAGCTTATTAAAAAATTCAACATTTTAGGTTGCTTTGAATGAAAGCTTTGGAATAAAGAAGCCAATTTATTTGAAAATGTGATTTTAGAATTCATCTGATTTTACCAGTTTTTGTAAACCTGGTGTATAGGTCTCCTGAGTGAAATGCTCTCAATATGAAAAAAAGTCTCATGCAGGTTTTCAACAATAGCTATAAAAACCATGTCACAGTGGCTTAATGTACCATCATTTGCACACTATAGCATGGTATTTGCACCACTGGAAAGTAAACTTCCAATATACTTTCAAATCCTCAATGCAATCTAACCTCCATTAATATCGTCATCTATTAATTGGACTTTCCACACACATGTCCACCCAAATGCCATACACAGTTTGAAAATGAGACAACATAACATGAAATTTAAAATATTTGACCCCAGCACCTGGGTATCTGTCACACAGGTTAGTAACGAGGGCTCTGTGAGCCTAGGATAAGCCTGTTGGGTTATACAGAGATGAGTATTACTTGTCCTTAGTTCTTGAGATGATAAGATTAAGCAATTATGCATAAAGTTTTATGAAAGTAAGAGAGAAGAATTAATCTTGACTGGTATTATAAAGGCAGTTACATTTGAGCTTAAAGAATATTCCAGCAAAATGTAAAGGTCTAGAAAGAAAAGAAAGAACACTGTGTCTGAGGGAACAATAGGAGTGGCTGAAAACAGTATGTTGAGTGAAAAGTGGAAGATGAAGGTAGAACAGAATACTGTTGACAATCAAATGTTCTACAAGTACAGGAGTGGTGAAAAGTACGAGGAGTCCTAGATTTTAAAAGCTGTGAAAATAAAAAACAACATTAAAAACAAAAAATAAACAAAAAAATCAAAACTAGTACTCCACTCAGAAATAGCAAAAATAAAACTGGTAATGACAATAATAATGGATATAAAACAATATATATACTTGTATCCAGTAATAACATCCTTCAATAATGGAGTTATTAAAAATAAGAATGTCAAACACATTCCTTAAGAAGCTCTCTTGGAACTGGTGCTGTGGCACAATGTGGTAAGCCATCACCTGCAATGCTGAGTTCCAGCTGCTCCACTTCCAATCCAGCTACCTGCAAATATGCCTGGGAAAGCAGCACAGGTTGGCCCAATGGCCACCTGTGTGTGAGACCCAGAGGGAGTTTTAGGCTCCTGGCTTGACCTGGCTCAGCTATGGCTGTTGCAGCCATTTTGGAAGAGAACCAATAGAGGAAGATCTTTTTCTCTCTCTCCTTCCCTTCTCTGTAACTCTGCCTTTCAAATAAATAAAAATAAATCTTAAAAAACAAGCTCTCAGGCCAGCGCTGTGGCTTAATAGGCTAATCCTCCACCTGTGGCGTTGGCACACCAGGTTCTAGTCCCGGTCGGGGCGCCGGTTTCTGTCCCGGTCGCTCCTCTTCCAGTCCAGCTCTCTGCTGTGGCCCGGGAGTGCAGTGGAGGATGGCCCAAGTCCTTGGGCCCTGCACCTGTATGAGACCAGGAGAAGCACCTGGCTCCTGGCTTCGGATCAGCGGGGTGCACCGGCCGCAGCACGCCAGCTGCAGCAGCCATTGTGGGGTGAACCAACGGAAAAGGAAGACCTTTCTCTCTGTCTCTCTCTCTCTCACTGTCCACTCTGCCTGTCAAAACAAACAAACAAACAACAACAAAAAAACAAGCTCTCTTATTCAGTCTCTCATAATTTTGTCCACTGCATTTTATCCCAGCTCATAAAACTAAAGATAACAAACTTTTTTTCTTACTAATTGTTCTTTCATGGTTTGTGAACAAAATGGAAATAATATACTTTTTTAGTAGTAAAGGAAGACATTAAACTTTGCCCCCACTTTTTAAAACAACCCACATTAATCATTACTAAGCTAAGCCAAAAAGCAAGTACTGAATTTATACTGAAAAGGGAAAAATATTAACATAATGGAACCAAAACAATAAATATACTTGTATAAAAACCAGAAGGTTACTATGTACTGACAGGCTAAGAAAGGCCTGTTTTTCACTGTCTGTTTTTAGTGAATAGCTTCTGACAGCAAAGTCTGAATTTAAGTTTTAAGGTAGCATTCGTTTAGGTTAAGCACCTTTAATCACCTTTTTATTAAAACAACAATTAACTCCATGAATAAAATTAGATTGGTCTGAAAGTCACTGATCACTTGTTAGGCTTCTCCTAAAAATATCTGCAGAGCAGCTGAATCAGATTTCATGTAATCAACCTCAAAGTGCTTACTTGATAAGGAAGAACACAAAACTTTTATCTAATTTGCAACATCTGAAATTAAAGTATTATGTAAGCATTTATAAAAAAGTATAAACATTAAAGCCCCTTTTCAAAAACCTTTTTTTGACCACAAAATATTTCCATGGCAGAAAATGGGGAGAAGAAAAAGCTACTACATAAAAATCATTTGTAAAACAATCACTTATAGATAATCACCATTTTCTTGTATTTACAGCTAGCCTCATTTTCTATGTATACAGGAACATATACACTTACATTACTGATAGAAATGGGAACAAATGTCACATATGTTTCAAAATCTATTTCAATCTATCATTTCCATATCTGATCAATAGATTTTTACAAGCTTTGGGAAGTATTTAAGTATTTCTTAAAACATATTTAGACCTCAAATTAATGTATGAGAAAAAAACAGCTCATCCCTACTGTAGTTAAAGGATGAAGGCATGTGTCATGAAGCTAAAAAGCTATGAAAAAACTCCACACTCTAATATTTTTTAAAAATTATGTTAGTTTCCTATGTCTGAAATTCAACCCAAAACTCCTACGCCTTTTCATTTAGAATACTATATGTATGAGTACCCTTGCTCCAACATTATCACAGGTGATACTAATAGCTAAGAAACACTAACATGACATTTATTAGGTTTTAGGCACTGTTCTAGGTACATTACCTGTGTTAATGTGTTTAGTGCTCAGAATCTTATAAAATAGGTTTATTACCTACATTTTTTCACATGAGGAAACAAAGGTCCACAGAAGTTCATATCTTGTCGACGGTCACCAGTTGATAAGTGGGTAGCCTGGATTTGCTGCCTGATTCTAAAATTTACTTTTCTTAGGGACAAGTGTTGAAAGAGAAAGAATAATATTGCTCACATAAGCAAGATCTGTCATTCTTTCATTTTCTGAGAATTTTAGTTGATGAAGACTCTTTTTTGTAAGTTTAACATACAGAAATCCATCTCAAGATAAATGTAGTTGTATGAAAACAATTATTACAAATAAATCCAATCAACAAGCAAACTATTCTTTTGAATTATAAGCACTGTTAACCAAGACAGAAATCAGGGTAAAAGATTATTCAGTAGTTAGTCCACATGGTAGCTATACGAAATGTGGAGGCTAAAAATAGACCATGTATAAAAGTTCATATGATTAGCAAATAACATCCTCTCTTTGGGAAGGACTGCTTTTTTTTTGCCCACTATTGCCAAGGTCTATGGTTTGTGATCCACGCATATAAGAGTTACACTTCCTTCCTTTACTACAAATGCTTCATATGTGTAAAACAGTTGGGAAGGGAAGACGAGGTTCAAATGCTGACATATTTTAGGTACCATGACCAATGGTTCTGTGCTCAACCTGAGTTTTTCATGTCAATCTCCAGTGTTCTTCTGTTTTGCCTCAGGGGTTGCTTTTGCTTAAAATGTACTCTGCTTCCATAGTCCAGATGAGTCTACAGAAGATTTCTCTAGCACATGTTGACTGTCTTCTCCACAAAGGCAGTTTGCTTTGCCAAGAAGTCAGACTTTATCCAATGGGGTAACACCAGCTTAACCTGGACACCTTGAGTGCAAGGAGAGTAAAGACAGCAAGGGGAGTGATTCTATTTCACAAGTGAAGTTTTGAAGTTCTGTGAAGCAGTGACATTTTCTTGTCCACTGATTAGCTTTCCATTTATTTTAACATTTGTGTGTGGGAGTAAAAACCCCAGGTTTGACCAGACTGGATAGAAAGCCATCAGGGTCTGATGAACAGTTCTAAGACTGTCACAAATGAAATAATCATTTTTTTTTTTTTAAAGATTTATTTGAAAGGCAGTTACAGGGAGGGTGAGAGGGAGGGAGGAATGGGTAGGGGGGAGGAAAAGAAAGATATCTTCCATCAGTTGTTTACTCCCCAAGTGGCTGCAATGGCTGGGGCTGGGCTAGGCTGAAGCCAGGCACCAGAAGCTTCTGGGTCTCCTTGGTGGGTGCAGGAGCCTAAGCACTTGGGCTGTCCTCTGTTGCTTTCCCAGGCACATTAGAAGGAAGCAAGGAGCTGGATTGGAAGTGGAGCAGCAGGGACTTGGATTAGTGCCTTGGGTTGCTGGCTGCATCCTGAGGCTTAAGCTGCTAAGCCAAAGTACCAGCCCTGAAAGAATCATTTAATATTTGATGCTTTTGTATCTGCCCTGTATATTTCCTGAGAAGGAAATTCTATTGGCATTAGAATAGGTAATCTAAACTGTTCTCCCAAAATCCATAAGATTTTTGATCACTCATTCAGTCACATAATTACAGCAACCAACCAACCAACCAACCAACCATCCCAGCCAACTAGGCAAAGTATAATTTGGGATTATACTTTCTAAAGAGCAGGCAATTAAAAGTTACTAAAAGATTATTAAAGTTATTCTATTCAGAAGACTGTGGGATCTATGTTGTTGAAGTTATTATAATCACAAGCAAAACTAGAAATACTCAGTTGGAAAGTACTAAAAAAAAGACAAAAAACTCCACATCAACCTATTAATAAGCCAAAGAATCTTACTGTCTGTGCAACATAAAATCATTTATAATTTACCACCGACATAAAAATAAAAGATCATTTAATCACAGGCATAACTCACTTCATGTAATTTCCTTAATCAAAATTATATCTTAAAAGAACTGTTCAGGAAGCTGGTGCTGTGGTGTAGAGGGTTAAGCTGCTTCCAGCAGTGCTAGCATTCCATATGGGTATGGCATTCCATTTGTGTCCTGGTTGCTCTACTTCTGATCCAGCTTCCTGCTAATACACTTGGGAAAGCAGTGGAAAATAGCCCAAGCACTTGGACCCCTGCACTCATGTGGAGAAACAGTCTGGTCAAGCCCTGGCTGTTGTAGCCATCTAGGGAGTGAACCTGCAGATGGAAGACTTCTCTCTCTCTCTGCCTCTCCCTCTCTGTAACGCCACCTTTAAAATCAATCAATCAATCTTAAAAAAAAAAAAAAAAGAAAGAAAGAAAGAAAAAGAACTGTTCAGGTTGCTAACAAGTTTCTCTGGACCTTTGGTTAAACAAAGGAATTTCAGGCTGCTGGGCAGCAGTATAGAGTGGCACCTATTAGAGAAGTGGCACTGTGGTTCAGGCTGCTTATCTAATTATTCAAAATAAAGCAAGAGGGTTACATAGTGCTGATACTTTCAAAAGTACAGTTTGAAGACTGCCAAGTATGAGAAAAAAATCCAGTGATCTGGAAAAGAGGGAGAAGTTAAGGATTAGGAAGGAGAAGTAGATTGCTAAAAAAATGAAAAATACCATTAGGTTTAAAAAATACTACAAGAATATTTTCAGTATTCTCATATTTCAATATATTGCCAACTTGGCAACTATTTAAATATAGCCTTCCTACCATTTATTTAGAATCAACCCAGAAGTTGGATGAAAACAGGCTATCTTTCATAGAAATCTGTGTCAATATTAAAGGAAAATATTTAAAGAAAGCCATGCGAATACTAAGTGACATCAAACAACAGAATAAAAATCCAGTTCTCAACAGTAGTGTTTTTAACACTATCATCATCCTTTGTTAAAAGACTGTACTGTTACGGTATTATCCCTTTTCTTCCAGCACTTTCAGAGGAGAGCTCAATCAATTCTGCAAGCTGAGAGAACTAGGACAATAGAAACTGATGGCTCAGGCACTTCCCTGGAGGGCTCCAAAGAATAATCTATTTTTAACTCTCTATCACTTAACAGAGAGCAGAAGTAAATATGATGCTCAGCAGAAAAAGTCTTGCACAGACTTTAACTGGCTAGTTTTATTTCATATAGGTGACCTGAACTACCATTTATGTTAAAGAAAAATATTTTTTAATAATAAATAAATATAATCAGAAAGATAATACAAAGAAGTGAAGTGGGCAGGCATTGTGGCACAGTGGGCTAAACACCATTACTTGGAGTGCCTGGGTCTAAGTCCCTCTACCACTTCTGATTTCAGTTGCTTGTTAACGTACCAGGGAAACAGCAGAGGATGGCCCAAGAACTTGGGAAACTGACACCCATGTGGAAGACCTGGATGGAGTTCCTGGCTCTTGGCTTTGGCCTGGCACAGCTCTGGATGTTGTGGGCATTTGGGTAGTGAACCAGCAGATGAAGACCTGTGTGTGTATGTATGTATCCCTCTCTGCTTTTTAAATAAATAAATAAATGAATAAATAATAAAAGATTTGAAGACTTGCTTAGTCAGAATAGCCATAAACCTCAGTTTATTTCACTTAACAGTACTATTGAATTTTTTCAAGAATGAATTTGTGCAGCAGAAACACCATAAAGATAGTTTTTCTGGTTGTTGTTTAAAGACAAGCCATTTTGCTAAATCTAAACTTACTCATAACTAAGCATTTATAAGGCTGCTTAGAAAAACTGTTTTCAAATCACCCAAATCTCAGGCTTGTAATTCTTGTCAGTTTTCTATTTGTGCCACTACTTTGGTGGATAGGCAAGTTCTAGCACTACAGGTGTTTCTGGAACGATACAAAGCTGCCATCACACATTTACTGTCCTCCCTTTATCCTCCTGTGTTCTACTCCTGTGCCTGAAATAAACATAAAAGCAAACAGAAAACAACTCTAATAAAAACAGACATACAGGTTATGGCTCTTAGCTAATTAAATGGCTCCTTTGGAAGAGTATTTACAACAAAATCTGTGGGTACTTACCAGATATATTTGGCTCCAGATTTCAGTGGCAGCAGATTAATGTAGAAGGGAAAAGGGAAATAGGTGCATTTGTAGGTATTATACAATGTCTGAATCTGTGTTGGTCACACAATACTAAGAAATGCTCACAAAATCAAGGAAAAAACAAGGACAGCCAGGGCTACCATCTAGTAATATAAATACAAAATTCCTATTACTTGGGTCAAAGGTTGTCAATAAAGAAATTAGTGAGTTTGTACCCAGAGTCCCTATTTGACATAGTTAAACCCTGATTAAGAAGCCCTCTCCCCTGATTATAGAAAAGTGTTGCTTCTTCCTGGATTGGCTTTTAAACTCTAGTTACTTTTAATTTGGTAACCTGAAATGCTGCCAGTATTCTGTGCATCTTATAGATGGTTGCTCCTAAAATATTACTTCTGTGATGTGCTTCATCAGGATTCTACCATTGTCTACCGGCAACAAAATTTAATCAGTTTAGAGCCATATGGTTCTGAGTTATCTGGAAAACAATGACTGAGAAATAATGCCCTAACAATCTTTGCATTTATCAACTGATTGCAAAACTAAAACTATATTTAGTTTCACAGAATCATCTTGCTTCTCACAGGCACTCAGTGACACCACAGTTCGGGGGAAAAATGTATAATTATAGCCTTGGTAGGAGCTCAATTAACTTTAGATGAATTTAGATGTCTTAGGTACATTTATTGGTTGGTATGCTCCAATGAATAATAATAATGTCTCAAAAATGTATTTGACTTCTGTTAATGAGTTTGTCATGCTTAAGTCATTAAACTTTTCAAATAAGCTCCAAATCATACTAAATCTGTCTTTCAAATATGCTTTGGAACAGAAATTAAAGCAATGGATTTGATCAGTTTTTAAAAGGTAAATGTTATTAAGCTAAGAATGTCATTTAAATTCAAATCCCTATTTCTGAGTATGCTGCATTATTTAAAGGCATTACAATTAATGGATAATATAAACAAATGTTAGTATATTAATACAACATTTAAAAAAATAAAAAACAAAAAAGCAGTGGAAACCTGAGTAAAAAGAAGTCAGGAAGCAGCTGAAAAAGAGACCGGTTCACTGTGAGAAATGTAAACCTCTCAGACAGTGCTACGGCCCCGAATCCAACAGCTCAGAAACAAGGCCAATTATTGCAAAATGTTAAATTATGTGGTGAAGCTGCAAACTTTTCAAAGAGTCATAAGAATGAAAGCAGCTATATAAAAAAGAGTCAGGGCTTCATAAACCTAAAATCTTTGTAATAATTACTATCTGAAGGAAAAGTTCCTTTAAAGTATACCAGACTCCTTATATGTACATTTAGGCTGTACATTTTATGATAAAGGGTTAGGATAATAAACCTCTATTATTGCAACTGACAAGTATTATCTTTTGATACGGCTTGCCTGCATGACTGTAGTTATTGACAGTAAATTGTTAACTTATTGCAAACAAATTCTCTGACATTCTACCTTTCTGAACTAGAGACAAACTCACAAGACACACAGAATCATGGAATTTAAAGAGCACACAGAAGTTTCAATAGACAATGTAGTAAAACTCCCTTACTCTTGGAAGCAAGTGAAGTGAAACCTAGAGGTCTTAAGTGATATGCCTAATGATTAAAAATGACTAAGGGCCATCAGGATTCTGAATGCTACTTTGTTGTTTTTTTCATGTTTTACAAAGCATCGCAGCCAGAATTTCTTCTGTTTCTGTTAGTAGGGGTTGACTAAATCTTTTGAACGACCATGGCCAGTATTTTCTCATTCATCACAAAAGACAAGCACTCATGCATTCATTCCCTAGTAGTAATGTTGGTACTGATTTAAATTCAGTGCCCATAATAAATGTTTACGGTTAAGGAGATCAACACAACTATATCAACTGGCAGACACATGGACAGAAGACCAAAGCACTTTATTCTGGAGGTATTTTCCTAACCCCCTTGCTCCAGAAAGGACAGAACATCCTATGTTTCCATTGCCCATACCCTACCTATCCAAGAATACTTTTCTCAACTGAATTTCTGAGTATAGGGACAAATTTCTTTAAATCCATATGTAAACACGTAAATATTATTTGTGACACAGCAAAAAAATACTGTACCAAAGCTACAAATTCTTTCATTATGTGCCTGAACAATTATTTTCACATTTGTATGTAATGAAGAAAATGTTCTTGACATTTTGTAGGGTAAATATTGTTTGACAAAAACCAAAAACACAGAAGATGTTACAAAATTATTTTTTATCTTAATCAAATTAGGATTGTAGAATGTAGAGAAATATAAGGAAAATTCTAAAAAGGAAATTGAGAAAGTATTATGTTTAACATAAAAATATGTTACTGAAGTGAGCATTTGACTGAGTGGTTAAAGATTTAAGACTACTGCATCTTACACTGGAGTGGTCTGGTTAATTTTTGGCTCTGGCTTCCAATTCTACCTTCCTGCCAGTGCAGACCATGAAATGGCTCAAGTTATTGGCCACTCACATGAAGCACCTAGCTCCTGACTCCAGCCCTGGCTATTGGAGCCATTTAGTAGACTGAAGCTGTCAGCCCTTTTCTCCCTGTCTGCTTCTCAAATCTCTCATTCTCAAAATAACTAACTAACTAAATAAATAATTTACTGAGACAGAAAGTGGTATAAATCTTTAAAATAAAGCAGAAACAAAAAATTGCCTTGTTTCCCATGAATTTGATTTTCTATTATGACACAAACATAAACGCAAAATTTTCTGTATACTTTTGATGTAAAAAATGACTATTAGCTAACTATAGAAAAATCTATAGCTTATGATGACTCTATAAGACTTCAAATTTCTACTGATTCTCTAAAAAGGTTTAATATAATTATCAACACAATAGCTGGTATTGGCACTGCTGACCTTTCCTTTAAAGGGAAATTTCCCATTATACATATCAGTGTAATGGAATTTCTTTCCCTTTCAGATAAGGATGCTTTCAGGATTTATTTCTATTTTATTCTTCAGGCTTTATGACATTCAACTAAAGCTGTAAGTTAAGAGGATACTACATAAAATAACTGAAAGGATAAACTGAAGTTACAAAGGGTTATTACATCATGACTGATTCATATGCTTCAGAACATAATTTCAGAAAATATTAAAAAAAACATGATTCTCTTTTCTGTGGCTGCGCCACCCAGCTACAATGCGAACATTGCTTCTTTCTCTCACTTCATAACCAGCATTAGAGAAAACTATATAACTAAAGGTATAACTGATGATAAATACATGCTACAACACAAGATATTTTGGCCCTCAACTAGGCAATTTTAGTTTTTCCATTAAGTAGGAATCTTTTTTTGGAAAGCTAAATTTGTACCAGCATATTAGTTTAGCTTGTGATTAAAAGTTGCTATTTTTATGGGCAATTCCATAAAGGAATAAAATTTTTGTCATGAAAAGAACAGAATAAAGTTCACACAAATATAGAACAGGGACTTTTTGTTTGACTCATTAATACGGTTTTTTTTGGTCATACAAAAGGTATTTAAATAAGTAGTATGAAGGTAAATTTGTTTGTATATTTATGAAGACATTAGCTAAAACCTGGATTAGATTTTTGGAAGAAGATCAAAACAAAACAACAAGAAAAGCAATCACTTAAAAAGCCCATGAAACCTCAGAAACTCATTTATATTAGGATAAAACAACATATGGAAATATGCAATATCATGACCAAAGTTCTCTCATGTATAAAGAACAACTTTTGATGTTGTTTGAAATAAAAACATGTACAAGTTTAAACTTCAGATAACCCAGAAACTAAAAGGAATCGTATTTGAGACAGATAACAAAATTTAACATGGTTAAATGATGAATGCTTGTACTAAATATCCTTTGGAAGAACATGTCACATGTACAATACAGGGCAGTAACACATAGAAAAAGGAAGAATATGCATACTAAGTACAAGTCAACTCTTATGGGTAACAACTTAAGGACCCGGAAGTTCTCCAGCAGGATTTTGCTAAGTATGACTCATGTCTGATAAAGGAAGCTGGTTAGTCACCATGATTACTAAAGACTACAACAGCAAGAAGAAACTGGGCCAGGGTAGAGGTATCTGTCTTGAAGTGGTGATAACCCTTAAGAGTTCCACATAGTAACAAGAGCAGTAAACTGCCTTGATGACGGTCAAGCTGAGCATGTAAAACCGCTCTAGAGAAACAGACAATGAAGTTCTACTTCTACTCCTAGATTTAAGAAAGTCTGGACAGAAATACAGATATGTGGGAAGCATACGGATAATGACCTCATTTAAAATAGTAAGATAATTTTTAAACTGAGATCATAGTCAGTTTCAACGAATGCTTGAAGAAAATTGGGCAGGGGGCAAAAGAGAAGAATGTTGGGTTTTAATAAATTTCACATGCTTAGTATTAGATTGCATTTCATTTAAAAATATTTTTCACTTAACAATCACCAAACTGAAAAACAAAACACAGAAAATATGCACAAAAATGTCTGTTTTAAAGGTATTCCTACGAAGACATCAAAATACCATCTATAGGCTAAAGTATTCAACCAAGGTTAGAGGGTTTTTTTTGGTCTTTGCTTCTGGTTAGTCATTCAGAAGCCATCCCGATTTGCTTTGCCTCTCTTTAGCTATTATACCACAGGCGGATTGCCAGGTTGCAATGAAGGCTTTTATTACAACAGCAGTGAGGATTGGCACCACATGTGCAGCCTGGTAAAATGTTCTCATTATAGCTCCCCATATGCTTTAGTATAGAGACCCAGTAGAGAGGTATTTTCAGGGGGACTCTCAGATTTGGCCACCTCTGTAATCTCAGTGATATTCATACTCATAATATATTCATATTTGATATAGTCTTGATAGACTGAGTAGGGTAGTACTTGATGGTAACACTGAACTAAAGAAGGCTAACAGCAATGTCTAGTTAAGAATTCGTGGCATCAGAAATGCTACTCACCTGTCTGCTGTGCAGGCTGTGGCAGTGGTTGGTTTAGATGTGAACTGTAGTGGACAGAAGGGACTGGACGATACTGAGGCTGACCAGAGGAATAGTGGCTTGGAGCACAATAACAGGCTGATATCTGGGATCATAAGTATTGAGGAAAAAGATAAATTTTACTCAGAACAGAGGTTTTTTTTTTTTTTTTTTTTTTTTTACTGTGCCAAATATTAGACTGCAATAATTCCTTCTAGCACCAATTATCTGAGGACACATTTTATTTTTAAATTTAACTGAACAAATTAAAAGTAAATTCAAACACCTAGTATATATAAAAGGACTTACAAATGTGCCTACCATCATACATAATTTCAAAAACAAACTAGCCTGTTGAAAAATGTATTGCTATCTCACTCAATTTAACTGCTAAATAGAATGCACTGTACAAATAAACCAGTTGATTATCCATTCCTACTCTAATGCATGGTTGTACTGGTTTTATTCTTTTTAAGATTTATTTATTTATTTTAAAGGTAGAGTTACGGAGTGGGGAGAAGAGAGATCCTCCATCCACTGGTTCACTCTCCAAATGGCCCGAAAGGCCGGAGCTGGCCCAATCTGAAGCCAGGAGTCAGGAGGTTCCTTCCAGGAGCAGGGGCCCAAGTACTTGGGCCACCCTCTGCTGCTGCTCCAAGGTGCATGAGCAGGGAGGTGCGGGACTGGAAGTGGAGTAGCCGGGACCTGAGTCAGCTTTACCTGCTATGTCAAAGTCCCAGCACAACTGGGTTTCTTAATTTTTTCCTTATATTTCTAATGTGAATTAAAATACCAAGAAGACTAGCTTGATTTATTTTTCCTTCAGGAGCTATTCATATCAGTAGTGAATTTTTCTTAAACTGACATATTTTGGGGTGAAGAATAATTAATCTAGTAATGTAGAAATATGTGATAAATTTACTTAAAGAGATTCATGGGTTCCTCAGGTTCTGCTTTTCTCATTGGGTTACTTCTAAGAAAACCAGAGACCTGTGGAGATCTCAAAGACTGACCATCTCATCTGAAAAAATCAGCCACATAAAAAATTCCTAGCATAGTTGTACATCAAGCATCTCCCAAGTTTATTGTAGTTTTCCTGTCTTTGAAACATTAGAATAGACACAATACATATGAGAAGCCTTGATTTTTTTTCCTGGAGGTATCAGCAAGCAATAGGCAAATCTTTTTGTTTTAAAATGATTTATTTATTTACTTATTTATTTATTTGAAAGGCAGAGCGACACAGAGGATCTTCCATCTGCTGGTTCAATTCCCAAATGGCCTCAACAGCTAGCTCTGGGCTAGGCTGAATCCAGGAGCCAGGAAACACATCCAGGTTCCCCACATGTATTCCAGAGTCCCAAGCACTTGGGCCATCACCTGTATGAGGTTACTTCAGAAAATTAATGGAAAATTGAAGTTTATGAGGTGGGCATTTGGCTGAGTGGTTAGGATGCCCACATTCCATTTTGGAGTGCAGGGGTTTGTCACCTAGCTCCAGCTCCTGACTTTAGTTTCCTGCTAACGCAGATGCTGGGAAGCAGTGATGATGGCTCAAGCAACTGGTACCTTCCACTCAGCTGAGAGACTATATTAAGTTTCCAGATCTCAGCTTCAATCCCACCAGCCGAGCCCTGGCCACTGAGGCCATTTGGAGTGTGAAACTGGATGGATGGGCGCATTCTATCTCTCACATAAGTTAACAACAAAAAGGGAAAAGTTTGCTTTGGTGCAAAATATTTTTTTAAAAAATATTTACTTGAAAGGCAAAGTTACAAAGAGACAGAGAGAAGGAGAAAGATTTCCCTCCGCTGGTTCACTCCCCAAATGGCCGCAATGGCTGGAGTTGGGCCAGGCAGAAACCAGGAGCCAGGAATTTCTTCTGGGTCTCCCACTTATTGCAGGGGCCAAAGGACTTTGGGTCATCCTCTGTTGCTTTCCCAGGGGCATTGGCAGGGAGCTGGATGGGAAGTGGAACAGGGACATGAACTGGTGCCCACATGAGATGCTGAAGCAGCAGATGGCGGCTTAATCCCTTGTGCCATAGCACTGGACCAGTAAAATATTTTTGAAATCCATGCATATCAGGGGTCATCGAAAAGTTCATGAAAAATACGTATAATGAAAAAACTATGCATGGATTTCAGAATACTTTTCCATTAACATTAACTAATCTTTCAGCCCTTTCAATTTCATTCTTTAAAGAACTTTTTGAAGTAGCTTTGTATACATATGCAACATATATTACAACAATAGCAAAAGAATGAAGAAATGGTAAGTGAAATTATGGTTACAAAATCACTATATGTTTATTCAGCTTCAATCTTAAATTTTATTAGATTGTGATAAGCTAAAGCTTATATACTGCAGTTGCTAGAAAAACACACACATTCACAAGATTCAAAACTATGCAGATAAAAAGACAAGAGAAGAAATAATATGTAATAATATAAAAGAGAAGAAAACACATAGGAATAACATATAGATACACCAACTGGAAAACAAACAGTAATAAAAATAATATAAAGGGTTTATTGACACTCCAACTTGATTGGATAAAAAGACAAAATCCAATTATATACTGTATATAAAACTCAAAATATAAATGTTGCAAATAACAGAAGAAGCCATACCATTTAAACATTACTCAAAGGAATGCTTAAATCACTCTATTAATGTCAGATAAAATAGATTTCAAGAAATGAGATAGTATAAGAACAGAGAAAAACAGTTCATGATATGAATGAATATACTGGAAAACTACTGTAAACATGAACTGCTTAATGTATGTTTAAATACTATAAAAACTGACAGAATTTAAGGGAAGAACAGAAATATTTGAAAACAACAGCATATGAAAAAATGAATGATGATTTAAGTAAACTGATGAATAGCCTATATTCATTTAAAGTAGCAGACTTAGGGCTGGCGTTGAGGCTAAATGGGTTAAACCACTGCCTGCAACACTAGCATCCCATAGGGGCATTGGTTTGAGTCCTGGCTGCTCTACTTCCAATCCAGCTCCCTGCTTAAGACCTGGGTGAAGGCCGGCGCTGTGGCTCAATAGGCTAATCCTCCGCCTACGGCGCTGGCACACCGGGTTCTAGTCCCGGTTGGGGCGCCGGATTCTGTCCCGGTTGCCCCTCTTCCAGGCCAGCTCTCTGCTATGGCCCGGGAGTGCAGTGGAGGATGGCCCAAGTCCTTGGGCCCTGCACCTGCATGGGAGACCAGGATAAGCACCTGGCTCCTGCCATCGGATCAGTGCGGTGCACTGGCCGCGGCAGCCATTGGAGGGTGAACCAACGGCAAAAGGAAGACCTTTCGCTCTGTCTCTCTCTCTCTCTCACTGTCCACTCTGCCTGTCAAACAAACAAACAAACAAAAAAAAAGACCTGGTGAAAAGCAGTGGAAGATGGCCCAACTGCTTGGGTCCCTGCATCCACGTGGGAGAACAAGGTGAAGCTTCTGAATCCTGACTTTGGCCTGGCCCAGCCCTCTTCACTGCAGCCATTGTTGGGGGTTAAACCAGTGGACAGAAAGATCTTTCTATCTTGCCTCCCCCCACCTCCCTAATTGTGCCTTTCAAATAAATAAATCAAAGACTTAAAGATAGGTGCTTGGTCTAGTAGTAAAGATGCCTGTTAAGACACCTGCATTCCAGGGCTGGTGTTGTGGCTTAATGGGTGAAGTCATTGCCTGTGACACTTGTATTCTATATAGGCACAGGTTCATGTACTGGCTGCTCTACTTCCGATCCGGCTCTTTGCTAATGCCCTGGGAAAAGCAGTGTAAGATGACCAAATTGTTTGGGTCCCTATCACCCATCTGGGAGACCCAGATGAAGCTCAGGCCTTGCCACTATAGCCACCTGGGGGAGTGAACCAGCAGATGAAAGATCTTTCTCTCTGTAACTCAGACTTTCAAATAAATAAATAAATTTTAAAAAACAAAACAGAAAAGACAGATGCATCCTGTAACAAAGTGCCTGGATTACTGCTAATGCAGATCCTGGCACGCAGTGGTGATGGCTCAAGTGACTAAATTCCTGTCACCCATGTGTGAGACATGGATTCAGGTCCCAGCTTGTAGCTCTGACTCTAGCAGGGCATTTGGGGAGTGAACTGGTAGATGGAATGTTTTCTTTCTTTCTGCCTCTGAAAAAAATTTAAGAAGTATTAAAAAAGAAAAAAAGAACTGTAAGACTTAATATTGTTAAGAGAGCAATACTACTGAAACAGATCTATATATTCAATGTAATACCTATCAAAATTCCAAAAGCTCTATTTTTGTTTTACAACAATGGAAAAGCCCATTCTCATATTTATATGGAACTCCAAGGGTTCTATCACAATCAATCCTGAAATAGAAGAACAAAGTTGAAGGATTCAGACTTCCCATTCTAAAAAACTTACTACAAGATACAATAATTAAAATAATGAAGTACTCCTATAAGGACAAAAGTACAGAATAATGGAATAAAACTGAGACTTGGGGCTGGCATTGTGGCGCAGCAGGTAAAGCTGCTGTCTGCAGTGCTGGCATCCCATATGGGCGCCAGTTTGAGTCCTGGCTGCTCCACTTTCAATCTAGTTCTCTTCTATGGCCTGGGAAAGCAGTACAAGATGGCCCAAGTCCTTGCAACCCTGCACCAGTGTGGGAGACTGGGAGGAAGCTCTTGGCTCCAGGCTTTGGATTGGTGCAGCTCCGGCCATTGAAGCCATCTGGGGAGTGAACCAGCAGATGGAAGACCTCTCTCTTTGTCTCTCTCTTTTTGACAGGCAGTGTTAGACAGTGAGAGAGACAGAGAGAGAGGTCTTCCTTCCATTGGTTCACCCCACAAATGGCTGCTACGGCCGGTGCGCTGCGCCGATCCGAAGCCAGGAGCCTTTCAAATAAACAAAAAATACATATTTTTTAAAAAGTACCTATCTAGTTATTGCATTGTTATTTGTTGAGAACACTTTTCTCATGGGCCCTGTGCTGAATATCAGTTGATGCTAAATGTAAGGGATTTTTCCTAGAGTCTCACTTTTATTTTAATGAGTTTTTTTTTAAAGATTTATTTATTTATTTGAAAGACAGAGTTACAGAAGTCAGAGAGAGAGAGAGAGAGAGAGAGAGTGTGAGTCAGCAAGCGTGGGCCAGTGCCATGGCTCACTTGGCTAATCCTCTGCCTTTGGCACCGGCACCCTGTGTTCTAGTCCCATTTGGGGCGCCGGTTCTAGTCCCGGTTGCTCCTCTTGCAGTCCAGCTCTCTGCTGTGGCCCGGGAAGGCAGTGGAGGATGGCCCAAGTCCTTGGGCCCCTGCACCCGCATGGGAGACCCAGAAGAAGCTCCTGGCTTTTGATTGGTGCAGAACCGCACATTGTGGCCATTTGGGGAGTGAACCATTGGATGGAAGACCTCTCTCTCTCTGCCTTTTCTCTCTCTGTGTAACTCTGACCTTCAAGTAAATAAATAAATCTTTAAAAAAAAAATCAAAATCATAATGAGATATTCTTTTATACCCACTAGGATGGCTATTATTAAAATACAAAAAAAAAAAAGGGAAAACAATTGTTTTGGGAAGGATGTGGAAAAACTGGAACCCTTGTGCAATACTGATAGAAATGTGAAATGGTATAGCTGCTTTAGAAAACAGTGTTGTGAATCCTTAAGAAGTTAAACACAGAATTACCATATGATCCAGCAATTCCATTTATAGGCATATATCTCAAAGAACTGAAAACTGATAGTCAAGGTAATACATGTACTTGCATGTTCTTAACAGCACTATTTATAAAGCCAAATCTTACAAACACCTCAAATTTATGTATAAAAAGATAAATTGCATGACTACATTAATATGAAGTATCCAGAATAGGAAAACCTATAGCGACAGATGCAGGCTAATAATTGCTTAATCAATACAGATTTCCTTTTGGAGTGATCAGTTTTTTTTTGTTTGTTTGTTTTTGTTTTGTTTTTCAATTTAAAGACAGAGTTAGAGAGAGAGGTAGAGACAGAGAGAGGTCTTCCATCTGCTGGTTCACTCCTGATATGACGGCAATGGCCAGAGCTGCGCCCACCCGAAGGCAGGAGCCAGGAGCTTCTTCCGGGTCTACTACGTGGGTGCAGGGGCCCAAGGACTTGGGCCGGATCAAAGATGTTTTGAAACCAGAGAGGTGATGGTTGTACTACACTGTAAATTTATGAAGTGCCACCAAATCGTATAGTTTAATGGCTGATTGTAAAAACAATCCCCAACTTCCAAAACAAAAAGCCAACTAACACCTAAAATGATGGAATCCAAATTCTTATCAGACATACATGGAACATCCTCCAACAGAAATTTTGTGCTGGGCCAAAAATCAGATCAACAGATTCCAAAACACTGAAATTTTCTCTGACCACATGGAATTAAAAGAGAAGTCACTAATAATAAAGTATTTAGGAAGACCCCAAATATTTAGAAATTAAACAACATACTCATGGGTCAAAAAAGTCACTTAAAAATAAGAAAATATTTAACTACACAATAATAAAAACATAATATACAAGTATTCAAATGTATGGATTCTAACTTGAAATGGTGTTTACAGAGAATTCATAGCATTAGAAAACTTATATTAGAAAAATCTAATATCTAAGCTCATTGCTCCAAAAACAGGAGCAAATTCAACCTAAAATAAGAAGAAAATGATAAAAGAATACTTGAAATATAAAAAGAAATAATAAAGAAAATTAATGGAATCACAAGGTTTTTTAAGAACATTAATGGAACTGATAAATTTCTAAACTGATATAAAGGGACCAAAATTTATCAATATCAGGAATTTGAGAGGATACCACCATAGATCCTAAAGATATTAAATGTATAATAACGGAACATTTTGAATACCTTTATAAATTTAATAAATTTACATGAAATGGACATAAAATATCAAATTAAATTAAAAAAATGAGGAAATTGGTATACTTGTACTAAAAAACTGAATTTTCAAGTAAACCTGCCTGCAAAAATTCCAGGTAAGGGGCCGGTGTTGTGCAGTGGGTTAAAGCCACTGGTTTATGTCCCGGCTGCTCCACTTATGACCCAGCTATCTGCAAATAGCCTGGGAAAAGCAGTGTAAGTAGGATGGCCCAAGTGCTTAGGTCCCTGCCACCCACAGGAGCTCCTGGCTTCCTAGCTTCCGCCTGGCCTAACACTGGCTGTTGCGGCTACCTGGGGAGTGAACCACAAGATAGAAAATCTCTCTCTGTCTCTCCCTCAGTCTCTGTTACCTTCACCTCTCAAATTAAGAAATAAATCTTTAAAAAAAAAAATTCCAGGTACACATGAATTCATTCATTTAAGAATGAACAGCATTAATTCTACATGAACTTCTTCAGAAAATAAAGGAGTTCAATTCATTTTAAGACCAGTACCATCAGTTTTGAAACTACAATTGAGAAAATCACAAGTAAACTACAGACCTATTTTTCATAAACATAGTTGCAAAAATCCTTAACAAATATTAGCAAATACAATCCAGCAAAATTCAAAAATAAAGAAATAAAAGGCATACAGATCGGAAAGAATTTAGATATAGAAATGATCTTGAATTTATAAGAAGTCTATAAAATTACTAGAATAATTGAATTAAAGTTCACAGGCTACAAGATCAGTATGTAAAAATTAACCTTATTCCTTATATACTAGTAATGAACAAACAGAAAATGGAATTTAGGAACAATCCAATTGAGAGTGGTATTTAAAAATGCTAAGTAGTTAGGGATATATTTAATAAAGTATACGCAACATCTGTATAATGAGAACTATAGAAAGCTATTGAGAAAATTAAGAAACATTTAAATAAATAGAGAGCTATTATGTTCCTGCAGTGGGAGAGTCTACATTGTTAAAATGTTAACTTTCTCCAAAATGATCTATTTTTTTAAATGCTACCATATATCTTATAGTGCATTTATAATTTGTTTTTCCTATGCCAACTAAAAATAGCACACCTCTCAGAGCCAGAAGGAAATCGAAAGGTTACATAGTTTAACCATCCAACTGAAATCTTCATCTGTCATGTGGTGTTTAGCATGTGCCCAAAAATCTTCAGATGAAGAAGATAACTACATGTGTTATTAATACACTCTCACTAACTCCACCAGAATTTAAAAACAAGCTCTTTCAAGTTACGACTGATCTTAAATGAGAGGCTTTCATGAAGAGGAAAGATAAAAAAGCAATGTACCTGTGGTGAGGGCTGCTGAATATAACCCTGCTGCTGGAGCACAGGCTGGCTGACTGGATGTCCAGTGGGAGAATAGCCAGCAGTAGGGACTGGCTGCCCAGGTGGTAGTGGGGGAGGAGGAGGCGGGGGTGGTGGTGGTGGTGGAGGATGTGGCAGAGGGGCTGCTGTCATGATGTAACCAGACTGCTGTGGGGACTGAAGAACAACAGTGGACTGGAACATGGTGGCATGAGGGTCCGTACCATCGGCAGATGGCTGGCGGGCAAGACTCATGTGGCTGAACTGAGACCCAAGGCTATCCTGTTCAGAGAAAAATGAAAGAGGAAAAACAAAACAAAGAAAAGAAACAGTAAGCTGCCCATACATCATTCAAATTTATCAAATAAAACTGTTTCATATATTTTTAAGTAAGTTCCAGTAGTATATATTATGGAAATCACATATATCTACAACAGAAATGATAAAACAGAAGAGGAATTTGAAGAAAATTGAGAACTCTTAAGGCAGGAGGGCAGAAATATTACAATGCTGTCATTACAAATTATTTATAAAATGTATCTAATGGAAAATGTATTACATGCAGAGTAGGACACAATATTTCACATTAAAATGAAAATATATTTATTTAAAGGAAGATGAAAGGCACATTAGGATATGGAAGGGAAACTGGACATCTTTACATTTCACAATTAACATTTTCTGAAAGGACTTCAAAGGATAGATAACGAACACGGTATTAATTACTCTTTAATGTATCTTCCCTCTTCTTACAAGGCTGCATTCAGCTTCTATGAATCTGTGTCTCTAATAACCAAAATTATTTGCAGAAATTAAATATACAAAATTCAACCATCCAGTCCATTCTGTAATCCCTCAGAAATAATCTGGACAAAAATTTAATTCTTAGGCAGTATTCTTCAGTCCGTTACTTAAATCAGATGTTAGACAAATGTAATGCAAACAACAGTTTCCATCTGTGTTTGCTACTTTGTGAGCAACCAAAGGTGCCCTGACAGATAAGGGTAATGATTTATGTGCCATCTGACAAATATTTCTTTGACTCCATAGCTCTTGCTAGTCTAGAAAATATCGCTAACAATGACAGCATGGGTTTAACTGAACTCCCCAGGTCTCAGGCAACCACAGACTGGCAACAATGTACACGGCACATTATGTTAGGAAGTCAACTTTGAAAAAAATGACATACAAAAATGTGGCAATTTGAGTCCTTGAATCAAAATGGATATTTCTGCAGTTTCTACAGTCTGTTTGTTTTTCCTAAGTAAATTAAGGCTAAAATAAATATATACATACATACATACATAATAGATTGGAAGGTGAAACCCAATTTAATGGTTTAAAACACTGGTTTATTCTTCCCAAGTGGTCATTCTTATATACTCTAGTACTATTAGCCTAATTTAACAAATGGGTTTAATAGAAAAGACAGGGGCTGGTGCTGTGGTGTGGTGGGTAAGGCCGACACCTGTGGGTAAGGCTGCCGCCTGTGGTGCCCAAATCCCCTTCTCCACTTCCCATCCAGCTCTCTGCTATGGCCTGGGAGGGCAGTGGAGGATGGCCCAAGTTCTTGGACTCTTGCACCCATGTGGGAGACCTGGAAGAAACTCCTGGCTTCAGAGTGGCTCAGCTCCTACAGTTGTGGCCAACTGGGGAGTGAACTGGTAGATGGAAGACCTTCTCTCTCTGCCATTCCTTCTCTCTCTGTGTAACTCTGACTTTTGAATAAATAAATCTTTAAAAATAAAAAAAAACAAAAACAAAAACAGAAAACTATTTACAAATACAAAGCAATATGGCAAAATATGTTAAAAGATACTATAACTATATAGTAATGTCAGTGTTGCCTTGGAAAAAAGTCATTTACTTTTTCTGATGAAAGTTCCATTTTCCAAAACAATTTTGAGGATTTTTTGTTTCTAAAAATATTGATAATTATCTGCAGATATAGCTTGTACTCTGACTTGGAAAGCAATTCCAAAATGTGATGACCATATAGTCTGAAAAATAACAGTACTACTGGGAAAAATATATGGGTTGGTAAGGAAATTCATTTAAAGGAAATGAATATTTATTAAACTCCTACTTCATGTCAGGCACTACACAGAAGGCATTTATATTGTTTCACATGCATAGTAACTATACAGAGTCACAGAGCAAACACTTGGCAGTAAAAATCTGGGATCTTACTGAGACGTGTAACTTGGAATATACTTTGAATTAAAGGAGGTTAAGTACCTAGAGATCTTCTTTGGAAATACACATCGGAGCAAGTCCTCTATAATTGCATGATACAATTCACCCTAATAACTGTAACTGAGTCAACTAGACCTGCAGTACTGGGGAGAGAACAGAAAGCCTAAACCAGATGAAAGCTGCCATCCTTGGACTGCAAAGGTCCTGCACTGACCTCAATAAGAAAAGTACCTAAAATTTCTTAAGTACTGGAATGGTTAAACCGAAAATTATTTCATAATGAAAAAACAGGAAAAGATTATGGTTTAAACAGCAAGAAGCCAATGTAACCATTATTTTATTGAAGTGAATAAACATATATAATATGGATCAGAACAGTATTTTTGGTACAGATGAATCCTTGTCTTTAAAAAATTTTGAGGCCGGCGCCACGGCTCACTAGACTAATCCTCCGCCTTGTGGCACCAGCACACCGGGTTCTAGTCCCAGTCGGGGCGCCGGGTTCTGTTCCGGTTGCCCCTCTTCCAGGCCAGCTCTCTGCTGTGGCCAAGGAGTGCAGTGGAGGAAGGCCCAAGTGCTTGGGCCCTGCACCCCATGGGAGACCAGGAGAAGTACCTGGCTCCTGCCATCGGATCAGCGTGGTGCGCCAGCTGCAGCGCACCGGCCGTGGCGGCCATTGGAGGGTGAACCAACGGCAAAGGAAGACCTTTCTCTCTGTCTCTCTCTCTCACTGTCCACTCTGCCTGTCAAAAAAAAATTTTTTTTTTCAAAAGATCACATTATATTGATCACATTCTTAAGCATCTATCACACATCTACCCACAGAAACAATGCAGGAGGTGAATAGAGATATAGTACCACGGAATACTGCTGGGTGGGTGAGACTGGCAGGAGCGGGGATGGGTAAGGGGCTGTAGAGCACTGAATAGGCTGTGAAGAGGACTGCAGAAGATGAACAGGCTAAAGAATAGCAGGTTGGCAAACAGTGTTAATGTCAGAATAAAATGTTAGAAGAACTGCATAGAACAGAAATTTATACTATCTGGCAGTGTCTTTTACTACATTTACAAAGTCATTCAAAATACAATATAGGGAAACAATAATACTAAATGAAGAAACTCTAAATAACAAAATCTTTGAGAACAAACCTAAGGACAAACCTACGCTACAATTAGAATAATTTGTGATAAAAACACTTCTTTAACACAGTTTAACTGCAACAGGTAATTTTTAGACATTCAGAATCTTATCTAACCAAGATGTCTGGATTGTCAGCAAAGCAAAACTGTTTTTCCTTATTTCCTAGGAAGGAGTGGACCTATTTAGGTATTTACCATGAAAAACTTCATACTTTCTTTTCATCACACGGTAATAACTAACACAATATACTTATAACCATTTTTCATAAGGCAAGATTAAATGCTATTTTAGAACCAAAGTTAATAAAATTTAGTAATTTTATTAAAAAAAAATCTAACTGTGGGTATTCATGAGTAATAGCCTAAGGTCCAACACACACATATACCCAGACAAATGTAATCACATAAACACATCTTTTTTATATATGGAAGAGAACACTTTTCTTGTAACTAAATACATTTTTATTACTGGAGTATGTGTTAGGAGCAGAGAAACCAGTCACATGAAATTGTTAGGCACTAATGAAATATTCCTGTTTGAAGATCAAAAAGAGAAAAAATGGGCCGAAGCCGCAGCTCACTAGGCTAACCCTCCGCCTTGCGGCGCCGGCATACGGGGTTCTAGTCCCGGTTGGGGCGCCGGATTCTGTCCCGGTTGCCCCTCTTCCAGGCCAGCTCTCTGCTGTGGCCCGGGAGTGCAGTGGAGGATGGCCCTGTACTTGGGCCCTGTACCTGCATGGGAGACCAGGAGAAGCACCTGGCTCCTGTCATTGGATCAGCGTGGTGCGCCAGCTGCAGCACACCGGCCGCGGCGGCCATTGGAGGGTGAACCAACAGCAAAAGGAAGACCTTTCTCTCTGTCTCTCTCTCTCACTGTCCACTCTGCCTGTGGAAAAAAAAAAAAAAAAAAAAAAAAAAAAAAAAAAAAAGAAAGAAAGAAAGAAAGAAAGAAAAGAAAAAAAGAAAAAAAAAGAAAAAAGAACTTTTACATTTACTCGATGTACAGAAAAAAGTTTTTTTTTTTTTTTTAAAGATTTTTTTGTTTACCTGAAAGTCAGAGTTACACAGAGAGAGACAGAGAGAGAGAGGTCTTCCATCCACTGGTTCACACCCCAGATGGCTGCAACAGCTGGAGCTGTGCCAGACGAAGCCAGGAATTTCTTCTGGGTCTTCCTCATGGACGTAGGGGCTCACGCGCTTAGGCCATCTTCCATTGCTTTCCCAGGCCATAGCAGAGAACTGGATGGGAAGTGGAGCAGCCAGAACTCAAACAGGCGCTCATATGGGATGCCAGCACTACAGGTGGCAGCTTTACCTGCTACGCGACAGCACTGGCCCCCCAAAAGAAGTGTTTTTAAGAATGAGAACATTTTGGGATGGGAGCTTTCCTGGCAGTTAAGATCCTGATTAAGACACACATATCCTGGGGCTGGTGTTGTGGCACAGAATACCTGTGGCACTGGTAGCATACCTGTGACATTGGTAGCATTCCATATCGGCACCAGTTAATGTCCTGGCTATTCCACTTCTCATTCAGCTCCCTGCTAATGTGCCTGGGAAAGCAGCGGAGGATGGCCCAAGTACTTGGGCCCCAGTACTCATGTTGGGGACCTAGATGAAGCTTCTGGCTCCTGGCTTCAGCCTGGCCCAGCCCTGCCCATTACATATGTTTTGGGAGCAAACCAGTAGATGGAAGGTCTTTCTGTCTCTCCTTCTCTCTCTTTAACTTTTTCAAAATCTTACAAAAAAGATACCCACAACCCCAGTCAGAGCACCTGGGTTAGAGTCCTGGCTCTGCTCTTAACTCATTTACTGCTAATGTAGTGGCAGTGACTCAAACAGCTGGACCCACATGGGAAATCTGCATTTTATTAAGAGCTCACAGTTTCAGTCTGGTCTAGCCCCAGCTATCACAGGCATTTGAGGAGTGAACTACCATATGGGAGCTCTGTCTCTCAACCAACCAAACAAACAAACAAATATTTTAAAATCATTTTAAAATATTGGGAATACAGTTAGCCATCTATGAGCTAACACTGTCATGTGATTTAACTTCCCAATTTTATAAGTTTATTATAAAGAGGAAATATACATATTGGTCTAAAGACTGCTGTAATGAACTTTATAGAAGCAATCAGAGAAATGGAGTTTTCCTTATTTGATGAAAATTTTTTGTTAAACTATATATTCATGAATCTCCCCTGGAAAACATCTCTGAAGACAATAGTTTAAAAATGCAAGATAAACTAAGCCGGTGCCACGGCTCACTAGGCTAATCCTCCACCTTGCGGCACCGGCACACCGGGTTCTAGTCCCGGTCGGGGCACCGGATTCTGTCCCGGTTGCCCCTCTTCCAGGCCAGCTCTCTGCTGTGGCCAGGGAGTGCAGTGGAGGATGGCCCAAGTGCTTGGGCCCTGCACCCCATGGGAGACCAGGATAAGTACCTGGCTCCTGGCTTCAGATCAGCGCGGTGCGCTGGCTGAACCAACGGCAAAGGAAGACCTTTCTCTGTGTCTCTCTCTCTCACTGTCCACTCTGCCTGTCAAAAAAAAAAAAAAAAAAAAAAAGGCAAGATAAACTAATGGAATAAGATTGCTCAGGGAATAATCTAAAGAGAAATCTTTATGACAACTAAGATGTATGACAACTAAGATGCATTATTAACACAATATTAACAAGATGGTTTCTAAAAAATGAAATGCTAAGATTAACTTAGCATATAGAAAAAAAAGTGAAAGCACTAAAAAACGGTAACAGCTGCAAAGATCTATAAGGTAGCCTCTGGTTCCTCACAAATCGCTTGACTAGAAATAAGCAAGCTTTCCTGAGATAACAGTGTGTATTACACAAAAGGAGCTGAAGTCTCTTTAAAACTTCCAAATACAGGCTATTTTAGATAGTTAGATAATAATTAAAATGTAACTGTCTTCTAGACAACTTGACATTCTATTTAAGTGTCAGATGAAGCAAAAGCTTTGATCTGTTGGTGTATAATAGAAGGACTATGAGCACCAAGGTCTCCCAGAGTGTCAGACGGCAGTAACTGTGGGTTAGAAGACTGATCAAAGTAAAATTCTGACACCACTAATGGAAGTTAAAGTCTTAGCACTTCCTTTTCCTACCTAAAATATAACTGGTTGCAAAACAATAGTCACCTAAAGTGATTGATTTTTTTTTTTTTACACAGTATATTCAAGAAATGCAGTCCACCTGAAGGTTTTGGCGATCATAGTTTTCTTATGTTTGGTTATTTGAAACTTCATGAATGAATGAGTGGGCAAGACAGTATCATTTGCTCTTTAGTATCTATTTCTGTATCTGATGACATATTGCCTGATACACCTGAGGCAATGCCAGGAAACTCACCCAATGAGTTGGATACATACTACAATACTTCCAAAAATCTCAAAAAGGTATCTGCTTATAAATTAGGCTGCTTATACATATACTTCATTTAGGACTGCCTCTGATAATGAATCCAGACAGTTATTGCCAAGAAGTACATTCATTCTTAGAATTTTTTGAATCTGTCAGACTAAGATTATTTACACTGAATTAAATCCAAATGAAAAAAAATCTTAGAAGGTTCATGGTGAGATACAAAGTCAGCCACACAATAGCATGACAAAGAGAAAACTCTTTGGGACCAAGGTGCTTGAAGCCAAGAAAGACAAAGCCAAGGAAGTTTCATGTTTGAATGAATGTAACTAAAAAGTGTTGGGAAGGTAATTTGTGAGTCTTTAGAAACAGTATAACCTACACATACATGAATTCATTTGTATGGTCTTAGAAGTATATCAGCAACTTCTAAGTAATTTTGTTTTAATAAAATTGCCTTGCCCAGTATTAGCAGTCTTCACTGACAGAGGTACAACTATTTTCATACTATTTGATAATATAATTAAACTGCTTATATGTATATTCTTTATCCTTGAAATACAAATGGTAAGGATCAACACTGTGGAATAGCAGGTTAAGCAGCAGCCCGCAATATGGGCATCTCATATATGTGCCAGCTAATCCATTTCTTATTCAGTTCCCTGCTAATGTGTCTGGGAAAGCAGCAGAAAATGGCCCAAGTCCTTGGGCTCCTGCACCAAATGTGGGACACCTGGATAAAGTTTCTGGCTCCTGGCTTTGGCCAGGCCCAGCCCTGGTCACTATGGCCTTTGGGGAGTAAACTAGAGGATGAACGATCTCACTCTGTCTCTGTCTCTTCCTCTCTCTATAACTTTGCCTTTCAAGTAAATAAGTAAATATTGGGAAAAAAAACAAAAACAAATTATACTTGTGAGCAAAACAAAGTTTTTCCAGATTCTAGTTTTTTTAAACCATATTTCTTTCTTTTCTTTTTTTTTTTAACAGGCAGAGTGGACAGTGAGAGAGAGAGACAGAGAGAAAGGTCTTCCTTTGCCGTTGGTTCACCCTCCAATGGCCGCCGTGGCTGGTGCGCTGCGGCCGGCGCACCGTGCTGATCCAAAGCCAGGAGCCAGGTGCTTATCCTGGTCTCCCATGGGGTGCAGGGTCCAAGCACTTGGGCCTTCCTCCACTGCACTCCCGGGCCACAGCAGAGAGCTGGCCTGGAAGAGGGGCAACCGGGACAGAATCCTGCATCCCGACCAAGACTAGAACCTGGTGTGCCGGTGCCGCTAGGCGGAGGATTAGCCTAGTGAGCTGCGGCGCTGGCCAAACCATATTTCTTTTTTTTTTTTTTTTTTTTTTGATAGGCAGAGTGGACAGTGAGAGAGAGAGACAGAGAGAGAAAGGTCTTCCTTTGCCGCTGGTTCACCCTCCAATGGCCGCCGCTGCAGCCGGCGCACCGCGCTGATCCTGGCAGGAGCCAGGAGCCAGGTGCTTTTCCTGGTCTCCCATGGGGTGCAGGGCCCAAGCACCTGGGCCATCCTCCACTGCACTCCCTGGCCATAGCAGAGAGCTGGCCTGGAAGAGGGGCAACCGGGACAGAATCCGGCGCCCCGACCGGGACTAGAACCCGGTGTGCCGGCGCCGCAAGGTGGAGGATTAGCCTATTGAGCCACGGCGCCGGCCCATATTTCTTTCATAAGAAATTACCCTCCCATTTTCTCACCAGTGGACTATTTAGATAGTTTTGCACAGAAGAACAGATATATCTGTGGATCAAATATCTTTGATATGCTACACAACATTTATGAGTTGGAATGAAAGTGAAAGAATTTATACTCATATAAACAATTTCTCCAAAGATGGATAATACATTTTTAGGGATGAAAAATTGAATGTGAAAATGTATGTGTAAGTTCTAACATTTATATAAATTCAAGATATTATTATAAGTACTTTTGGGAATTCTAATTCTCAGAATTTCTTTGTATCTCTCAGGGTATTTGGAATTGCTGGACTGACAGACAACAAGTTTCTTTTAATTGCCTCATTTGTTGAAACTTAACTCCCTTTGCTCATTGCACAAATGAACAAATCTTAGTTTTGTTTTATTCTTCCTCTTGCCCTTTTCTTACTGTTATAAAGTAGGGATAAAATACCCACCAGATAGACTCATAAAAGAAAAACATTCCTTTCTTTCTAATAATAAGTGATTACTGGTTGAAAAGCCCTTCTCTTCCTATGAGTAATGAGTGAGACATCACTGGTGGCAGATTAAAGATGTAAGAGATACTACTTGGGAAATCTCAATTAGTAAATTTACTCCCAAATATGCAAAGGCAGGTGAACTGAGCATTATCTAATTGTGGAGAGTTGCACCTGTGAGAAGATGTGATTAGCTGCTGGTTGTTGAGGTGGTGGGGGTGGCAGAGGTTGCTGTGGAGGTCCAGGCACTTGTGTTCTAACTGGTTGTTGGGTCATAGGAGGATTATACACAACTGGACTCCCATCCGGGTTTATGAAGGGCTGACCTGAAAAATTTTAAAAGGAGGAAAAGCATTCATTTATAATTGAGATTTATAATAAGCCATTCTACTAACAATTTACAATATTTCCATAAATGCCTTAACTACAGCTTCAAAACCCCCAATCTTTAGAATATTCAAATGTGCTATTAGAGCATTTTACAAAGATATATTGTCCCACACCCTACTTACTTATATACTTACTTACACTATTTACATTATAAAGTTACTTTATAATATATACTATTTTATGAATAACTCTGAAACACATTTTGTTCAAGGGATTCAGTTACAGGATTATGGTCCTATAGAGCTATAATATATTTCAGTCTAATAAGAAATATCTAATTTATTGGATATAGTGTTTTTTTAATAAATATATGCTTCACTTATAGAATTAAAGCTGGCTGAAAATTAAAATAATTGACAACTAAAACTTCAAATGACAAAATGTCATTTTATAATTACTAATTTGCTGTAAGTTGTAAGTAATTTCTTTTAAATTCTAAATAATTTTTAGCAGTTTCTTTTCTATTTCCAGTAAGTTTTATTCAATGATAAGATATAAAACTAGAGAGAATTTTATTATTTCTTCGGAGGCTTTGTTCTTATTGCTTAATAATTATTAGGAGGGAAAGATGGGTATTTTAAGTGCCTGAGTAAAAGAAATACTACTCCTTCTTACATGTATTATAAAGTTATTTTAAGAAGAAACATATTATTTTATAGAAAAACAACAAACAAGTAAAGGTCAAAAGAAAAATAAATCCCCTATGATTTTACAGTTAACATTCCAGATATAGAATTCTTTTGTTGAAGGTAAAGAATCAAAGAAAAGTATTTTTTTTCACTATACAGTGGAATATTAAAAGGAAAAGAGAAGACTACCTTATGAACTCATTTAAAGTGAGGAGAATGCAGAGAAAGAGAAATTTGACTGACAAGCACTTTCTTAAATGATCTTTAAAAACATTCTTTCTACCATGGTAAACTCTTCTCCATTTTGGGGGGAACATTTATGATCAACAAAATATTATTTGGGGAGGACTACTACACTAGTCTATACTTATCAAGCAGATAGTCCTTCCAAGTAAAATTATTTTCATCAGCATACTGGTTTATGTAATGGTTATAAATAACAAAAAACAACTTGTATTGATTGTTAAATAATTTGGGAAAAATACAGAAGATTTCGGTGAAAGCAGGTTCAACAATAATTTTATCAAAGATTTTATGAAAAAAACTGTATGTATAGTAACATTGTTCTAAAAAACTCATTTAAAATTAAGACCGCAAATGAATCTTTCATGTTCCCAAAACCAATAATATGTTCTGAGTAAAAAATAATAGGAAATAGTAAAATATTAAATCCAAATAGCCTTATTCAGAAAATTATTGTTTAGTAACATAATGCCACAAGACAAGAAAAGCTATTAAGCAAAAACTGAACTAATTTCTGAAAAATCATTTATAATAATATAATTCTTGTAATGGAAATAAACACTTGAAATATTTTACCTTAAAGAGAGATCTGAGGCCGGCGCCGCGGCTCACTAGGCTAATCCTCCGCCTAGCGGCGCCGGCACACCGGGTTCTAGTCCCGGTCGGGGCGCCGGATTCTTTCCCGGTTGCCCCTCTTCCAGGCCAGCTCTCTGCTGTGGCCAGGGAGTGCAGTGGAGGATGGCCCAAGTGCTTGGGCCCTGCACCCCATGGGAAACCAGGAGAACCACCTGGCTCCTGGCTTCGGATCAGCGCGGTGCGCCGGCCGCAGCGCGCCAGCCGTGGTGGCCATTGGAGGGTGAACCAACGGCAAAAGGAAGACCTTTCTCTCTGTCTCTCTCACTATCCACTCTGCCTGTCAAAAAATAAATAAATAAATAAATAAAAAAAAGAGGGAGACCTGAATAAAATCTGAAAGTAATGAGTTCTAAGCCAAAAAAAAAAAAAAAAAAAAGTCTGGAGATACTAAGAGATCTGACACTCCCCCATATCTGCCTTGTTCAGTTACTGCTAGTAATGTGACATCATCAGCTAGGTCTGTGAGTTTTACAGTAAAGTTACCAAGAGCTCCAAGATTATCCTCATTACTTGCCCAATGACTATGCAACATTATTTTGAGTAGAGACAAAGACTTCTTCTGATCTCTTAAATGATCAAATTTTCTCTCTATAAAATCCTATTTGCCAGTCTACATAATGAAATATATTGTTTTATTTTTATGAAATATATTGTTAGCTACAGTTTCCTTACCCCTTTGGTTCAGTTTCCCTATCTATATATAAGGATTTTACCTATCTCAATAAAATATTTAAATACCTAATGTATTTAAAATACCTAATACAGTACATGGGACTAAGGAAATGCTCAATGAATATCATTAACTAAATGTTAGAATATGTGTTGTCAATATTAATTCATAATGACAACCCATTTTCCTTCCTTCAGTAGAAAACAATTTTAGGACATTTGTGCACATTCTGAAGGACAATTAATTAAAGGTTTCTTTCAATTTCATCACAAGATGGATAAGAGCTGCTTATTTGGCCCTTCATAAAATGCATGCTATTTTCTCCAGTATAAAATTACTGTATCATTGAAAGCCCTTTCAAAGAGGGCTTTCTAAGAAATGAAATTCATTTCTAGGAAATGATTTATTCTTTAATTATAGTTAGGCTATTATTTGGTGTAGAAGATATCATGTTTATAACATTTTCTACTTTTTTAAATTAAAGTTCTCAAAAAATCATAACTGTTCATGAAAAATGAAAAGCTGGCAACACATATACAGACAATACATTTAATAAATATCTTTTAATTTTCAGATAACTCCTGGTACTTTTTTTTGGATACCAACCTGTTTGTGGGTTGATCAGAATACTGCCAGGTGGTATGCCTGTCGCTTCCAAGGGAAGCAAAAAGAAGCTAGTGCTAGGAGATGCGACTTGCCCATTTAGGCCACCATCAAAGGAAAGAGAACTATGAGTGCTGACAGTTGGATAGACGACAGGTGCGCCATGAGAAGACTGGCTGAGAGCTGTACCTGGAAGAGGCTGCTGGATGTGAGAAAGAGAGCCCGTAGATGACCCTACACTACCAGAAGACTCAGAACCTAGGGGAGGAGTAATGAAAAAATATGGATTTTTTAAAACCTTATATTAAAACACAGGTTTTAAAAATTTAACAACAAAATTAATATTGCATAACATGCAGTTACCACATGAAAGCCACTGGCTATTTCTGATTTACTGTTCAATTTTGCATACCCACCCCATCACGAATATGTTTAGAACAGCAAATTGATAACATAAATTGTCAGAGTCATAGCCAAGCATGCAACTTAAGCAAGTTTTTAACAACACCAGCCACAGACAGTCACAAAAAACACATTATCCACATTCCCAAAAGGACAAGGTTATGTACATTTTACCTTTTAGAATAACACCTAGGAATATAAAGATTACAATTTTCCCCCAGGAAAAAGAACTTAGCATGGCCAAATGACCCAAACCTCTTATTTAAGAAACCCCTTATGTGTAAGAACACAGAAAGATTAAGAGTAGGAAATAACAGAAATGACAAACTCTCTATTAAGAGAAATCACTGTCAAGTTTCATTGCAGAATTTCACTTCTCATTTATAGCATCTTCCTATAAATTTTTAAATATTATTAAAGGAGAGATAGCATGAAAAAATTCCAAGTATTTATACTGTCATCAGCTTAAACTTTACTGTTGATTGAACTTAATAAATTAATTTGATAATTGATATTTAATTGCTTTCATACCTGTAATCTATTTCATTGGCTTTTATACAGAGACTGAAAATGTCATTCAGTTTCAGCATTATGGCTACAGGTGCACAATAAGACAAAGAAAGAAGAAAAAGGTCTGGATAACGTATATGATTAAGCTGTGAACAAAGGAGGTGACTGAGGGGGAGAAATAATCTTTAATAATACTTCTTCACATCTCTGAAAATAATATAGGTTATAAACAGAACATGTTCACCAAATGCTTTAATTTGGCAGCATGTCCAAATAACACTCTCATAATATATAAATTTTTTCTATTAAGATTACCAACTGGCCATTATTCAAACAAATGTATTATATGGTACACAGGCAGATTTCTTATATTCACAAGATTTACCTGTCTTTAGCAATATCCTATCAAACACTATGACATTTTGAATACTCATATATCTATGTTGTAACTTAATAAGGAGGCAACTCTTCTCATAAGGCTTAACAACTGAAAGTATTGACTATAATTAGGTATTAAAAATTATTTACCTTCAATTATCTTTCAAATATTATCTGCATACATCATATGTCAAGGATAACTCAAAAAGCTGGGGCTAAACAGCCATTTCTAACTTTCATGCTTATTTTGGGATAAAAATCAAAATCTACAAGGGTCCTCAAAAAAACCATGAACTCTTTAGTTTTGAAGACAGTTCATGAAAATGAGAAAAGAAAATGTTTTGAGCCAATATATTCTAAAAGTAATGCAGCTAGGGGAATGAGAAGATAATTAAAATTTCAAGTGAATAATGCAAGGGGGCTTCCAAAAGTTCATGAGAAATCCCTAATATCTTTTAGTTACATTTCCCATGAGCTTTTTTAAAAAAAAAAAAAAGATTCATTTTATTTATTTGAAAGACAGAGTTACAGAGAGAGGTAGAGACAGGGAGAAAGGTCTTCCATCCACTGGTTCACTCCCCAGATGGCTGCAATGGCTGGAGCTGCACCCATCCGAAGCCAGGAGCCAGGAGCTTCTTCCAGGTCTCCCACCCAGGTGCAGGGGCCCAAGGACTTGGGCCATCTTCCACTGCTATCTCAGGCCATAGCAGAGAGCTGGATCAGAAAAGGAGCAGCCGGGACTAGAACCGGTGCCCATATGGAATGCCGGTGCTTCAGGCCAGGGCTTTAACATGCTGCACCACAGCGTCGGCCCCCATGAGATTTTTTTAAAAGCAAGTTTTTTTTTGTTTCAAAAACAATTTATTTATTTTAAAGGCAAAGTGTTGAGAGTGCGAGGAGAGAGAGGATGAGAAAAAGAGAGAGAGAGAGAGAGAGAGAGAGAGAGAGAGAGAGAAATCTTCCATCTTCTGGTTCGCTCCTCCAATTGCCAGAACAGCAAGGGCAGGACCAGGCTGAAGCCAGAGCTAGGTCCAGGTGTCCCATGTGGGTGGCAGGGGTCCAAGCATGTGGGCCATCATCTGCAGCATCCCAGATTTAGCAGAAAGCTGTATGGAAAGCGTAGAAGCTGCGACAGTACTGGCGATCTGATTAGTGATGCTGTTATGGGATGCTTATTGGCACCACAAGCAGCAGCTTAATCCCATGCTATGCCACAACGCAGGCCCTCCCATGAGCTTCTTGAAACCTCCTTGTAGTTACATCATATTATTTTTCTTTGGTTTTTAATCCCTCAAAAACTTATTAGCAATTTTATTCATTTTTGAATGAAAATGAAGGATTTTAAGAAATGCTATCAACAATTGATAGCATTAGCTGAAAATGCAATCAGCATTGAATAACCCTCAGTGAGAAACCATGCCTTCCAACTAGGAATAAGCAATGAAGAAGTTTCAGTCACCTCTGGGCACTCAAACAAAACATGAACTACAAGGAATCTACCTAGTTAAAGTTTATATCATAAAAGACTAGAAATTTTATTTCAGTTGTTAGTAAATCTCTCTCCAGGACAGAGTGAATCCTAATGTCAATAAACATATTGTCCCTGAAGTACTTTTGAGGTGTTCAGTGCACTGAAGGTAATAATTTTACATTTTAGGGTAATTAACAGCATACTAAAAACAGCTAAGACAACATTAGGAAAACTAAAATTTTCAATGCATAGTTCTAAATAGGCACTTATACCTGTTTTTGAGAGCCTGCCTATGCTTTTGCTGCTTCCAGAACTATCACCTCTTGTCAGGACCGAGATTCCACTAAAGCTGCTGGCTTTGGTTACAGCAGGCTTCAAGTTTCGGAGGGAGCTGTCTGAATCTGTGCTGCTCCAAGGTCGTGGTTCTGAATACTTCAAGTCATTGTCAGTGCTGCTTTGATGGCTATTTGTTGATCTCCCTGAAGCATCTTTATTAACTCTGTAATTTAGAAACAAATCTTTGAGAAGCTACTAGGGAAGAAAAAGAAAGTAAAGAAAAAAATTCCTTTAAATTTTCCATACTGTATTGAAAACATGCTTCCAATACCTAAATATCTGGCGCCTCTGTTGAGTAGTACTAGCGTCCTCATCTTGGATTCTGTTGGTATTTTAATAAAATACTTCCATAAGACATTTCAATTTTTATTAGCATCAGGCAGCTATCAAAACAGATGTTAAAAATTCCCTTACCTTTTGTCAATAATATAATTCTCTTGGGAACACAGAGACTAGAAAGAAAGAAGAGATACAAAAAATTGAGCTTTTGTCAAATTCCATCTGAAAGCCAATGACAACAAAAATCATGTGTAATAAGATTGAATAGTGTTCCTTCCAGTTCAAAATGGTGATGGGGTACACAAATATATAATAGAATTGTTTTCTGGTTTATGGATGCTATGCTTATTTTTCTTTAAGACTTATTTATTCATTTGAAAGGTAGAGTTAGAGAGAAAGACAGAGAGAGAGACAGACAGACAGAGACAGAGAGATCTTCCATCTGCTGGTTCACTCACCAAATGGCAGCAATGGCCAGAGCTGGGACAATCCAAAGACAAGAGCCAGGAACTTCTTCTGGGTCTCCCACATGGGTACAGGGGCCAAAGCACTTGGGCCATGTTCTGATGCTTTCCCAGGTGCATTAGCAGGGAGCTGGATCAGAAGTGGAGCAACCCATACAGGATGCCAGCATCACAGGTGATGGCTTTATCCACTATGTCACAGTACTGGTCCCAGTGCTTATTTTTTTAACAAATACGTATCTTGAAGACATTCATTTAGTGGTTCAAATTAATTTGAAATTCAAATAGTGTCTTCCAAGTGAGTGAACTCATTTTCATTATCATATACACAAGACAAATACCAATCTGCATAAGACATATGCAGATTCCACCACTTTGAATTAACAAACATTGGATCACTGGTGCTTTGGCTTGTGGATATAGCAATAAATCAGAAGCACTTTCAGTGCTGTTAATTAGGCCAGGCAGTGATCATTTTTGTTTGTATCACTACAACAGTTTTCTAGATTTTCAGCTGTGAATTTTTGTCCTTTTCGTCTATTTTTGTATGCCAGAATCTAGAGTAATTTCTCTAAAATGTCAATTTGATCATACCTCTCCCCTCTCTAATGCTTCTCTAATGTTTTAGCACAGTGATCAGCAAATTACGGCCAGTCACACGTTTCTACAAATAAAGCTGTATGGGAACACAGCTATTACTATTCACTTCTGTACTGCCCATGATTGCTCATATTAAAAAGTCAGTGCTAAGTAGCTGCAATGAAGACTATAAGGCTCCAAAAGCCTAAAATAGTAAGTATATAGCCCTATATTGGCTGGCGCCGCGGCTCACTAGGCTAATCCTCCGCCTAGCGGCGCCGGCACACCGGGTTCTAGTCCCGGTTGGGGCGCCGGATTCTGTCCCGGTTGCCCCTCTTCCAGGCCAGCTCTCTGCTGTGGCCAGGGAGTGCAGTGGAGGATGGCCCAAGTGCTTGGGCCCTGTACCCCATGGGAGACCAGGAGAAGCACCTGGCTACTGGCTCCTGCCATCGGATCAGCACGGTGCGCTGGCCGCAGCGCACCGGCCGCGGCGGCCATTGGAGGGTGAACCAACGGCAAAAGGAAGACCTTTCTCTCTGTCTCTCTGTCTCTCTCTCACTGTCCACTCTGCCTGTCAAAAAAAAAAAAAAAAAAAAAAAAAAGTATATAGCCCTATATGGAAAACCATTTGCTGCTGACCACAAAAGCCACAAGTCCAACCACTTTAACAAATCTTCAGGGTCTAGACAAGTAGCTGCTGAATATTTCTCCAATCTGGACACTTTTTGTTTCCTTTGCTACCTAATCCTGCAACTCTAAATTCCTTCAATTCTTCACATGTGTCAAGTTCTCCTTTAACTTTAGGCCTCAGCAAATATTGGCCCTTTTCTTGGAACCCTTCATGACTGTGGGTCTCCTTTTAGAAGCTAACTCTTCCCACTCCCACCCCAATTCTGGTTTTGGTGCTTCTCTCATATATGCAAACCACATACCATACTATCATTACTTGACCACTCACCAAGGGCAGAAACTTCATATCTCCTACAAACTAAAGAGAGAAATACATCTAGAGTAGGCTCTGAGTTCAGCAGATCTGGTTTGATATTTGAGCCTTGCTGTTTTCTAACTGTGTGATCTCTGGCTAGCCTACTGGAACATTAGTTTCCTCATGTGTAAAATGAAAAAAATGATAGTGTAGTATCCACCATATAGAGCTGTACTAGGGATAAATTATTTAACAATGTCCGGAGACAGGATTCTGTGTCTAGCATAGCACTTACTTGCATTAGGGGCTCGATAAGATTTGTTAAATTAATGTTATAAATTCTTAACTGCAGGTTTGGATTTTAATGTTATTTAACCTTTGTTTTTTAACAGAGGGTAAATTTCTGTATATGATGATTAATACACTTTATATTCATATATTCTTGAATAATACCTAGTACTGGAAATGACAGGTGCTTGATGGATGTTGGTAAAGCCAAACTAATTCTCTTCTGCCATACTTATATATGCATAGGAAAATTGGCCATTTAGAAGACTTCTCTCATATAATTACTTATCAAGAGAAAAACAAATATTAATCTACAAAGTCAATTACCTTTATTTTAAAAGAACAAACAAGTTACTTATGAAGTGAAGCCCACTAGCAAGTAGGCTTTAGAGTGTATGATTCTGTAGATAGTTACCAATGTTCTAAAAATCTCATATCTTAGAGGTCTGAAAATACACAAATATACACACAAACCAGTGACTTCTGTAGACCATTTGATTCCAAGTTTTCTTAAATTTTATATAACTGCTGCACTGTAAAATTTTGCAAACTATTACATTAGCATGAATAAGATCTGGGGCCGGTGCTGTGGCATAGCAGGTTAAGCTGTTGCCTGCAGTGCCAGCATGCCATACAGGCAGTGGTTTGAGTTCTAGCTGCTCCACTTCTATTCCAGCTCTCTGCTAATGTGCCTGGGACAGCAGCAGTACACCCTAAGTGCTTGGGCACCTTCACCCAAGTGGGCAACCCAGGAGAAGTTCCTGGCTCTTGGCTTCAGCCTGGCCCAGCCCTGGCCCTGTGGCCATTTGGGGAGTGAACCAGTAGATGGAAAACGTATTTCTCTCTCTCTCTACAGCTCTCAAAAAATAAATAAATCTTAAAAACAACAACAAAAAACATGAGCAAGATAGATCACCATATTTCTGAAGTGTGCAAGAAATGTGGTTTAAAAAGAAATATAATCAATAGATTAAAGGAGTATGAAGCCTTTAGAATGAAATGAAAATATATTCTAACATGAAGACCTAAACATAAGCTAATACATACATCTTGGGAAAATATTCGGTCTCTAGCTCTCTGGTACTCTTCTTCTCTTTCTTCTATAGATTTACTTCTTCTGTCATCTTTCAAACGTATTCTCATCTAAAGAAAAGAGAACAACTAACTCTTCTGAAAATGAATTACTGGTTTACGTTTTACACCTATAAAAATGCTATAATTGCTTAGATTACCTGATTATCATCTTTGTCAAAGCTAGAGTTATCTCTCTTAAGGATATATCGTTTCTGAAAGTCTTCACCTCTATCATCCTTAATATGTTCATTAAATTTTTGATCAGGTCTAAAAACAAAGGAACAAAAAAGGATAATGCATAATACTTAATGTAAAGTTAAACATAAAATTTTATAAGAAGTCATAAAAAGTAATAAATGTTACCATTTACTGGTGCTATTAATAGGTATTCATGTTATCTCATTTAGTTCTCCCAATAATATCATAAGAATATACTAGGTATCCCATGCTATAGTTCAGAAGCCACATCAAATATAGTGTTTGCTCTGGAGTCAGACAGCTTCAGTTTAATATCACTTTACTTGCTTTAGGACTTGCCCCAGTTTCAATTAATCCTTCTATTCCACATTTTTCAAATTTGTAAAATGTGAATTACAGAGTATGTAAAATTCATAGGGTTGTTCTGAAGATAAAGTGAATTAACTCATGAACAATACTTAAACAGTAAATACTCAGAAGAAGCTAGTTGTTACTACTGGAAAAACTGAGGTTCAAATGGGTTAAGCAATGGTGTATGGTCAAAAGGCAAGTGTAAAACTAAGCCACAGTTAATAAATAGTCCATGTATGTCAGATTTAATGTCTGCATATTCTGTTTATACAGCCTTCTCTAAATTTACAAAAACATTCTGGGACAAGTAAGAAAGTGCTAGATCTTGTATATTTCACTTTTTAAGATTTATTTATCTGAAAGAGTTACAGAGAGAGGAGAGACAGATGTTTCACTTTTATAGTATCTTTTTTAGTGTTGTTACCCAAAGTAATGATTATGAAATCTTAGCAGTGTATTTTATGGAACACTAATTTTTCCCCTATGGAAATGTTGTAAGTTCTACTGAAATCTAGAAGACAAACATTAAAAAAAGGTTGTTGACCTTGGACAATTACTATTCTATAAAACTTTACTGGCACCGGCACTGTGGCATAGCAGGTGAAGCTGCTGCGTGCCGCGCTGGCATTCCACATGGGTGCCAGTTAAAGTCCTGGCTGCTCCACTTCTGATCCAGTTCCCTGCTAATGTGCATGGGAAAGCAGCAGAGGATGGCCCAAGTACTTGGGCCCTGTACCCATGTGGGAAACTCGTAAGAAGGTCCTGGATCCTGGCTTCTGATCGACCCAGCTCTGGCCATTGTAGCCATTTGGGGAGCGAACCAGCAGATGGAAGATCTCTCTCTTTCTGCCTCTGCCTCTCTGTAACTCTGACTTTCAAATGAATAAATAAATCTTCAAAAAAAAAATTTACCTCTCAAATTCTACCCTCAGTTCAACAAATTAATTCTATGAATACTCTTCTTAGTATCATTCTACTGCAAAATCAGAATGACTCATTTGAAACATATACATAAACACAATTGTATGCTATAAAGAAAATATAAATAAAAGCCTAAGTAGTTTTTTAAATGTACAATTCAAGTATATATTATGTAGCCATATAGTATATGTAAATACCACAAGGAAATTTCAAATTCAAATAAATCTGTGTCAATGACATTTTCAGCAAATTGAGACCATACATTTTATTATATATAGGGCCCAAATAACATATCCAAATATTTATTTTAGTCCATTTAATTTTTAATAAAGTATCTCAGCTTTATCCTGTCAAATCAAGTAAAAGAAAATGAGATTTATCTAAGCAAGCAAAGAAGTCTCTATCATCAAACAGACTTAGATGAGTAAAACAGATCAGAAAGGGGGAAAATAAGAGTGAAAACAGCTTCATGATCAAAATGATGAAATACTACTTTCTGTAGGGCTTTGAGATTGTCTATTTTAGTTGACAATGGTAGTATATTATTTTGTTTTATGATTGCTTCATTTACTAATATCATCTAATTTTTTAAATGTTCGAAGTTCCATTTGCTTATTCAAGGAGTTTCTATCAGTCAAATGACTGATTCCAAAGGAACAGTAAGATTTAAGCAAGGGCCTAGCAACTTTTCTAAGAGCAGCTGGATTCCCACACCAAATAGCATTGGCAGGCACTTCAGCTAACCTTAAGACTGTCTTACCTCTTTCTTTTATAGATGCCTGAATTTAGTGCCCTGCAATCGCCAACTTCCCGCTCCATTGAGACACCCCAGTGGACACCGGGTTGTTGACATCCACAACACCACTGGTTCAAGGCTGGAGCGGGTAATCTCCCTATGAGGAAAAGTAAGTTTGTTTTTATTCAATGTGGAGCAGATCTCTAAGGTTTTCTGATTTACAACCTTCTTCATATCCCAGAAGATATAAAATAAGAATACAGTGTAACTTCAATGATCTGAAATGTTTAGCTATAATTATGCTATTTACCCATATTTCTTTGAGTACATCATAAACAACTCTGCTTAAACTTTTGATTGCCATGATAAAGAAACCCTAAATCTTTCTGACATAATTCACAGAATTCAAATAACTGAGGTTACACTGTATTGAAAACCTTAGAGAGTCACCAGTCAAAATGTTAGTAAAAATGCCTGCTAACGTATGTGTGTTTGGGTATCCAGCAACTCTGAGTGATATTGGAAGATACTGGTTAAATGAATGATAGTACTCTTCATTTTTAGTTCAGCTTATATATTAATGGTTACTATCCTATTTCAGTCATGGTATAACTAACCAGGAAAAGACCAATTGTAAAGGATAATTAAAAACACTAAGGGACAGTCATATAAAAACTAAATCAGAATTGCATTTTCAGGTAACATTTTTACTAATGAAAAAAGATATCATTTTCCAAGATATCTAATTTAATTTTATTTTCGTTGTAGGAACAGAAGTTATTTATGGCATATGAAGTTGACTGCTGCTCATTAGCACAGACCTACTAAAGCCATGTGAAACTGACACAGAAAAATCTGTTGGAGAGGCAAATCAACACCAGAGTAGGCATTTCAGCTAAATTTAACTAGCTGCTTTAGGATTAGCTTTACAAATAGGCAGAAGAGGTATGGTGTGCATGTTATAACTTGAGTGCTTTGGCACTGAGCCTTCTGCTCCCAAATACCAGCACTTTAAATATATCCCATCAACACCACAAAAATAGTTATTTTGAAAATGAAAAGTCTCCTTCTCTTTTAACATTTTGCCTCAGTAAATTGTACAATAGTTCAGGAAGAGAACACAGCATTACAGATGATATAGTTAATTCCACCATCTTATTAGTGGAAGAAAACAAAAAGAGGCTTTCGGAAAGGATTGTAAAATGAAAGATAATTAAATGTGACAGTGTCAAAAATAAAATTCTGCTTTTTTAAAATACAAATTTACCAGAGCAATTCTAATTACACTAATGCAAAAAGATTCATGAGAGTGATTGTCAAACATCACATACATGCTGAGCTTTTTTTGTTTTTTTTTTTTTTAAATTATGTGTTCCAGTCCTCATTTATCTGCCTTATTTAAGTCTAGGTTGGTGCAAGCTAAATGTATTTTTTGGTCCCATCACATAAGGCATCAAAACGCTTAAACTGCTGAAATGTGGAAAATCTCAGATGGATGCTAATGTAGGAAAATAAAGTGTTATGACATAGATATATAACATATATCTGCATGTCTTGACACTTACATTCTTGTATTGCTAGTTTTGTTTACGATGACAGACTTCCCACTCTGATCAACATTGTGGTCTAATCCAAAGTAAGCAGCTACTCTGTGTAATAGCATTCTGTGGTAAGATGTCATTGGGGGAAATTTTTTACGTGGAGACCTACAAGCAGAAGAATAATCTATTTAGTAAGTCAAGGAGAATGGTGATGACAATTTGTTTTCCAGTTAAATCTCAGGACTTACTCATTATTACCAATGAAATCTAAAATTTCTTGTTCCAATTTTAGCAGCATCATTCTGTCCCTGAAACAAAATATGAAGACTTACATGTAAAACTTCACAGTAAAGTAATCACAAATATCAACAGCTGAATTTATATGGCTAATTTTTTCCCTAAAAACTATATATTCAGAATTTTCAAAAGCTTAATGCAAAAATATTTACATGCCTTAAAAATAGTAGTGTTCTAAAACAATGACAGGTAACTTTTTATAACTGTAGACATTATTATAGAAATTTTCACATATGCAGAAAACAGTGTAATAAATCTTGAATCATCCCCCAACTTCAACATTATCAAAACATGGCTATTCTTAAATGCATTCTGATCTGCTAAGTATCACTATATTAGAGTTTTTTTTTTGTTTGTTTAAATATGAGGGTAATAAGAGCATATTAGTTTTACTTTCTCATTTACTAAGATGGGAGGTAGTAGGGAAGCAGATTTCTTTAGTTATGCTTATGACTTTGTTATTATTTTTATTTTTTATTTTATTTTTGAATTTTAACAGAGTTGTTGGTAGCCTCTGTTTAGGCCTTGAGTTTGATCTTCTTTGAGCATTGCCAAAAAAAAAAAAAAAAAAAAAAAAAGGTACCTTTCCCCCCAATTCTTCCATTCAATAATTCAATAAACATTTAATCAACATTTTAATAGTACTTTAAAAAATCACAAGAAACACATGACAAACTGGTGATTATAAACCCAGAGCTCAAAAACAGGATTTCAGTTCAACATAAATTCTAACAACATTCAATTCTGTCCTCATTTTTTATTCTCCTGCATTATTGGCTATCTTGGTAAGCAGCACCATTTATACCTTGTATATCACACCAGAAACTAAAGAATTTAGGCTTGTTACTATGTCTTAATTAATTCTAAATGCAAATTTTAACTACTTTCTATATTTCTATATTTCCATGGCTATAATCCTGGATCCAAGAAGTTGAGATTTCTAGTTTGTCTACTTTTAAAAAAATGTGCTTATTTATCTGACAGGTAGAGTTACAGAGAAAGAAGGAAACACAGAGAAGGATCTCCTATCTGCGGGTTCACTCCCCAAAAGGCCACAACAGCCAGGGTTGGGCCAGGTTGAAGCCAGGACCAGGAGCTTCATCTGGGTACAGGGGCACAACGACTTGGGCCATCTTCCACTGCTTCCCAGGTGCATTAGCAGGGAACTGTGTTGGATGTGGAACAGCTGGGACTCAAACTGGCACCCATATTGGATGTCAGCATTGTAGATGGTAGCTTTACCCACCGTGCCACAAGCCCGGCCCCTGTGGTTAATCTATTTTAACCAAGGCATATTGTTTCTTCCACAGCTTCTTCCTAATCTAATCTAAGTGGGAGCATATGTAATAACTTAAGAATACATATGTGATTATAGACCACTCCCTTTAACTATGTCATGAGCTTCCCAGTGGTCATAGAACTGCACATTTATAATGCAGGTGACAAAGCAATGGTAAGCTGGTTGCATTTCATCCAGATCTGTAACCTCATTTCCTGATCTAAACTTACAAGTCTTATCATCCTGGCTTATCTTTATATTCCATAAGCTTCTTTCTCAGGTTCCTTAAACATGTTGGTTCCTTTGCCTAGAAGAACCTCTTACATTCTTTCTTAAAGTCCATTTCTTCCATATCTTTAGAAATAGCATATCATAATCAAGTAATTGGGAACACTCGCATGGAGAGTATATACATTAATAAACATTTTATCTTGAAGGTTTTTTAATATTTTTCTTTTCAATACAACATAGGACCACTCCCATCCCAAAGACTTACTAACTTATATAGGATACTCTCCTCATCTAAGCAGTTGAGGACAATTATCTTGAGGTGATATAATTTTCAATACCTTTTAGGACATATTCTATACATTGTCTCCTTGTTAAAATCTTTAGGCAAGCAATTTAGAGTTCACAGAAGAGTGTATTTATTTATTTATTTATATAAAGATTTATTTGATTATTTGAGAGGCAGAGTTATAGATAGAAGGAGAAACAGAGAAGATAAGTCTTGTATTTGCTGGTTCACTCTCCAAATGGCTACAACAGCTGAGCTGGCCCGGTATGAAGTGAGGAGCTTCTTCCAGGTCTTTGACATGGGTGCAGGGGCCCAAGCTCTTGGGCTATCCTCCACTGCTTTTCGAGGCCACTAGCAGAGAGCTTGGTTGGAAGAGGAGCAACTGGGACAGGAATCTGGCACCCAAATGGGATGCTGGTGCCACAGGCAGAGGCCTAACTTATTACGCCACAGTGCTAGCCCCAAAAGAGTGTGTTTAAATTGTTTTTTTGTGCTTGAACTAAACAACAAGGATGAGATTATTCCAAGTGTTCTTTACTGAATTACTGCCATTGAAAAGAAATTTCTATTGTGTTCATGAAGAAAATAAAATCTATTATTTAAAATAAGCTTATTACAAACATAAAAATGATAAGTTTCCCAAAGTCTTAATATTTACACCTTCTACATTTTCTTCTGTAGCTAAGTCCACGCTTCAAAATTCTCAAATCTGTAACCAAAGTAAGATATTTCAGCAATGGTCATAAGTTAAAAGTTATTTCTTTATATGAGAACACAGTAATCTCTTTTATGCAGTAGAAACCATTCAGAAATATGCATAATTACTGAAGTTGCTAGCGTGTAGCCTTTAAAATGAACCAACACATGCTATTACTGCATAACTAATAAAAACAAAGATTTCAGTAAAAATGACCAGTTAAATATTAACATTAAAATTAAGAGCCAACAATCTTTCAGTTGTTAGTGTTCTAGTCTTTGTATCAGAACAAAATTTAGACAGTATGTACAGCTGGTACACCAGTAGCAAACAAATGCAGAAAATAATGCTTCCATATGACCACCTCTTACCCAGTATTTCATATGCTATTGGTCAAATCTCTCTAAAGAATAAGATGACTTAAACATTATCTCCAATAAAAGTAACTTTAAGAAGATTTTTCAAAGACACAACAATTACATGATATTCTACAGCAAAACATATTATTTTAAAACTACACATTCTCAGGTTTAATTCATGGGGTGACTCCCCTCTGTTGGTTACATAATATAGCTATCTGTATTATCCATTTTTTTTCAACATATGGAACTTACATAACATGGCTATGAAATCAACACAAAAATAGGTAAAAAGTTATGCCAGTTAAGTAAAATTCCTATCAAGGAAGCCTTCAAGTTCCTAGGTTATAATTCAGTAATGACTATAGTTAATGAGGTCTCTGCATTTTTTGCAAATAGGAACTCCAGATACCTCATTTATTTAATATCTGAAATCAAGTCTGCTATTCGGCTGTGAAGAAGATAAAGAAGATTTAATGATGTGAACAAAAATTTAAAAAGAAAATGATCTAGCAAGATATACTAAATTTTACTATCAATAAAAATAAATCTGCTTAACATCTAGTAGAATTCTCCAGGTATTATCCAATCTTGACAACTTAAGTGGAAATCTGCCAAACTTGTTACTAATTCTGCACCATATGTATCTGGCAATCAGCTGTGTGTTTCACTGAGCCATTTATTAAGCAAACTTTATTTCTCACCAAAGTAACAGTAGCTTCAAGTTCCTAAACCCACACTGACATTAGTAATAACTTATACATTACTTATTACATGAATTACTTATCTGTATAACTCAAATAAAAATGGATACACAAGAATACACCTTGACAAGAGTACATTAAGTAATTAAAGCCAGTCACAACAGACCATATGTTATGTAATTTCATTCAGATAAGGTATCCATAAAAGGACATTTATAAAAACAGAAAAAATTAAGGCAGAATAATCTATTAATTTATTTTCATTATTAGCATAATAATGGCTTAAAGATCTGAACTTCTTTTTCAGGTGATGAAAAAGTTAAAATTGATGGTGGTGATAACTGCACATATCTTTGAATATACTAAAAACTTGTAGATTATACACTTAAACATGTACATAACAATGATTTAAAAACTTTTTCATTTAGAGGAAAACAGAACTGAATAAAAAAATTGATTTGGAATGCATAAAAATGGACTCCTAATCTTTATCCTTTGCTGATGTCTTTCTTTTATGTTCAGAGGAAAGAAAAATTCCACCAGTTTAGGATCATATCTTGTTTTACTCATACTATCTATGTACTCCCTACTTTCCTGCCTATTCTTCAAACCAGTAAGTTCTGATTTCTGCCATCCTATTTCCAAATGAGATGATTTGTTAAAGACGCCAATGATTTCTTAACTTCCCAATGTAACAGACTCTTTTGGGTATTTCTATGTTTTTTAAAATTTTTATTAATATAAAGAGAACAGATTTTCTATAGGTATTCTATAGATATAGAATTCTATAGGTATTCTATAGGTAGAGTTCCAAGAAGACAACCAAACTTCTTCCCTCACTCCCCTGCTATCCCCCAATCCACTCGCTCCCTTCTCTTCATCAGTTTTTACAAAGCCATAATTTTAATCCATTCTATATTCCAGGATGGGTATTTCTATTTTCACCTCCCTCTGTTATTTCATCTTTGGTGGAACTGTTCCCTTTGCTTGATGTCTAGGACAAATGTTGCCATGATTCTTCTGTCTTTAGAACACAAGTCTTTCCTTTCTCATCTACTTTTTAAATTCTCTGTTGAGAATTTCAAACCATATTTACAACAGGACATATCTGTTCTTTCATGCTTGCCACTTACTTTCTCTGTTCACAGAACTATCAACCAATCAGGAATCTAGAAGCCATTCTGTTCTACTCAGTTGGCCCCATTACCTGGTCATATATAAAAGATTATCAAATCCTGGCATGGTACTTCCTAAATTATCTTTCAAATATATCTTTTCCTCTCTGCTCTTTCCTATGGTCTCTTAATGACCATCCTTGTTCATGGTCTTCTCTGTAAAAAAAATGTTTCTTATATGTCAAAGTAATCTTTCTAAAATGCAAATCTGATGCTGGCATTACCTATTAAAAATACTATAATTATTCCTCAACTTCAAATGCCACACTCAGTATTTCTCAACTAGTACGCTGTTAGTATTTCAAGTCAAACAATTTTTCAGCTTTAGATGTATTTTTAGCATTCCACACTCACTGGGGTAATCAAAACGGTCTCGACATATTTCCTCATTACTGCAGTGTATTGAGATTATGTTAGGTTGATGAAAACTCAGTGTATTTTATGCTTCTTACCAACACTTTCACCATCATTTTCTAGAATCATTTGTCCCACACCTTTGCTAAGACCAGAGGGTAAAAATGTATCTTTTTTTGGATATGGCACCTCCTCTCTCACACTACTATGCTTTGGTTAATTCTTGTCTAACTGAGATGCTTTTCTCTCTTTTTTGTGTGAACTCCCATTGAAAGTGCTCTAAATTCAAAACCTGGCTCTGGCACTAGTTTTTCAGTGAAGTCTTCCCATATTTTTTTTTGGACAGGCAGAGTGGACAGTGAGAGAGAGAGACAGAGAGAAAGGTCTTCCTTTGCCGTTGGTTCACCCTCCAATGGCCGCCGCGGCTGGCGCGCTGCGCCGATCCGGTGGCAGGAGCCAGGAGCCAGGTGCTTTTTCCTGGTCTCCCATGGGGTGCAGGGCCCAAGCACCTGGGCCATCCTCCACTGCACTCCCGGGCCACAGCAGAGGGCTGGCCTGGAAGAGGGGCAACCGGGACAGAATCCGGCGCCCCGACCGGGACTAGAACCTGGTGTGCCGGCGCCGCTAGGCGGAGGATTAGCCTAGTGAGCCGCGGCGCCGGCCGAAGTCTTCCCATATTTCAAACAGAGTGTGAGGCCTCTTCTCTGGCTGTTAACAGCACGTTTGAAAAACATCTTCTAAAATATTTGTTCTATTTTGATTAATTATCATGTGACTTTTTCAAGTACAGAGATAGCAAATAATTTAGGGTCAGAAATTGTATCATGTTCATATTTATATGTTATAAATATATATAAACATGTTTATAGCACATTGCTTGGCCTATTCAATGGACTAACAAATTCATCTTTCCGTTGGTACTGCTGAAGAACAAACTTGAACTGAAATAAAAATTTGTTTATACTCTCCCTCTGTATCTACTGTGTTCTAGTTCCATTATTAAGAAGACTCCTTCTGGGGCCAGCGCTGTGGTGGAGCAGGTAAAGCTGCTGCCTGCAGTGCTGGCATCCCATATGAGCGCCAGTTCAAGTCCCAGCTGCTCCATTTCCTGTCCAGCTCTCTGCTATGGCCTGGGAAAGCAGCAGAAGATGGCACAAGTGCTTGGGCTGCTGCACATGCTTGGAAGACCCAGAAGAAGCTTCAGGCTCCTGGCTTCAGATAGGCCCCGCTCTGGCCATTGCAGCCATCTGGGGAGTGAACCAGCAGATAGGAGATCTCTCTCTGTCTCTGAGTCTGCCTCTCTTTCAAATAAATTAAAAAATCTTAAAAACACACACACACACATTTTAAATGAATAACACTAAGTTCTTACTTGGTCGAGTACATTATGGTGTTATGTATTTTTCTTTATTTCTCATAATTAATCATACCTCTTAATCTCAATCAAGAGACTAATTAGCTTAGTGATTCTGTTTTTCCCTAAAATCCTAAATATAGTATGAATTACTACTGTATCATAGTGATATATATATAATGTAAAAAAATTTATACATGTGTATATAGTAGATCAACAATATCTATGTCCTAAGAAACTGTTTCTTGTATACTTCAAATATTTGCAATCTAATTCTATATTCTATCTCAAGAATAAAAACATATAACAGCAAAATTAAGGTACTCTAGAAGAACTGTAAATATTATAAATTTAATTTTTACCTGGGATTGTTTTTTAATGTGTTTACTAAAAATTCATGTAGATCTATGCCAGTTGAATCAGTGTATTCTTGACTGGAATCTAAAAAACAATAAAACAAAAATCCAGTAGAAAGCTGTTTGAAAACAAATTCCTCTCCCTTTTACACATGATGTGTATTTTAGATAAAACAAGATACCCCACATTGAAAAAAAAAAGCTGACAAAGCAGAAAAAGGGTATTTATAAGGACTCTGAGACATACTGCAGTATTTGGCTAAAGCATCTTACTGACATACAGAACAGTGTTACACCGTTTTGCCCAAAACTACATCACCCCTCCAGTTGGTTTTTATCACTTGTAATACAGATAAACTATATGTAACTATTTGAGGGTAAAGGATGGAACAATAATGAAACATAATTTTGTTTAAAAAACACAAAAATAAATGGCAAACCTCTTGATAACATTTTTCTGGGCAACTTATCACTGGCTTTTTCTTTTTCTGCTTCATCTTTTGAGGGCTTCTCCTCTTTTTCAAATGATTGTGTTAGCTGGATCTGAATTCTCTCCTGTTGGAAGGCAAAAATCAGTTATTTGATGAAACTATAAAGTGAGTCATTTAACACTACCCATTTATAATTTGGGGTAACACATCGTTGTATGGAGGAAAAAAGGAAAAATATGTTTATTTTACCCAGTTAGAGTCTCCAAACTAGAAAACACTTTAATAAGTGAAATGCTATCCTCAAAATTATTTTAGAGAAAATATTCCTATTAAAGTTGAAGAGCACAGACTTATAAAACCATTGAAGGGTTAGTTCTTAACATATTTATGCAATAGAGTTTTTTAGCAAAAGCATAATTATCAATCAACAAGAAGAGTGTCAATAATAAAAATTAGGTTTTGAGTATCCATTAAATTATCATATATTTTTTCATTCTCTGCTATATAACAATTTAGATATGAAACTTTCCTAGACCAGAGACATACGACTTAGATTATTTCCTATTTGAGACTTACATATCACTGTTCCTCCTTAAATCACCATAACAATGTTTTAGAAAGATTTCAAATAAGATTGTATTTATTCTAGATATGTGATGGTGAATTGTATAGAGCAACCACATTTTATAAGAGAACTAATTTCATATTAAGTTTTAACAACAATGACATTACATGCAACTTCAAAACCCAAAGGACTACCCGAAATTAACAGCCTGAAAAGGGGAAAAAAAAAATCACACAGAGTTCTTTTATTCAAAGTTACCAAGAAAGCTAGAATAAATTCCTGACTATTTCTACTAAAGATAAAGGTTATTTTAGACTAAATTGTAGTTTTTAAAAAGGTTAATTATTTGTTTTCATCAATTTGAAAAGCAGATTTGAGAGTGAGAGAGTTCTTTCAACTGCTAGTTCATTCCCCAAATGCCCCTAACAGCTGGGACAAGGACAAGGGCAGGGGTAGGGGCATGGCTAGAGCCACGTGAGAGGTAAAAGCCAGGAACTCCTTCTGGATCTCCCACTTTGGTGGTAGGGACCCAAGTATTTCAGCCATCACCAGCTGCCTCCCAGGTGTGCATCTGCAAGGAGCTGGATCAGAAGTGCAGAGCAGTAGCTACAAAAACCAAGCAATCTGATATATGGAGTGCAGATATCCCTGTGGCAGCTTAACCAGCTGTGCCACAGGCCTGACTCTATTGTTGGTTTTCAGGGTGGCAGTGTTATCAGCAAGGTTAGCAAGTTAGTATTAAAGGGAATGTAAATTTCAGGATTCTAAACTTGCAGGCAGCAGAACTGCTATTATATTTATTTATTCCTCTGCTTAATTTTTTCAAAATAATCTTTGGCAAAATTTCAAATACTTTTTTAACCCAGTAAGTTTGCTACCTGTTAGTTTCAACTCTATCAATTCTTCCCATTCCATCTCAGTTCACATTTATGCCCAGAATATAGGGCAAATGTTATGCACTGTCAATTTTCACTTCATGTCCTTTCTATCTTGTTTACCAAAACTGGCAAGATCATTACATTTATCAATCTGTATGCTATTTTTCTCACACTGATACTTTTCCTAATCCATTTTTCTTACTATTTTCATAAATATAAAACAGATATTTAGAAATAAATTCCAGAACTATTTCTCAGAAGTAGAATATTAAGAACCTTTCCTGATTTGAAATGTTTATTAAAAGTAAGCCAATAATTTCAGGTTGGGAGAAAAGATTTCATATTACCTTTCCTTAAACCTTCTCTCAAAGGAAATTACAATGACTAGCATATTTCATGTACAAGTTCTCCCCCAAAAGTCACAGATTTTGATTATAGATATTAAACTGTTTTATCAAGATGAACTAGATGTAGCAAGGCCCTGTCTTCAGTTGGCCCTATTTTAAGTTGTGAATAAACAAGACATGTTTTAAACACTTAAGACCTTATACATGAAGTCTTCTGACTATAAATAGCTGTAATGATAACAACATCTCCAAAGGAAGCCTTAATTCCTTTATTCTCCCTTCTGATGACATCTGCTACTGAAGTAACTTCCCTCTCATAAGCTCTCATCAGATACAAGTGACAGCTTTGCTTTAATTGCCTTGCGATTTTTAAAATAATGATTCAAAGATTAATTCCTCAAAAAACATATTCTGAATCAAGCAAATTAGTTGCAAAGTGTTTCTATGGCAAAGGTTTAGATACTAGAACATTTTATGAGGAATAATTTATTTTCTGAATCCCATTCAGGTGCAACTTAGTTAACCCAAGGCTTGGAAAAATAGTTTCTACTAAAAAAAAAAAAGGGTATCTTTTATTCAGAGGATAATTAAAGGTCATTATCAAAGGAATTATTGTATCCAAAAGAAATTGACAAAGAATATATTAAGCAGAATAGCTAAGTTCTGAGATAACCACTTTTGTATTATCCTTATTATCTAAGTCATCTTTTTGAACTGTAAACACAAAAATTATCAATGATCAATAATGTATTAGAAATATATTTCTGACATTTTTTCTCATATAAATTTGCAATAGCCAAATTTTTGTAGTATCATAGGAATTTTCCCCCAACATTTCTCACATATGATAAAAGGCAATGAGAAAGCCACAGATAACGTTACAGTTTGTCTCAGTAAGTACAGTGTGCTGTCTTTGCATTAACAGACTTGCGAATGTCTAACTCATCTCACCTCCTCCTCAACCTTTGACTATAATGCCATGAAGCTAAGACATTTTTGTCCACAGAATGAAGAAATAAATTTTAAAAAAACACTCACTCTACTACCCTACCCTCCACAGTGAACAGATGTGTTCTTCACCCTGATTGTACAAAAGAACTTCTAAAAATTATTTATAAAATAATTTCACTGACTTTTTGAAGAGTGCATTACATCTTTTCAGCTTTATCAACAGCCACGCAAAAGTCAAAGGTTTATATTTGGAAATGTTCTCGAGGTAACAATGTTTGGTTAAATATTTTTACTACATTTCTGCTTTTCGCTAGAATGTATGTCATTATACTGCTAAATTATATCTATTTTACAAAACAAACGTATCTAGCTATCTCCTAGTATAATCTCTTACATTTAAATGGATGAAATGAATCAATCTTTTATTGTTAACTGTGAAATATCAGATTTTTAAGTCTTTTCACTGACAACAAGTAAGAAATTAAAAAATTTCTTTTCCTCACTGTTTGAGAATAAAGTATGGTGCTTTTTAAAAGCAAGACATATTCTAAATATATGACAACTTATGGCATCTCTCATTTTTTGAAAGTATCATCTAATACAACAGAAAAGCATTAGTTTTTGATTGAGTCACCAAAAGTACAGTTGGTACTTATCTTTTTTTAAAAAAAGTGTACAAATGCCATGAGTATTTCTTTTTCAAGCAGACATGACTTCTTAACCACAAAGCTGCCCCTATTCTTGAGAAAATGCTGAAATACAGGATCATTTTGGGTGTTAAATTCTTCTAAACTGGATAAACCACTAACAGATAAAGCTATCACACTGATAAACATTGCTAATGGGTCCAAAAACATTTACACATAAATATCCAAATGTTCCTTGAGACTGATAGCTGAGACTAACAGAGAAGTCACAGCATTAAAAAGGATATAACAAACTGAGTTTGCTTGGGTCTCATATTTCTATATTTTATAATACACACAAGAGGAATTAGAAGTGTTAGACAATCTTAAAAGAGTCACACTAAAATGAAAACTAGCTTCACCACATTTTTAGGTTAAGGAAAACAGCACACCAGGCAGAAGTGTAAGGCAGTTTTCTTCATACAGAAGCAGTATTTGACAAATTTCTGAAAGCCAAAATGAAGAGGACAAATTTCATCACAGTTATGAAGCATTACTTTAATATTTCCTAACTTTTCAGGAACAATTTAGAACTCTCTCAAAGCCACATTCCCAGTTAATTATATGATTCCAAAATCATTACGCTAGGCCTTAGCCTGAAGCAAAGTTTTTTCAACATTTCATCTGTACCTTGGGTGGCCACAATTACCAAAGCAGCTGCAAGCAGTAAAAATAAAACAAACATAACACACACACACAAACACACTCAATTTTTATTCAGTCATATGGAAAAATATTCTCCAGTTCCACCATGTCTTCAAAGAATAATTTTTTGTTTTGTTTTGTTTTTTTTTTTACCTGGTTATCCTGTGATATCTCTGCTGCAGGTGGTGGTGGAGATTCTTCACATACTGCAAGGCTCCGAACTAGCTTTAACTTTGAGCTTGACTGAAGAGAAGTATTTAAAGTTAACACTACATTTCACAAATCTAGGGCATTTCCAAAAGTCCCTAGAGAGTTTAAGTTTCTGTCATGTACAGAAGTAGATGAAATGTGCAAGTTAAATATATTATTAAACATCACTAAAGCCCTTTGTTAAGAGGAAAAACAAACAATTGCAGTTTTGAAAAATATAGCAATAGCAAGAATGGGAATAATTCCAACTTCAAAACCCAAAGAATGGTGAGAGAGCGATTTTCTCTATAAGGAACCATCAAAGATTAAAAAAAAGCAATGCACAAAAGCGACTAGGCAAGACAAAAACCCCAAATAAAAAAAAATAAGCTTTCTGCCCCAAACAAAATATGAAAAAAACTAAACTGAATGTAGTGCTATATGAAAACGGGATTCATCAAGCATGAAGGGAAGCCCTTGGCATGCCAGCACACCAAAATGTTTACTATACCTTAGACCTTTTTCCTGTCTGTCCAAATGACTGCAATGGTCGCTGAATACACAAGAAAGATTTGTATTAAATTTCATACTGCAACAGAAAATTTACTTCTTAATTCACAAACCTAAACCACAGAAAAACTAACTGTGCACAAAATATGGAAAAAGAGGAAATCAAAGTTAATTTCAGTGTAAGACTACTGATTCCTCCCAGAAGCACACTTGTAGAAGATTCTCAAAACTCCTTCTGTGGGCTGGCATTTTTTCTTTGAGTCAGCAAATGGCCACAATTTGTGAATAACTTAGCTTAGTGGAATTTATAAAGTGATTTCTTAGTAGCAAAATAAAATATACTTCTTTAGTATTTTATAAGATATTATACTTTAGTCAAGGCGGGTGTGGGGGAGAATTACATACACAAGAAAGCTCAGCAATTTTAAGTAGCTGATCTCAAAAAGTTTCAAACTTACTAAGGAGAATGTTTCAAATGCAGAGTAAGTCAGAGTACAGCCACATCTCTACTGAGCCATTTTAGCACTTTATGTACTACGTTAGTAACAGAATCCTATTTTCCAGGTCTGGACGTAAGGCAATGAAGCAGAGAAGATGGAAAGAGGTCAGACTTCTCATGTGGATGTTTAGAATGACAGACAGATCATCAGTAACATGTCTGAAGAGCCAGCTGGAGCATATAGCTGCAGCTCAGTATATGTGGCTTTGGTTTGGGAAACCAGCTGAAGTGCATGTGATCAGAGCCAGACAGGTTTTAAACACTCTTTACTCCTACCTCCTTCTAATGTACATGTCCAAAACCAAATTGAAATAGCCCAAGGTTTAGATATCTATCATTTATATTCATAAATACCAGGGAGCCAGTTTGGTAGTAAACATAAAGCAGATTCAAAGTTGTTAACAACTAGACTAGTAGGCGTCACCTAAAAATGGTGAGGAAAAATAAAGTCACCATTTAACTATAATATAGAAAAAGGTCTTCCTTGTCACATATGGTGAAACAAGTCTATAGTACCAGCATGTCCTGCCATTTATTGAGTCTAAAGTTTTTCAAAGATAAGAAGCTTCATATTTTTGGAATTTTGACTATGGACTACATAGACTACAAATTATGAATAGCAACAAGAAAAAAATAGGAAAAAATAAGGAAACATTTTTTCTATTTCAGTCAGAAAAAACAAAACCAAATCAAACCTAGTATAGGTGTATGCACACAAGTGTCTAAGATAGTGCTGCCCAAGAGGGTTGCTGCATATTGGTAATGTCTTCAGTTTTCACTTACTTTCTTTTTAAATTTAGTCAAGAGGATTTCTAATTGCAACTCATATCTAAAAATTGAAGAAAAAGGAGGTTGGCATTGTGGCACAGCAGGTTATGCCAGCACCTGCAATGCCAGCATCCTGTATGGGTGCTAGTTTGAGTCCTGATTGCTCCACTTCCCATCTAGCTCCCTGCTAACACACTTGGAAAAGCAGAGGAAGAAGGACCAAGTGCTTGGACAGCTGCCACCCACATGGAAACCCAGATGGAGTTTCTGGTTCCTGGCTTCAGACTGGCCCAGCTCTAGATGCTGTGGCCATTTGGGGAGTAAGCCAGTGGATGGAAGATATCTTTCTGTCTCTCCTTCTCTTTCTGTAACTCTGCCTTTCCAATAAATAAAAAAACTAAATAAATAAAAATTGAAGAAAAAGAAGTTATGCTACCAAAGAGTCAGGGCTTCCATGGCAAAAAAGTGGGAGAAAAGCAACAAATACTAGTAGAATGCACATGACTAAATGAGTTCTGAGGAAGTAGAAGGAAAAGAATTTGTGACTCACTTCCATCCTGTGTTATTCTTTTTTTTTTTTTTTTTTTTTTTTTTTGACAGGCAGAGTTGGACAGTGAGAGACACACAGAAAGGTCTTTGGCGCACTGCGCCGATCTGAAGCCAGGAGCCAGGTGCCTCCTACTGGTCTCCCATGCGGGTGCAGGGCCCAAACACTTGGGCCATCCTCCACTGCCTTCCTGGGCCACAGCAGAGAGCTGGACTGGAAGAGGAGCAACTGAGACAGAATCCGGTGCCCCAAACATGACTAGAACCCAGGGTGCCGGTGCCGCAAGCGGAGGATTAGCCTAGTGAGCCGTGGCGCCAGCCAATCCTGTATTATTCTTAAGCATCAAGGTTATAAAGTCATCTATTACAAAAGTCTAAGATAAAAGATGACTAATCAATATAGTAAATGCTGTATTCATATGAAGAGAATTGGACTAAAATTTCTGGTTTGATTTTTACTCAGTGACCATAGACAAATTACTTTGGTATCCTCTTCTTTTTTTTTGTCCCCCCCACCCCCTTCTTTTTTATTGGAAAAGCAGAGAGACAGATGAAAAGTAATTGTCTATCCTCTAGTTCACTCCCTGAATGTCCACAATATGCAGGACTGGGCCAGGCTGAAGCCAGGAGCCCAGAACTCAATCCATGGGTGGCAGGGACTCAGCACTGGAGCTATCAACTGCTGCCTCCCAGGGTGTGTATTAGCAACAAGTTGGATCGTAAGCAGGGGAGTCAGCACGTGAACCAGGCACCTCGCTACGGGATCCAGGTGTCCCAAATAGTGACTTAACTGCTACTCCACCTGCCTGCCCCCTCAGTTTACTCCTATTTGTATTATTGTCACATTATTTTCACTAAGTCACAGGGTCCTTGAAAAGAGTCAAATAAGTGTTTGATTTAAAAAAATGGAGTTTTGTAACCTAAAACACTATATAAAAGTAAGATTATTAAAGGTTAAGAACCTAGATGTCAGAAAACCAATGCCCCGCTTCTACTTACTAGTCAGGAGATTTCAGATAAGTTACTTAATATATCAGTAATTCTAGTTAGAATATTCATAGACTAACACAGTAACTATTTCAGTTTTAATTCACTTGAGTCTTTGATGAGCAAAGTCAGACTGTCTTAATTTGACTTCATTTAACTAATACATTCTGAATTCCTGCTGTACACCAGATACCATGCCAGGCACTGAGGCAATGAAGAAGAATAAGGCACAATTCTTGGTCACAATTCTAGGTCACAAGGACTAGCTCCCAGTCTATAATCAGAGTTATTACCAAACAGCCAAATAGAACCCATGATGTTCAGAATTTAGTTCAATGTACTTTATACTATACCTGTTGTGTAATAAATAGCCACTTTTGTACACAGAATTTTAAAGATGTCCCCCCACTGGCTATTTAATCAAACACCAATCCGGGTATGGCTGTGAATGTATTTTATACATGTAATTAAGCCCCAACTCAGCTCATTTTAGGACACAGACTTAAAGTCAAGTTCTCCCTTTAAAAGCTGAGAATTTTCTCCAGTTGGAAGCAAAAGGGCAAGTAAGAAAGACTTAAAATGTGAGAAGGACTCGACATACCATTGTTGGCTGTGTAGACAGAACAGCCATGTGAGGAGCACAGGCAGCCTTTAGAGGCTGAAAGGCTGATACAGTCAGCCCGGAAACACAGGCCTTGGACCTAACACAAGGAGCTCAGGTCTGCTAATAACTAGATTAAGCCTTGAGGTAAATTCTTCCCCTGAGTTTTCAGAAATGGGCCCAGCCTGCTGACAGCTTTGATTTCAGCCATGAAAAACTCTAAGAAGATAATCCAGCTGAGCCTGCTCTGAGCTGAAAAACGAGTGCTGTTTTAAGCCTCTGGGTTTCTGATGACTTGTTACACAGCAATAGAAAACCAATGCACAAATATATAAGTAAACTATTGCATTATTCAATAAAATCACTTATTTCATTTCATTTCAAATAGCAAAGAAACTGAAATTACATAATAGATACTAGAAAATCTGCCATACACACATGCACACATAACAAAGCAGACAAAACAAGTTCTGTTTATTAAACAGCATGTATTTCGGCTTTTTTGTTATGAACTTGACAGCCATATTTGGCTTCAAATAGGAATTCTCCTGTTTTTGAATATAATTATTAAAATGGATTTATTATTTAGACCATACTTTGCCTGTTAGAATTTCATCACCGTTCAAAATTAGTAGCTTGTTCAACAGACCTTTACTAGTCCACAGACATGCTAATTAAATTAGAATTCAGAAAGCTTACAAAGTCTCCGATTTTTAATTTACATTGTTTTATATTGAAGTTCAGGACAGGAACTAGGTTAACAAATGAGTGCAAAATATGAAGATTCCTTAACAAACAGTATGAAATTGGTATTTATACATTGTCAGAGGTACTGAATACTAGAGTTTGGAGAAAAAAATAAAAAAGAACATGATAATTTTTACGTGTTAGAACTAACTGCCAATTAAATATAACTTAATCATGACAAAATCTGATTTCAAAAAGGGGATTCTTTTTCATTTGTCATGAATAATTACTATGAACAAAATAAATTATAATGGTTGAAACCATTCAATCATTGCTCAATGCACCTTGAAGAGTTTGCTAATTCTTACTGAGTATTCTAGGTAATAGTAAGGATTAATGGTAATTATGTAGGAGAATACAATGATATGCAATGTTCAATATCTAGCTAAAGGTCAAGGACAATAAAAACAAATGTCAGTGTAGAAATTCCTACTGGAATAACAGAAAACAACAAAGTTGGCTCTGAGTTGGGAGAGCCGAATTTTTATTTAAATTAATAAAATAACAAACCAAACATAGCCAACAATTTATTTCCACCATTTGACAATTTGGGCTATAGAACACAGGGTGAAATCTCCAAAGGCTGAGTGTCAAATCCTCAGGGAAAGTCCTTGAGAAAGTCACAGGCTGGTTTACAGTTACCCCTTGTACTAAATGAAGCTAAATAATGTCCCCACCCTACTATTGTTGTACATGAAAATTATCTAAGGAAGTTAAATTAGAAGGATTAGCATTCCTACACAGGAAAGATGTATTCAACAACTTAAAAAGCATCAGAGTAAAGCACTATGAAAAGCAAATACATTTACAAATGCATATGTGCATTAACCCAAGTTCAACAGAAAGAGTACCAAATCCTATAAACAATTTTAAAAAGTATATGATGAGAAGTCCGAATTTCTAAAAGCTGAACTCATTAAATACTAACAAAACAAAAAAATTACAGCATACATATACAGAACTTAAAAACTATTACATTGGAATTTGAGAGCTCACATCAAGAAATAAGTTTTACATTTATTTCATTACTAAAGAAATTTATTTTGCTTGACTATCAAAGGGAAAAATTTGAGAAGCCATAAAGTTTTGTTACTAATAAAAAATTAGCTATCATGATTATAATGATTATTAACAACATCTAACATTTGTTAGGCTCTAAATATGTACTAGGTATGCAGGATGCATATTCCACTCATTTTATCTTTGTTTTACAAATAGGAAAATAGCTAAGTTTATGATTTAATAGTTTTTAATATGGAGATTTTCATGTTTCATCAATCAAGGAATTTTTTTTGTCCATTGCTTTTACTGTTAAAGAATCATGGACTTGTACCCTAGTTTTTTTAACAGACTTATATACTGTCATTGCTTCTTTTCCTGTTATCCCTTTAATGAAAAAAAAAAAAACAAAAACCAAGAATCACATTGGTGTTTAAATTTAGAGTACACAAGCAACATTCTCATCCTAATTATTTAAACTATTACCATGAAACTGAGAATATACTAAACACCTATTTTAACAAAACACATGGCTGATTAACAAAAATCAGCTCTCCTATTTTCTCCATAATAATCATCAATACAATTTGGATTGCCTATCCAATCTGTAAGGCATACTTAGTAGAAAGGATTGGTAGGCACTGTTTGAACTGCTCTAAAATATATTTTGGATTTGTGGGAATATATACACGTGCACAAGGACTCCTGTACAAAAGCATTTGTCAAGTACAAAGATACAATTGCAAAAAGATGCAAAAGTAGATGAGTTATACGCAGGAATTCAGAGGAAATACTCTCCTTTCACTTTTCCCATGTCAAATACAAAAGACAGTAGTACTCTAAAAAAATACATTTTCCTGGATTTAGAAACCTAATACCTATTACTCTGATCCTGCAAATACTTTATACTCATAGAAAATAAACTTCCAAATCCACAAGAGTACTGCATAGCATTATAAAAATTAGTAAGGAAAAACCCCTTGTACAATTATTTGAGATCACACTCAATAATACACAATGATTCTACACAATTATACGGGAAGTTAACTTGTTGACATTAATGTATACAAATTACTTGAAATAGATCTCATATACTGAAAAAAATTTTATTTCTAAGTTTTTAATTTTTTTTTTGACAGGCAGAGTTAGTGAGAGAGAGACAGAGAGAAAGGTCTTCTTCTTTTTGTTGGTTCACCCCACAAGTGGCCTGGCTGGCACTGCACCAATCCAAAGCCAGGAGCCAGGTGCTTCCTCCTGGTCTCCCATGCAGGTGCAGGGCCCAAGCACTTGGGCCATCCTCTACTGCCTTCCCGGGCCACAGCAGAGAGTTGGACTGGAAGAGGAGCAACCTGGACAGAACCGGCGCCCCAACCGGGATTAGAACCAGGGGTGCCGGCTGTGGCTCAATAGGCTAATCCTCTGCCTGCGACGCCTGCACACCGGGTTCTAGTCCCGGTCGGGGCGCCGGATTCTGTCCTGGTTGCTCCTCTTTCAGGCCAGCTCTCTGCTGTGGCCCGGAAAGGCAGTGGAGGATGGCCCAAGTGCTTGGGCCCTGCACCCCATGGGAGACCAGGAGAAACACCTGGCTCCTGGCTTCGGATCAGTGCGGTGCGCTGCCAGCACACCGGCTGCAGGGGCCATTGAGGGGTGAACCAACAGAAAAGGAAGAACTTTCTCTCTCTATCTCTCACTGCCCACTCTATCAAAAAAAAAAAAAAAAAAAAAAAAAAAAGAACCAGAGGCGCCGGAACCTCTAGGATTAGCCTAGTGAGCAGCGGTGCTGGCCCTGAAAAATTCTTGCAAAAGCAATCCTACAATGTCTATAAAAGATTACATTACAAAAGAAAATCTTGAGTAAAAAATATACTAAATTTTTAAAAAAATAGCTAAGAGCCATACAAGTAGAATTACTTGTACATGAAATGCTCAAGGAGTTGTGTAAAATAATCTCTGGAACCACCTGAGGTGATCTCATGTCTGCTGGCATCTCTTCAGTTTGATGAAATTATCATTATGCAAATATTATTCTTAGCAGAGTAGAAGATCATGAGTAGTCTTCATAGTATTAAAGAAGTTGTGACATATTTTCATTTAAAAATAACTTTTTTTAAAAGCATTTTTTTGACAGGCAGAGTTAGACAGTGAGAGAGACAGAGAGAAAGGTCTTCCTTTTGCCGTTGGTTCACGGCCGAAGTGGCCGCTATGGCCAGCATGTTGCGGCCGGCATGCTGTGCTGATCCGAAGCCAGGAACCAGGTGCTTCCTCTGGGTCTCCCATGCAGGTGCAGGGCCCAAGCACTTGGGCCATCCTCCACTGCACTCCCGGGCCACAGCAGAGAGCTGGACTGGAAGAGGAGCAACCGGGACAGAATCCGGCACCCCGACCGGGACTAGAACCCAGGGAGCTGGCGCCACAGGCGGAGGATTAGCCTAGTGAGCCGTGGCACCAGCCTAAAAATAACTTTTTTAATTTATCAAAATGCATCTATTAAATGGGCAAAATGTATTATTAAAAGATAATTTTATTTTGGTACCAAAAAAATCAATATTCATGCAGTTTTTTCCTTCCCTTTTTTAAAGATTTATTTATTTATTCGAATGTCAGAGTTACAGAGAGAGAAGGAGAGGCAGAGGCAGAGAGAGAGAGGTCTTCCATCTGATGGTTCACTCCCCAGTTGGCTGCAACGGCAGGAGCTGCGCCATTGGAAGCCAGGAGCCAGGAGCTTCTTCTGGGTCTCCCATGCGGGTGCAGGGGCCCAAGGGCTTTGGCCATCTTCTACTGCTTTCCCAGGCTATAGCAAAGAGCTGGATTGGAAGTGGAGCAGCCGGGACTTGGACTGGCACCCATATGGGATGCTGGGACTGTAGGTGGTGGCTTTACTTGCTACGCCACAGCGCCAGCCCCAAATGCACATTTTTCATAAAAATGTATATTGTAAAAAGGTACATATGAATTTCAGGTTTTTGCACAAAAATACAAATATTTTTAAAAACTTGTTAGTCTTTTATTTATTGGAAAAGCCACGTGACAGTGACAGAGGAGGAGATGGAGACAGAAATAGTTAGAAAAATAAACATCTTCTGGAGCCAGCAGAACAGTGGATGGAGGACCTCTCTCTCTTTGCCTCTCTTTCCTGTCTGTGTAACTCTTGACTTTCAAATAAATAAATAAATCTATCTTAAAGGAAAGAAAGATAAACATCTTCCATGTGATGGTTAATTTTCTAATTGACTCCCACAGAAGGGACCAGGCTAGGCTAAAGCCAGGAGTCAGGAATTCCATCTTGGCCTCCAATGTGGAAAGCAGGGACTCAAGTACTTGAGCAATCATTTCCTGCCTCTCAAGAACATGAGAAGGAAGCAGGAATGGAACTGGAAGTGGGTCGAGATGCCAGGCATCTGGATATGGGAGGCAGTATTCCCAAGCAGTGGTTTACCTTGCTGCATTGCACTGTATGTCTCTAAACTTGATTTCAACTTTCCAAGAGCTCTTTGAAGTACCTTAGTATTCACATTAGCTGATTTTCAGAATGAGAGGAAAGTAGAGAATTTTTTACTACTCTATTAGAATAAACTATTTACTCAAAATTCACAATAAAAAACCTATATTATTGCTACATATGCCCAAATTTGAGTAAAAATAATTGCTGCTATTTAAGATACCTTTAGATAACAAAGAAAGACAAAATGTCTAGTTGTATTTTAGAATTCATATAACAGCCAGACTTTTAAAAATCAAAACACTCTATTCCCTAATGATGTTTAAAATAGCTTTGTTATCTATTATTTTGTGAAAAATATTTTCTAGTTTTCTTGTTTTAGCTACTCCCATTCCGAATTTAAATCTTAAGTCTGTTCTGTTTATTTTAATGATAAGTTACTTGTGAGGTACTTGAATAGGGATATCTTGGTCCTCAAAATCTCAAATTAGTCAGCTCTCAAATGGTAAATTTTTAAAGAACATTTGAATAAAGAATTAATATAGCATTCAATGAATTAACTTAAAACAAATTCTCAATTTTCTTTTTCTCAACCTCCCAATCTTTAGTCTGCATGCTATACGGAAAGCAAGGTCAAAGAAAACACATATGTTATTTACCACAGTATTTCCTTGGCACAGAATAGCTTTTTGATAAATGGTAGACTTATGCACGTATTTTCCTACTAAGAGCCACGCCATGATGATAGAGGCCATCTCTAAGTTTTTGTGCTTATTGCTAACAGACATGGAAGGAAATGCAATAACCCAAGTTAATCATTTGATGACCATGACTTGGGAGAATGAACATGAGGTGTGGAAAACATACTGAAACAAAATTATTTCATTATTTCAATGACAAATGCAACAGAATTTTAGCAGATTCTCTCTGATGCAATCAGGATACTGGCATGTTGCCATCACTGAGTGTACTGATTACAGGCAAAGTACTTTTCGTTGCTTTAAAAGATGCTATTAATAAAAATTACTGCAAAAAGTTGTTATTTCTCATAATTTCTTAGATAATGATCACTTGAATATACTTAATCAGTGGGGCCTAAATGGTTTTCCATAGCTGTAGGAGTTGCTATCATTGTTTCACATGGTATCTGGTATATAAAACAGAAAAAACAAAGTTATGACTGAAAATAAGAATGAGATAATATATAACTGGCTTTACCTTACCTATAATTACAGTTATAATTTTTGACATGTAGCTCTCTCAATCTTTAAGAGATAGAAATGATAATATGGTATTTTTTCCAAAAATAATTTTTTTTATTCACAAGGCTAAACTAAAAACATTAGTGTGAAAGACAGTGGTATAGGATAACATTTTATGGTAGATTAAAGGTGGCTACAATTTACGAGAGATGGGGTCTAAGTTCTCCTTCTCCTGGGCTGCCTTTATTGACTTGACAGTCAAAGTAACATTCTGGGGCTTCGAAGCATAGGTCATAATAAACCCTGAATTTCTGCTTAGCTGTCTTAGAACATTCTCGCTTTTTTGTTTTGGTTTTAATTTTTATTAATATAAAGAGAACAGATTTCACAGGTACAGTTCTAAAAAGATAACCATACTTCCTTCCCTCTCTCAATCCCCTCCTTCCTTCTTTTTTCTTTAATTTTTGCAAAGACGTAATTTCAAACCACTCTGTAATCACAGGCTTAATTCACCACTAACCATAATATTCAAAAAGCAAAAAGCAGGAAGACCATAGTTCCACAGGAGCATAAATAAGGGCTAAGACAACAATCATGTTACAGGATGTCCTTTTTTTTTTTTTTGTATTCTGTTTAATATGCTTAGTGAAATAAGCCAGCTCCAAAAAAGACAAATATCATATTTTTTCTCTGATATGTGGTAGTTAACACAGAACATTCTCTCAGACTCCTCAGCTGCTACCTGAGAAGACAGATTGCATAGCCCCCCCACCCCATGTTAGAGGGATAGGTGCCTTACATCCAGATGAACCTAGAATTCCATATATTCTAGCAATTAATGTCCAACACCAAATTTCTACACATGTGAGACAAGCAGTCTTGGATTCTTTAGGTCAACCCATCAATCACTTAACATCAGAAAGGGTCCTCTTTGGATACTTTGTAGAATAGAAATTTAGTCAACCAAGTCTTGTTCCATTTCATGGTCCACAAATAATGAGATATTAAAAGAAAGTTTCAAAATTAATCTATCATTTTGAGCTAAGAGATAGACGGAACACCTCATATTAGAACTGAGTATGAAAAATACTACTTGAAACCACTCTTACCCGCTTTGAATCCATCAATTAAATTTCCCTCAATGCCTCGGATTGGAAACCTTGTTTGTGGTTAGTTTTAAGTTATCACATATGCAGAGTACCAGAAGCCATCATCAAGTGACTTTTATTCCCCACCAAACTCTTTTTTTTTTTCCAGTTATATAGAGAAATCCCCTGGCCAAAAAATGTTCTGCAGTTTTAGTCTATTGCCCTTCTAAGAGCTCTTAGGTTAAATTTTGAACTCTTACAGCATTAGCAAAGTCAATAAAAACGCATTGGCCACATACAAACAATGGCCAAAGTATGCTATAGGATATAAACAAATAAAAGAGGTAAGACTCAGAAAGCATATCAAGATGGTTCTAAAAATCAGCCGGTAAGCAGTCCTGAATGGGTCAGTTTAGCCTTTTGGAATTCTGCAAAGTTGGTTTTATATGAAAAGAAGTATAATTATATACTCAATATACAGTATTTGTAGCTAAGGAAAAAAATCCAGTTTACCTGCAAATCAATATTGTTGTCAATACAACGTTCATTCTTCTCCGCCAAAATCTTCCCATAGGCTTCTGATTTGATATGATTTTCAACTCTGGTTGTATCTTTCATATCTGCCTCCAAATCCTTCATTGTTTCAGTTTCATCTTTTACAGTAACAGTATCAGACATCCTCATTAGCAAAGGTTATTTTAGAATTCTACAGGGAACTTGAAGCCTTAGCAAGAAAGAAAAAAATTAATTCAGTTTTAAACATATTTTACATTCCACTGTTATCGTACAATAGTGACTGAGTGCTTTCAGTGCTTCAGGAACAATGTTGAAATGCACAAAGATAAGAGCCAAAGTCCTGCTTTCAAGGAATAGGTAAATAAATTAAAAGAAAAAATAAAATCGCAATATAGTGAGGTAAGAGTTATAACAAGGATAGCAGGTGATTCAGATTCACATATTACTCATGAAATTTCTTAAGAAACATTAAGGAACAACCCAGATCAAGGTGGAAGTAATGACTGGCTGAAGACTGATGCAAGAATGAGAGGTTGTCAGAAAGCTGATGCAAAATGTGAATTATAGAAAAACTGCAGGGACTTCAAAAATTTTTATAGCAAAATAAACTTATCATTTGGTTCTATTTTTCTATGAATTTTTGAAGTTTCCTCATATATTTAGATGAAATCTTTTTCTCTAAAGGAATATTGAGTTTTATCCTGTGGAAAAAAATTTTCCTATCATAACCCTCATCTGGGTTTCCAAAATTAAAAATTTATTGAATTACTGTAAATGCCAAAAAATTTCTCTTAAAATAAATGACATTCTATACAAAACACACTTATGAATCTGGATTAACAACTCTTTTCAACAATATGAAATCAATCACTGAAAACTTTCCTGATTTATGTAACTCAATGCCAAATAGCATATTATTACCATATACTAAAATATAGATTCTCTATGAGATCAAATACATTAAGAAGCCAATCTATTTTATATTACTCAACGTAAGAAGAACAATGGAAATTTCATATTAGATATCAGATAGTAAAGTATCATAATAGTTGTAATTTTAGGACATGAGAAAATATATAAAGTATAAAATAGTTGTAATTTTAGGACATATGAAAAATATATAAAAAATAGCAGAACTTGGTATTCAACTTATTCTGAGATGCATCAAAAAATTAAAAATCAAGAGATGAACACAAGGATAGACAGATACAGGTTAAAGTAGGAATAGTTAAACATTAATGGTAGAACTGACAAACTGCAATGAGTGTTACGAAATTCTTATATTTTTCTGTATTTCTGAAGTTTTTTTCTAATCAAACATGGAGAGAAAATAACAGCAGGACTTGTGTTTTATCTATCAATTTGGAAAATTCAAAAGTTTAGAGAATGAACTTTTGAATTTTCCAAACTGATAGATAAAAAATGTTTTCAACTAAATATCTAAATAGATATATCAGGGATTAATAAACACATCTGAAAAGTTAAGGTATTACCTGATGTGTAATATAGATTTGGGATTGTGGTGTTCCACAAAAATAAAATAAAATAATCCAAGGTTCCTTTTCACAGTTGTCAGCCAGGATGTCAATTGTATTGAACCATTTGTAATCTGGCAGGAGGAGTCCCATGTCCTTGTCACCACTGTGGATTCTTGGACTGAAATGGACTGTCTTGGATCAAATGTATCATACCTGTCAGTGGCCTAAAGTTAAAATAAAAGAAATATTTAAATGAAACAACCAAGGTAAATGGAATACTCTGCAATAATTTAGAAATTAAAAATATTACTGCTGGTAGCTTTGTTATAAGAGTCAGAACCCTTAGTTACAACTAACTCTGACATGTATTGGCGATGTGAACCTGAAGAAGTCAGCTAGGCTTAGAGCTCATCAGTGAAACAGAAGGGAGAAGATAGAAAGTGCACTGATAGGTGATGTAATCTATAATGTGGTCAGTGGCATACAACAGATAGTATTTTGGGTAAGAAAAAAAAAAGTTTCCCTAAGATCACAACTAGAAACTCTTTTTTAAGATTTATGATTAAGAAAATTTTATTTAATAAATATAAATTTCAAAAGTACAACTTTTGGATTATAGTTGTTTTCCCCCCATAACCTCCCTTCCACCCACAAATCACCCCATCTCCTACTACCTCTCTCATCCCATTCTTTGTTAAGATTCATTTTTAATTAGATTTACGATTTTTTTTTAACTAAAAATTATTTCAAAAGATTTACTTTAGGGGCTGGCGCTATGGCATAACAGGTAAAGTTGCCGCCTGAGGTGCCAGCATCCCATATGGTTTTCAGTTCAAGTCCCACCTGCTCCACTTCTGAACCAGCTCTCTGCTGTGGCCTGGGAAAGCAGCGGAAGATGGTCCCAAGTTCTTGGCCCCCTGCACCCATGTGGGAGACCCAGAAGAAGCTCCTGGGTCCTGGCTTTGGATCAGTGCAGCTCCAGCTATTATGGCCATTTGGGGAGAGAACCAGTGGATAGAAGACCATTCTCTCTCTCTCAGCCTCCCTTTGACTCTAACTTTAAAAAAAAAAAGATCATTAAAAATTTATTTTATTTATTTGAAAGGCAGACTGACACAGGGGGAAAGACAAAGCTATTTTTGATCTGCTGGTTCACTTCCTAAATGTCTGCAACAGGCCAGAAGCCAGAAACTCCATTCAGGTATTCCCTAAGGGGGGCAGGGACCCAAGTAGCTGGGTCACCTTCTGCTGCTTTCCCAGGTGGGGAGCTAGGTCAGAATGAGGTGGCCAGACTCCAAAGGCCTCTCTGATATGTGGGAGTCACAAGCAGTCGCTTAATGCACTGTGCCACAATGAGAGCAAACTATGATTTTTAAAGATTCTTTTCCAGAGTTACACTCGATGGAATTTGAACAATAACAACATTCTGGATTTTTAAAAGTACAAAATAACAAGTGTCTTAACATTTTAAAAGAAGCCCACATCATCTGTTAAAAGTATAAAGTGTATACAGCAGACTCATAGAATGGCATATGTCCTAAACAGCACTCTGGCCTCAGAATCAGCCCTAAAGGCATTCGGATCTGGCTGAAAAGCCCATGAGAGTATTTCAGGCATGGAAAGCCAAGACACTCTGGCAAAAAAAAAAAAAAAAAAAAAAAAAAAAACTAAATGAAAGATCTCTGTGAGTGAGATCCCAGTGGAAAGAACGGGTCTTCAAAGAAGGAGGTACCTTTCTCTGAAGGGAGGAGAGAACTTCCACTTTGACTATGACCTTGTCTAAATAAGATAAGAGTCGGAGAACTCAAAGGGCTTCCATAGCCTTGGAAACTCATGACTGGAGCATAGGGAGATTACTGATGCCATAAACAGGAGTGTCAATTTGTAAAGTCAGCAACGGGAGTCACTGTGCACTTGCTCCTCATGTAGGATCTCTGTCCTTAATGTGCTGTACATTGAGATTTAATGCTATAATGAGTACTCAAACTGTATTTTTCACTTTGTGTTTCTATGTGGGTGCAGGCTGTTGAAATCTTTACTTAATGCATACTAAACTGATCTTCTGTATATAAAGAGAATTGAAAATGAATCTTGATGTGAATGGAAGGGGGAAGGGAGAGGAAAGGGGAGGGTTGCGGGTGGGAGGGAAGTCATGGTGGGGGGAGCCAATGTAGTCCATAAGCTGTACTTTGGAAATCTATATTTATTAAATAAAAGTTAAAAAAAAGAAAAAAAGTATAAAGTGTATAAAGACTATTTTTAGCGATATTTGAAAAATCATTGCTAAAATTCTCTCCATGTCATGTTTTTAAAGACAATTTCATTTTATATTACTTGGTGTAAGTAAATATCTCATAGTAACTAAACAACTCTAAAAAACTATATAGCTTTTAAATGTTCCTTTTAGAAATCTGTTGTCAATAAACAGAACAGTATAATTTTAATCTGATAAAAAACTATAAATAAATGGGTCTCAGTAGCAAGAGATCTAATACCAATAAAGTGGAGAATGTATCATAGAGCAATTAATAATTTCATCAATTCTTGAAGACTTACTGCAGCACAGCAATTAAGAACTTTGATATATCTTCAAATAAATTTTCACTACATTTGACTAAGGAATAATGGAAATTATCACAACCAAATGTCAAAGCATTTTTTTTAAAACTAACACTGTATGATCTCAATTTAACCAAGGTACCTTAAACAACTAAATCAAAAGTCTAGCATTTTTCAAGTTGCACCAAAACTAAACATAAACAAAACATCTCTGCACTTATTTTTTCTCTCATAAGATGATAGACACAAGATGGCAGCACTAAGCAGCCAAATTGTTTGTGTACATTTTGCAAAGAGACTTAATGATTTAATCATGAATCCCTTAAATTTCAAATTCTGTAAAAGCAAGGATGTAATCCATTTAAGAAAAAAAAGGGAAAGAATCCAAGTATGGCAACAGGTACAGGGGGAGAAGGGAACAAAATCTGAAGAGGTGAACACCTCAGAAAATCCTCTTAAGAACCCAAGATCTTCTGTAATACCCAAAATCTCAACTACCACCTTGTCCAAGAGTATAATTCAGCATGCAAGTTATGAGCGCTCAGAGGTCAAGCAACTTGTCCAAAGTCATACAATCAATGAATGACCCCATCTTGCTAATCATTTAACCACATCATTTAACACAATAGGCCTATGAATAAAAATGGCCAATTAATGCTTGGGAAGGATTCAATAGGATTCAATTTTCTTCATAGAAAATGTAACTGAACAAAGCATTAAACTTGACTGTTGTAGACAAGAAAGTCAAGTGGACAAGATCAACATAGCACATCGGGTCTCCAGCACAAGGTTTAGAAGTCAATTACATTTAATACTCTATTACATACAGAGTTATATAGTAAGTGAAAGTGGTTAAGGAACTCAGAAGAATTTGGGAAATTTCCAAACTAGAAATACAATTTACAGGAAAAAAAAAACCCCAAATGACTAAAATGTTGGCTGGCACTTATTAACTGCATACACCTCAGTCCTTATTGTTAATTTAAAAACTAAAATTCTCAGAATCAGTGTCAATCTGAAAGAGACAGGTATATGTACTCAAAATTCCTATTTGACTTTGAAAAAAAATTCGTCCAACCACTAACTTATTACCTTATTAGGGACATGGCAGAAATTTGATTACATAAAATTTCTGAGCTACTAGGCAGTCAGAAAGAGAAATGTCACATATATGTGTATAAAATCATCAGTAGTATATACACAAAAAAGGACAGTACCTGGAACCATAAACAAAAAGGAATTACAGGTAAAAATTAAAGATCATAATCTATTAAAAAACCATTCTAGGCCGGCGCCGCGACTCAATAGGCTAATCCTCCACCTAGCGGTGCCGGCACACCGGGTTCTAGTCCCAGTTGGGGCGCCGGATTCTTTCCTGGGTGCCCCTCTTCCAGGCCAGCTCTCTGCTGTGGCCCGGCAAGGCAGTGGAGGATGGCCCAAGTGCTTGGGCCTGCACCCCATGGGAGACCAGGAGAAGCACCTGGCTCCTGCCTTTGGATCAGCGCAGTACGCCGGCCGCAGCGCTCCGGCCGTGGCGGCCATTGGAGGGTGAACCAACGGCAAAAGGAAGACCTTTCTCTCTGTCTCTATCACTATCCACTCTGCCTGTCAAAAACAAACAAACAAACAAACAAACAAAAACCACTCTAACCATGAACACACTAGGATATATAGGAAATGTACAACTATTGCATGGGAAAGTCTTTTCTGAGCAAAACACAAAAATCTAGAAGCCATCAATGGTAAAAACTCATAAAACTTGTAAAAGTTTTCTTCTTTCAAAGATTTATTTTATTTATTTGAAAGGCAGAGTCACAGAGAGGGAGGGAGAGAGAAGTTTGCCATCCAGTGGTTCACTCCTCAAATGGCCTCAATGGCATGGGCTGGGACAGGCTAAAGCCAGGAGACAGGAGCTTCTTCTGCGTCTCCCACTTGAGTGTGGGGTCTCAAGCACTTAGGCTGTCCTCTGCTGCTTTGGCAGACACATTAGCAGGTAGCTTGAACGGAAGTGGAGCAACCCTGACTTGAATTGGAGCCCTTGTGAGTTGCCTGCACTGCAGGCGGCCAATTTAACCAGTTATACCACAATGCTGGCACCTCAAGATTTTAAAATCTTTAAATGACAATACAGAACATAAACAGATTAAAAGGACAAATGATATAAATGAGATATTTCCACCACTAAGGACCAAAATTCCAGTAAGTCAAGATGAACAACAACAAAAAAAAAGGGAATGGGGAAATGACAGGAATAAGTAAGCTACAAAATAAAATTAACCTCCACTAGTAACTGTCGATAGTATATAATTTATCATGTGCAGGGCCAGTGCTGTGGCGCAGCAGGTTAAAGCCCTGGCCTGAAGCACTGGCAGCCTACATGGGCACCAGTTCTAGTCCTGGCTGCTCCTCTTCTGATCCAGCTCTCTGCTATGGCCTGGAGGAGCAGTAGAAGATGGTCCAAGTGCTTGGGCCCCTGCATCCACATGGGAGACCCGCAAGAAGCTCCTGGCTCCTGGCTTTGGGCCAGTGCAGAGCTGGCTGTAGCAGCCATTTGGGGAGTGAACCAACGGAAAGACCTTTCTCTCTGTCTCTACCTCTTTCTGTAACTCTATCTTTCAAATAAATAAAAATAAATCTAAAAAATTTTTTTTACCATGTGTCTGACTGTGCTTTAAAATCTTTCATAATTAATTCATTTAAAGCCCTCCAAAATTGTGAGAAGTATGTCCTATTGTTACCCAGATTTACAAACTAAGGCATAGAGAAACTAAGAAATCTGTGTAAGGTCACACAGCTATTAAGTGTGAATGTGAACCAGGGCTGCTTGGCATTTCATTACAGGCTCCTAGCTAAAATACCATATTACTATGCATAGGCTCCAAGAAGAGTGGCAGTTTGTGTTTATAGAGCACTTCTATTCCAAGAGTAATTATTACATGTGTGGAAAGTCAGGATCTACCTTCAGAAATATACGAGGGGTCTTCAAAAAGCTCAGAGAAAATTTGTAACATGTAATAACTATGGGGCCGGCGCTGTGGCTCAATAGGCTAATTCTCCGCCTTGCGGCGCCGGCACACCGGGTTCTAGTCCCAGTCAGGGTGCCAGATTCTGTCCCGGTTGCCCCTCTTCCAGGCCAGCTCTTTGCTGTGGCCAGGGAGTGCAGTGGAGGATGGCCCAAGTGCTTGGGCCCTGCACCCCATGGGAGACCAGGAGAAGCACCTGGCTCCTGCCATTGGTTCAGCGCGGTGTGCTGGTCGCGGCGGCCACTGGAAAGTGAACCAATGGCAAAAGGAAGACCCTTCTCTCTTTCTCTCTCACTGTCCACTCTGCCTGTCAAAAAAACAAAACAAAACAAAACTATGCACAGTCTTCAATATTATTACACCTAAATAAACATACCTTTCAGTGCCATTTTTCTATGCGCTTGCTGAAGTATTCTATAGATAAGTAGTTTGTTAGTGAAAATTTCAGATAGAATTTTCAGAAATAAAAACGTAATATTGATAAGGATAAACCAAATTACTATTTCATTATGTATAGTGCCTAATATTAGGTTCCACAATATAAACAAACTGAAAAGTTAGGTAACCAAAAAAAAAAAAAAAAAAAAAAACCCTACAATTTTATACAAGGAGAACAAGGTTATTGTAGGTTAACATAATATTTAAAATTTATTTATAGTTTGAAAGATTTAGTTATCTATTTGAAAGGCAGAGTGACAAGGAGAGGCAAAGGCAAACAGAGAGCTCTTACATCCACTGGTTCACTTCCTAAATGTGTGCAAAGGATGGGGCAGGGCGAGTCCAAAGCCAGGAATCAAGAACTTCTCCATGGGTAACAGGGGCCCAAGTACTTGGAACATCTTCCACTGCCTTAGCATGCCCATTAGTAGTGAGCTGGATGGGTAGTGGAAGAGACGGGACTCGAAGCAGACTCTGATATGGGATGGTGGTATCACAAGCAATGGGTTAATATGCCATACCACAATACTGGGCCCCCAAAAAATATTTAGGAAAATTTACTTGTGAAAAAGAAACTTGTATCCTACAGGTACAAGTAAAGTATTCTTCACAAGGATACTGAGGGGATAAAAGGTTACTTTATTGGTTAGCTGAAGAGAATCTAGCAAAACACACTGCTTTATTGTTTTCAAATGACTACCTAGCTATTTAATGCCATTTCATTTGACAGATAAAAAATGTCATGTTTTCTTTTAGAAATACAATCAGGCAGGGACATTTAAAAAGGAAATCACATGCACAAAACCAACACATATCAGCTTCTTCCTAAGGTTATAAATTGGCACAACTAGTGCCTCTCAACAGAAAAGCAAAAGAGCCTTTTGCATGTTGTATTTAAAATTTAAAATTCACATTCTCAGAGTCACTCTTGAACAATATAAGCACCAACATTTCTTTTCTTTTTTTTTTTCAGATTTTATTTTTTTGGAAACACAGAGTTACAGAGAAAGGGAGAGAGAGGAAGCGACAGAGAAAGAGATGTCTTTCATCTGCTGGTTCACTCCACAAATGGCTGCAGCGGCCAACGCTGAGCCGCTGGGTGAAGCCAGGAGCCAGGAGCCAGGAGCTCCTTCCAGGTCTCACATGGGGTGCAGAGACCCAAGAACTCTGGCTATCCTTTGCTGCTTTTCCTAGATACATTAACAGGGAGCTGGATTGGAAGTATCCCATGAGGGATGCCAGTGTCGCAAGTAGCTTTACCTGCTATGCCATAATGCCCAACTTAGCATCAACATTTCAAAATGCTAACTGTCTATGTGATTTATAAACAGTTACTATTTCCCAACATAAATTTACTATATAAGCACAGAAACTACTATGGCTGCAATGAGTATCAGTTATATTTAAAAAGAGTGAAGAGAATGAACTATTTTGGCCTGAAAGAGTTTGCTGAAACCTAAAACAGAGGTTAACAGTCACATTTATCAATGTATTTTAAGAGGATATTGTAAGAGTGGGAAAGACTTTTGGCTGCTGAATAAGGAAAGAATAATTTATTAGCAGAGTCTTAGAATATGACGAGATAAATTACTTTTAGGGAAAATATTATAAGAAGATGTAAGGTGTTACATGAATGTGTTGTATTCTGAATGTTCTATTGCAAAGACAGGAAAAACTCACTTAACTGAAATAGAGTGCATGAATCAGGGTTGAGTACAAACAATCCAGTGCCTAGAATTTATAAAGACACAAGGTACAGGGCATCTTTTTAAAAGATTGATTGATTTGACAGGCAGAATTAGACAGTGAGAAAGAGAGAGACAGAGAGAGAGAAAGGTCTTCCTTTTCCTTTGGTTCACCCCCGAAATGGTCGCTACAGCTGGCATGCTGCAATGATCCGAAGCCAGAAGCCAGGTGCTTCCTCCTGGTCTTCCATGTGGGGGTACAGGGTCCAATCACCTGGGCTATCCTCCACTGCCTTCCCAGGCCATTGCAGAGAGCTGGACTGGAAGAGGAGCAACCGGGACAGAATCCGGCGCCCCAACCGGGACTAGAACCTGGGGTGCCGGCACCACAGGCGGAGGATTAGCCAAGTGAGCTGCGACGCTGGCCCAGATTTATATATTTATTTATTTGAATGGCAGAGAGAGAAAGATCTCTTCCATCTGCTGGTTCATTCCCCAAATGGCTGCAACAGACAGATCTAGGCCAGACTGAAGCCAGGAACCAGGAACCAGAAACTCCATCCTGCTCTCTCACCTGAGTGGCAGAGTCTCAAGTATTTGGGTTATTTTATTTTATTTTATTTTGCATCCTTCCCAGGGGCATTAGCAGGAAGCAGGATTGGGAATGGAACAGTCAGGAATTGAACTGGCATTCTGATATGGATGCTGGGATCAAGAGTGGTGACTTAACCTACTGTGCAACAATGCTGTCACTCAGGACCTCTTACATACCAATCCACTTTGAAAAGCATTACATGGGGCTGGGCGCCATGGCTCACTGGGCTAATCCTCCGCCTGCAGCACCAGCGTCCCATACGGGCACCAGATTCTAGTCCCGGTTGCTCCTCTTCCAGTCCAGCTCTGCTGTTGCCCGGGAGTGCAGTGGAGGATGGCCCAAGTGCTTGGGCTCCTGTACCCGCATGGGAGACCAGGAAGAAGCACCTGGCTCCTGGCTTACCCAGTGCTGGCTGCAGCAGCCATTTGGGGAGTGAACCAATGGAAGGAAGACCTTTCTCACTGTCTGTCTATAACTCTACCTGCCCCCCCCCACCAAAAATAAATAAATAAATAAAAAAAAGCAGTACCTGATATCAAATGAAGCTTAAATTCCTCATGCCCTATAGTCCAACACCTCACTTACGGAGCTACACCCTAAAAAATTCATACACGCACAGAAGAGAACATATGCAACGATAGTCTCTGCATCATTTTATTTAAAAGCAAAGAATGACAAAGAGTATTAATAGGGAAATTGACTTTTAAAAGAAAAACAGCAGTGACATACTCATACTGCACAACATAACAAAAGAACTAATCAGTATATCCCACTAAGAACGTAACCTAGGGCTAATGCTATTTATTTGGGGAAAAACATTGTATATATTGAAGTTCTGAATTATCAACATAGATGAAATCGCCTAAGAGCCTTCACTGAGTGAAAAACATCAATGGGTTTGGGATAGATACCATGCATAGGGAACACTGAGCCCTTAAGAACCTGAGCAGAGAGGTGGAGGATCAAAAAAATTTGACTGAATTTGGCAACAAGGTTAGCAGACGATGCAAAGTTATAGAACAACTGTCAGGATGCAGAGTGTGATGCAGAGTCAAGAAGACAATAGAGAAAAGAGGAAGAGGGGCTGGAAGTTTAGGGGGAAAAAAGAATAGAAAGGAAAATCTGAAGTGGGAAGAGACAAGCAAATGTACTCAGATGAAAATTTGCAGGGATAAGCTTAAAAATACTGATTGTTGGTAGCAGTCAATGGGTGCAGTGGTTAAGATGATGCTTGGCACATCCACATCCCATATCAGAATGCCTGGGTTCAAGACCCTACGACACTCCACATTTCAGCTCACTATTACTAATGCACACCCTGGGAAAGCAGTAAGTGATGGCTCAAGTAACTGAGTCCCTGTCACCCATGTGAGAGAACTCCACTGAGTTCCAGGCTCCTGGATTTGGCCTGGCTCAACCCCTGCTGCGAGCATGTGGGGAAGAAAGGAGGGGATAAAAGATCTCCCTCTTTAAGTCTTTCTGCTTTGTTAGAGAAACTAAGGGAATTCACATTTAATAAATTCATTTGTGTTTTATCTAGAATATTATTTCTTAGTAGTGAAAAAGATGTAAAGTTCATAGGACTTGAAAAGATTAAACGGTAAGGATGTGGGACCGACGCTGTGGCCTAGTGGCTTGTAAAGCCGCTGCCTGCAGTGCTGGCATACTATATGGCTGCTGGTTTGAGGCCTGCCAGCACCATTTCCAATCCAGCTCTCTGCTATGGCCTGGAAAAGCAGCAGAAAATGGCCCAAGTCCTTGGGCCCCCGCACTGGTATGGGAGACCTGAAAGGTGGCTCCTGGCTTTGGATTGGCCCATGTTCAAACGTTACGGCCATCTGGGGAGTGAACCAGTGGATGGAAGACCTCTCTCTTTCTCTCTCTGTCTCTGCCTCTCTGTAACTCTGTCTTTCAAATAAATAAATAAATCTTTTTTTTTTTTTTAAAAGAAGGTAAGAACAAACATTCAGAGTGAGTCACTAAGGGGAAATTCACTGAGGTCAACACCAACATCCAGTAGAGTTTTAGCATTCCTACAGAGAAGTCTATAAACCACAGACTGGGAGTTTTTCTAGGCCTTTGACTTAGGTCACTGTAATGGGAGTAATCTATATGAGGCAAGTCAGGTTCTATCTGGTTACATAACAGGCTAAAAAATGTCTTTCCATAGAAATTCCAGAGTGACTTTATTTTACTATGTGGTAAAAAGTAACTTAAGGCCAGTGCCGCGGCTCAATAGGCTAATCCTCCGCCTGCGGTGCCAGCACCCAGGGTTCTAGTCCTGGTCGGGGCGTTGGATTCTGTCCCAGTTGCTCCTCTTCCAGTCCAGCTCTCTGCTGTGGCCCAGGAGGGCAATGGAGGATGGCCCAAGTGCTTGGGCCCTGCACCTGCACGGGAGAGCAGGAGAAGCACCTGGCTTTTGGCTTCGGATTGGCGCGGTGCGCCAGCTGCAGCGGCCATTGGGAGGTGAACCAATGGAAAAAAAAGGAAGACCTTTCTCTCTGTCTCTCTCTCTCACTGTCCATACTGCCTGTCAAAAAAAAACAAAACAAAATGAAACAAAAAAACTTAAGATGCTTAATTAAAATTACCAAACCAAAATGTGCAAAGTTGGATATCAAAGAATGTTAGAGCACTACAAGAACTCAATCTGTACCCTTAATGTAGCAGGAGCTCAAGTCTCTCTGAATCAAAGCATACCCTAAAGAGGAGTTTCCATTGGAGAATCAAAGCAGAGAAGTGAAGGACAAGCAGCTCACAGGGCTCAGGTGACCGAGAACAGAAGTGGAACACATGTCCCTCAGTATGGTGGTAGTACACATTATTCTAGAGAATATAGTATCCTGAAAAGTAATGCTGTGAGACTCTCTAAGAGAACTTTTGGCAGGAACATGAGCAAATTCACCACATGCACTGGCAAAAGTGGTAGTGGCAAGTGGACTATAAAGAAAGATAAAACTGGAAGATCATAAAGGGCTGTTCATGAGCACATGGGAGACTCCTTGGGGTAGCCTAGTGAGATTATGAAGGGATATATATGAAGGGATATAGATGTTTGCAAAAATCAATGCTACAAAGGCAGGGTCATGATTGTTGAGTCCACAATTGAAGCCTGTATCAATTACATCCTAATATAGTACTATTTTTGCAGGTAGAATGTATTTTATCTTCATTCTAAAACTATTATAGCCCAGAATGACACTGAAAGCTCCATATGTATGTTTTTAAATGAAGGATCAACATAAACAAATCAGGTAATAATAAGATCTCTTGGCATATAATAAAGTCTCTTTTAAAGATTATATGGAAAAAGAAGACTGGTCTTATAAGTGACTATATAAACATTCTAAAGGTTTAGATTCCTAAAAACTGAACTAGCTGTAGATAATAAGGGCATGAGGAGAGCTTAAGACAACAAGCATGAACAAAGAGAGAACATAGATTTTTATTTCCATACTGAGTTTGAATTGATTATAATTCATTCTTTTTTTTTTGATTTATCTATTACTTGAAAGTCAGAGTTACACACACACACACACAGAGAGAGAGAGAGAGAGAGAGGGAGGGAGGGAGGGAGGGAGAGAGGGAGGGAGGGAAGTGGTCTTCCATCTGCTGGTTCACTCCCTAACTGGCTGCAATGGCCAGAGCTGTGCCAATCCGAAGCCAGGAGCCAGGAGCCTCCTTGGGTCTCCCATGCGGGTGCAGAGGCCCAAGGATTTGGGCCATCTTATACTGCTTTCCTAGGTCATAACAGACAGCTGAAAAGGAAATGGAGCAGCCGGGGCATGAACCGGCACCCATACGGGATGCCGGCACCACAGGTGGATGCTTTCTTTACCCATTACGCCACCATGCCAGCTCCTATAATTCATTCTTTAATGAACCGGCACCCATACGGGATGCTGGCACCACAGGTGGATGCTTTACCCATTATGCCACCATGCCAGCTCCTATAATTCATTCTTTAAATAGTATATTATCTACTTTCAAATGCTTTTAAGCAATGGAACCAGCTACAGGGAATTGGTCAGAGAGATAAACATCTACTTACTTGGTCATGATCTCAAGGTTTCTTCATAAGTAGTAAGAACCAGAAAAGTAAATTACTTCTCAAATAAGGAAATTTCAAGTTAGAAGATAAGATGTTGTATAATGATGTATTTGGTTGGCTTTGCCTATAGTGGGTGAACTCTAAATCCTTAGAATTTCTGTAGGGATGAAAGTGACATTCACGGTAGGAAATAATTCAGGATGGGGACTAACCTGAAGACTAATTGTTGAGAAGTTGGGGCTTTGAGTTATGCGATAATGAGCCCAACTTCCGAGGAGGGAAGTGGTGCTGGACACTGAATCCTACTGTGCAGTCAATGATTTCATCAACAATGGCTGTGAAATGAGATTCCAATAAAAATGAAAATGTAGAGCTTCCCTGATAAGCAATATTCTGCATACTGTCTGAGAGCAAACTGTGGAGAAGACGTAGTCCTGATCCTTGGGGAGAGGACAATAGAAGCTTTGCATTTGGGACCATCTGAAATTCTTCCCTATTTGTCTTTCCTTTTGGCTGATTATGATTTGCTTTGTGTGGATGTGTGTGTGTGTGTTTCTTTCTTTCTTTCTTTCTTTCTTTCTTTCTTTCTTTTGCTACAATAAAACTAATCATATATGTAGTAGAGATTTTCTGAGTTCTGTGCCTCACTATACTAAATTTTCAAACCTGTGAGATCAGAAGGCTCCAGATTTTTTTTTTTTTTTTTGACAGGCAGAGTTAGACAGTGAAAGAGAGAGAGAAACAGAGAAAGGTCTTCCTTTTGCCGTTGGTTCACCCCCTAAATGGCTGTTACGGCCGGCGCGCTGCGCTGATCCAAAGCCAGGGGAAGCTCCAGATTTGTAGTCAGCTGGACAGAGGTGAAGACGGCTTGATTTCTGCAGTGAAGGATAGAGTTGTGTAAGACTTATCTGGCCTAACTATGGGTTGGTTGGTGTTAAAAGTCACTGGTATCACAGCAGACTCAGAATGGCAGATGTCCTAAACAGCACCCTGGCCTCAGAATCAGCCCTTAAGGCATTCGGATCCGGCTGAAAAGCCCATGAAAGTATTTCAGACATGGAAATCCAAGTACTCTGGCAAAAAAAAAAAAAAAAAAAAAAAACTAAATGAAAGATCTCCATAAATGAGATCCCAGTGGAAAGAATAGGTTATCAAAGAAGGAGGTACCTTTCTCTGAAAGGAGGAGAGAACTTCCACTTTGACTACGACCTTGTTGCCGGCGCCGTGGCTCACTAGGCTAATCCTCTGCCTTGCGGCGCCGGCACACCGGGTTCTAGTCCCGGCTGGGGCGCCGGATTCTGTCCCGGTTGCCCCTCTTCCAGGCCAGCTCTTTGCTGTGGCCAGGGAGTGCAGTGGAGGATGGCCCAAGAGCTTGGGCCCTGCACTCGCATGGGAGACCAGGAGAAGCACCTGGCTGCACCGGCTGCAGCGCGCTGGCCATGGCGGCCATTGGAGGGTGAACCAATGGCAAAAAGGAAGACCTTTCTCTCTGTCTCTTCTCTCTCACTGTCCACTCTGCCTGTCAAAAATTAAAAAAAAAAAAAATAAAGACTATGACCTTGTCTAAATATGATCAGAGTTGGTGAACTCAAAAGGCTTCCATAGCCTTGGCAACTCATGACAAGAGCCTAGGGTGATTACTGATGCCATAAACAAGAGTGTCAATTTGTTAAGTCAACAACAGGAGTCACTATGCACTTACTCCTCATGTAGGATCTCTGTCCTTAATGTGCTGTACATTGTGATTTAATGCTATAACTAGTACTCAAACAGCATTTTTCACTTTGTGTTTCTATGTGGGCGCAAACTGTTGAAATCTTAATATATATACTAAACTGATCTTCTGTATATAAAGAGAATTGAAAATGAATCTTGATGTGAATGGATGGGGAGAGGTAGAAGGAAAGGGGGGGGTTGTGGGTGGGAGGGAAGTTATGGGGGGGGGGAGTCATTGTAATCCATAAGCTGTACTTTGGAAATTTATATTCATTAAATAAAAGTTAAAAAAAAGTCATTGGTATCAAATTTTTACATAATCTAGTCTTATTCATTAAATTCTCTACTATGTGTATTTTGTGCTAGGTTCATAGCACAATAATGTCTAAGTTCACAGACATAAAGTTTACATAAATAAAAGCGAACATCAACAACAGCTTAATCCACTTTATTAAGGCATGACAAATGCCATCAGTGAGTAGGTATGTGCTTTGCACAGACTGCAGACAGTGCTAGGTCACTCTGTAAGAAATCCTTGGTCTTTAGGGTATTTTTAGCTAGACTGATGTGAGATTTTCTTTACTCTTTCAAAATTCTATTTCAGTTGATATCTTTCTTTCTGTATTACTAGTACGACTTTTCACTTATGACTAGCATTTCATGTTTATCATCAGGTCATGATGAAAATCCTTAAGGGTCTTAAAGGTACAAAACTCTATTATCAAACAATCTTAGCAAAATTCATGCTAGGCTCCTGGCATATTTATCTAATCCTTCCAATGGTTTTTTGATGGTTTAATGGATTTTATCAACGTTTGAAACTTAATATTCTCTAGTACTTGGATCTAACACGACCCATTTCCATCTTACGCCAAAAGTCTGTTTCCTTTATAGGATTTTAATTTGGGTTACAAATGGCAGACATTCTGTTCCATAACTACTAATGTGCCACCCTTCACTTTCTGAATTGCCAACCACATATTTTTTAACAAAGGATCACAGCCCTATCTCAAGAAAGCACTGTGGGATTATGTTAGGTAAAAAGGATTTTATTTCCTATGTCAAACAGCATTTTCTGATTAGTAAAAACAGCTTAAAAACAGCTTGAGATAGAACAGGTGTTGTCTTTCAGTTGCCTTTATCCTCTATGAAAGGATGTATGCAACAAAGTGCAAACAACTTCATAGCTTGAAGGTGCTGCTGCTGGACACAGTGGACACTGCTGAGCACCTCACAGTCTCTAGAAGTTCACACTATACACTGTATGTGTAGAGTTTAGCAGATATAATTTCTTTCTCAATTACCTAGGGTTCTGCCCAATTTAATTGGCTCAATTTCCTATGGCTTTGCATAAAAGGAATACATTTAAAGATTCTAACATTTCAGAACTGATACTTCAGCCATGTCTACCAAATCAAATTGTTTTAATGGTTAATAAGCACTTAATTCATTTTGCTTTCTTTTCAACTATATCATTCAACCTCAATAAGAACATACAGTTTTCAATTTTTGTTGTTCATCATTTTCTACCTGTTAAGGGAAGCTGTGGGTTAGCCAGCAGCTTGAAAATAATAGGATGATAGAATATTCTGCTCTCTCTGGTGATCCTATACTGAAGTCTGACATTTGATATGCTTGATAATAATCACTGCATATTTTCAAACTGCTTGAAAAAGACTCCATGTAATGTTGGTGGAAGTACATACTATTACTGGCATTTGTTTCCATGTATTTGAAAGTAAATGAAGACAAAAAACTTTAACAGTAGATTCAATACTTACATATAAACATCATGAAAGATCCCCGTGAATATCTTACTAAACCTAAGGATCCCATCCTCAGATAGGGAGAACGTATACATTACATGTACTTTCACTGACATTTTACATGTGTTCTCTTGATTCTCCAAAAGCCTATATATTTTATAATTATATAGACACTTATTTTATATCATTTATGTATGTTTTATAGAAATACTTACATATGCATGTTAGCCCCACATACACGGTATGTATGTATAATAAAATGTCATGTATATTATAAACTTATAGAATGTGACATATTTGCATTATAAATATTATATAATAGGACTGATACAGCATACAATGCATGTCATTTCATTATATAACATACAAATATAAAGCGAGAATTTTTAAATATTCTTGTACAGGTCTCTGGACAACTTAGAAAAACATACGTATTTAAACTTGGCTTGTTCAGGTGGGAAGGTGGATCTGTGCAGAAAAAAGGTTACCTGGGCTTTAGGCTTTTCTCTGTATTGAAGCACCTTTGCAGAAAGTACCTTTGTAGTATTCTAAGGGATTAGATTAACTTAAACAAAAAACTGAATTCATTGTACAAATAAAACTTAGGTAAAATACTGCTCTGAAATGCTTGGAATCAAAAGTGCTTCAGATTCTGGAATATTTGCATACACATGACAAGATATCTTAGAGAAGATAACCAAATATAAATATAAAATGAATTTTTGTTTCATATAAAACTCAAACACATAGGTTGAAGGTAATCTTGTGCAATATTTTAATGTACCTGCAATTTTACCAACATATCACTGAAGTAAAGTGTGGAATTTCACTTGCAGCATCAAGTGCTCAAAAAGTTTGGGATTAGAACATTCTGGATTTCAGAATTTCAAATTGGAAATGTTTAGCCTATATGTACTGTATTAAAGATATAATATATCAACCAGAAAGAATGCTGGTCGGCTAAGGAGGTATGACAAGAAGATTCACATACACAATGATTTTATGGCCCCTACAACCTAGGGGATCATCATACCAAAGAATGGAGAAGCAAGAAGGGCAACATAATTTTCAGAAAAGGAAGAGCCACATGGAAAATGACATTTAATGCAGCTATGAGATTTTCATCATATATATGTATTTTCTTCTTGAACAGTGTTATTTGTAAATTTAATTTTCTGCTAGTAGCTTTATGCTACTTATCACAGAGGCAATGCTGTTCAAAAATCAAATATATTATGCTTTCTTCAAACTGCTATCTTGGTTTGCCTTACTAAACAATGAAAACAGTAAGAATGGTATAAAGGAGGCCATACAAATACAAAAATACAAATTTACCTATAATCTGGAACACAGTTATGAAGTGGGCTATTATCTTAAGTACCCTGAGAAGGAAAAACTTAAAGTGTTTTCAAAAACACAAAAAATTAATAAAAAAATCAAAAGAAAAACAATTCCCTTTAATGACCATATATATATATATATATATACACACACACACACACACATATATACACACACACACAACTTTGAAAAACAAAACATTTTCACAAATGATTTCAATGTGATAATTTCAATCCATTGCAAGGCCTCAAGGCTAAGTTTCTAAAATTAAAAAAAAAACTGAGCAATGGGTAAAATATGTTTATTTAAAATACAGTATTCATTTCTTACTAGTTTTTTTAAGAACACATGGGGTTTAACATAAATGAAAATTTACAGAGTGTAAGTGAGGCTTGGAAATGAAAGAAAGATCTGGGGGATAGGACAGCAAAGAGAACAGAGTGCCAACTGAAGAGTTATGCATACAGACTGCCAGAAAAAACAAACAGGGGGCAGAGAGCTGGGGAGAAGGGGATACAGAGCAGTAAACGGAGGGTGTGAGGGAGAAGGCAAAGGGAGACATGTGATAAACAGAAGAGACAAGAAGAGAAACAAAGAGACAGGGAAACATTGAAAGACACTAATAGAAATGGAGAGGAAGAAAGAAAGAAAAGAGGAGGAAGGAAATGGACAGGATTAAGTCACATGAGCAGGAAAGAAAGGGATCCCTGAAATGCCAGGTAGATAGAAAGGAAGAGAAGGCTGAGACAAAGTGGAAAAGACAGACTAAGAGGGAGATTAATGGGTAGGACAATGGAGCAAAGAAGAGGGCAGAAGAGGAGAGAAACTGAGACAGGAAGTAAAATGGAGATGAAGAAAGGAGAGAAGCAGAGCTTGAGCACCAAGGCAAAAAACGAAAACCAAAAGGAGAGGAACTAAATGAAAAAGAGGTAAAAAGAGAGAAAAGTGAAATGTGACAAAGGATGAGTGAAAGCAGTTGTAGGTAAGAACTGAGAATGTGCTCCTTAATTTTCATCTTTCACAGTTCTCAATTTAAAACTTGAAATCCAAGGCTTAAAAAAAGGATGATAAAATTCTCAGGGATGAGAACAATGCATCCGATAAAAGAACCTAATTTTAATAATAGCTATTAATATTTTCATGACCTTAATTACTGACACAGTGGGAATCAAAGACAAAAGAAAGAACAATGATATTTAGTTGATAAAAGGCTACTTAGTGATTTTTCTCTTACCTCCTCTAAAAAAGAGATGCTATTTTTTAGGAACAAAATAATTGGTTTATAAAGGAGAGGAAAGTTGAAAATATCAGCCAATTCCAGGAAAAAAAGCAAGTAAAATTCTTAAAAAAAACCCATACCAACAATTCAGTTACACACAAATGGATATTTTTTTGATTATCATGTGTCACCTATGTGGTAAGATTCTAGTTTTGAGAAATCAAAATATCAAGAAAATGTCAAAGTTTTCAGACTTCATAATTAGAAATCAGACATTAGAAATCCAACATTACATAGCCCGATTAGCATTTGATTTCTTTTACATTGTGATCTATGATAATGCTAACCATAGCAATAACAGACCCAGGTTTTGCCCTGTTAAAAGTAATGTAAAAATTATTACACCTTTTCCCTAAAAAAGAGTGCAAAAATTAACATGAGATTTGAAACTTAAGATTATTAGTTTTCTAATTTCTAAGAGTCTCACTCACACTGTATTTGTTCCATAATGAAACAAGCCATACAGAATGTCTATTTTTCAGATGAACCTAAAGGAGAAGTCATTTTTCCAACTGACAATTTGTTCCAATATACACAAACACCATTAGCACCAAGGTAAATCATTCTACCAGTAAGGTATAAGAAGTATCAAAAATTTGAGGGGTAGGAAAGAAGAAACTGGTGCTATAGATGAGAAGTGATGCCTCTTACTTTTTTCATTTTATAAACCTAAACAACTATATCTTTGTAAAAATAAACAGAAACCATTTAAAACATGATCTTATTTTGTACATGGTAAAGACTTTATCACATATACCACTAATAAAAATTATGGTACTAAGTAAACATGAATACTTCTTCAAACATTTTACTACCTTTTGTACAAATAACAAATGAATTAAATCATACCTTCATTGTATTGGTATTTGCTTCATCATACAGAGTTAATGAAGATGTACTTTCCATAGTATCTGCAAACTGATGTTCTGCATTGCTCCTCTACAGAGCTCACAGCACACACATCCAGCTGATTAGTCAGGCACTGAGAGTGCCTGCTAGAGCAGTCTAAAGCACTTGCCGAGGACTCAGAGACAATAGAAAGTCAACAGCTGTATGTTGTGATGTCAGTAACACTCTAGCCAGTCACCACTCAGAATATCTGAAATGCATCAGAAGCTATATTGAGCTCTTCATTAGCAATTCAGAAGCAATGATGCAAAAGCCCATGAAACTGTGAATCTGCAAAGACTGTCAGGATTTTTGAGAGTTCTCGCTATTTAAAACACTGTTGCACAATGATGCCTGACACCACACTGATGGAAAAAGTTGAGATAATTATATTTTCTGTAATTCCCTAAACAAAACATAAAGAATCTATGCTTGGCTTATATATCAATTTCAAATAACTCCTTTTGATATTCTTAACACCACTAACAAAAGGTTTTAAAATCCTCTGTCTATAAACAGCTGATAGTCCATGGCAGCTTGCCTATTCAAACTGACTTTAATTGTCACAAAGAAACAAAATGCATTAAGAGTACAATTCTGCATTTCTTGATTTGATTTGCTGAAATCAAAATGATCTTGCTTACTCTGGTAAGAGCATTACTTCTTCATACCAACAGATGGAGATAGCAATAGAGCTGTGATCAGAGGACTGCCTTGTGTCAGATGCTTCTTGGCTATTTATACGTATATTAGCTCAAGCAGCAGACTCCAACAAAAAGGAAGCAGTCAAAACCAATTTTAAAAAACCTCAATGTTCAATAATGGAGAAGGCAACAAAACAAAAAGAAGAAAACAGGAAAGTAACTATATCCACTGGGTAAAACACTGAATAGTCAGACAATTGTGCACTTTGGCTACTACCTCTGTTTCACATTTTGTTAAACAAAGATCACTCTTTCCACAAGCATTTAGATAGTGCCTATATTATTTGAAGAAAAATATGTTCACTACTAATCAGAAATACTATTGTTTGGTGCCTCTAAAATGGTTAAGTTTCCTAGGGCTTATATAACACTACATCATAACAGAGCAGCAATGCTCAGTTTGGCAAACACCAACATAAAAGATATTAATTTTACGGTTTAATTAGAAAAAATACTACTATTTGTTTTCTGTTAAAAAACAGGCTCCATTTCAGCCCTGTAAATGGATTTCAGTTTATATAAATAGAAATTTAAGTATATATATATATAAACATATATATACATATACATACACATAAACTTGTATCTTCCCTGAGTATTAAAAGATAAGGCAGCTAATATCAGTAAGTTTTGTCTGAGATGTTTCACACTAATTTACCAAAGATTCCCCAAGTTCCTATTTTCCCAGTGTACAAGCAAACACTATGCCCTACATTTTTTGGTGCCCAGATATCTTTAAGAGATAAAAATCAAGAATGGCTTAATCTCCAAACAAAAAATATCCAAGACCTTACTTTTTTATAAAGTTACTGTGTCTACTAAAGGACATAGAAGATTTTTCTTAAATAAAATCTTTGCTACTTCTGAGAAATACGGATTTCAAGGCAGTTTTGTTTAAAAACTCTAAAAGAAACTTTTATTAAGAAACAGGAGGACAAGCTGAAGTGCAGAATAATGAAGCATCCCACTTACATTGCGGCTAACACTAAAATGAATATTTCTACTATATTTCTTTTAAGCTTTGGAAATTGTTAGGTCTTAAAACTTCAAAATTATTGAAAATTTTTTAAGAAATTTATTTTTAAACTTTTTTTTGAAAGGCAGAGAGAAACAGATTTCCCATCTGCTTTTTCACTCAGCAAATGCCCACAAAAACTGGGGCTGAGTCAGACCAAAGCCAGGAGCTGGGAAGTCCATCTGGGTCCCCCACATGGGTAGCAGGATCCAAGTATTTCAGTCATTACCTGCTGCCTCCAAGGTTCACACTAGCAGGAAGATGGAAGCAGAAGCAATGTTGGGGCTTGACCTCAGGCACTGATATGAGATGCAGGCAAACCAAGTGATGCCTTAATCACTAAGCCAAACACTGGCCCCAATTAAAAATATGTATAAAGATGCAGTTTTATAATTGCCAAATAGAGGCCTCTCTGTAATTTTGAAGGGAAAGGACTGTTAGTAGGGAACTCCAGTGATAAAAAACTGTTAATTTAGGAACACTCTACAATTTGCACATAAAACACAGAACACTGTCTTCAATATTCTTTTTGCATACTACACCACTAATTATGTGAGTTACCTTTGGCTCTATCCCACAAATGTGTAACACAAAAGTGCAATGTTTAAGGTTTCTGATGATGTTGGGATGTGCTTAAAACATCAAGGTCAGGTAATAAAGGAAACTTTCAAAGACTAAATCCTTGATGAAGAAACCTGAGTTAATGAGATTTAACTTTCTGCTTGCATCTTAAATTTCATAGTGTGCTTATTACAATGTCCAGCAACCTCCTCTGCACAAACTAAAGCTCACCAGCTCAATTAACACTGGGTTTAACTATACTTATCAGATAAAAAGGATAATTCCCAACTGAATCACAGGAACTGGGACAATTACGGGACTAATAACAGAAATTTAATTGTCTAAATCTAATTACTGACACCGATGATAAACTTTCTTCTTAATTTTTATGGTGCCTTAGCTCTTATGGGACTTTTAAAGTACTTGACCTTTAATGGTGAAAATATTTGAACCTAATTCTCTCATATGGATCCTTAGACCTTATAAATAAAAAGAGCAAAGAATCACTATAACTATGGGCCACCTTAAAGGAACAAGCTTTTGGAAATTTAAGTAGAAAAATTAATATTCTGTAATTATTAATGCAATGATTAATTTTGGCAAGGCTCATAAAGATGACAAAACCTACTAGATGAAAGGCTGTTGTTCAACAAGATTTCCTTTGGCTATGATGAATAATTTTCAATTTCTTTTTTGTCTACATTTTATTCATTTGGAAGGCAGAGCTAGAGAGAGGAGAGACAGAGAACGATCTTCAAACCACTGATTCACTCCCCAAATGCCTGCAATGGCAGGGGCTTAACCAGGCTGAAGCCAGGAACCAGGAGCTTCAACTGGGCCTCTCAGGAGCACAGCAGGGACCCAAGCACTTGGGACATCTTCCACTGCTTTCCCTAGCTCACTAGCAGGAGCTGGATGGGAAGCGGAGTAGCTGAGATAAGAACTGGAGCCTATGTGGGATGCCAATGTTGCAGGCGGTGGCTTTAGTGGCTATATCACAATGCTGGTCCCAGTAACTTTTAATTTCAAATGTATGTTTACAACAAACAGTTTCAACCAGGTGATCAAAATATCACCAACAACCAGACAGGCTAACGTTTCTTACCTCCAGGTGTAATATTAACAGGGAAAAAATCATCTATGCTATATCCCTCAAAAATATTAAAGCTGAATCTGATCATGATAAATCAGACAACTTCATTGTGGACCATTAAACAGAGCTAGCTTTATATCTCTTCAAAATCATTAACATTACGGAAGAAAACAATTAGGAGAATTATAGAAGACTAGACAGATATTTCAACAAATGTAAAGTATTATATTTGACTGGATGCTACACTTTAAAAAAAATTGAAAGGCAGAGAGAGAGAAACGGAGATCTTTCATCTACGGTTTCAGTTCCTAAATGCCTGCTACAGCCAGGAGACTGGGACTCCACAGGTGGAGGGACTCAAGTACTTGTGTCACCATGTGCTGTCTCCCAGGATGTGCATTAGCAGGAAGCTAGATGGGAAGCAGAGAAGCTGGGATTCAAACCAGGCACTCCGACAAGGGATATGGTGTCCCAAGAGGCAACATAAGCAGCTGTGCCAAATGCCTCTCCTTGGATTCCACATTTTTATAAAAGTTATGGAGGATTTGTTGAATGACTGAGGTATGAATGTAACACATATTACATGGTCATAATTTTATCAATTTGAAATTCCTTGGATATGATAAAAATACACTAACCAGAGCTGGGGTTTGGGAGGGGGGGACAGAAAAGAAAGCAAATGCGTAAAAATGTGAAGAACCGGCCGGCGCCGCGGCTCACTAGGCTAATCCTCCGCCTTGAGGCGCCGGCACACCAGGTTCTAGTCCCGGTCAGGGCGCCGGATTCTGTCCCGGTTGCCCCTCTTCCAGGCCAGCTCTCTGCTGTGGCCAGGGAGTGCAGTGGAGGATGGCCCAGGTGCTTGGGCCCTGCACCCCATGGGAGACCAGGAGAAGCACCTGGCTCCTGCCATCGGATCAGCGCGGTGCGCCGGCCGCAGCCCGCTGGCCGCGGCGGCCATTGGAGAGTGAACCAACGGCAAAGGAAGACCTTTCTCTCTGTATCTCTCTCTCTCTCACTGTCCACTCTGCCTGTCAAAAAAAAAAAAAAAAAAAAAAAAAACAAAAACGTGAAGAGCCATAAGGCATTTATTACACTCTAACTTTTCTGTACAACCTTTTTCAATAAGGCCTCTTCCCCTTTCACTTTTGAAGTAAAGTCCTCTATTTACTGTGAATTTTAAAATTTATTAATGACCAAAGCATTTGAACTCCAGAAGATTCCCAAGTCCCTTAAGATTCTGCTTTAACTAAACATAAAATTACAACATATTAAAAATAAGAAATTCACTTCTGGTGGTCTATTTTTATTTTTCAGACAGAATATTCCACTCAATAAAAACAGTAATCACCAGTATACAGTAGTGGTAAAAAAATCTTGAGTCTTGGCTTGGTGAAGAAACCTCTGCTTATAGTATATATTACACATCCTTAGTAAAATGCTTTCTCTGATTTATGAAGTTACACACTAACAGAATTCCACAGTTGGGAGGCAGAAGCACTCTGTCTAGTTCATACCTTATAGTTCAGGAAACTAAAGCTCAGGAGTGAAACAATATGATCACTGTCTTCAATTAAACTGGATGTTGTCTTACACTAAACTAACTAATCAGACTCTGTAACAATAGTTTCTATGACACATTTCCTGGAAATGCCCAAACTCTGACCTGGCCTAACCTGTTGGTTACTTGCTCTTACTGGATTTCACAGATTAAAGATGAGTAATATAAATACGAAGGAAGAATATCCCATATTGGGGGGGTGGTAGATTCCTTCTACCTCATGAACCATGAAGTTCATTCCTAGACTGCTTTTTCTATCCAACTATCTTATCTTACTACCTAACACGCTGCACCTGAGAATCTTATATTATGACATTTTCTGATTAATTGACATGTGCAGTTACATTTTTAAAAATACCATGTATTGCATGCTTCAGTACTGATCACCTAAGATTAATGCTAATATACTTAATTTCATTTTCAATGCTATAAAAATGTGTCATATGTAGTACATTAGGTAGTAAGTTGTTTGAGAATATTAAATTAAAAAGTCTTCTTGAAAACAACCCCAGTTGAAGTACTATTAGCTCTGTTTCAAAGCTGAAAAGACTGAAGTACAAAGAGATTAAGTACTGGGTAGTCAAAATGGGAGGCTGGATTTGAATTTTACAGACTTTACTCTTAAGTAGTATACTATTCTGTCTCTATGTAGAAATTAAGTTTAGACCGGCCCTGTGGCTCCCTTGGCTAATCCTCCGCCTGTGGCGCCAGCACCCAGGGTTCCAGTCCCGGTCGGGGCGCCGGGTACTAGTCCTGGTTGCTCCTCTTCCAGTCCAGCTCTCTGCTGTGGCCTGGGAGGGCAGTGGTGATGGCCCAAATGCTTGGGTCCCTGCACCCCCATGGGAGACCAGGAGGAAGCACCCGGCTCCTGGCTTCGGATCGGTGCAGTGCCGGCCATCACAGCCATTAGGGGAGTGAACCAATGGAAGCAAGACCTTTCCCTCTGTTTCTCTCTCTCACTGTCTAATTCTGCCTGTCAAAAAAAAAAAAAAAAAAAAAAAAAAAAAAAAAAAAAAAGAAATTAAGTTTAAACAAATATGAAAGGTCTTTCAATTATGAAAGACCATAAAAATTAGAGTTTAGGTGTGGGTATTTGTTACAGCAGTTCACATGCTGCTAAGGACACTAATATCCTGCAGCAGAGCATACGGGTTCCAGTCTAGGGTCCCCTCCCTAACCCACCTTTCTGCTAATGCACACCCTGGGGGTGTAGTAGGTGATAACTCAAGCAGTAGGGTCCCTGCCACCCATGTGGCAGACCTAGATTCAGTTCCTGGCTCCTGGCTTTGGTCTGGCTCAGCACCAGCTGTTGTCAGCATTTGGAGATCAAATAAGTGGATGGCAGCTATGTGCCTTTCAAATAAAATAAATAAATAAAAATTTTACAAATTTAAGGGAATAAATCAAAAGCTTAGGGTTATATATTTGCCAAGCACTCATTCTTTTCTCATTTAGTACTTTTGATTCTGATGAAAAACTCAATTTACCAAGATACTTTGACATCAAGATTTAGAATCTACATAATACTTGGAAACCTAAGCAGAGAATAATGAGGCAAAGAAACAAAGAATGTTAACTGGGAGATTCTTATAATAATCTAGATATGAGGTGATAAAAACTGGGGTTAGAGTGTCAGTAGGGAAACAGAAACAGTGGAGACACACTTCACAGGAAAATTTGCCAAGTTCTAAGTGACTGCTGAAACGAAAGAGAAGCTAGTTAATCATAATTCAAGAATAATAAAAAGAATATTGATTTCACCCTCAGAAGTAGGAAGTTCAGCATGGGAAACTGGAATGAAGCAGAAAAATCATTAATTTCTTATCTGTCTTAGCCCATTACCCACTGAAAGCAAATAAACACTAAGTAAAGCAAATAACCCCAAATCATCCTCTTCAACTAAATATGTCATGGAAGAAGATTCCAGAGTGATGAGAAGGACTGAAGTATTCTCCAGTTAGTCACTGGTACTGAAACAACATTCTACAGAATCCTCACAGATAATTATTGAAATATGGCATCAAGATACTTAAGGGTAAGGTGAAATGTTGCACAGGTAGGAAACAGAATTGTTATCACAGGTAATAAGGCAGGATTTGTGAGAGTTGTGCTATGGCTCTAAAGGCAAAGAGGACCAATACTGTCCTCAAGGATTTCACAATATATTTTCTAAATATAGTATCTCTAAACCTCATCCTAGCAGCTAATACCCTAATAGAGCAACCATTAATTCCCTACTGGACTTCCCCAACAAGCTTCTTACTTGTCTCTATACTTTAAAATACTCTTGCTCCCTTCTAATTTATACTGTTTTTTTAAAGATATTTATTTGAAATGCAGTAACAGAGATGAATGGAGACACACACACACACACACACACACACGGGGGGTGGGTGGAGGAAGGAGACAGAGAGAGAGAATCTGCCATCCACTCACCCACCACCAAGTGGCCACAATGGCTGGGCTGGGCTAAACTGAAGCCATGAGCCTAGAACTTCACTCAAGTCACCGATATGGGTGGCAGAGGCCCAAGTACTTGGGCCATCTTCCACTGCTTTCCCAGGTGCATTAGCAGGGAGTTGAATCCTAAGTTGGATTCAGCTTAATTCCCTGTGCCACAACACCAGCCCTCCAATTTATTCTTTATATCACAGATGGTATAGTGTAACATATAAACATTATCATATTAGTGTGATTCAGTGCTAGAAATGGTAACTAAAAGATGGTGCAGAAGTACTTAAGAGGGCAATGACAACCAATGTTAGCTGGTCAAGTAATATTTAAGCTATTATTTGAAGGAATTCACCAGGCAAAAAAGACAAAAGTATTTGGGAGAAGAACAATATCAGCAAGACCCAAAGGCATTAGGCTGAGAGTAGCTCGGCAAGGTAAGAGTCTCCATTACAAGGAACTGGTTAAGAGTTTCTACAGGGCTGGCGCCGCGGCTCACTAGGCTAATCCTCCGCCTTGCGGCGCCGGCACACCGGGTTCTAGTCCCGGTTGGGGCGCCGGATTCTGTCCCGGTTGCCCCTCTTCCAGGCCAGCTCTCTGCTGTGGCCAGGGAGTGCAGTGGAGGATGGCCCAGGTGCTTGGGCCCTGCACCCCATGGGAGACCAGGAAAAGCACCTGGCTCCTGGCTCCTGCCATCGGATCAGCGTGGTGCGCCAGCCGCGGCGGCCATTGGAGGGTGAAACAATGGCAAAAGGAAGACCTTTCTCTCTCTCTCTCTCTCTCTCTCTCTCTCTCACTGTCCACTCTGCCTGTCAAAAAAAAAAAAAAAAAAAAAAGAGTTTCTACAAAGCTGAAGATAGCAGCAGAATAGGAAGGTCTTGTGAGTGAAGTTTAACAGGTGGACCTTTTCCAGAAACTAATTATGGAGATGATGAACACAATCAGCAGAGTGACATCAACAGACTTTTCAGTTAAAGGATGATAGTGCTAAATGCATGGATAAGCCCTTTAAGGAGGGTATATAGAGAGACTATAAAAAGCATCAATGGTTGACAGCTGGGTATTAAGAACAAATTATATTTAAAATGACTTTCAATAATATTGCAAAAAACATCATTAGTAAAGTGTTTCTGTGAATTTCTTCAGCCTATTCAGATAGTGAAAGAATAAAGAAGAAAAAGATTTATGTATTATTTGAAAGCTGGAATTAGAATGAGAGGCAGAGACAGAGATTTTTTCCATCCGCCGGTTCACTCCTCAGAAGGCTACAAGGGCCAAACTGTCAGGAGTCAGAAGCTTCATCTGGGTCTCACTTGGGCCATCTTCCACTGCCTTCCAAGACTATTAGCAGGGAGCTGGATCAGAAGTGGAGCAGTGGGGACATGAACTGGTGCCCATATGGGATGCTGGCATCACAGGAAGCAGTTTATCTGCTACCACATAACACCAGCCTCCAAATGCTGATAGTTTTGATAGCAAAGGTTATTGTGTGATAAAAATGTATCTGCTTTCTGAGTTCAGGGAACAAGAGTTTATGTAGCAATAGATACTTCAAGCCTTCCCTAATTTTAAAAACGTTTTTACATGAAAATAAATTCTAGAATGAGAGAACATTATAAAAATAGCTTAACTGGAGGCAATGTTGTAGCACAGCGGGTTAAGCCACCACCTGCAAAGCTGACATCCCATTTGAGTGCTGGTTCAAGTCCCAGCTGCTTCACTTCCGATACAGCTCCCTGCTAACGTGTGTGGGAAAGCAGTAGAAAAGGGCCCAAGTGGTTGGGCCCCTGCCACCCACGTGGGAGACCCAGAAGAAGCTCCTGGCTTCAATCTGGCCCAGCCCTGGCTAACATGGCCATCTGGGGAGTAATACCAGTGGATGGAAGATCTTGCTCTCTACACCTCTTTTTCTGTAACTCTGCCTTTCAAATAAATGTCTTCAAAAAAAAATAATATATATAGCATAATTTGTTGTATATACTTCCTTCAACTCCCCCTAATGACAGTATATTGCATAATTATAATACATTCACGGAAATGAAAAAAATTATCTTTGGTAACAACACAATCTACAGACCTTAATTCCATTCCTTAAGCAAATTTCTCCAGTTTTCCACCAATATCCTTGATCTAATCTAGGAACTAATCCTAGGTAGGATGATACTGCCTCCAGTTGTCATGTCTGCTCACTCTCTTCCAGCTTGCAATGAGCTCCTCAGTCTTTGTCTTTCACAACCTTTACCTCTGATGGTTCTTCAATATAATATTTAATATTAATAAATATTTAAATTTAATATATTTAATATTTACCTAATGGTGATTTTTATTTTTTCTATACTAACTGGAATTTCATTGGAAGGGAGAGCTGTCCAATGTACATTGTATATATGTATTTATATGCTTGTGTATGTTCTGTGGGTTATAATCTAATACTCTCATTATTTTGTTTCCTATATTACTTCAGTTTTGGTCACTGGGAGTTCCTCCAAATTATTTCCCTGTCTGTTCAACATGCTCTCGTCATTTTTTGAATTACTTTTTGGAACCATATGATGTTCCAGGCACATCTTGTATTTTCCTTACCCCAACCCCAAACTCAACTATTTTTCCAAGGATCTATGCTTCTTTTTATAGAACAGTATGTAGTGATCCAAGCACTGATATGCTCACTGTGATTATGGTATATACATTTGTATATACACACATTAATGCATCTACATCAATCCATAATCAAATCATGACTTTATATGGATACTTCCAATTCCAGTCAAAGAACACAGGATTGTGTAACTTCTTTAACAATGAGAAACGTGACTTTCATTGTGTAAAATATGTTCATTTATTTGTTCAAACTTACTGTATTCAAAAGGCAATTTCAGAATCCGTAACCAATACGTCTGTGATAAAGATATTTACTACTAAGAACACAATATTTATTCTTTTTTTGTCATTTTGTATTTAGACTTAAATAATCAAAATACTGTTTTCCAATGTTATTTAGCTCTTTTCTTCCCTAACCAGGTCAGTGTGGTTATGCTACTCAATTATAATATATTAAAGATCATGTTTCTAATCCATTTCGAGCTCATTTACCTTACTCCCACCCCTTGAATATCCCAACTGATTAATCTTGAGGCTATGTGAAGAATTCCCAAATTTATAAGAGACAGAGGTTAAAAAAAAAAAAGTATATACTCATTGCTGTTTCCTTTTCAGCGCCAGTATCTCATTCTCATCATCCCTAACTTTTCTACCCCGTGTTCATTCATTCCCTGTTGTAAGCTAATTTTATTAATTTCTATTATACCATTCCTATACAAGGGTACTTCAAAATTTTGTGGAAAATGGGACTAAAGTATAAGTTTATTTGGGTACAAGAATATCTGTGAAATTTATGAACATATCTTCCAAAAGTTCACTGAAAATGCAAATCATGAAAAAATTATATATGGATTTCAATTTTTGTTCTAAAACTGACTGTGATGATTGCTAGTGTAAACATCTTTTATTCCTCTTTTCTACAAGCTTCTGGAATTACCATTGTATTTCTTTTATGCAGATACATGTACATATATTTATTTCCCTTCTTATATTACAAGCAGCATACTACATGTACTCTTTCTTAAAAAACTTACTTCAAAATAGTATTAAATTTACAAAACAAAGATTGTGAAGTAGTACAGAGTTCCCCTAACCCCACACCTAGCTTCCCATGTTACTAATATCTCATCTTAGTATATTTATCACAATTAGTGAACCACAACCAGCTTCCCTTATTCTTTTTCAATCCAAACTCCTTCTACCTCTGGTAATCACCATTTCTAAGTTCATTTTTTTTAAAAAGATTTATTTATTTTTACTTGAGAGGCAGAGGCAGAGAGAGAGAGAGAGAGAGAGAAAGAGAAAGTCTTCCATCTGATGGCTCACTCCCCAATTGGCCGCAGCAGCTGGAACTGTGCCAATCTGAAGCCAGGAGCCAGGAGCTTCCTCCAGGTCTCCCATGCGGGTGCAGGGGCCCAAGGACTTAAGCCATCTTCTACTGCTATCCCAGGCCATAGTAGAGAGCTGGATCAGAAGTGGAGCAACCAGGACTAGAACCAGCGCCCATATGGGATGCTGGCACTTCAAGCCAGGGCATTAACCTGCTGTGCCACAGCACCGACCCCCATTTTTTTTTTTTTTAAGTTCCACATAGAGGAGAACATGCAAATCTCTGTTTGTGTCTGGCTTATTTCACTTAACATGATGTCCTCCAGTTCTAACAACTTTACTGCATGACAGACTCTCATAATTTTAAAATGGCTGAACAGTATTCCATTTCCTTATTCTTTCATTTGATAATGGACACTTTGGTTGATCACAGTTTTGGCTATTATGAACAATACTGAGATAAATATAGTGGGGCAGTTATCTCTTTCATACAATGTTTTCATATCTTTGGGACATACATCCAGTAGTGAAATTGTTGGGTCACATGGAAGCTCTACTTCTAGTTTTTAAAGAAATATCCAGACCATTTTCTGTAATGGTCGCATTAATTTAATTTACATTTTTATCACAGCCCAGCCTATATATGTTACTTTCTGTCACTTTGATAATAGCCAGTCTACCAGGGGTGAGATGATATTTCATTGTGGTTTTGATTTGTATTCCCTTGATGTTTTGTGATACTGAATCTTGTTTGTTTCTTCATTTATTTGTTGGCTGGTTCTATTTCTTCATTTGAGAACTCTCTATTCAGGTCCCTTTCCCACTTCTTAATTTGACTGGAACTCTAACAGTTCAAGCAATCTTCTTCATTCTTTCTAGGGCAGCATAATGCTCCACCTACTGTGTGGCTGCCCTATCATTTAAGTTATTGACAATACATACAATTATGAACAGTCTTAAAATCAATACACTTGAATGGAGGTATATCTTCAGAGAAGATTCCCAGAAGTGGTATTATTCAGTCAAAAGAGAAATGCATTTTTAAATTTAGTAGGTACTGCTTGCCATCTCATAAGGTCTACGGCAGTGTGCATTTCCACCCACAGTGTATGAGGATGCCTGTTTACCACAGACTCACAACAGAATGTGCTATGATTCCCCCCCAGCCCAATGTGACAGATGAGGAATGGGTATCAGTGATATATTACTTTGTATTACTATGCTTAAAGACCATATTTACATTATGTGCAAGTTGACCATTTTGTTTTCCACCCCTTTCTTCCAAGCCTCTGATCCTTTGTTTCTCCATTTTATATGTCCTCTGATCATATACTAGGGATACAAGTGTTCTGTTTGTGGTACATGTTGAAGAGATTTTTTTTTTTTGTCATCTTTTACTTTTTTTTCCACGGTGTTTTTTGCAATGTAAAATTTTATTTTTATGTTGTCACATTTGTCAAACTTTACTTTTCTTGCCTGGATTTTGAACCATAATCAAAAACTTTTTTCCATTTTAGTATATGCATGGTCTCTCTTTTTAAACATTCAGGTCCTTCATTCATCTGGAGTTTATTTCTTTTTTTGTCAGCAGCTTAATGAAATTTAATTCATATGGCATATAATCAATCCATTTAAAGTCTCCAGTTCAGTGGTTTTTAGTATATTCACACAGTTTTGTAATCATCACAGTCAATTTTAGAACATTTTATCATCTCAAAGAGAAACACTATACCTTTAGCAATCATTCTCCCTTTCTCCAAATTTCCTTATTCCTTGGCAACCACCAATCTCCTTTTCTCTATAGAATTGCCTATGACAGACATTTCACATAAATGGAAACATCTAGTAAGTGGCCTTTTGTGACTACTTTCTTTCACTCAGCACAATGTTCTTAAGTTTCACCCATGTTGTAGCAGGGGTTTAACTCCTTTTTGAAAAAATAATTTCCTTCTTATTTGAAAGGCAGAGAGGGAGAGAGAGAGAAAGGAAGACAAAGACATCTCTTGAATCTGCTGGCTCATTCCCCAAATGTCTGCAACAGCTGGGGTTGGGCCAGACGGAAGGCAGGAGCCAGGAACTCAATCGGGGTCTCTCCGTGAGATCAATCAGTCCGGCACACTAGCAAAAAGCTAGAACCAGGAGGCATAGCTAGGACTCAAACCTAGTCACTCTAATATGGGATGTGGGCTTCCCAACTGCTACACAAAATGCCTGTCCCTTTGATTCTCCTTTTTTTGCTGAATTATATACAAATGTGTGGATACACCACTTCGTGTATTCTACAATCAGTTAATGACTATTCAGATTGTTTTCATTCTTTGGCTATTATGAATAATGCTATCAACACCTGTGTGCACTTTATTTTCTTAGCTTATTCTTATACATGGATCAAGATGTGTTATCTAATATTCTTTTTAAATGTTGCCCAGATGCATCAGCACCATATAAATGTCATTTTTAGGGCACGTATTTAGCTTAAGTGGATACAATGCCTATGTCTCATATTAGACTGCCTGAGTTTGAGTCCCAGCTCTGTCTGCTTACTCCAGCTTCCAACAACTGCAGATTTTGGATAGCAGTGGTCACGGTTCATGGAACTGGAGTCCGGCAACCCACGTGGGAGTATTGGATTGTGTTCCAGGGGACTGGCTTTGGCCTAATCTAGCCCACAGCAGGCATTTGAGGAGTAAACAAGTAGAAAGGAACTTTGTCTCTGGGGTGGGCATGGGAAATCCTTTTCTTCCTCAATGATTTGAGATACTTTTATTAATTCCACTTGTTCTTTGGTCTTTTTTTTTTTTTTTTTTGTCCTTCTAATCCACTTTAAAAAAAAAAGATTTATTTATTTATTTGAGTGGCAGAGTTTACAGAGGGGTGGGGGGATCTTCCACCTGCTGGTTCACTAATCAAATGGGCCCAAAAGGCGGAGCTGGACGGGTCTCTGGTCTGAAACCAGGAGCCAGAAGCTTCCTCCAGGTCTTCCACGTGGAGCTGGATTGCAAAAAGAGCAGCCAGGACTAGAACTGCTGTCCATATGGGATACTGGTGTCACAGGTGGCAGCTTTACCAGCTCTGCCATAATGCTGCCCCTCACCCTTTAAAAAAAATGATGTGGGGCTGGTGCTGTGGCACTGAGAGTTAATGCCCTGGCCTGAAATGCTAGCATCCCACGTGGGTGCCGGTTCGAGACCAGGCTGCTCTGCTTCCAATCCAGCTCTCTGCTATGGCCTGGGATAGCAGTCGAAGATGGCCCAGGTCCTTGGGCCCCTGCACCCACATGGGAGACCCAGATGAGGCTCCTGGCTCCTGCCTTCAGATTGGCACAGCTCCGGCCGCTGCGGCCATCTGGGGAGTAAACCATCGGATGGAAGACCTCTCTCTCTCTTTCTCCTCTCTCTGTGTAACTCTGACTTTCAAATAAATAAATAAATCTTAAAAAAAAAACAAAAAACCTGATGTGGCAGCTGCACCCATTTAATTATAGAAGCTTTAAGGGACAGCTAGTCCCTCTCAGTAGTTTTCCTTTTTCAGTTTCTTTCTAGCCATTCTTTTATGTTTTTTATGTTTTTTCATATAACCTAGCATCAATTTGTCTAATTTTACTAAAAAGTACTTTTTGATACTTGAAGTGTATTAAATTTAGAAATTAAGGAGAAATGATCTCTACAATGCTGAATCTACATATTCAAATCTATAGTGTGACTTATAAAATGTAAAAAAAAAACCTGATTTTGTACTTTTTATGTTTATTCTTAACTATTCTTTGTTCTTACTGTACATAAAGTTTATATATGAGGCTACTGATTTTTAAGTAAATTTTGTATCCTGTTACACCACTAAATCCTTCAAGATTTTCTTTTTGAAATTTATTTGAGAGGCAAAGAACCAGAGAGAGCACTCCCATCTGCTTGTTCACTCCCCAGATGTCTCCAGTGGGCATGTCTGTGCAGCCAGGAGCTGGGAATGCAATCCAGGTCTCCCAGGTGGGTAGCAGGAACCAAATTATTTGGGCCATTGTGGGGAGCAAACCGGACTAGACTGTTACTGGAATTAAGACTTATTCTATGCATCTGCTCTCCCACAATATGGCGCTGGGAGAGAAGTAAACAGCTTCCGCACAGCTGCCTCCAGTTCAACTAATAAACTGTAGGACTTGCTCCTGATTGGAGGAGAGCAGCGTACTCGGCGTGTGGGCAGCCGAGTTAGGATTGGCGGAGGAGGACTATAAAGGAGGAGAGAGACGGCATGCACCAGGAACATCTATGGGGAACATCTAAGGGAACCCGTGCAGCCCCCGAGAAAGCCGGCCGGCGGTGTGCCGCTCCCCTGCGGAAGTGGGGAATGTGGCCAGGGGGAACTGCCCTTCCACGGAGGTGGAAGGGATAGTAGCCAACCCGGGAAGAACCAGCAGAAAACCCGGGGAGGGCCGAGCAGACGAAAGAACAGCGCAGGGTCTTGTGTCGTTCCTCCACGAAGAGGGGGAGCGACAGGCCATCATTGTTGCCTCTCAGAATCTGCATTAGCAGGAAGCTATAATCAGCAGCAGGAGCCAGGAATTGAACTCATAAACTCTGATATGGGAGTTGGGCATCTTAACCACTAGACTAAATGCCCACTCCCTGTATCAACTGAATTAGTTTTACCAGTGGTCCTTTAGGCTTTCCTAGCTATACTATCACCTAATCTGCAACCAGAGAGTTTTACTTCTTCATCCATTCTAATGAATCAAGGTGATTCCATTTGCTGGTTCACTCTCCAAGTGCCCCCAAGAACAAGGGCTGGGCCAGACTGATACCACTGCAATTCAATCTGAGTCTCCCACACGGGTAGCACAGATCCAAGTCTTTAAGCCATCACTTGTTTCACTTGTTTTTTTTTTTTTTCTTTTGACAGGCAGAGTGAACAGAGAGAGAGAAAGGTCTTCCTTTGCCGTTGGTTCACCCTCCAATGGCCACCACGGCCGGCGCACTGCAGCTGGCACACCGCACTGATCCGAAGGCAGGAGCCAGGTACTTATCCTGGTCTCCCATGGAGTGCAGGGCCCAAGGACCTGGGCCATCCTCCACTGCACTCCCTGGCCACAGCAGAGAGCTGGCGTGGAAGAGGGGCAACCGGGACAGAATCCGGTGCCCTGACCGGGACTAGAAGCCGGTGTGCCAGCGCCGCAGGCAGAGGATTAGCCTAGTGAGCCACGGCGCCGGCCCAACCATCACTTGTTGCCTCCCAGGGTGTACATTACCAGGAAGCTGGATGGTAAGTATAGCAGGGACTTGAACACAGGCACTCTGATGTGGGGTGCAGGTGTTTAAACTGCTGAGCCAAATACCTGCCCCTCTAATGGATTTATCTAACGGACATGGTTAATATCTCCATTATAATGCTGAATGGTAGGGAAGATAGTGAACACTTGACTTGATTCTGGAAACTGAAGAAACATTTCCAGTATTTCCCATTACAAAAGACTTATAGCGGCCAGTGCTGCGGCTCACTTGGCTAATCCTCTGCCTGCAGCGCCGGCACCCCGGGTTCTAGTCCTGGTTGGGGCGCTGGATTCTGTCCCAGTTGCTCCTCTTCCAGTCCAGCTCTCTGCTGTGGCCTGGGAGTGCAGTGGAGGATGGCCCAAGTGCTTGGGCCCTGCACCCACATGGGAGACCAGGAGGAAGCACCTGGCTCCTGGCTTCGGAACTGTGCAGCACGCCGTCCGCTATGGCCATTTGGGGGGTGAACCAATGGAAAGGAAGACCTTTCTCTCTGTCTTTCTCTAACTCTGTCAAAAAAAAAAAAAAAAAAAAAGACTTATGGCTTTAGGAATACATACATATATATATATGTTTTTTTTCATTAAAAAAAATCCTGTAATTACAATGTGAAAGAGACAGAGAAAGTTTTCATCATGAATGGATGAATTTTGTTGAAGGCTCACTTGGCATTTATGAATATACCAGTTTTCCTAATAAATCTATTAATATGGTATATATTAATGGGTATATTAATATTTAACTAACATTACATTCCTGGAATAAGTTTCACATGGTCATGGCATATTACTTCTTAATAGCATTATTTTATCAATATCCATAAGGTATCACGAGGCATACTGCTTTGTAGCTTTCTTTTATGCTATTGTTCTCATTAGGCTTAATATAAACTCTATATTCATTTCACAAAAGGAAGTAGAAAGCTTTACATCATTTTGTTTAAAGACTGATTTTTTTGGAAAGGCACTGTGACAGTTTTCAACTGCTGATTCATTTCACAAATATCCAAAACAGTAACGGCAAGCTCAGGCTGAAGCCAGGAAAGCCAGGAACACCATACAGGTCTCCCAAGTGGTTCACAAGAACCCAAGCTACTGGGCCATCATTTGCTACTCCCAGACACGTTAGCAGGAAGCTGGACTGAAAGTGTGTTGTATGGGCTGGTGCTGTGGCATAGCAGATAAAGCCACCAGCAGTGCTGGTATCCCAAATGGGCGCCAGTTCTAGTCCCGGTTCTAGTCCTGACTGTTCCACTTCTGAACCAGCTCTCTGCTATGGCCTGGGAAAGCAGAAGATGGCCCAAGTCTTTGGGCCCCAGCATCCTCATAGGACACCTACAGAGTAAGCTCCTGGCTCCTCACTTCAGATCGGTCCAGCTCCAGCCATTAAGGCCATTTGAGGAGCAAACCACTGGATGGAAGACCTCTCTCTCTCTGCCTTTCTATGGCTCTGCCTTTCTAAACAAACAAATAAATCTTAAAAAAAAAAAAAAAAAAAAAAAAAAAAAAAAAAAAAAAAAGAATTTGTGTTATAGCCAAGGCATAAACCAGAAACTCTGATGTGGGATGTGAATGTCCTAAGGAATGGCTTAATCCACTGCATCACAATGTCTGCCCCTGTTTTCATCATTTTCAGTGCTTTGGAGACAATTTATATGCATCAGCACTATTTTCCAAGGTATCACAGAATTCTCTATGAAACCTTCCTGGCCTAATATTTTTTGTTAGGAGAGTTTCTTAATAATATTGTTTCTTCTATGAAAATCAGTCTGTTTACGTCTTTCTAACTCAATTTTGGTAATCTTCATTTCCCAAGAAAATTATTCATCCATATTTTCAAATTAATTGCTAAGCAGTCCTGTGATTTTTAAAATGATTTTCAGTGGTTATTTCACCCCTTTAATTTTATTTTGTTGTCTGTGGTTCTCTCCTTTCCATGATTAATTTAGCAAGTGGTCTTGTTGATTATTTAAAACAATTTCAAAATATTTATTTATTAATTAGGTCTGCTGATTTCCTCTTCTGTACCTGACTTATGCCTTTCCTTCCTTGTGTGTACTTTAGGTTTATTTTGTTTTGTTTTGAGCTGGCGTTTAATTCACTTGTTTTTACTTTTACCGAGAAATGTGTTTATTGCTATTGTTGCTGGTCAAGGGGCTCACTGCAGTTCTGGCACCAGCTTTTATAAAACTAAGAAAGACTTTATTATGAGGTGGACTAGCAAGGACACAGAACGCTGGAAGTGGGGTCTGGGGCAGATTTTCTGGGTTAGGGACAAGCTGGTATGTGGAAGAACTGGCAAGGGAAGTTCTGATTAGGGGACTTAAGCACCAGATATTCCTGGTCAAAGGACTCCTTGCTTCTGAAAGGGTTCTGGAGTTTGAATCCTTGGTGACTGACGCATCTGTGGGACTCTCAGGTTCCAGTTAAAACCAGACAGAAACACTTTGCCCCTCTTTCAGGATCTCATGTGAGATCTCTTCCTGGGAATCCTTTAGCCGCTTAGAGTATACCTTCTGACTAGCCCAATAGCCTGCTGCTATTTTATCACAAGAACACTCACTTGAATCCAGAGCACTCTAAGGGCTCAGTCCAAGATTGTCTTCACTGGCTGGGAAAGCCCCACTCCAACTCTTAATAATACAGCAGGATCACTTCCAGTGTGTTCTGTAATAAAACTATGCATTTTTCTTTGAACATTTTATTGGGATGCTTTATAAGATTCCTATCTTAATAGTGCCCTCTTCTGTTAATATTGTGAATTCCAGATTATTTCAGCCAATTGTTTCCTTGGGGGGCGGGGGAGGCAGTTAAGAATCCTGCTATTATGCGGTAATCTTTTTTGTTTTGCTGGACTCTGCATTTCCTGTATTTTTCACCCAACCTCAGAAAGGGTGCTTCTATCTTATGTACCTTTTTTCTTCCCTTAAAAACTCTGTACTTTGAAGACTCCTTCTTCAAACTGTATTTTTCAGTCCCTGTTTTATTTGAATAATTAAAAAAAAGGGGGGGGAGTGGCACTGTAGAATATCAGGTAAAGCTGCCTTTCACAGTACCATGCTGGTTTAAACATTTAATTAAAAGTTAAAATATTCGGCCAGCGCCGTGGCTCACTTGGCTAATTCTCTGCCTGCGGCACCGGCACCCCGGGTCCTCATCCTGGTTGCTCCTCTTCTAGTCCAGCTCTCTGCTGTGGCCCGGGAGGCAGTGGAGACGGCCCAAATGCTTGGGTCCCTGCACCCACATGGGAGACCGGGAGGAAGCACCTGGCTCCTGGCTCCGGATCGGCGCAGCGCTGGCCGTGGCAGCCATGAGGGGAGTGAACCAACAGAAGGAAGACATTTCTCTCTCTCTCTCACTGTCTAACTCTGCCTGTCAAAAAAAAAAGTTAAAATATTTTTTACTTTTTAGATTATTATTTTATTATTTATTTGAAAGTCAGAATTATATATAGAGAGATCTTCCACCATCCTGGTCTCCCACGTGGGTGCAGGAGCTCAAGGAGTTAGGCCATTCTCCACTGCTTTCTGAAGCACATTAGCAGGGAGTTAGATAGGAAGAGGAGCAACTGAGACTTGAATTTGTAACCAAACGGTATGTTCCCATTATAAGCAGCAGCTTAACTGGCTCCGTCACAACATCTGCCTCATTCATTTTACTTTTTGAAATAAAGATACGGGGTCTGGCATTATGATGCATTGGGTTAAGCTGCTGCCTGAGACAATGGCATCCCACGAGCGGCAGGTTGAATTCCAGCTGCCCACTTCCAGTCCAGCTCCCTGCTAATGTGCCTGGTAAAGCAGTGAGAAGACGGCCCAGCATTTGGGCCCCTGCCACCAATGAGGGAGACCCTGATAGAGTTCCAGACTCCAGTCTGGCCTAGCACTGTCTGCTGCAGTCATCTGGAGAGCGAAATCAGTGGATGGAAGCTCTCTTCCTCTGTAACTGTGCCTTATAAACCAATCAATCTTTTGACAAACAGATATAACAGCTGCATCTTGATATAATCTAGGATATTCAGTTCTGCAGGTACCTAACAGGTTTACAATTCTTGGCAGAACATTAGGTAAGCAGTGTGCACCTAGACTCCTCCCCTGCACTGGTAAAAAGATCATACTTCGATGTGAAAACTAAAGCAGTTTCTGCAAATTTCATTCATTCACATAACTGAGCATTTGTTTTTCTTTATGTGAGTCTATAAAAATCAAAATTTCCAGTTTTCAAAACCGAGGCCCCAAATACTAGAGATTTCAATAATATAAATCATACCTTATTAGATCTCCTGGTAATGCCACTCTTACCTTCTAACTTATCCCCTTTCAAATAAAAACAATATGTAAAATAACATTGGGAGTTTTACATAAATCCCAGATCAGTGTTATGAAGTGTCAAATCTACCCAAAACTAGCCTAGCAAACAGACTAGTGCTCTATCTACTTAAACCAGTATGTGCAGCTCTGGAAGGACAAATATTGTTCGAGGAAGATAGGTAAAATAAGATTCAAGAGTAATTTCTCAATCACAAATTAATCAAGTTTTAAATTTTAATATACATATATCTTAAGTTTCAAATATGTACAATGCAGCAATTTTATTCTGTTAAAACTGCTAAGAATCTTTTTTTCTGAAAAAAAGATTTACTTATTTGAAAGGCAGAATGAGAGAGAGAGAGAGAATCTTCCATCCACTGGTTCCCTCCCCAAATGGCCTCAAGGGCCAGAGATGGGTTGATCTAAAGCCAGAAGCCAGGAGCTTCTTCTGGGTCTACCATGTGGGTGCAGGGGTCCAAGTACTTGGGCCATCATCTGCTGCTTTCCCAGGTACATTAGCAGGGAACTGGATGAGAAGTTGAGTAGCTGGGACCTGAACCGGGACCAATATGGGATGCAAATGCTATAGGCGGTGGCTTTACCCACTAGGCCACAGTGCCAGCCTCAAAACTGCCAAGACACTTTAAGTGTATTTCGAGTATTTTTCATTTTGCAAATGAAGATGAATACATATATAAGAAATATCTAAGGAAATATTAAGTATTTCACAGAAAGGTAACTGAAGATTTTTCACTAAAGAAAAGCATTTTTGTTTAAAATAGCATTTTTAAGGGCCGGCGCTGTGGCGTGGCGAGTGAAGCTGTCACCTGAAGTACAGGCTGCTCCACTTCCGATCCGGCTCTCTGCTATGGCCTGAAAGAGCAGTAGAAAATGGCCCAATTCCTTGGGCCCCTGCACCCACATGGGAGACCCAAGGGAGGTTCCTGGCTCCTGGCCTCGAATCTGCCCAGCTATACATATTCAGGTTTGGACAGAAAGTCAGTGAAGTGGTCTTTCTCTCCATTATTCACTTTTGTAAGTGAATATTGGTATCTTAATAAACATATACTTACCTTTACTATTTGCAAAATAACAAATAGTAAAGGTAAGAAGTAAAGTGAAGTGTACTACTTCATTACTGACTTAATACTAGTACATTACCAATTAAAGAAAGCAATGAAATGAACAGTTAACATTTTTCCCAATAGCTATACATAGCCACCCTCATTATCAAAATAACAAATAGTAAAGGTAAGAAGTAAAGTGAAGTGTACTACTTCATTACTGACTTAATACTAGTACATTACCAATTAAAGAAAGCATGAAATGAACAGTTAACATTTTTCCCAATAGCTGTGGCTATTGCAGCCATCTGGGGAGTGAACCATCAGATGGAAGACCTCTCTCTCTGCCTTTGCCTCTCTAACTCTGCCTTTCAAATAAATAAATGAATCTTCAAAATAGCATTTTCCACTAACAAGTACAAGAGAAAATTTTGCCAAGTGCTAGATTTGCCAAGGAGAGCACAGACAACTGTGTATTGTCACACACCGTTGAAGGGACTAAAAAATAATCCAAATTCTTGAAGCTCACTTTAGCAATATGTATCAAAAGCCTTCTATTGAACATGTCCTTTGATCCAAGAAAACCATTTAGAATGTTATCCTTAAGGAAAAACATTTTAGCAGTGAGTAGAGTGGAGCAAGTCACAGCTTGGGATGCCCATATCTCATATTGGAGTGGCAGTTCAAGTCCCAGCTATGCTACTTCTGATCCAACTTATTGCTAATGCATTCTGGGAAGGAAGCAGCAGATGGTGGCTCAGGTGCTTGGGCCTCTGCCACCCATGTGGGAGACCTGGATGGAGTTCATGGTTCCTGGTTTTGTGTGCATTTGGGGAGTGAACCAATGAAAGGAAGGTCTTACTCTCTTTCACCATTCCTCTTTCTGTTGTGTGCACACTCTGCTCTGCCTTGCAAGTAGATGTAAATAAGCATTAAGGAAAAAAATTACAACCTGTATCAAAGCAATGGTTTTTCTTTTTTTAAAAAGTACCTGGTTAAAAAGCATGAAAAACTGCAAACACCATGAGACTGTGTCAACAGAAATATATTTAGTAACATAAAGGAATTCATCTACTTTTGGCCAAAATGATCATATTTTAGGTTAAAGAAAAAAAAATCCCAGATCACAAAATGATACTTGTAACTATTTGCCAGGGAATGACTGGTACATACAAAATGTTAACATTAAATAGTAATTTGTCAGGGACCACTGCTAACTGATACTAGTGTCCCATATAGGAGTGCTGGTTTGGGTCCTGGTTGTTGTATTTCGAATCCAGATCCCTGCTAATGTGCCTGGGAGAGCACCAGAGGATGGCCCAAGTACTTGGGCCCCTGCCACCCACGTGGGAGACCCAGATTCAGTTGCTTAGCCCTGCCATTTTCAACCATTTTGGAAGTGAGCCAGCGGAGGGAAGACCTTTCTATCTCTCCCTGACACTCTGCCTTTCAAACAAATAGTAAAATAAAACAAATCATAAAAAGAAATCAAGAAACAAAAAGCCATCTGTTAGTGGCTAGCTTTTATAGCATTACTTTTTTTTTTAATATTTTTTACTTGTCTTTTATGAATGACTGCTTTTTGTGGGTGTTAGCAGGGAACTGGATCAGAGGTGGAGCAATTGGGATGCTGGTATTGCAGGTGGTAGCCTTACCCACTTTGCCACAATACCAGCCCCTTAAGTATATGTTTATTAAGATATCAATTAAAATGTTATGATCCATATTTGTGGGAAATGTGACTCTTTGCAATCTACCTAAGTGCTCTGTATTGCAGAAATTTTTCTGCAGCATCTTAATCCACCACTGAATACATCATTCACTCTCTAAACACAATACTATGCATGTGCTAAGTAAACAACTGCTTGTAGTAACTTACTGCCTATGTAGAGATAAAGTATATTGAGAATAACACAGAAGAACCAATCGTTAATCTCTAAAAATTAATTTAAGGCTGGTATTGTGTAGCTAATCATTATTAATGATTTTTATTCTTCTTAAACAGGAGTACAGAAGTATTCCACTGGCTTTGGGTACTTGTCTCAACCCAGCGTCAAAGTACTTAAAAACATATTTGGGGAGTGGGTGTTTGGCCCATAGCAAGAAGTTCACACCTCACAACAGAGTGTCCAGTTTTTGTTCTCACTCCCTTTCAAACTTCTAGCTTCCTTTCAATGTAGGGCTGATGGCTCAAGTAATTGGGTTCATGTGAACTACATGAGAGACCTGGATTACATTTCCAACTCTTGGCTCTGATTGTAGGCTTTGGTGGAGTGTTTCAGCAGAGTTGAGCTCTGTTTATCTCTCTGTCTCTCCAATCAATAAATTGTAATTGTTAACACTGAGTGCCAGTTATGATTTTATACCATATATCTTGACAAAAACTTAAGATGGCTAATAAAGAGCCCAAGAGTTTGTAACAGCATCATACAAATCACCCTCATCAAAAGACATGCTAACTAAAACATCTGATAGAGACATTTGACAGTAGTTCAAATTCTTGTGTGTCATAGAGGCAACAGTAAAAGGGAAACAAGACAGGCATAGAGGTCTCTTTCTCAGAAAAGAAGAAAATGTAACAAAGTCTTTAACACCAAAAGAACTTTTCTTTAAAGGTAATTTTAAAATTTGCTTTGACAGGGCTTAAACAAAAATTAGATTACATGGCATCTGCAGGTAAGTGACACACACATAAATTACTGCTTATGTTAAGGACTTGAGGTAGCTGTAGTATCATTAGTTTACCTGATGGCCGTAAGGGATAATGAAAGAATCATATTGTTACCACTTCTGCTAATTACTTACAAAAGTGAATAATGGAGAGAAAGACCACTTCACTGACTTTCTGTCCAAACCTGAATATACTTCATTATGAAAGGGGAATTATTATTTTTGCTGGGAAACTGGTGCAAACTGTATACATAGCCACCCTCATTATCAAAATAACAAATAGTAAAGGTAAGAAGTAAAGTGAAGTGTACTACTTCATTACTGACTTAATACTAGTACATTACCAATTAAAGAAAGCAATGAAATGAACAGTTAACATTTTTCCCAAGTTGAATCTGTCCTAGCCAGATAAGGTTACTTTGCATACTTGGCTTTAAAAAGATACTTGCTAAGGGCTGACACAGTAGTGCAGGGAGTTAAGCCACTGCTTTTAATATCCTCATCCTTTATGTGAGTGCCGGTTCATCTCCTGCCTACTCTGCTTCTGATCCAATTCCCTGCTAATGAGCATGGGAAGCAACTGATGATAGCTCAACTACTTGAATTCCTGCCACCCACATGGGAGATCTAGATGCAGTTCCTGGCTTCTGGTTTCAGTCTGCCTGGGCTCTGGTTGTTGTGACCTTTTAGAGAGTGAACCAGCAGATGGAAATCAATCAATCTCTCTCCGTGTCACTCTGCCTTTCAAATAAATAATTTTTTTAAAGATTTATTTATTTACTTGAAAGGCAGAGTGACACAGAGAGAGGAGAGGCAGAGAGAGAGAGAGAGAGAGAGAGAGAGAGAGAGAGGTCTTCCATCCGCTGGTTCACTCCCCAGATGGCCGCAATGGCTGGAGCTGTGCTGATCCAAAGCAAGGAGCCAGGAGCTTCTTCCGGATCTCCCACACGGGTGCAGGGGCCCAAGGACTTGGGCCGTCTTCTACTGCTTTCCCAGGGCATAGCAGAGAGCTGGATTGGAAGTGGAACAGCCAGGACTCGAACTGGCGCCCATATAGGATGCTGATACTGCAGGAAGTAGCTTTACCCACTACACCACAGTGCTGGCCCCCAAATAAATAAATCTTTAAAGAAAAGAAAAAGATACCTGCTAAGAATAACATAGGATTCAGGTAGGGACGAAAAGGTACGGTGTTACATAAAATTAGTTTGATTGCTTAGGTCTTCATGAGCCTGAATTGTAAATAAATCTAAGGAGGGTTTAATACAACTGAGGAGATAAAAGTTTTCAAAAGTCTAGATTTTGCTAAATGATCTCCCAATTTCTAAAAAAATGTTTAAAGATTAAGACATTCTGCTTAGTGAATGTCATGCCAATTCTCATCAAAATTGCATGCTGCACTGTGAGAAGAAAATCAACCAAAAAAAAAAAAAAAACCCATGATCACTAATTAATAAGAACTAGCACTGACAACACACACAAAAAATCATAACATCCAAACCAGAACTTCATATTCATTTTATATACAGGGATACTGTGTTACTATTACACTCTTGATTAAACAATCTACAGAAACTTTGGAGATGATGGTCTAACACACACTGGAGAATGCTGGCTACAAAAAACATCAAATGTAAAAGCTAATATTAATTTTAGTGATTATCCTATATGAAAGCTCAGCAACCCTGAAGGTCTCATGAGATCAGTCTCACCCAAATTCTGGATGCCCATAAGCTTCATGATTTGCATGATTTTCTTTACTGTTATATTCTGTCTTCTGCTAAACTGATAGACCAGGGGAAATCTGAAAACTCTTAGGATAATGAAAAGCTGTTACAGACAATAAACTTTATCCAGGAGCAGACTTTATTTTTTAAAAATTTTTAAAAATATATTTATTTATTTAAATGGAGGAATTACAGAGAAAAAAGATATCTTCTATCCACTGGTTCACTCCCCAAATGGCCAAAATGGCTGGGGCTGGGCCAGGCTGAAGCCAGGAGCCTGGAGCTTGTTCCTGGTGTCCCCAAGTGGGTACAAGGGCTAAACACTTGGGACATCCTCTGCTGCTTTCCCATGTACATCAGCATGGAGTGGCATCACAGGCCATCATATGGGATGCTGGCATCGCAGGAGGTGGCTTAACCTACCATGCCACAACACTGCTCCCCACCCCCCAGAGGCAGACTTGTAACTAACAAATAAAACAGCATCAAGGGCCGGCACTGCGGCTCACTTGGCTAATCCTCCACCTGTGGCACCAGCACCCCGGGTTCTAGTTCCAGTCAGTGAGCCGTATTCTGTCCCGGTTGCTCCTCTTCCAGTCCAGCTCTCTGCTGTGGCCTGGGAAGGCAGTGGAGGATGGCCCAAGTGCTTGGGCCCTGCACCTGCATGGGAGACCAGGAGGAAGCACCTGGCTTCTGGCTTCGGATCAGTGCAACGCGCCGGCCATGGCAGTCAATTGGGGGGTAAACCAACAGAAAGGAAGACCTTTCTCTCTGTCTCTCTCACTGTCTAACTCTGCCTGTCAAAAACAAAAAAACAAAAACAAAACAAAAAACAGCATCAAGACTTTAGCTCACAAAAAAAGAAAACAGTTCTCATACAGAATCATCAAGAAATAGGGGGCACCAGCATCCCATATGGGCACTGATGGCTGAAGTCCTGACTACTTCACTTCTGATCCAGCTCCTTGCTAACGTGCCTTGTAAAGCAAGGGAAGAAGGTCCGAGCTGACAAAATGTGTTAAGACCAAAAGACCTGAAATACAAGAATGTTAACAGATTTTTCTTTGCATCTGCATTCTAGTAAGTATTGTTTCAAAATAACAATTCTGATTTTTTTAAACTGATGTTTCATAATTCTGTCTCAACAAGATGGAAACCAAGTCTGTTAATCTTTTCACACCCAGTATTTAACAAAGAATACAATACATATGGTACATACTAATAAAAGATCAACTGTTCATCCTGTCCACAATTTACTATTTGATATTTTTTTGATTTTTAAAAATTGCTCTGAGATATAACTCACATACCAAACAAGATACAATATACAGCATAAAAACTAATCAATGGATTTTAGTATATTCCCAGAAGTGTGACTCTCACAACTGTAGCATATTTTCATTATCCAAAATGCAATCCATATTCCAAGCCCTAGGTAACAGATAAGTTATTTTGAGTCTCTACAGATTTGCCTGTTCTGGATATTTCATGTATCTAGAATCAAACAGTATATATTTTTTTGCATAACTGTTTTACTTATTATGCTGTTAATGTTCATCCATGTTGTAGCACGTATTGATGATTCATTACTTTTTTTATTATCATTTCATATTCCACTGTAAGGATATGCCACTTCTGTTTGTCCCTTTTAAAGTTTTTTATTTATAAAAAGGGAACAAATTTTATATATAGTTTTTTTTTTAAAAGATTTATTTATTTGAAAGGCAGACTTACAGAGAGTCAGAGAGACAGAGAAAGAGAGGTCTTCCATCTGCTGGATCACTCCCCAGATGGCTGCAATGGCTGGAACTGCACCGATCCGAAGCTAAGGAGCCAGGAGCTTCCTCCAGGTCTCCCACATGGGTGCAGGGGTCCAAGCACTTGGGCCATCTTCTACTGCTTTCCCAGGCCACAGCAGAGGGCTGGATTAAAGTGGAGCAGCTAGGACTAGAACTGGTGCCCATAAAGGATGCCGGCACTGCAGGCGGTAGCTTTACCCACTACACCACAGCACCAGCCCCTTATATCTAGTTTTAAGAGCATAATGATACTTTCCACCCTACCCTCAATCCCTCCCTCCCTCCCTAATTTTTAAAATGACAAAAATTTTTTCAATTTTCTTTATAATCATAAGCTTAATCCTCCACTAAATAAAGAATTCAACAAATAGTAAGCAGAAAAACCACTGTTCCTCAAGATTATAGACAAGGGCTATAAACAATAATCAAATCTCAAAATGTCATTTTTGCTCACTCTGTACATCAGTTACCACATATCAGGGAAAACATGATAATTGTCTTTTGGGCACTGGCTTATTTCACAAAGCATAATGGTTTCCAATTGCATCCATTTTGTTGCAAAAGACAGGATTTCATTCTCTTTTTATGACTAAGTGGTATTTCATCTTGTATATACATATCACATTTTCTTTATTTACTCCTCGGTTGATGGGCCATTTCGGAATCTTGATTCTCTATCATAGCTACTATGAGTTGAGTTGCTATAAATTTAGGGGGGGGGTACAGATAACTCTTTCATATGCTGATTTCATTTCCTTTGGGTAAATTCCTTGGACTGGAATGGCTGTCATATGGTAGATCTACTTTCAGATTTCTAAGGACTCTCCATACTGTCTTCCATAATGACTGTATGAGTTTATATTCCCACCAACAGTGTATTAGGGTACCTTTTCCTCCTACATGCTCGCCAGTATTAGTTATTTCTTGGTTTTTAGATGATAGTCATACTAACCGGGGTGAAGTGAAACCTCCTTGTGGTTTTTATTTGCATTTCCCTAATGGCTAGTGATCCTGAGAATCTTTTCATGTGTGTTTGTCCCTTTATTTGAAGATGAACATCTAGGCTGCTTCTACATTTTATGAAAATAAGTGCAAGTTTTATGTATGAATATATTTTCATTTCTCTTGATTATATATTTAAGAGTTAGATTCCTGGGCTATATGGCAACTCATGTTCAATCATTTAAATGTTTAACTGAAGAACCACCAGACTTCTTTTTCCAAAGTGGCTATACCACTTTACATTTCCACTGGCAGTAAATGCAGAGTCCAACTGGTCAACACTTGTTATTATGTGACTGTCTGTGGATATCATAGTAGGTGTGAAATGGTATGTCACGATTGGTTTGATTTGCATTTCCTTGATAGCTAATGAGTTTATAAGAATTTTAACCTTACTCCTGAACTTTGTATCAGGAATCTATCATCAGCAAAAAGGTGTAGTCCATTTGTTAGGATAGAATGGACTTGGACCACTTTATGTTTATATCAGTTTGCTAGGACTGCTGTGATAAAATATGCAAAATCGGTGACTTAAACAGCAGAAATCTACTATTTACATTTACCAAGGCAACAAGTATGTTGGCAGTACAGGTTCTTTATGAGGATTTTAAGGTCTCTCTTAGCTTGCTGATGGTCTTTTTCACATTCAAATTACATTACCTCTGTATGAAGATTTCTACTTTATATAAGGACCCCAGTTATATTGAGTTGGGGATCCACTCTGTTCTGGTATGACTTCATCTGAACTCATTATTCCAACTTTCCTATTTCTAAATACTGTTACATCCAAGAAATTAGGGGTTAGGACTTCAAGATCTGAATTTCAGGGAGACCCAATTCTACCTACAGTGATGTTAAGAAAACTCATGATTTATAAAACATGTTGGTGGAGGAAATAACCATGAGTATTTTTAAAACTGAATCTTGTTTTGTAAAAATGCATTTTCTGCATACTATGATTCCTACTGGTATCGATACAAATGTTTTCAGAGAGTAACATAAGCCAGAGATCTTTACTGTGATCACCCAACTGTTCCCACTGTAAGTGCAAGTTTTCTTAAAGAAAGGTAAAAAAAAAAAAAAGTACATCCATATTTCAGAAACACCAGCTTTCATCTTTTCTGTCTACCACCTTGTTACTGTTCTTTGGTGAATATTAATTTCTTCTTTCTTTAAAATTTTTTTGACAGACAGAGTGGATAGTGAGAGAGAGAGTGACAGAGAGAAAGGTCTTCCTTTGCCGTTGGTTCACCCTCCAATGGCCGTCACGGCCGGCGCGTTGCGGCCGGCACACCGCGCTCATCTGAGGGCAGGAGCCAGGTACTTATTCTGGTCTCCCATGGGGTGCAGGGCCCAAGGACTTGGGCCATCCTCCACTGCACTCCCTGGCCACAGCAGAGAGCTGGCCTGCAAGAGGGGCAACCGGGACAGAATCCGGCGCCCCAACCGGGACTAGAACCCGGTGCCTCGGCCAGGACTAGAACCCGGTGTGCCGGTGCCACAAGGTGGAGGATTAGCCTAGTGAGCCGCTGTGCCGGCCAATGAATATTAATTTCTTTTCCCCAAATACAAAAGCATTTTGTATACCATTATTAAAAACAAAACTTTTAAGACTGGCAATGAAAATGTTAAGATTTTTAAAGGAATGTTCAACTTAATGTAGATGCATAGATTAAAACATTTATGAAATGGCCAACTGATATGAGTATCAGAATGTTAAGATCAGCACTCCTGATATGTTTGATACTTTTAATCTTACTATGATTGATTTGTAAACTTGGCAATTCTAAATGAGATGTAAATCACAGGAGTATTTTTGCACATGTCTAACCATTATCTAAAAATACCCTGAAGCTATACAATAATATGTTAGTGATATCTGTGAAAAATAGAAAAAGATGCCAGTATTCTATCATGATTTTATGAAGCATTCAATATTTAGGCTTCTAGTTACATGCTCAAGCACATTTTTATACATTTAAAATGGTTCTTTTTTTTAAAGTATTAAACTGAAGTTCAACAAATCAATAATTAAAAAGAAAACAAAACAAAAAACACTTCTAACTTAAAAAAATACCAGGCAACCTAATTAAAAAGTGAGGAAAGGTCTTGCCTACATTTCTTCAAAGATGAACTAATGGCCAACAATCACATGAAAAGATGCTCAATATCAGTAATTATCAAGAAAATGAAAATGAAAACCACAAAAGATGCCAAATTACAACCATTAGGATGCCTACCACTAAAATAGCAGAAAATTAAAAAGTGGAGAATAAGAGAAACTTAAATACTTGTACATTGTTGGAAGGAATGTAAAGGAAATCAGTATGGTAAACTCCAGAACTTAAAAAAAAAAAAAAAATTCCATATGACCTAGCAATTCCACTTCTGGTTACATACCCAAAAGAATTAGAAGTGAGGTCTCTAAGAGATTTTTACAGTCATGGTTATAGCAGCATTTATCCCATGGATGGATAAATGGGAAAACAAAGTGTGGTATATATAATTCATTATTATTCAGCCTTTTGTAACAGGGAAATTATAACACATGCTACAATATATACAAACCTGGAGATACTTAGCTTTGTGAAACAAGGTCACCAAAACACATATACTATATGATTCCACTTATACAAGTGCTTGTAGTAAAATTCATAGAGGAACAAGTTTGTTGCCAACAGCAGGGAAGGTGGAAATAAGGAGTTATTCTTTAATGGGCATGGAGTTTTAGTTTTGCAAGATTTTTCAGAGAGTTAGGGAAACTGGCTACATAAAAATGCAAATGTACTTAACACATCTGAACCATACTTAAAAATTATGATGGATCAGATGGTTGTTCTATTTTTAGTTTTTGAAAAACTTCCATATTATTTTCTGTAACAGCTATACCAAAATAAATTCCTACGAACAGTGAACAAGAGTTCCCTTTTATCCATACCCTTATCAACATTTATCTCTTACCTTTTTAATATTAGCCATCATAATAGTGTGAAGTCATATGCACTGGTGTTTTCATTTCCACTTCCTGATGAATAGTGATGCTGAACAACTTTTCATGTACTTATTGGTTATTATTTGTATTCACTGGAAAGAAGTGTATTCAGTCATCTGCCCATTTTAAAATCAGGCTGTTACTGCTATTATCGAACTATAGGAATTCCTCAGGGATTTTGTACATAAATTTTTTATTAGATAGATCACTTTTTTCCCAATCCATAGGTTGTCTCTTCATTTTGCCAACTGTTTGCTTTGCTATACTGAAGACTTTTTTTTTTCATGTATTCCCATGTTTATTTTTGCTTTTGGTATCATTTCCAGAAAAATTATTGCCAAAACCATTATCAAGAAACCTTTTGGTACTTTTCTGAGTTTTCTAGTTCCAAGTATGTTTAAGTCTAATCAATTTTGAGTTCATTTTTTTGAATGTGGACATCCAATTTTCCCGAACCATTTATTGAGATCATTGTTTCCTCATCGTGCATTCTTGGTGCCTTGTCAAAAATTAGGAGACCATGTACATGTAGCTTTCCATATTCAATGCAGCATTATTCACAATAGCCAAGGTATGGAAACAATCTAAATGTCTATTTACATATGAATAGCTAAAATACAATGGTCCTCTGTATCCATGTACACTAACTACATCTATGAATTAAAACTGAATTAAAATTATTTGAGAAAAAAAATTCCATAAAGTTCCAAAAAGCAAACTCTGCATTTTGCTCCCTGACAAGCATTATGCTGAATTCCTACAAATTAAGTGATGTACACCACCATTTCACAGATCTTTAGTTTCTCTTCAGAACTAATTATTGAGCATTGTTTCCTTTGTGATTCATTTGTGTACCGTGTAATTAGGCCTACAATGATTGTGTGGGTACTGAGTATATCTAGACATTGTTTCTTTATCATTATTCCTACAACAAAATGGCACAACTGTTTCTATAGCATTTAAATTACATTAGGATTATGGTAACAGAGATGAGCTAAAGCATATGGGAATATATGCATAGACTGTATACAAAGACTATACTATCTGATGTAAGAAGTGAGCATATGTGTATTTTAGTATCCAAAGGTGAGGAAAGGGTCCTGGAACCAATCTTCTGCAGCCATCAAAAGATGGTTTTACACACACACACACACACAGGAATATTACCCAGACTTAAGAAGAAAATCCAGTCACTTGAGAAGTGGATGAAACTCAAGCCTGGAATTAATAAAGTAGATATGGGGATCCTTAATCACAGCAAGAACTTCATCCTTTTTTTCTGTTACATCATACCTTTAGAGATACAACCTACTCCTATCAGAAGTCTTCAGAAATGGGAAGAAAGGTTTCATTTGAGAGAGGCTTCCTTCTATTACTTCCTTGGGGGCAAAGTAATTTTTCTTCTTCCCATTTTAAAATCATCTAATTCTAGGAGTAAAAATAAAAATCTAGGAATAATAACAATGAGAACAATACTGCAGGCAGAAGGAAATGGGATCCCAGATGCAGGTCAGTAAGCATCCAGTTGCTATTCCTGTTATTCTGTAACCTAGAAATCCTATTATTCCTCACACATCCCTAGAGATGAATAAATTCTAACTAAAGTTGAGGAGCAAGTTTGAAAAAAAGGAATACCTCTTCACCTGAGACCGGCAAAAGAAAAACAAATGTATGGTGCTATGATTTGCCACAACATGTTAAGGGCATGTTCCTCAGGTGCCACAACTGAGAGGTGGTTGAACCTTAGGGGTAAGGCTAGTGGGAGGTCTTTAGGTTATTAGAGGCATGCACTGGGAAGGTAGTTCTGTAGAGAGGGCCATTAGCAAAAATTCAAGTTTGGGTTCAGTCTTTGCTCCTAGGCTCATCATGTAACCTTTCTCCTGAGTGTGTTCTGCCATCCACTGAGGCCTTAATGGATAAACTTCATCATGTTGTTTGTACTTTGAAGGTCCAAAACTGAACTAAACAAGCATTTTCTCTCTCTCTTTCCCCCCCACCCCCTTTTTTTTAACAGGCAGAGTGGACAGTGAGAGAGAGAGACAGAGAGAAAGGTCTTCCTTTGCCATTGGTTCACCCTCCAACGGCCGCTGCAGCCGGCCGGCGCACTGCGGTCAGTGCACCACGCTGATCCAAAGCCAGGAGCCAGGTGCTTCTCCTGGTCTCTCATGGGGTGCAGGGCCCAAGCACTTGGGCCATCCTCCACTGCACTCCCTGGCCACAGCAGAGAGCTGGCCTGGAAGAGGGGTAACCAGGACAGAATCCGGCACCTCGACCGGGACTAGAACCTGATGTGCCGGCGCCGCAAGGCGGAGGATTAGCCTAGTGAGCCGCGGCGCCGGCCAAGCATTTTCTTTTTATAACTTGGCTGACTCAGGTATTTTGTTGTAGTAACAAAAAAGCTAATACAAATGAACATTTAGACAGACATTTAAAGTATAAGCTAAATGAGGGACCATGTATTATACTACATGGTCTTAGTAACTTCAGTAAGTGGAGAAATTCATTTATGAAATTAAGGGTAGGAAGTGGCAAGGGAACTTTAAAGAGAGGAGAAAAGGCAACTGCACATTCAAATACCATAAATATAAGGAAGACAAATTTAAAATGCTTTAATTCAAGTCAAATCAGAAATTTGCATAAATGTTACATCTGCTTTGATCTGTATTTCTTTCAATACCATCCATATTTCATAGACGGCACAGAAAGATCACATCAGTGATTTAGAAATGAAGGCCAGGACCTTGAACTAGGTGAAGGAACAGAGAAATTGAGAGTTTATTGTGGGGGTGGGAGAGGGTGACCAAATCCCTTTGACAAGATTCTTAGGAGAATAACTATTTACGTAGCTTGACAGAGTAAAAACATACTACAAAACTTTTTTTCAGATTAATATTCTCTATCCTAGGCGGTTACATCATTTCTTCCTATGGCTAACAATCAAAACAGGACAATGTTTATCATCACAGAGTTTTGAAAAATCAATTCTAACTAGGCAGAAATACAAGTTTCTCAAAAAGCTCTGAAGCTGTGCCTTACTACTGAGGAAAAAACTGAGAATATTAGGCAAGATAAGAAGAGTTCATAGCCAAATGAACCTAATACTAATGTTGACACTACTACCTAAACTAATGGTTAGCATTAACTGGTATAAGAACACAACAAAACCCCAGGTATAACTCATTTAACAAAGGGTATCTATCTACCAGAAACTGAAGTATAACAATTTCTTATTAGAGTCACATCTAAACAAAAAGAAAGGAAATATTGTTCAAGTCAAAGGTTTGACAAAGTTTTAGTTTTGAGTATGTCTATGTTCATGAAAAGAAATTCCTTTTTCTCAATACGTTACTAAATAATCGGGAATATTCTAGAGCTGTAAATATGATCTCTAATTTTTTATTATTATTATTATTTTTATTTTTTTGACAGGCAGAGTGGACAGTGAGAGAGAGAGACAGAGAGAAAGGTCTTCCTTTGCCGTTGGTTCACCCTCCAATGGCCGCCGCGGCTGGCGCGCTGTGGCCGGAGCACCACACTGATCAGATGGCAGGAGCCAGGAGCCAGGTGCTTTTTCTGGTCTCCCATGGGGTGCAGGGCCCAAGCACCTGGGCCATCCTCCACTGCACTCCCTGGCCACAGCAGAGAGCTGGCCTGCAAGAGGGGCAACCGGGACAGAATCCGGCGCCCCAACCGGGACTAGAACCCGGTGTGCCGGCGCCGCTAGGCGGAGGATTAGCCTAGTGAGCTGTGGCGCCGGCCTGATCTCTAATTTTTTTTTAAATCAGTACATGCTTTCTAATCACATTCAAATCTACAAACATGTGCTAAGCACAATGATGTACAAGGTACAGTTATCAAACAGACAAAGTCTCTGACCTCACATAATTTTAAAATGGAGCAGTATCTCTGGGTGTAGGTGGTTGGCAGGAAGTTAGTAGTACAGATATGGGTATTGTACATGATGAACTATAGCTTCATACATGTAACATACAGCCATCCCCCTATATAAGCAGGTTCAACATACTTGGATTCAACTGACTGTGTATTGAAAAAAAAGTAACATCTGTAGGGTAGGAGTTGTGGCGTAGCAGATAAAGCCGCTGCCTGCAATGCCGGCATCCCATATGGGTGCTGGTTTGAGTCATGGCTGCTCCACTTTGAATTCAGCATCTGCTAACCTGGAAAAGCAGTGGAAGATGGCCAAATTACTTGGGCTGCTGGCAGACAGGGAGAACCTCCTGGCTCCTGGCTTCGGTCTGGCCTGGCTCTGGCTGTTGAGGCTATTTGGGGAGTGAACCAAAGGATGGAAGATTTCTCTTTGTCTGTTGTCTCTTCTTCTCTAATTCTTTCAAATAAATAAATAAAAAAATAAAAAAGAAAATAGCATCTATATTTAACAGGTGCAGACTTTTTGTTATTTATTTATTTATTTTTTTGACAGGCAGAGTGGACAGTGAGAGAGAGAGAGACAGAGAGAAAGGTCTTCCTTTGCCGTTGGTTCTCCCTCCAATGGCTGCCGCGGCTGGCGCACCGCGCTCATCTGATGGCAGGAACCAGGTACTTATCCTGGTCTCCCACGGGGTGCGGGGCCCAAGCACTTGGGCCATCCTCCACTGCACTCCCGGGCCAGGGGCAACCGGGACAGAATCTGGCGCCCCAACCGGGACTAGAACCTGGTGTGCCAGCGCCGCAAGGTGGAGGATTAGCCTAGTGAGCCATGGCGCCGGCCGACTTTTTGTTATTAATCCCTAAAATATACAGTATAACAACTATTTGCAAAGCATATTTACATGATTTTGGAATTAATAATCATCTAGAGATGACTGAAAGTACATGAGAGGCTGTGTGTATAGGTTTTATGCAAATACTTTACTATTTGATATTAAAGACTTCAGCATTCAAGGATATGGGTATCTGTGGGGCTCCTGACAGTATTCCCTGAGGATATAGAGGGACAGCTGTATTCAGTACAAGGTACACAGTATAAATGTTGTAAAATGACAAATACACAGTGCCATGGGACGATATATGGGAAAGAACGCTTTTGGGTATTTTTCAAAAAGGAACTGGCATTGAAGAACTGGTTATAGAAATATGTGAAATGCATATAGAAAAGGGAAGAACTGTTAAGTAGTTATTTCAGGTAGAATAAATATAACCAATTGTAGAGAATGCTCAGGGTTCTGTTGCATCTTGCTGTTATTTTTAACTTGAATAGGGTTAAGAAATAGTGAAGGGACTGGCACTGTGGTGTAGTGGGTAAAGCTGCCACCTGCAGTGCTGGCATCCCATATGGGTACCGGTTCAAGTCTCATCTGTTCCATTTCCGTTCCAGCTCTCTGCTATGGACTGAGAAAGCAATAGAATATGGCCCTGTCTTTGCACCCCTGCACCCTGTGGGAGACCCGGAAGAAGCTCCTGGTTCCTGGCTTTGGATGGGCCCAGCTCTGGTCATTGTGGCCATTTGGGGAGTGAACCAATGGATGGAAGACTTCTCTCTCTCCCTGCCTCTGCCTCTTGAAACTCTGCCTTTCAAATAATAAATAAATCTTTAAAAATCAAAAAAGGAAATAGTGAAATAAGAAGGCAGAAAGTTGCTGCTTTTAATACCTCATTATATACTCCTATTGCACCCTGTATGTGCCTCATCATACCTTATTTTTAATGGAATGTATCATGTGTTAATTTTTAATAACTCTTACATTGCCTCTTCTATTAGATAGAGCTCCTCTAGGGTAAAAGTCCAAATCACTGATATTTGTATTTGCAAAAGCACGATTTGGGGCAAGACAGATATTTCCTAATGTTTCCTGAAGGAATGCTCTATGGAACAAATGAATGGATAGTACAGCAGAATGAGATGAGAGTCTTAAATGCTTATTATCATCTTCCACAGGAAATTAAAAAAAAACAATTTTTGTAGTGTTACATTTAAATAACTACTAATTCACAGGAAATAGAAAAATAGTAAATAACAGAAAATGAAAAAATTAATAGTCTAAAATGTTAAATATTTACATATATGAGTTATGTACAAAATAAACTATATCTTCATAGACAATGGACTCAAGTGAGTTCCCTCTGAAAGGAACTAACTGTATTATTAAACTCTACAGTCCTTTAATAGTAGAGTACTTCTACCACCTGGGGCTGTGAATTCAGCTTTAAGATAAATAACAGAAAGGTATTTCTTAGCCGGCGCCGTGGCTCAATAGGCTAATCCTCCACCTTGCGGCGCCGGCACACCGGGTTCTAGTCCCGGTCGGGGCGCCGGATTCTGTCCCGGTTGCCCCTCTTCCAGGCCAGCTCTCTGCTATGGCCAGGGAGTGCAGTGGAGGATGGCCCAGGTGCTTGGGCCCTGCACCCCATGGGAGACCAGGAAAAGCACCTGGATCCTGGCTCCTGCCATCGGATCAGCGCGGTGCGCCGGCTGCAGCGGCGGCCATTGGAGGGTGAACCAACGGCAAAGGAAGACCTTTCTCTCTCTGTCTCTCTCTCTCACTGTCCACTCTGCCTGTCAAAAAAAAAAAAAGAAAGAAAGGTATTTCTTCGTATTTTAAACACAATTTCAGGAGTAATGTCAGCAAGATATCAGAATAGGAGTTCACTATCTTCATTGCACCCGTCCCCTTGATATAAATCCAACTACCAACCATCCACATGCAAAAATACCATCCCAGATATCCCAAATTCAGAAGTGAGGCTGAGACTCACCATAGAACCAAGATCAGTTGAGAATGAATGAGAAGAGAAACTGTTTTCTTTGACTGTATCACCACAAAACTGGCACAGCACCATACATAAGAGAATTCCCTTGAACAAGTTTCTACAGTGGGAAAAGTGAGCTGGAGGCAGAAATTCATCCCACCATTTTGGAACCTTTTCCAGCAGGCTCACTCATCTAGTACCCCAGAAAACAATGGGAGTACTGCCATGGCTAGCACATCTGGTGTCAGAGCAAAGAGTGGGGATGGGGCTCACAGCAACAGTGCATGGATCTTGAGGATCTGGACATGTACTCTGTGATCGGGCTACCACAGGCCCTATACCACAGAAATGAGCTAACAGCTTTAGGATGCAGAAAACACGATTTATTGATCTTCTAGGCCACAAGCTTCTGGATAGCTTTCTCACACAGACCGAAACTGTCATTAATTCTTCCCTAGGTAAAAAGGCAACTGTAGGTCAGCGATTACTGTCAGAGGGACTATGTGGCCTTACCTGATCCAGCGGCAAAGGTGGACTGCATCAAGCCTTGATGTTCTACTTACCTCAAAGGCCAAGAAACAAGCTCATAGACATACTTATAGAGCACAGTCTCTCCCCCTACTCCCTTCAGATGGCTAAGCAGCCTCCCTAGAGACCTTAACCAGCCTGAGCCCATAAGATAGGCTTGATCAACTACAAATTACAAACAGCAACACTGTCTAGCCTGGGAAGACAACTGCAAACCAGCCTGACTGGAGACAGTTACATAGCCCTGCCACCTGATGGCAGAGTGCAGCTTGTGGTGTCATCAGACCAGACAGTACTACCAGCGAGACAACTCAATCTTGGGGCACAGGGAACTTATAAATAAGCCCTATTAGAGAACCCAACACCAAGGTCTGCCTGTGTGCAGCTGTTACCGGCAGGCTCATTCAGAGCCAAAGGGGAAAGGTCTATTACTACGAAAGAACTTCAAAGGCCAGAAAAGGTGGTTATATCCTCAAACAGTAACTACCCACGTAAGGACAAAAAGATAATGGCACAATAAAAACAAACTAAAACTCCAATAATAGAAACCAAAAAACTGGAAGTCTATGAAATAACTGAAGAAGAATTCAGAATGATCTTCACAAAGAAGTTAAGGAAACTACAATAAAATACAGATAAAAAATTAACCAAAATTTGGAAAATAACCCTTGAACAAAATGAGAAGATTGACAAAGAAATGAAAACAAACACAAACAGAGAAATCTTAGAGTAATAGAACTGAAAAATTCAGAAGAAAGTTTTACAGAAGACCTCATTAAGCAGATAAAAGAACTGGTGAGCTTGAGCTAGTGTTGTGGTACAATGGGTTAAGTTGCCACCTGCAACGCCAGAATCCAATATGGGTGCCCACTTGAGTCTTAGCTGTTCCACTTCTGATCCTGGGAAATGTTCCTGGGAAAGCAGCAGAACATGGCCCAGATATTTGGTACCCTAACACCTATGTGGGAAACCTAGAGAGAGTTTCTGACTTGTGGATTACACTTGGTCCAGCCCCAGGCATTGTGGGCATTTGGGTAGTTAACCAGTGGATGGAATAGCCCTCTGTATCTCCTTTTCTCTGTAACTCTGCCTTTCAAATAAAACAATAAATCTCATAAAAAAAAAAAAAGTGAGCTCAAAGATACAATATTTGAAATTATCCAATCAGAGGAGCAAAAAGGAGAGTGATGAAACTCTACAAGACTTATGGGGGCCGGTGCCGTGGCTCAATAGGCTAATCCTCCGCCTGTGGCGCCGACACACCAGGTCCTACTCCGGGTCGGGGCGCCGGATTCTGTCCCAGCTGCCCCTCTTCCAGGCCAGCTCTCTGCTGTGGCCCGGGAGTGCAGTGGAGGACGGCCCAAGTGCTTGGGCCCTGCACCCGCATGGGAGACCAGGAGAAGCACCTGGCTCCTGGCTTCGGATCAGCGCGGTGCGCCGGCCGCAGCCCTGTCAAAAACAAAAACAAAAAAAGACTTATGGGACACCATCAAGCTATCCAAACTGCACATAATAAAAATTCCTGAAGGAAAAGCGAAAAAAGCCTAGAAAGCATATTAAAGAAAACAATAACTGAAAATCTCCTATATTAGGAGAAAATATCATCCATGTATAGAAGGTTCAGAGGCCGTAAGCCAAATTCAGCCTATAAATGAGCTCACCAAGACACATCATGACCAAAATTATTAAAAACAGAATAATACTGAAAGCAGCAAGAGATAAACATATCACATTCAAGGGTACTCCTACTTTCTCAGGAGAAACACTGAAGGCCAGGAGAGAATGGGTTGATTATAGTTAAATATGGGATGTTGGCATGCAGGCAGAAGCTTAACCTGCTACACTACAGCACTGGCCTGCTAAAGATAGTTCAGGATGACGTGAAAGGCTGCTAATCAGCAACAACAAAAAAAGTTGAAGGTAAAACAAAAACAAAAACAAAAACAAAACAACATTTAGTACAAAGGCTCTCTGCAAAGTGTTCTTGGACAGTGTAAATTATAAAAAAATTTATGCACCAATCTCAAAAATTTTTCTACCAAAATAAATGACTTTTTTTTTGACAGGCAGAGTTAGACAGTGAGAGAGACAGAGAGAAAGGTCTTCCGTCCGTTAGTTCACCCCCCAAAATGACCTCTACGGCCAGTGCGCTGCATGGATCCAAAGCCAGGAGCCAGGTGCTTCCTCCTGGTCTCCCTTGCGGATGCAGGGCCCAAGCACTTGGGCCATCCTCACTGCCCTCCCGGGGCACAGCAGAGAGCTGGACTGAAAGAGCAACCAGGACAGATTCTGGCGCCCCACTGGGACTAGACCCTGGGGTGCTGGCGCCGCAGGCGGAGGATTAGCCAAGTAAGCCACAGCGCCAGCCAATAAATGACTTTTTATCTCATTTTTTTCTACCAGTTTTTTGAAGGACCTTTGTATGCAATCATATTCAGAATTCTCTAATATTATAAGGGTGCTGTGTAAAGAAATTTTATCTGGGGCTGGCTTTGTGGCATAGCAGGTAAAGCTGTTGCCTATGATACCAGCATCCCAAATGGGTACAAGTTTGTGTCCTGCTTCTGATTCAGCTGCATGCTGATGGCCTAAGAAAAGCAAAAGGTGGTCCAAGTTCCTGGTCCCCTGCCATCCACATGGGAGACCTCTTGGCTTCAGCTTGGTGCAGCTCTGACTGTCGTGGCTATCTGGGGAATGAACAAGCTGGTGGAAGATCTCTCTGTCTCTCTCCCTCCCTATGTAACTCAGCCTTTCAAATAAATAAACTTTAAAAACAAAAAAGAAATTTTATCCCCACTAGGAGGTTCAAGAGACAAAACTAGTAAAAACAACTTAGCTACGAAACTGTTAAAAGATAAAAATTCCAAAAAAATGTGTATTTCTGACTGCAAAATCATAAAAGCTGGTGGCAGGTGGAGGGGGGAGTGTAGAGTCTTTGTATGTAGATAAAGGTAAGTTGTTATCTTTTAAAAGTAGCCACCTTATAAGGATAAGATATTTTTATGCAAGGCTCATGGCATCCACAAACAAAAAACATATAATTGCACTAAATTCCAAAAGAAAAAATTGAAAGCATACCATCACAGAAAAACACCAAACCACAAAAGACAGTAAAAAAATCACTGAAAAAAAGACCAAGAAAACAATCATCAAATAAATTACAACATGGTAATATCAAGTACCTATCTATCAATAATGACCTTGCATTTAAAAATAGAGTAAATTCTCCAATAAAAGGACATAAAAAATTTCAAACCAAACTGTATACTGCCTGTAAGAGGCAAAGTTCACAGACTGACAGATTGACAGCTTGAGGATGGAAAAAGAAAAGAATAGAAGTAGTTGTATTTATCAGACAAAATAGACTTTAAGTCAAAACTGTAAAGAGAAAATGGGGATGGGTGGTGTTTGGCCTAGCAATTAGACCACCATCTCATACTGGAGTGCCTGGGTTTGAGTCCTGGTTCCCCCTCTGATTCCAGCTATCTGCTGTGCAGACCCTGGGGCAGCAGAGATGGGACAAGTGATTGAGTTCTAGCTACTTAAGTAGAATATCCGAGAGAGAGAAAGTAGTTATAAAATGATAAAGGTGTTAGTACACCAAGAAGACATAAAAATTATATATATATGTGCAGCCAACATCAGAGCACCTCAATATATAAAGCAATTAGTATTTTAAAAAATTATTATTTTATTCATTTGGTTGAAAGGCAGAGTGACAAAGGAGGGTGGGGAAAAACACCCACATGAACACTACCATCCACTGGTTCACTCTTCAAATGCCAACAACCACCAGGGCTGGGTCATGCAGAAGCCAGGAGCCCAGAACTCCATCTCAATATGGGTGGCAGGGATCCAAGCACTTGACATCATCTGCTTCCCAGGATGTATAAGGAGGAAGCTAGATGGGAAGTGGAGTAGCTGGAATCTGACCTGGCACTCTGACATGGGAAGTTGCTGTGCCACAACACCAGCCCCAAATAATATTAATAATATTCAATAATAATTAATAATATTCAAATAATATTAAATTATTTGAAAGGACAGACTGTGATAATTAATGTAGGGGATTCAATATACCTCTTTCAACAAACAATAGGACTGATCACCTAGAAAGAAAATCAATAAGGAAATACTGAATTTAAATCATACCTGAGACCAACTGGACCTAAAAGTTATACACTGGACATTCCACCAAATAGCAATAGAATACAAATTCTTCTCAAATACATTTGGAATATTTGCTAAGTACATCACACGGGAGGCCACAAAATGCATCAACAAACGTAAAAGGACTGAAATAATATCAAATATGTTTTTGGTTACACAACATGAACTTAGATACCAAAATTAATAAATATGCTCACAAATAACTAAAAAGACACAGGAGAAATTCATAAAGAAATTTTTAAAAAAGTCCTGAGGCAAATGAAAATGGAAATACAACCCCACGAATCCTTATAGGATTCAATGAAAGCAATTTTAAGAGGGAAACCTACAACAGCAAACACCTATACCAAAAAAGAATATCTGAAATACACAACTTAATGTCATATCTTAAAAACTAGAAAAAAAACAAAACAAAACAAATCAAGTCTAAATTTTACAAAAGGAAAGAAATAAAGCTCAGAGCAGAAATAAATGAAAAAGAGTAGAAAAACATTTGAATAAAATGAAGGAAACTGAGTTTTTTTTAAGATAAACAAAATAGACAAACTCTTAGCTAGATAAGAAAAAGAGATACTATTCACTAACAGAAATCAAAGAGGAGGAGTTCCAATGACTATTATCACAATAGAAAGGATGATAAGAATCTACTATAAAAATTATACACCTATCAGTTGGCAAACTCAAGAGGCTTCCATAGCCTTGGCAACTCATGACAAGAGCCTCGAGTGATTAACGACGTCATAAATAAGAGTGTTAATTGTTAAATCAACAACAGGAGTCACTGTGCACTTACTCCCCATGTAGGATCTCTGTCCTTAATGTGTTGTACTATGTGAAGTAATGGTAAAACTAGTACTCAAACAGTACTTTATACTTTGTGTTTCTGTGTGGGTGCAACCTGCTGAAATCTTTACTTAGTATATACTAAATTGATCTTCTATATATAAAGATAATTGAAAATGAATCTTGATATAAATGGGATGGGAGAGGGAGTGGGAGATGGGATGGTTGCTGGTGGGAGGGAGGTTATGCGGAAAAAAAGCCGCTGTAATCCAAAAGTTGTACTTTGGAAATTTATATTTATTAAATAAAAGTTAAAAAAAAGTATACACCTATCAAGTCTGGATATGAAGAAACAGAACATCTGAATACACCAGTACTAATCAGCAAGCATATTAAAATTAACAACAAAGTTTCCTACCAAAAAAAATTCAGGATCAGATGGCTTCAGTTGAATCATGCCAACCACTGAAGAATACTAATTCTGCTGAAATTCTTATAAAGAAAATGAAATATAGGAAATATTTTTAAACTCATTTTACAAAGCTAGCATTACCTTGATAACAAAGCCAGACAAGGAAAATACAAGAAAAGAAAATTATAGGCCAATATCCCTGAAGAATATACACGCAACAATCCTCAATAAAATATTAGCAAGCCAAATTCAGGAACATTACAAGAATCATTCACCATGATCAAGTGGGATTTATCCTGGAATGTACTTGTGTATGTATCCCACTGTACACAAATCAATAAAAACTGTATAATCATCTCAGTAGATGGAGGGTAAAAAGCATTTGTCAAAATATGACATCTTTTCATGATTTAAACAAATAAATAAAAAAACTCAAGAGATGAGGTGTAGTGGCAATATACCACAACATGATTTAAGCTATATATGATTAACATACAGTAAACACCATCCCTAATAGTCAGAAGTTGAAATGGCTCCCTCATAGATGAGGGACAAGAATGTCCACTCTCATCATCTTTTTTCCCAAGATGTATTTATTTATTTAAAAGGCAGGGTTGGGGAGAGGGAGAGAGAAATTCCATCTCCATCTCCTTGGGTAGGAGGGGCCCAAGTATTTGGGCCATCTTCCACTGCTTTCCCTGGTGCATTAGCAGGGAGCTGCATCAGAATTGGAGCACCTAGCATCTGGACCAGTGCTCCAATATTGGATACCATTTTCCAACATGGAGTATCAGTGTTGTAGGCAGAGGTTTAACCTACAACAGTTCCTTATCACTTCTTTTCAATATAGTACTGGAAGTTCTACATAGAGCAAGTAGGCAAAGAAAAGAAATAAAGGCATTTTTAAGGATTAAAAGAAATTATTTGGGAGGGGCCAGCGCCATGGCTCACTTGGTTAATCTCTTCCTGCGGCGCCAGCATCCCATATGGGTGTCAGGTTCTAGTCCTGGTTGCTCCTCTTCCAGTCCAGCTCTCTGCTGTGGCCTGGGAGGGCAGTGGAGGATGGCCCAAGTGCTTGGACCCTGCACCCACGTGGGAGACCAGGAGGAAACACCTGGCTCCTGGCTTCGGATCAGCGCAGTGCCGGCTGTAGCAGCCATTTTGGGGGTGAACCAACGGAAGGAAGACCTTTCTGTCTCTCTCTCTCACTGCCTAACTCTTAACTGTCAAAAAATAAAATAAAATAAATTATTTGGTAAAGTGAGAGGGAGGGGGAAAGAGAGATGTATGGGGTAGGGGAGGGAGGGAGGGAGGGAAAGAGAGAGGGAGCAAGAGCAAGAGAACAAGAATGAGCAAGCAAGAGCAAGTCAGCTAGCTAGCTTCCATTTGTTGTTTTATTTCCAAAGGCCTACAACAGCCTGGGTTAGGCCATGCTGAAACCAGGAACTGGAAACTCATTCCAAGTCACCCATGTAGGCAGTAGAGACCCAAATATTTGAGTCATCACCGGTGGCCTACCAGGATATGCAATAGCAGGAAACTGGCATTGGGAGCTGAGAAAGAACTCAAATCCAGGATTCAGGCATCCCAGGCCACCTTAACTGCTAGGCCAAACCCCCAACCTCAAAGGTATCTTGATAGTACAGGAAGAAATAAAACTGTCTCTAGTTGTTGACAAATGATTTTATATACAGAAGATCCTAAGGCCTCCACCAAAAAATTATTATAAGTGATAAGTAAATTCAGTAAAGTTCTAAGATATAAAATCAACATACAAGGACTAGTGTTGAGGCACAGCAGATTAAGCTGCCGCATGCTATGCAGGTATTTCATATGAGCACCAGGTCAAGTCCCAGCTGCTCTACTTTTGATCCAGCTCTCTGCTAATATGACTGGGAAGGCAGTGGGAGATAGGCTAAGAACTTGGGCTCCTGCCACCCATGTGGGAGACCAGGATGTAGCTTCTCAATCCAGGTTATGGGTTTGGCCTGGGCCGGCCCCAGTAGTTGTAGCCATGTGAGAAGTGAACCAGTGGATGAAAGATCTCTATTACTCTCTCCCCCCATCCCCTGTAACTCTGTCTTTCAAACCAACCAAAAAACTCTGAAATGCACAAAAATCAACAATGTTTCTCTGTATTCTAACCAACTATCCAGAGAATGTCTAGGAAGTACCATTTACAACAGCAATAAACAAAACTAAAGGTGTAGATTTTACCAAGGAGTAAAAGACCTGTACACTGAAGACTCTAAAATGCTAATAAAAGAAACAAAGAAAATGCAAGTAAATGGAACTCATATTCATGCGTTAAAAAGAATACATGAAAATATCTATACTACCTATAGAGATCTTCAGATTCAGTGAAATCCCTATGGACATTTCCATGTTAATTTCCACTGAAATGGAAAAAAAGTACTTAAATGTATATGAAATCATAAAATATCCCAAACAACCAAAACAACATTTAGCAAAAAGAATAAAGCAGGATGAACCACACTTCCTTCCTTCAAAACACATTATAAAGCAATCTGAATCAAAACAGAATGATATTGGCATGAAAAGGCACACGGATCAAGAGAACAAGATACAAAACCCAGAAATAACCCCACATATATAGGGCTAAGAACACACAATGGGTAAAGAACAATTTCTTCAATAAACGGCACGTAGAAAACTGGGTATTCAGATGCAAAAGAATGAAATCAAGACTCATCTTATACCATATGTGAAAATCAATTCAAAATGGATTAAAGACTTAAATATAATACCTGAAACTGTAAAGCCACTAGATGACAACAAAAGGGTAATGTTCCATGGCACTGTTCTGGGTAGTAATTGTTTGGATATGCCCCTGAAAGCACAGGAAACAAAAGTAAAAACAGACAAATGGGATGGTATAAAATTTAAAAAGTTCTGCACAGCAAAGGAAATAATTTAAAAAACAAACAGACAATCCACAGAATGGGAGAAAATAGTTGCTTCATCATCAAAATATGTAAGGAACTCAAGAAGCACAATAGCAAGAAAACAAATGACTCAATGGATATAGGATCTGAACAGAAATTTCTCAAATGAAAATATAACCACCCATATAAATGGCCAACAGGTATATGAAAAAATGTTCAGCATCACTAAATGCTAGGGAAATGCATGTTAAAACCAAAATGAGATAATCTCACAGCTGTTGGAATGGATTCCATAAAAAGAGGAAGGTTAACAAGTGTTGGAGAGGACGTGGACAACAAGAAACTCATACAATGAGGAAGGATATGTAAATTAGTACCACCATTATGGCACATGGTATGGAATTTCCTCAAGAAATTATAAATAGTTGAACTATCATACAACCCTTTGATCCCACTCTGGCCATATATCCAAATGAATTGAAATCAGTATCTTAAACAGGTATCCGTAGTCCCATGTTCATTGCAGCATTATTCACATTAGATACGGAAACAACCTAAGTGTCAATCAACAACAAAGTGCATAATGAAAAGGTAGTATGTATACACAATGCTATATCAGTCAGCCTTAGAAGGGGGAAAATCTTGTCATTTGCCAATCATCGATGAATCTGGAGGCTGAAATTTCAAGATTCCAGGTGGCCTTAGTGATCTGCCTTCTAGGGCCTAACAGTGGGAGTGTCTGTGTGAGTGAGAGACACCACATGGCTATAAATAAGGTCAGAATGCTGGACTGGGTTAAGCCTGTTCTATGTAATTTCTATAAAATTTTATCTATTTACACATGAGGCAGATGAACACAGAGAAAAAAACATGCCATAGAATGGGAGAATATAACTGTAAACCAAACATCTTCACTTGATTTTAGCCAAAAGGCTGAGAAGCGATAAACCACACATCTTAAAAGCGATGTGTTATAAACGCTGGTTCATTCCACAAATGCTGATGATGGCTGGGGCTGGGTCAGGATCAAAGCTAAGAGCCAAAAAGTTCAGATTGCATTTGGGTGGCAGTAACCCAATTACTTGAGCCATCACCACTCCTTCCCAGGGTTTGCTTTGGCAAGAAGCTGGAATCCAGGAGTCCGGAATTGAACCCATCTACTCCAAAGTAGGACAAGGATGTCATACTCACTAGCCTAAATGCCTACCCAAACTTGTTATAACAACCCTCTCTCAAGAATTAACTCAGGCTCCCAGGAAAACTTCCTTAACCCCTTTTTTAAGGGAGGGCACTCAATGACCCAAAGCCATCCCATTAGGCCTTACTTTTCAAAGATGCCATCATTTCTCATATTATCGCAATGAGGAACAAGTCTATAAATACAAAAAGCCTTGGGGGACAAACCATAGCATAAGTAGAATCTAATAATGTTGGATTCAGAAACAGAGAACAGAACCTGAGGATGGGGTGATAGGGAGAGAAGATATGGGGAGCTGATCAAAGGGTACAAAATTTCAGATAGACAAACAGGATTTTAGACTTACTGCAAAGCAGGGTTAGTATAACCAACAATGAATTACGTATTTCAAAATTACTAATTTCAACTCATTCACCATAAAAATGACAGGTAAGTAAGGTGATACATGTTAGTTTGATTAAAACATGCCACATGGTATAAATACACCAAAACATCAAACTGTACCCCACAAGTACATACAATTATGACCTCTAGGTTTACCTGAGTTAAATTTCAAAAACAGTGAGAGTATAAAAATAATCTTGATACTGTCATTTTCCCCTTGATTTCACTCCTAGAGATTCTTTATGACATTTAAAAAATAAAAGCTAGTATTGTTAAGTTGAACTTATTCTACTTGTCTAAATATATAATTTTAAATAAAGGTCAAGGAAGTAAAGAGACAACATAATATTGGACAATCACAAAGAGGGCCCAATATCTCTGAAATTCTCAAGACTCTATTATCCAGGTTACTTTTTACTTACAAAATCACACCGTCCAAGTTAAGTCGTATTTTAATCTTTAAGTTATGGTATTATTAAGTATTATTAAATATGGTATTAAGATTAGATTTGATAATACTAACGAAAATAAGGAGGTGATACATTGGCTATAAAAGAATTTTAAAAGCAATTTCCTTATAACCACAAATGAAGCATAAAAGAAAAAGATTAATAGCATAAAGAGGCCGGGTGACAGTTTAAATGCTTCAGAAAAATACAGCCCCAGTACCAACTTTAATCAAATAAAGTAATGAAATAGTATCAATACTATTTTTCTTCAAAAACCTGTCACAAGGTCCCACTGACCTGTAGCACACAATTAAAATCCTTTAGTTCATTACTAAAGATACTCCATAATCTTCCAAAACCTAACTTCCCACTGCTATTTCTCATCCTATATTCTAGACTGCAGCCAAGCTGGATAATCCACCCTTCAATACCTATGACATTGTATCCACAATGCACTTCCATTCTTTTTTGGCCCAGGGAATCACAGCTATTTTCTCAGCTTCAGCTTGAACTGCAATTCATTATTCCTTTATTTGTCTACTATTTATTTATTTGAAAGGCAGATAGAGAGGGAGAGAAGAGAGAGAGGGAGGGAGGGTAGAAGGGAGAGGGATAAATTTTATCTGCTGGTTCACTTCCAAATGCACACAATTATTGGGGACAGGCCAGGCCTAAGCCAAAGCCCAGAATTCAATTCAGATCTCCCACGTGGCTGGCAGAGACTCAACTACTTGAGCCATCATCTCCTGCCATCCAGGTATGTCAGCAGAAAGCTGGATTGGGAGTGCAGGTGGGACTAGATTCCAGGAACTTTGATATTGGGAAGCAGCTTAACCCAGTGTACAGTATCATCCACTCCTGTTTCTTTACAATATCGCCATTTCTGTTTCTTGACTGCATGCCATGTGATACTAAATGGTAATTAATCAAATAAGCAAGTGTGAATGCCTTAATACAAATCCTTCCAAAAATATTTAGGACACTCATGACTTACTTCATATTAAGTGAAAAGTATTCTCTCTCATCTTAAAGTTATTCACTTGGCAAATCAACGGTGACCAAAAAACACATCTAAAAACCTGGACAGGCATATCTGACACCTTAATACAAACCTAAGTATTTTACAAGTGCTTGACTTACAGTGATCACATGCTGTAAATATTATTCAATTCCACTGATGCACAAATGAAAAACAATAGTATCACTAGATCTTTCCCCTAACATAGTCTCGGAATCTAATAATGCTTCTTCCACCTTTCCCCTTCTCTCCATTAATTCTTGCTCCTTGTTCTCAGGTATGAAGAACATCTTCACGACTTCCTCGTCTTCTATCATCAAACTCAAAGGACACAGTAAATTTAGCTTTGCTCATTGTCTCTTAAACAGATCCATCAAGACACCACCCTACTTTCAGAAAGTTATTACTCTTTTTGCTTGTCCAACGTGCCTGATAAGCCTCTATCATCACTTTAAGGAGAGGGATGATGGTTGGCTAAGGGTTGAAGACTTTCCCCAATAGTAACTTGGAACACAAAAACCTTTTTGGTTACACAGTAATTTCATCATTCTGCTAGAATATTATTGCATATATATACCTGACTTCAAATTTGCTAAACACATTTATTTCCAGATACTTTTCTTAGAGATTTTGATTTAGTAGATAGTGTATATTAAAATATAAGCACCCTTAAGTCATTTATCAGTAGGGTGGCCAAAATATCTATTCTCCAAATTAGGGTGCATTTTAGAAAAGAGGGCTCTTTTATTTATTTTTATTTGACAGATAGAGTTATAGACAGTGAGAGAGAGAGAGAGAGAGAGAGAGAGAGAGAGAGATCGATCTTCCTTTTGTTGGTTCACTCCCCAAATGGCCATTATGGCCAGCACTGCGCCGATCTGAAGCCAGGAGCCAGGTGCTTCTTCCTGGTCTCCCATGCGGGTGCAGGGGCCCAAGCACTTGGGCCATCCTCCACTGGAGGGCTTTTTATAATTATGTCAGGGCAACAGACATGAACTGGAACTGTCCAAGGCAAAATGATGACTTTTCTATCAAGTGATTATGGGAAACACTGACTCAGTAAGTCTCTAATTCTTTAGTATGGCTTAAAGTTAGGTCATACTAGGATAAATCTCAATGTAACAAGGAAAATAGAATCCAAACACTAATTGCAGAGGGAATAAGAGTTACACAAATAATATACAGATACCTAAGTTTACAAAAATTATCACTAGGGCTAGCATTGTGGCTGCCAACTGTAATGCCGGGCATGCTGGTTCAAGTCCCAGCTGCTCTATTTTCCAATCCAGCTCCCTGTTAATGTGGGAGAGCAGCAGCAGGTGGCCCAAATACTTAAAGCTCCTGCACCCATGGGGAAGAGAAGAAGCTCTTGGCTCTTGGTTTCAATTTGGCTCAGCCATTCCAGCCATTTGGGGCATGAACCAGCAGATGGAAGATCGATTTCTGTCTCTCCCTCTCTAACTCCGGGAAAGAAAGAAAGAGAGAAAGAAAGAGAGAAAGAAGGAAGGAAGGAAGAAAGAAGGAAAGAAGGAAAGAAGGAAGGAAGGAAGGAAAGAAAGAAGGAAAGAAGGAAGGAAGGAAGGAAAGAAAAGGAAGGAAAGAAAAAGAAGAAAAGAGAAAGAGAGAGAGAGAGGGAGAGAGAGAGAGAAAATCTACACTGGGACCAGTGGTGTGGTCAATGGGTTAATTCACTATCTGGTGATGTTAACATCCCATACCTGACTGACAGTTTGTGTCCTGGTTACTCAGCTCCCTGCTAACGTGCCTGGGAAGCAGCAGAAAATGGCTCAAGTACTTGGATCTCTGCCACCCACGTGGCAGACCTGGATGCAGTTCTGGACTCCTTGATTTGGCTGGAGCAGCAAATCACTAGAGACAAGATTGATTTCTCTCTCTCTTCCTCTCTCCTCAAAAGAAAAACAAGCAAGCAAGCAAACAATAACAACAAAAAGGAACTCCACATTGGTCATGGTTGGTTATATTAAATGTAAAAACTCTTTAAAAACCCACTTCACCTTTTGAAATCTTAATTGAAAGTCACAAGATCATCAGATTGAAGTTTGCATTCAAGTGCATGCTCATGGAAACCAAGTCAAACTCCTTGGTTTCCTTTAGGATCCTCACAAGCTACATTCCAATGCTCCTTAGTCCTTGTTTTTTGCCACAGCTGCACATGCCAATTCCTGCCTACTCCTTCCACAGTGATGATTTGGAAACACGGCTGGCCTGGATCTTCTGAAAATTCACACAAATCAATGCTGCTTGGTTTTTGCCGTGTGTGTGTGTGTGTTTAAGATTTATTTATTAATAGGTTATCCCTCTTAGTATTTTTTTTGTTTATTTGTTCTACTTAATACTTTTGGTTGAATACTATAATCAATACACAGTTATTCTCAAGTGTTGAAACTTAACTGAAAAGTGATCCCTGTTAAATATAAGAGTGGGAGTAAGAGAGGAAGAGATGTGCAATTCGGGACATGCTCAAGCTGACTTGACTCAAATGGTAGAGTTAGAAACATACCAGGGGATTCCAATTCAATCCCATCAAGGTGGCATGTACCAATGCCAACTCACTAGTCCCGGTGATCAATTTCTGTTCACAATTGATCATAATGATAGAACTAAGAGCCAAAGGGAGCACATAAACAAGACTAGTGTCTGCAAATACTAGCTGATAGAATCAAAAAGGGAGAGAACGATCCAACATGGGAAACGAGATACACAGCAGACCCATAGAATGGCAGATGTCCTAAATAGCACTCTGGCCTCAGAATCAGCCCTTAAGGCACGTGGATCTGGCTGAAAAGCCCATGAGAGTATTACAGGCATGGAAAGCCAAAACACTCTGGCAAAAAACAAACAAACAAACAAACAAAAAAAAACCCTACATGAAAGATCTCCGCTAGTGAGATCCCAGTGGAAGAACAGGTCATCAAAGAAGGAGGTACCTTTCTCTGAAGGGAGGAGAGAACTTCCACTTTGACTACGACCTTGTCTAAATATGATCAGAGTTGGTGAACTCAAAAGGCTTCCATAGCCTTGGCGACTCATGACAAGAGCCTAGGGTGATTACTGATGCCATAAACAAGAGTGTCAATTTGTTAAGTCAACAACAGGAGTCACTGTGCACTTACTCCTCATGTAGGATCTCTGTCCTTAATGTGCTGTACATTGTGATTTAATGCTATAACTAGTACTCAAACAGTATTTTTCACTTTGTGTTTCTATGTGGGTGCAAACTGTTGAAATCTTTACTTAATGCATGCTAAACTGATCTTCTGTATATAAAGAGAAATGAAAATGAATCTTGATGTGAATGGAAGGGAGGAGGGAGAGGAAAGGGGAGGGTTGTGGGTGGGAGGGACGTTATGGGGGGGGGAGCCATTGTAATCCATAAGCTGTACTTTTGAAATTTATATTCATTAAATAAAAGTTAAAAAAAAAGATTTATTTATTGAAAGGCAGAGTTATATAGAGGCAGAAGCAGAGAGACAGAGAATCTTCCACCCAATGGTTCACTCCCCTAATGGCCACAATGGCCAGAGCTAAGCCGATCCGAAGCCAGGAGCCAGGAGCTTCTTCTGGGTCTTCCACGCAGGTACAAGGGCCTAAGGGCTTGGGCCATCTTCTACTGGTTTCCCAGGCTATAGCAGAGAGCTGGATTGGAAGTGGAACAGTTGGTACTTTAACTGATGCCCATATGGGATGCCAGCACTGCAGGTGGCATATTTACCTGCTACCCCACAGCACCAGCCAGTTTTTGCCATTATCTATCGTAATCCTAAAAAGGACAAATACCAATGTATAAAAAGGAATTAAGTATCACACTTCATTACAAAATGAAAGATGCTGAATTTATCTAGTTTGGCTGAACTTTAGTACAGGAAGATTATTTTAAATATAAGGAAAAATACAGCCATCTATATAACTAGGGAGAATTTCTCAGATGTTGAGCAATGTCAACAAGACACAAGCTATTAAACTGATCTGTTTAATAAAATTTACTTCACTTAAAAATATATCCTGGGAACTAGCATTATGGCACAGTAGGTTAAACTGTCAACAACAATGCCCACATCTCATATGGCAGACGGAGTAGGGTCCCAAATACTGTACTACTGATCTGCGTACCTGCTAACATGCCTAGGAAAGCAATAGAAGATGGCCCAAGTATTTAGGCCCCTATACTCACGTGGGAGACTTGGATGGCGTCTCCAGGCTTCTGGCTTTGTTATGGACATTTAGAAGAGGGAATCAGAGGATGGAAGATGGAGCTCTCTGTTTGTTTCTCCCTTTCTGTAATTCTGCCTTCCAAATACTTAAATAAATCTTAAAGAAAAAAACTATGTTTGTAAAAACTATGTTTGGGTTTAGAAGTTAGTAAGAAATTATTATTATTATTTTTAAAAGATTTACTTATTTATTTGAAAGGCAGAGTTACAGAGAGGCAGAGGCAGATACAGAGAGAGGTCTTCCAATCGCTGGTTCACTACCCAAATGGTTGCAATGGCTGGAGCTGGGCCAATCCAAAGCCAAGAGCCAGGAGCTTCTTCTGGGTTTCCCCCGTGGGTATAGGGGTTCAAGGACTTGGGCCATCTTCTGCTGCTTTCCCAGGTACATTAGTAGGGAACTGGATCAGAAATAGAGTAGCTGAGACTCAAATCAGCACCCATATGGGATATCGACACTGCAGGTGGTGGCTTTACCTGCTATGCCATAGCACTGGCCCCAAGAAATTATTTTTTAAAATCATTTCAGTAACAGAGGCTAACTTCAAAAGTAGAGCCAAGTGATGACCTGGGTTTTTTTAAGGCGGCCTGTCCCTAGCAGCCTCCTTCAATACCTCTTTCAACTTACGTATTTATTTTAATTTATTTACAATCTAAATAAATACATCATTTTTGCCATGACAGTGTAGTTAGGGACAAGAATTGAGCCTCGCAGTGAGACACTCATATCCCAAAATCAGAGTTTCTTGCTTTATTACTGTGCTCTGGCTCCTGACTCCAGCTTACTGCCAATGCAGACCATCAGAAGGAGCAGAAAGGCTCAAATATTTGGGTCCCTGACATCCACATGGAAGACCCAGATGGAGATTCAACCTTTTGGCTTTACCATGGCCAGTCTGGGCAACAGTGGGTGTTTGGAGAGCAAATGGAAGGTGGATAAAAGGAAGCTCTTTCTCTCTCCTATCATCAAATATAAAATGCCTGTACTTAAAATACTCAAATGTATAAATTCTAGAGATGTGGTTGGATGACTTAGTCAATAGTGTGAAGAATTTAAATTTTGGATTAGATCAGGTCATCAAAAGAGATGTTACATACAGTTTCAAAATTACTATAATGTACATTTTACTATTAAAGCTCATTATGTTGAAAGCAAAATGCCCTGTATAGTTGATGCACACAAAAAAAACCTCTATTCTGGGCCGGCGCCGCGGCTCACTAGGCTAATCCTCCGCCTAGCGGCGCCGGCACACCGGGTTCTAGTCCCGGTCGGGGCGCCGGATTCTGTCCCGGTTGCCCCTCTTCCAGGCCAGCCCTCTGCTGTGGCCAGGGAGTGCAGTGGAGGATGGGCCAAGTGCTTGGGCCCTGCACCCCATGGGAGACCAGGAAAAGCACCTGGCTCCTGGCTCCTGCCATCGGATCAGCGCGGTGCGCCGGCCGCGGCGGCCATTGGAAGGTGAACCAACGGCAAAGGAAGACCTTTCTCTCTGTCTCTCTCTCTCACTGTCCACTCTGCCTGTCAAAAAAAAAAAAAAAACAAAAACAAAAACAAACAAACAAACAAAAAAAAAAACCTCTATTCTAAATAAACTGAAATTACTTTTCATTTGTATCACTGACAATTTATGCTAACTTCTCAATTCTGCAATTAACAGATCCTGAACGGCTCAGGTTAAGTTACAGTCTCATCCTAAATACTAGCACCTATATGTGATCATTTTCATATAAAAATAAATATTTGGCTTCAACACTAACTTAAAAGCTAAAGCTTAATGAATCAGATAATTAAAAACATTTTAAAATCAGTTTAACCATTGTTTCTGACATGCCAGTCAAATAATTAAAAAAGCTAAAAAACCAGAAAGATACATCCCCTTGAACTCAAAGGGCAATCAGTTCTGCATTCCACTTGAATAGGTTCTCCCAGTCCATCCAATGCAAAAGGACAAATAATTTGCTTATGATGAATCTGAAATAAACATCTGTGTTCATATGTAGAAATTCAATGTGATTTCATTTCTAATTCCATTATTTGGTGGTATTTTAATCAATTGGCATAATCAGAGAATTAATAAATTTTCTAGTTGACTGTTGCCTTCTTTTATGTTTTTCATTATTGTTTCAAAAACAAAATACGAGGATGCAATACAATATCTCTGGCAGGATTTTTTTTAAGTTAGTACTGATAATTTACTGCTACATTAAGTGGCATTAAATAACTGCTTTTAAACTACTTTATGAGTGTTTTCTATAGTTACATTTCCTTCACTGATTTTAGCTATCAGTTTTTGCTGTTAGTCTACGTAGAATGGGCAGCTTCTCCCACTTTTAATTCTTGTTTCTGATCTTCTAGAGGAAAAAAAGAGACTTGTCAGTATGGTTGAATCTATTAACCTAATGCCATCATAGCGGCTAGATCAAAGTTTTAATGATAGACTGGCAGGGAATCACTGCTCTGTGCCCAGACTTACTCTTCAAACGGTAATCAGTGAGTAAATTAGAGATCACCCCAATCAACTGACTAGAAAGAAATTGTAAAAATTTGGACTATATGCCAAAGCCTTTCATTCACTGGTAAGGATGGATATTTTTCTCTACCTAATTGACAGAAGTGTAAGTAGGTAGGGAAGGTCTTCTAAGCACATAAGCAATTAGCGATAAGAAACTAAGAATTCTAACAGCGACATTACAAAGTCTTAAAAAATAAAACATGGAGTGTAACTGTAATATGCCTGAGCAGCTAGCTCTACTGAAATATCCTCCAATAAACTTGTTTCTAGATCCTGGGGAAAGAAAGGCACATTAATTGGCCTCACTAATTCCCATAATGACTTATATTTTGGACAGCATCAAATTAGGCTTGAGGTTTGTTAAAGTTCTGACTAAACCATTAATTGTTTGTTATCTTTGGGTCAATACAGTAGCACACCTATTTGTGGTTTTACTTTATGCGGTTTCAGTTACCTAAGGTCAATTATGGTCTGAAATATTATGTAGAAAATTCAAGAAATGAGTATTAAATTGTATGTTACTCTGAGCAGCGGGTTGAAATCTCATGTCATCCCACTGTGTCCTGCTGGGAGGTGAACCATCCCTGTGTCCAGCATATTCACACTTTATAAACTACTTACTCATTAGTCACTTTCGTAGTTCTATCAGTTACCATATCAACTGTTACAGTATTCACAGTGCCTGTGTTCAAGTAACCCTTTGTAGTAGCTTAAGGCACATCACAATGGCTACATCTCCTCATCTGATCTCAATATGTAGGCATTTCAGCATCTCATATCATCACAAGGGTTATAGATAGATATACAGTGACAGTGAGGTATCTTGAGAGAGACCACACTCATGGAACTTTTATTACAGTATACTGCTATAATCATTTTATTTTAGTGTTAGTTATTGCTGTCAATCTCTTACTGTGCCTGATTTAAAAAGTAAAAGTTATCACATGGACATATGTGCAGAAAAAAAATCATTAAGTATAATCCTATCTGAGGCTTCAGGAATCTATTCAGGGTTCTAGAATATACCTTGTGTGGATGAGGGGATTCTACTGTAATATGTCTCTGAAGCATAAAATGCCTGGAAGGATTTTGTGAGAAATGAGACAACAGATAATAACCCTTGTATTCAGGGACTGGCTATGTGGCACAATGGGTTAAAATGTCTGTAGCGCCGGCCTGCCATATGGATGCAGGCTGCTCTGCTTCAGATCCAGCTCTCTGCTGGTGTGCCTGGGAAAGCAGCAGAATATAGCCCAAGTGTTTGGGGCCCCTGCACCCACGTGGGAGACCTGAAAGAAGTTCCTGGCTCCTGGCTTCAGATCAGCTCAGCTCTGGCTATTGCAGTCATCTGGGGAGTGAACCATCGGATGGAAGACTTTGTGCTCGCTCACTCGCTCGCTTGCTCTCTCTCTCTAGCTCTACCTCTCTCTGTAACTCTGTATTCAAATAAATTAAAAACAAATTCTAAGATTGCTGTTTTCACAGCCCTATTTATCCTGTTCTACCTATAAACAAATTTGTTCAAAGATGAGGAGTAAGAAACAGATAAACCAAAAGAGGAGAAAAAACAAAGTGGAAGCAGAAATTTTTTTACAATATTAAACATTTGACTCAAATTGATTCCCATTAAGTTGTGAGCCAGAGGTAAGTATGATTTTAAAGACAGAAACAATTTAATCAGTAGCCATTTCTGTGTTTTTAGTATAACTTTCACAACCAGAAACATCAATTATCCCGAATCTTAGGGCTAGCATCTCTGTGGGTATTTTCACAAATGCCATGTAAACAAAGAAAAAAACGGATAAGTGCTTTCAAAACTAAAGTATAGGGAGGGTTGTGGGTGGGAGGGACGGTATGGGGGGGAAGCCATTGTAATCCATAAGTCGTACTTTGGAAATTCATATTCATTAAATAAAAGTTAAAAAAAAAAACTAAAGTATAGGTGTTAGATGTCAATAACGTACACAGTCACAAACTGCACTTAGCATTCAGTCAGTTCGATCATCCATTTTCATTATTGTGTTCAGTACTAACATAAACACAACAAAAACTTTATATAGCAGCTACATGCTCTCAGAAGAGCCATAAACTGACTTTTCTATACTACCAATACAGCCCCAATACTAGATTCAATCACACTTTCTCTTCTGCTTTAATTTTTAAAATCATTATTAACAAGAAAACCAACATTTAAAAAAGGCTGTGGAATATGTACACTGAGTAACATACCAAGACAAAAATATTTTGTGTAACATAAACAAAACAAAATTTAATTTTTAATTCATCATATGAACAAGATGATGGAAAAGCACATCCAGACTGTCAATATAAGATGTTAAACTTAGAAAAAAAATTTAAACTTAGGTCTTACAAACATAAACTGTCATTCCAAAAGTTTTAATATGTAGAAGTGATGGTAATCTTTATCAAAAAACGAGTAAATCTATTCAAAACTGAAAAAGTCATGCCCTTCTGGATCAAGGCTGAATCACATGGAAAGTTCGTACCAAGCGAAGTTTTTGTTTTTGTTTTTTTTAATTGAGGTGAAAAATCACATAACATGCAATGGAGTATTTTAAAGGTTTAAGTCAGTGATATTTAATGAATTCGCAATGTTGTATAACCATCAGCTGCCTTTTGTTTCAAAACTTTCCATCATCCCATAAAAATACTGTATTATCAATTAAAGAAACATTTCTTGCTTCTCCTCCAAAACCTGTAAGAAATCTAATCTGTTTTCCATCCCCAGATATACCTATTCTGGACATACCCTATAAAAGAAATCACACAGTAGGTGACTTCCGCAGATTAACATACTTTTTAAAGGCTTCTACCTCAATAATCCAAGGACTTCATACTCTACAAACGAAGATAAATGAAGACTAACAAATACTACATCTAATCAATGAACTAGGAAGAGCAGTTAATTCTTTTTTTAAAAAAAGATTTATTTTATTTATTTGAAAGAGTTGCAGAGAGAGGTAGAGAGAGCTTCCATCCATTGCTTCACTCCCCAAATGGCCTCAACGGCCGGAGTTGCGTTGATCTGAAGCCAGGAGCCAGGAGTTTCTTCTGGGTCTCCCATGTGGCTGCAGGGACCCAAGGTCTTGGGCCATCTTCCATTGCTTTCCCAGACGCATTAGCAGGGAGCTGGATCAGGAAGTGGAGCTACCGAGACTGGAACCAGCATCCATTTGGGATGCTGGTGCTGTATGCCGGGGCTTCAACCCACTGCGCCACAGCACCGAGCCCAGCAGTTAATTCTAAAGTTTTAATAGGAATGTCCAAAAGCTTTAAAAAGGGAATACTTTCAAATAATCTTTCTACCTTCTTTTATATAACTGAGAATAGCAAGAAATCATAAAACATTTGCAGTATTCATTTTTATGATTTAATTTTGTTAACTAATTAAATTTCAAGAAAAGTAGAATAAAGTTATGAAGCAGTAATAAAAGAACTGCTGGAGGGCTGCTGTTGTGGCATAGTGGGTAAAGTCAGTGCCTGTGACACCAGCATCCCATATGGGCACCGGTATGAGACCTGGCTGCTTCACTTCTGATCCAGCTCCCCTGCTAATGTGCCTGGGAAAGCAGCAGAGGATGGCTCAAGTGCTGAGGCCTCTGCATACACATGGAAGATCTAGAAGAAGCTCCAGAATCCTGGCATTGGCCTGGCCCAGCCGCAACAATTGTGGCCATTTGGGGAGTGAACCAGGACATGGAAGATCTCTTTCTCTCTCTCTGTGTGACCCCCCCCCTTTGTTTTTAAGATTTATTTATTTATTGAAAGGCAGAGTTACGGTGGGGGGGGGGGGCAGAATCTTCCATTTGCTGGTTCACGCCCCAAATGGCCACAATAGCTGGAGCTGGGCCGATCTAGAGCCAGGAGCTTCTTCTGGGTCTCCTACATGGGTGCAGAGACCTAAGCAATTGGGCCATCCTCTGCTGCTTTCCTAGGCACATTAGCAGGGAGCTAGATTGGAAGTGGAGCGGCCAGAAATCTGTGCCCATACAGGATGCTGGCATCGCAGGCAGAGGTTTTACTCGCTCTGCCACAGCACCAGTCCCTGACTTTCAAATAACTCAATAAATCTAAAAAACATTGGTGGGGGCCAGAATTATGACATAGTGGGTAAGGCCATGGCCTGTGACACTGATATCCCATATAGGCACTTGTTCACGTGTCCTGGTTGGTCCATTTCTGATGCAGCTCCCTGCTGTTGCACTTGGGAAGGCAGTGGAAGATGGCTAAAATTCTTGGTCCCCTACACCCAAGTGGGAGACCCAGAAGATTCAGGCTCCTAGATTTGGCCTAGCCCACTTTCAGCTGTTGAGAATATTTGGGGAGCGAACCAGAGGATTTAAGATACAGTTTCTCTGTCTCTCTCCCCCTTGCTCCGTCCCTCCCTTTCTAGCCTCCTTCCTCTCTATAACTGCCTTTCAAATATATAATTTTTTGTATATACCATACTGCATGCTAGTATATATTTATTTGAGAATTTAAAACTTATTCTCATATCCATGTGAATCAGTTTTCTTTATAATAATTAAACAATCAGGGGACAGAGTTGTGGCATAGCGGGTTAATCCACTGCTTGCAATGCCAGTATCCCACATAGGCACAGGGCGCTAGCTCAAGTCCCAGCTGCTCTTCTTTCAATCTAGCTCCCTGCTAGTGCATCTGGGAAAGCAGCATTAGACGGCCAAAGTCCCTGAGCCCCTGCAGACATGTGGGAGAGCCAGATGAAGCTCCTGGCTCCTGGCTTTGGCCTGGTCGCTGGTAGCCATTTGGGGAATGAACCAGTGAATGGAAGATCTTTGTCTCTGTCTATCCCTCTCTCTAACGCCTTTCAAATAAAATAAATAAATCATCTCAAAAAAAATCAAACAAGCAAAACAATACATGTGGTCATTGACATAATGGACAAACGAACCTTATATTTATACATAAAATACTGTTAGCAATTAGCAATAGCAAAGGAATTATTCATACATGCAACACAATGGATAGATTTGAAAAACATGTTGAGTTTCTTGAAAGAAGCCTGACACACAGAGAGCTCATTCTGTATGATTTCATTTGTATAAATCCTGTAATAGGCAAATATAACATACTGTAAGAAAAAAAACAGAACTTTTGGTTTTTGTTTCTTGAGGCACAGGGATAGGGACTGATGAGAAAGAGAACAAGAGAATTTGCTGAGGTAATGGTAGTTTTAATTATGATGGACATATATTATAGGGATATATACAGTCATCAAAAACTCATCAAATGGTATAATTACCATTTGTGCATTTTACATGCATATCTAACTTTGAAAAGTAATCATTAATTATATACATATATATCAAAGTTAATTTTAGAAATGTAGAACTCTACATTGATTCAGTTTTGTAGACAACCCCCGCAACCTGAAAACTGTATTGAACAATAAACACGAAATACGTTTGACTTCAAAAGATTCCAAAGTTGGCAAAAATACCTGAGTATAAACATTTAAATCAGCATCATTTCCTTTAAACAGAATTAACAATTATCAAAGTGATATGAAAACAGGTTTTTAAAAAATGTCCTTCAAAACACTTCTCTCCTATGGTAAGAAAAAAAAATGCTAAAATCACAAAGCTTATCATTACATTTTTGTGTTGGGTTCTGTGACAAGACCCAACACACTTTGAGGACTGAACCCAGCTGAGTTCTTTGATATGGAATAAAATCTGCAAGCTAAGGAGGGTGCTGAACAGCCAATAGGAGTATAAATGGCAGATTATTACCCATTGAGCACACTTAGAAGGCTCTTTCTCTGTTCCTTCCCCATTTGTAGGTCAACTGGGCCAAGCAGGAGGGGATTAGGCCCAGACAAAGAAAACTCTCCATCCCTATCCACTCTGTATTTTCCATTCTCTAATTGGGGATAGAGGGGGTCCAGAAGAAGGAAATAAGAGGAGACAGGTAACTATGATATTGATGCAATTTTATGGTAACACTTGTGTCTGGGACCAGCTGAATTTCCTCTCCATCACCTTTGTGGCTTCTGTCTACATCAAGCAGGGCAGATGGAGGGGGGAAGAAGAATGAAAAGAAAGGAAAAGAAAACAAAATTATGGAGTCATCTGAAGACTATGAAACAAATATGATGTGGAATCTATTCCTAAAGGATGCTGGAATAGTTCAAGCAAAGGCTAAATGAGTATGCCTAATTTCTGTGTAATGTCAGATACCCACAGGAGCTTACTCAACAGGCGCAAATCTCTCCTTCTCCCATTCTTGTAATCTCTGGAAGAAAAAGACAGGAAGACAATTTGGGAAAAGTTGCCTAGATGACTGAAGCTGGGCTGATCTTGGCCAACCATTAATTTTGGAATAGATGAATAGATGACTGCTTTTTTTTTTTTTTTTTTTGGACAGGCAGAGTGGACAGTGAGAGAGACAGAGAGAAAGGTCTTCCTTTGCGTTGGTTCACCCTCCAATGGCCGCCGCGGCTGGCGCGCTGCGGCTGGCGCACCGCGCTGATCGGATGGCAAGAGCCAGGTGCTTCTCCTGGTCTCCCATGGGGTGCAGGGCCCAAGCACCTGGGCCATCCTCCACTGCACTCCCTGGCCACAGCAGAGAGCTGGCCTGGAAGAGGGGCAACCGGGACAGAATCTGGCGCCCTGACCGGGACTAGAACCCAGTGTGCTGGCGCCGCAAGGCGGAGGATTAGCTTAGTGAGCCGCGGCGCCGGCCTTGCTTACTTTCTAACACAAGAATTTAGCAGTCTACCAAAGTGCAGGTAATTTTTAAATTTTTTTGGCATCTTTTTAAAACATAAGAAATCCTTGACTTGTGACAATTAAAGATCTGGGTGTATACACTTCAAGTGTTCCCTAAAATCTAATACTTTGGGGAACATGATGCTCTACTTGGGAGTGACACATGAGCTAATAAATAAACCAGCTGACAGCCCCCAGGAGGCAAAACTTTATGTGGTTGTTCTTTGAAACTCTCCTCAGGAGAACAATGCTGACCTTCAGTAAACAAGTTTACTTCAATCTTCATCCAAATATGCCCCTATTTCATGTCATCTGTAGTGTCTGTTACTTCCAGTGATAACGTTCTTCCCTTATATATCTCAGGGCTTACTCTTTCACGTCATTCAGGTGTTTGCTCAAATATCAAGAGATGTCTGAGGAAATCCAAACAGCCAACAGACACATGAAAAAATGTCCAGGATCACTAGCTATCAGGGAAATGCAAATCAAAACCACAATGAGGTTTCACCTCACCCCGGTTAGAATGACTTACATATAGAAATCAACTAATAATAGATGCTGGCTAGGATGTTGAGGAAAAGGCACCCTAATCCACTGTTGGTGGGAATGCAAACTGGAAAAGCCACTATGGAAGACAGTTTGGAAATTCCTCAGAAACCTGAATATAGCCCTACCACATGACCCAGCCATCTCACTCCTTGGAATTTACCCAAAGGAAATTAAATTGGCAAATAAAAGAGCTGTCTGCACCTTAATGTTTATTGCAGCTCAATTCACAATAATTAAGACCTGGAATCAACCTAAATGCCCATCAACAGAAGACTGATAAAGAAATTATGGGATATGTACTCTAAAGAAGTAAAAAAAAAAAATTAAAAAAAAAACTGACATCCAGTCATTTGCAACAAAATGGAGGAATCTGGAAAACATTATGCTGAGTGAAATAAGCCAGTCCCAAAAGGACAAATATCATATGTTCTCCCTGATCGGCGACAACTAACGGAGCACCTAAAAGGAAATCTGTAGAAGTGAAATGGACACTATGAGAAACAATGACTTGATCAGCCCTTGTCCTGACTGTATTTTTTTATTCTACTTAATATCATTTTTAGTACCATTTTAATACCATTGGTTGAACTCTGTAATTAACACACAATTATTCTTAAGTGTTTAAATTTAACTGAAAAGTGATCCCTGTTAAATATAAGAGTGGGAATAAGAGAGGAAGGAGATGTACAGTTTGGAACATGCTCACTCAGACTTACCCTTAATGGTAGAGCTAGAAACGTGCCAGGGGATTCCAAATCAATCCCAATCAAGGTGGCATGTACCAATGACATCTTACTAGTCCAAGTGATCAGTTTCAGTTCATAATTTATCATAATGATAGGATTAAGTGTCAAAGGGATCACATAAACAAAACTAGTGTCTGCTAATAACTGATAGAATTAAAAAGGAGAGAATGATCTGACATGGGAAGCAGGATACACTGCAGATTCACAGAATGGCAGATGCCCTAAACAGCACTTTGGCTCAGAATCAGCCCTTAAGGCATTCAGATCCGGCTAAAAAGCCCACGAGAGTTTTGTAGGCATGGAAAGCCAAGACACTCTGGCCAAAACAAAACAAAACAAAACACCAAACAACTAAATGAAAGATCTGAGTGAGATCCCAGAGGAAAGAATGGGCCATCAAAGAAGGAGGTACCTTTCTTTGAACAGAGGAGAGAACTTAACTCCCACTTTGATTATGATCTTGTCTAAATAAGGTCAGAGTTTCTGAACTCAAGAGGCTTCCATAGCCTTGGCAGCTCATGACAAAAGCTTCGGGTGATGAACGACATCATAAATAAGAGTGTCAATTGTTAAATCAACAACGGGAGTCACTGTGCACTTACTCCCCATGTAGGATCTCTGTCCTTAATGTGTTGTACTATGACAATTAACGGTAAAACCAGTACACAAACAGTAATTTATACTTGTGTTTCTGTGTGCGTGCAACCTGTTGAAATCTTTACTTAGTATATTCTAAGTTGATCATCTGTATATAAAGATAACTGAAAATGAATCTTGATGAAGAATGGGATGGGAGAGGGAATGGGAGATGGGATGGTTGCTGGTGGGAGGGAGGTTATGGGGACAAAAAGCTGCTATAATCCAAAAGCTGTACTTTGTAAATTTAAATTTATTAAATAAAAGTTAAAAAAAGGGAAAAAAGATAAATCTTGAGATTTTTTGAGTAAAATCTTTCTCTCCACTTAGAAATATTTAATTTCATATGAATATTAAGTTGTTTTTGTAGGTCTGTCAGTATTTCATTAGATGTATTTCATATTTTAAATGAAATAGTGGTGATTCTAAAATTTTGATTTTTATTGCTGGTATATAGAAATGTATTTTATTTTTCTGTATTGATTTTGTATCTTCTAATTTTACTAAACTCACTTATTGCTCATAAAAAAAAATAAAAAAAGAGATGTCTTTGATGACTATTCTGGCTAAACTAGTACTTTAAACAGATTAAGACACTATGTGGGATGCTTGCTTCCTGCTAACATGTGCCCTGGGAGGCAGTGGGTACTTGGGTCCTTTTACAAATGTGAGACACCAGAACTAAACTACTTGCTCCTAGCTTCAGCCTGGACTAAACCTGACTGTTGTGAGCATTTGGGGAGTAAACCAGCAGATAGAAGATCGTTTCTCTTTCAAAAAAATGAAATAAAAAAATTTAAAGATAAAATAAACCAGACACTGAGATTGGCATTTACTGAAATGGTTAAGATACCTGCCTCCCATATCAGATACCTGGGCTCCATACCCAAACTGTGGCTCCTACTAAATGCAGATTCTGGGACTAAGAGATTCTGGCTCAGGTAGCTGGATACCTGACACTCATGTGAGAGACTCAAGTTGAGTTCCTGGCTCCAAATTTTGGCCTAGCACAGTCTTGGCCTTTGTGGGTATTTGGGGTGTAAATAGCAGATGGGAGCTCTCTATCAATCTCTGTCTCTCCCTATTTCTCTGCCTCTCAAATAAATAAATGAATAAATAATTTAAATAGGCCTTATGCTCCATTCTACCTCTCTCTAACCTCTCAATCTGCTTCTTCTACATCACAATAATTTCTACCTCACTTGCACACAAGTACACATACATTTCTTTGTCTTATTCACTACAAAGATAGATTTACAGGGGCAATGTTTCTCTGTATTATATAGGCAAGACAAAGCAAATATATTATTATGATATTTACTGAATGAATATTGAGCAAATCTACCATGTCTTTTAGAAAAAATCATATCATTAGTTTTACAAATAAACTCAAAGTTACTACTATAATGATGTAGAGTTTTTATAGGAAGAGTTTATTTTTTAGAACTTTTTTTTGTTTTTTTAAGATTTATTTATTTGGAAGTCAGAGTTACAAAGAGAGAGGGAAAGACAGAGAGACATCTTCCATCTGCTGATTCACTCCCCAAGAGGCCACAATGGCCAGGGCTGAACCAAGCAGAAGGTAGGAATAAGGAGCTTCATCCAGGTCTCCCACATGAGTGGCAGAGGCCCAAGGACTTGGGCATTCTTCCACTGTTTTTCCCAGGCGATTAGCAAGGAGCTGATCAGAGGTGGAGCACTTGGGATACAAACAAACGGCAGCTTTACCAGACCCTGTGTTAGAACTTTATAAGTGATTTGATCCAGTACCTGGTGAATCATTAAGAATTGAGCCCTTTAAATTGCATTTTATTAATTTTAATAGGGAAAATACAAGCCAAAGCATCATTCTCTAATTTAAATCAGAATTTTTAGTTTTCTTCACTCTTCAATTGTTAATAGGAGAATTGTGATGAGGTGACAAAATGTTTTAAAGAAGGCATTAATTTTACTTTTCAATTTCTGAGAAATTCTTTTACTCTTGTTGGCCCTTTCCTTCTCTTTACTCATTTGCCAGCATCTGCATTTAAGAGTGATCATGGAAAACAATATGACTATAGCTCAGCTCCTAAGGAAACACCACTACAATGACTCAAATTTATGTTAAGATTACCATGTTGTGATACATACAGTTTTCACTGGCAAAAAAATTAGTTATACCAATATGAAAGAGGTTGACAACAATGAACAAAACAGCATATTTATTTTGGTGGTATCGACACACCAAAATCTTTACAGGCTTACCATTTTAATGAATGTTCATTATTCCAATTTTCCAGATGAAGATGAAATAGATGCAGAGGTTAAGTAACTTGTTCAACATCATGTTAGTCATGTCAGTTAAGAGGCAGAGTTATGACTTTTAACCAGGTCTTTGAGTTTCCAAACATACTGTGTATTTCTTTATATTTGAGAAGTGGTTCAAGGACCAATGTGGGGTCACCAAGATTCTTTCAAAGATCCCTGAAGTCCTTCCCTTTTCATTTCACTATCTGTGTTCAGCAAATTGTATTATTTCAACCAAAACCACAAATTACTACAGGGTGAGTGCAAAAGCAGGTATGAAAACCTAGCCATCTTACAATAAATCTGACATTAAGGAGATTTGCAAATACGTAAATAGCATTCTTCTCATTATTTTTAGTTATTTCTCATAAAACATGGCATTTAGGGACTGGTGCTGCGGTGTGGCATGTTAAAGCAGCAGCCTGCAACACCGGCTTGCCATATGTCCACCAATTCAAGTCTTAGCTGCTCCACTTCCGATCCAGCTCCCAGGTAATGTGCTGGGAAAGCAGCAGAGAATGGCCCAAGTGCTTGGGCCTTTGTGCCCACATGGGAGACCTGGAAGAAGTTCCTGGCTCCTGGCTTAAGCCTGGCCCAGCTAGGTCCTGTGGCCATTTGGGGAGTGAACCAGTGAATGGAAGATCTCTCTCTCTCTCTCTCTGTAACTCTGCTTTTCAAATAAATAAATCTTTTTTAAAAAATATGGCATTTAACACTTGAGTTTATCATTCTTCTTAAATGAATCATTAAACATTAAAAATTTATACCACTTAATTAGTAGAATGGCAACACTATCCAACCTAAATATCTGACATAATCTCTATCAAAATCCAAGCTGGTTTCTTTGTAGAAATTGCAAACTGATCCTAACCTACATAGGGAAATAAAAGGGACTCAGAATAGCCAAAGCAAATTTCAAAAAGAGCAGTTTTGAAGGACTCACACATCCCAACTTCAAAGCCTGCTACAAAGCAACATAATCAAACAGTAGGGTATCGACTTGAAGAAAGAGATATAAATCAATGTAACAGAATTTCAAATTCAGAAATAACCACCCACATTTTTTGGTCAACTGATTTTCAATCATACTGCCAAGAAAAGTCAATGGGAAAATAGTCTTTTCAACAAATGATCTTGAAAGTAAAAACTGGATATCCACATGTAAAATAAAGAATATATATTCTCCCCTCACACACACCATACACAAAATAATTAAAATTGATCAGGGTCATCCATTTGACATTACATAGTACAGAAAGCATATCCTCCTCAAGTTGGTGGTCTACCTTTCCACTTCATGTTCTTCCCTAACTGCTTTGACAAAATTAATACTCATGTATTAAAAGCTGTATGGGCAGATGGGTGTTTGATGTAGTTAAAGATGCCTGTGTCTCACACGAAGTGCCTGGGTTCCATACTGGCTCCTGACTCTACCTTCCTATAATTAAGATCTTGGGCGGCAGCAGTGATGGCTCAAGCCCACTAGCTTCTTGCCTTTCAGGTGGGAGACCTAGCTTGAGTTCCCACTTCCTGCTTTGACCTTGGCCTAGCTATGTGTGTTACGGACACTTTGGGGAGTGAACCAGTGTATGGGAGCTCTGTGTCCCTAATAAAGAAATATTTTTTAAAAAGGCTTATGGTTGGTTATACAGTAACCATCAAGTAACTTAACAAGCATATATACTATCTTCTTCCTTCAAATTAATTCTTATCTACTGGTCTTATGTCTGACATGCTGTTATGTGGAGATAGTTTGTTTCATCCTATAGTCAATGGACTTCAACTCACTATCTGTTTGAATAATACAGTAACTCTTGACAAAATCATACATGGCAAGTGAACAACAAGCAATACAGATGACTAATAGATTATTTCTAGTTTACATAAAGAGCAATTGGACAGTAAAAGGAGAATGAGCAAGAATAGGCATTTAGGGAAAACAATACAAACAAAGTGAAAATAGAAACTGCATCTCGGATGTTTGGCATAGAGATATTTTCAATAGGTTCAATTATATGTGAACATGGTTCAGTGAAAATAATACACATGAACTGTACAAAATATATGACTAGTACTCTGCAAAAGGTAGCTGTTTAGAACAGATAGCTGTCCCCCAATCTTACATCTGCCAAAGGTCATTTAGATATTTCTAACATCATTCATGGGCCATAGAAAATTATTAACTTAAAAATTAGCCTGCTGGGGGCCGGCGCCGCGGCTCACTAGGCTAATCCTCCACCTTGCGGCGCCAGCACACCAGGTTCTAGTCCCGGTCGGGGCGCCGAATTCTGTCCCAGTTGCCCCTCTTCCAGGCCAGCTCTCTGCTGTGGCCAGGGAGTGCAGTGGAGGATGGCCCAAGTGCTTGGGCCCTGCACCCCATGGGAGACCAGGATAAGTACCTGGCTCCTGCCATCGGATCAGCGCGGTGCGCCAGCCGCAGCGTGCCAGCCACGGCGGCCATTGGAAGGTGAACCAACGGCAAAGGAAGACCTTTCTCTCTGTCTCTCTCACTGTCCACTCTGCCTGTCAAAAAAAAAAAAAAAAAAAATTAGCCTGCTGGGGGCCGGCACTGAGATGTAGAAGATTAAGCCTCTGCCTTCACTGTCAGCATACCATAGAGGCCCTGGTTTGAGTCTCTGCTGTTCCACTTTTGATCCAGCTCCCTGATAATCAGCCTGGGAAAGCATCAGAAAAATGCTCAAGTCCCAAGGTCCCCGCACCCACGTGGGAGACCCAGAAGAAGCTCCCAGCTTCAACCCTAGTACAGCCCTAGCCATTGCGGCCATTTTAGGAGTGAACCAGTGGATGGAAGACCCCTCTTTTCTCTCTCTCTCCCTTTCTCTCTCTCTTTCAAATAAATCAATGTTTAAAAACATTAGGCTGTTATAGATTTACTGAATTTCTAGTTCCACTTGCAGTTGTCCTGGCAGGGCCAGAACAAACGATTTTGTGTGCCTATGTGGTCTGTGTACCATACGTTCCCCACCCTTGCTATACAGGAACATATGTATGTGAAGGATACTGTTTGTGCTTCACTTGGTAATTTTTAAATATAGATTCATAGGAAGTTGCACAAAATACTACGGCAAGTCCCACGTATCCTTCATGTAACTTCCTCTAGTGATAACATCACAATTTAAGTACAGTTCACTAACAAAATCAGGAAACTCACTGATATAATCTACAACCTTATTCAGACTATACCAGCTTTATAGACATTAATGAGTGTGTAGTTCTAATCAATTTTATGACCTGCTTGGATTTTTGTAACAACCAAAATTAAAATACAGTGCTATTTCATTACAAGCTACCTTTTAATAGTCATACCCATTCTCTCCCAACCATACTAACACTCATTATCCTGTTCATCATAATTTTGTCATTTAGAGAACGTGATTTAGAAAATGTAAATCTAAATACACAATGTAGTCTTTTGAGACTTCTTTTTAAAAAACTCAGCATAATTCTTTGGGGATATTCAAGTTGCTCTGTGTTTTAACAGTTTATTATTTTTATTCCCGTGTAGCATTCCATGGTACAGATGTATCACATTTAAGCATTCATGAGTGAAAAATATTTTGGCTATTTCCAGGAAAACAGGAGGGAAAAAACCAGATACATATTTTTTTTTTTAAATAGGAGTTCTGTAGTAAACTTATTTCCTAAGAGAATTTTAAAAATGAGGGCCCATTAAAACAAGGACTTCATTCTCATTTGAGGTACTGCTTTGCATAAAGGTATGGAGTTTTTGATCTCACAACATTAAAGTCCTTTATTAAATTCAGAGCTTCCCTGACCAATGAGGTCCAAAGCAGCAAGGTAAATCTGTAGTTAGACAAACTTCTATCTCGGATTATAAGGTGTTATTTTACTTCAGTTATGGAACTGCTTCAGGAAGAAGACAGCTTAGTGAAGTTAATTGTACAACTATTCCACAAATGTAATTTACATCTGTCATCCATCAAACTGAAGTTGGGAGAAGTCAAATTACAGTATTTTAAACTCTTAGATCAAACAATATCAAATTATTGCCTTTCAAGAGAAAGGGTCAAGAATAAATACAAGAGTAGTTTATCTCCTTAATTTCTTTTGAAAGGAAGTAACTAGAGGGAGTTGCACATGAAGACATTAGTCAAGTAAACCCTAAGAACTATAATTTAAACATGTTCTGTGATCTAGTATTTATGAAATAAGATTTAAAAACTTTACAATTTGCCGAAAGAAGTGAGACTACAGGTAGAAAGTTAAGGAAAAAGTTACATATCTAAAATTCCCAAGGCAAAGAGATCAACAAAAAAAATCAAAAAGCATAGGCTTTTAAAACCTAACCAAAAAAATTTTAAGTTAATAGGTGTGAATGGAGACGAAGAACAGTTAAGATGAGCCAAAACGCTAAAGGGAGATATTCTCAAGGAAAAAAAACTAAATTGTTGGAAAACAAGGTAGAGAACTTGTTGAAACCAGCATTTAACTGATCTCTTATTTCAGCCTTCAGCCAATTACTAATTGAATTAAATTCTGGAAATGACAAACATGTATGCATTATGTTAATATCTTATCAGGTACAAATTTGTATAATGGCCCAAGTAAAATGCTTCCTTATTTAGGAAGCAAAGCCAAGTTGATAAAATTTTCTTTGACTATAGAATTTGTTTCTTTGTACGTCTGCATTATTAGTGAACACTGGGTGATATCTCTGGGACTAAGTGGAAGATAATATTTTAAAAAGTTTATTACTACAGAGAAACTGACACACTTTCTTATTATAGCAGTCATCTCAGTTTATTTAAATTATAACTGATACATTATTATACCTTTATGTAAGTGTGATTACAGAGTATTGATTCTGTGGTTTGGTGATTCAAGAGCTATTTGAAAATTTCACTGCCATTTGTAACACACCTTTTTGATACATTTTCCAACAAATTTATAATAGATTATGGAAAATTTAATAGTGAAATTTTTACATTTAAAACTCATCAAGACTTAATCTGCAATTCTTGCTATTTTTTCATTTGTGAGGGATTAAAATTTAACAGTAACTCAAATGGGTATAATAAAGTAAAGTGGCAGTTCAAAACAGTCTTTTGTTACTTGGCAAGGCATGTCTTCTGCATAATGCATGAAAAAGTTTATTTCAATTTAATAATATTTTTGCTGCAGCCATATAGTTCCCCCTTAGAGGAGTACCTAAATGTACTAGTCTCAGTAACTGGGGAGGCCCACTAAACATTATTTCCCTCAGCTCATTTTTCAACTAAGGCGCCATTGTCATGAACCTTGGCATAGTATTACTATCAGAAAGACTTTTATAATAAAACCCTTTGTATGCTAATCTTAAATTTAGCTCTACACACTCTGAGGATATTGCTGTATGCAAAGACCCACTGTGTTTTCAATAGTGCTTGTGAAGAAAATGAACCTTAACGAAGAATGAAATGGGACATGGAGTAGATGGTGGGAGGGCGGGTATGGGGGAAAGAACCACTATATTCCTAAAGCTGTACCTATGAAATTTGCATTCATTAAATAAAAGCTTTAATAATAAAAAAAGAACAGTGTATTTGGAAAGTTGTTTCACAGAAAAGAAAAACCCAAGAATTTGTAAATAATGAGAATGTAAAAGAACAGCAATGAAACTGTCATCCATATGAATCCAAATGATTTCCTTAATCTTAACTCTGTATTGAGTTCAAGGGTCACCACTATAACATGGAGTACACTAACTTCTATTTCACTTACTTAATTTGAAATATATTCCACAAGTATGTGCATTTAAACTCAAAGGCAAGAAGATTTCTTGTAAGATAAAGCAATGACAACCAATTTCCTACCTACTTTTTGGCTAGCTGCAAACTGCATTTACTTAAATCACTACTATATAAATTAATACTCCTAGAGTACTCCACAATAATGACATATCCTGAGGCTGCAACAATATCCTGTGCATAGGAACAACAAAATCACTCTCCAAATATGCATGAAAATAATAATAGTTAATATTTAATCACACAACTTATGTGTCAGGTACAAGGCTAAGGGCTTTAAACACTATATCTTTAATCCTGACAACTCCATACTTTAAGCATCATTCCCATTTTACAGAAGAAACCGAACTGTGGCTCATACAGGAATCCCAAAGTTAGTAAAAGAATACAGAGGTGGGGCCAGCGCTGTGGCATAGCAGGTAAAGCCACCATCTGCAGGGCCAGCATCCCATATGGGCACCGGTTAGAGACCTGACTGCTCCACTTCCGATCCAGCTCTCTGCCGTGGCCTGGAAAGCAGTAGAAGATGGCCCAAGTCCTTGGGTCCCTGAACCTGCATGGGAAGACCCAGAGGAAGCTCCTGGTTCCTGGCTTCGGATGGGCACGGCTCCGGCTGTTGTGGCCAGTTGGGGAATGAACCAGCGGATGGAAGACATCTCTCTCTGCCTCTCTCTGTTTAACTCTGACTTTCAAATAAATAAATCTTCTAAAAAAAATACAGACGCCTCCTACATTTTCATCAGTCCTTTCTGTATATATAAATCACATGAGATTTCAACTTACCAATCATATAATTTATCAACAGCCAACAGGTTATGGAAAATAGTAGGCTGAGTGAGGCATGTTGGGGGTACTTTACAGAATACTGAGGGAACTTCACACTCAAGACTGTGTGATTCATTTAAAACACAAACACACACACACATCACATATCTAAATTCTGTCCACATCCTGAATCTATAAATCTGTCATTTCTGTAGCTAAGTGTATTAATTATAGAATACTGAAGATCATTAAACCAGTATAGCCATCTCAGATGCTAAAGAAATAGTCTAACAATTAGTTAAAGCTCAGATACTTCTTCAGAACCCAAATTTACTCTGATAACAAGCAAGCCTCAGAAATGGGCCTTGAATTTTATCTGATTACAGGCTTGTCTACTACAGATTATAGAATCCACTTTTTTTGGGTATTATTTATTTATTTATTTGAAAGGCAGAGTTATAGGCAGAGGCAGAGAGAGAGAGAAGTCTTCCATCAGCTGGTTCACTCCCCAAAAGGCCACAATGGCAGGAACAAAGCCAAGAGCCTGAAGTTTCCTCCGGGTCTCCCAGTAGGTGCAGAACCCAACAACTTGCGTCATCTGCTGCTGCTTTCCCAGGCACATTAGCAGGGAGCTGGATCAGAAGTGAAGCAGCCGGGACTCGAACCAGGGCCCACATGAGATGCTGGCACTACAGGCAGCAGCTTTACCCACTTAGTCACAGCGCTGGCCCCTAGAATCCACTTTTTAAGGACACATTCGTCCAGGCAAAAAAGCCAAGGAGGTAATTTCTTAAAAAATAAACTCAGTGAGGAAGGGAAGAAATTATAACAGGATACCCTAAACATGACAAATTTGAAAAATTGACGCGTGTCTAATTACTCAAGTCAAATTGGTACCTTACTACATACTTTGTGATTCTTGTTTCAAATATCACAAATGGGTGGACTTGCAGTTAGACTTTAACTTTTCATTACTCAAAAGTTATTGAAATCAATGACATTTAAGCGAAAAGCAACATATATATTATCTCCCCAGGAAATTTTATTGGAAAAACCACTTGCTATTTATTTTGGAAAGCACTTCTTCACCTTTTACTTAGTCGACTCGCCGTCCCTGGACAATTATACTTGGGGGATGACAGCCTCAACAATTTAAGCTCCTTTATAAAAGCAAGTTCAAAGAACAGGGGCACTCCTCTGCACCTAATCGCCACAGGAAGAAAACAAAAACAAAACTTCATACAGGAATTTTGGGGGCTGCCTCAGGCTGATGCATAATAACGTGTGTAGAGCAGATCCCCGGGGACTGACAGTCATTCAACTTTTTGAAAAATATTCCCATTGAGCTTTTTCGAGCACCACAGGCAACATTTCACCAGCCACTCAGTGTCTGATTTCCCCTCGGAAAAATTCTCCCGGTACAAGGCCGGGGCTGCGGCTGGGGAGGGCCGGGGAGCCCCGGGCACCCGCGCCGGCTACCCGGGAGCAGAACCACACACTGTACCCGCTCCTGGCAGGCCTGCTATGGCAGGCTCCCCAGTCCCTGGGGTTTCAAGAGCAGCAGCAGCAGCCATGGCAGGGACTCGAGAACCTTTCCCCTGTCTCCTCCTCTAGGCCTCGAGGGGTTTGCTTCTCACATGGCCCCCTGGTGGGGGCGGTGGGCGCAAGGTAGAGGCTGCCGCTGCAGCCGCAGCGCCGGCCAGGCGAGCCCGGCTCCCTCAGAACTCGAGCTACCGGCGGGCTGGCACCGCAGGACGTCGGCGGGGCCCTGGCCGGAGCGCCGATAGCTCTGTGGGCAGGCCACCTTCTCACACACCACATTTCTCCCCTGTCTGCCTCCTTCTCCGTTAGCGCTACCGGTTGGCGAGCGGGGGAGGGGAGCGAGGCGCGTTATTCCCGGGGAGCTGGAGGGGGGAGGGGAGGGCATCTCTTACCCGCGTTACTGAGGAGGAGGAGGCGGTTGGAGCGCGGCGCGGCGGGGCGACGGCGGGGCTGGGTGGGTGCAAGTAAGAGTCTTACGAAAGGGAATTAACCCCATCACCAGCCCGGACACCGGCTCCAGCGGCAGCCGCGGCTGGCAGAATCCCGCCCCTTCCCACCACGCGCTAGCCCCGCCTCTTCGTTCTCTTTGAGGGGCAACCGACTAATCATAGGCTGTACATACACGGAGTGACATGGGGAGCATCCAATCATATTTTAAAAAAATGCCCTCGCTCCACCCCTTCATCTTCTCCCGGGCCGCGGGAGCGCCGTGCCAAATCTTCCTCCACCCTCAAGGGAAAAACAACCAATCCATGGTAAGTATCCGCCCTTGAAGGACGCAAAAGACAACCAATGGTAAAACTAGGGCGACAGCCATTTTGCCCACTTGTAAAAGAGCCACCTTTTTCCCACGAGTTGGAGTCTGAGGTGGGGAAGTTCCGGGAGTTTTTACTGACCTGGACATATTTTTTTCAAAAACCTGTATTTCGTCAGGTAGTATTTATAGTGCTTTATCAGAATAAAGGAATAATTTCATCCTCCATGTGAGGACAAGTGAGGCATGCTGCCTAATGTCTTGGCTCCTCCCCTTTGCTGTAACGGGTTCCAAACTGAACACCTGGTTTCCCCAGCCTCAGTGGTCGAGGGCGGGGTGACTGCTCTTTTCAGCCCTAAGCAGACTACAGTTCCCAAGATGCTTTGCTTCACCCGTACCCTTTTCTCAACTTACATCCCGAGCGGCCTGACGGGAATTGCAGTTCCTTGCGAGGTACCCGTGCAGCCCTTGGCCAATGAGAAGGAACAAAGTTTTGAAAGACTTGGAGTCGGTGCTGGAGACTAATTGTCTCCAGATTGTAGTTAGTCCTTTACACTACCCCAACAGAGGAGAGAAGGGACAGAAGAGTGGCTAGAAGAGTTTTATCGGGACACCCTAGGAGTCTTAGATTGTAGGTATTTGAACTCTCCGACTTTAAGGTCGTCCCTTGAACGTCACTTCCGCTAAGGGCGGCCACATCCCAAATCTGTGGCGGGAGTTGGAGATTTTGCGGCGACTGCACCAGGTGTGGATGTCTAGGAGTGGCGTGTCGGGCAAGTGGTTAGTTTCTGGCGTGGGGATAGAAAGGTGAACGGAATTTAACTGAGTTTTAAGAGAGAGTGGGTGACATGGGAAAGGATAATTCCTAAGCCCCTAATGCCGTTCTGCACCCTTGGGTTTCGGTTTTGGAATCCCAAATGTCTCTTGCCCTGTTTACTACTGGATTGCTCCTGTAGTCGTATATTTGTGGAGGGTGCCTTTAATAACTTTAGCCCCTAAGAGTGAAACATTGCTTCTCCTCCTTGCGATTGAAATGAATGGACTCAGAAGTTCTGAGCGAACTGCTCCGACTTTTGCAAACATTTCCAAGTTGGCTTTGGTGGAGGGAAGCCACAGACTCAGAATTGATCATTAAGAATTGTTCTCTCACCGTTCTTTGAGTAATGTAGCCATCAAACAAGGTGCATCAGGGTGCCAACTTTATAATATACTGATTAATACAGGTGTCATTAAAAAGACTTCCTAATATAGCCTATTAGGTTCTGCTTTTCCCCCCTTCAGATTGCCAGATTGACTGTATAGGTATGCTGTTGGAAGTGCTTTTGAGGTTCCCAGGGTATCTCGTTGAATAAAAGAGATGAGGGGATTATCAGAAAAGTGCTTCCTACCCCAAAGCTGATACCTTTCATTCTTGAACTCTTTGTTCCATCATTTTGATAGAAATTTATCAGATAAATTCTAACAGATTGCTCCACGATTTCACGTTTCTCTCAATGATACTGGAAGTATTTCTGAAGCACTTAACACTGTATTCAGCACTATGCCAGACCTTGGGTTAGAGCAGCGACAAAGGGCTCCTTGTTTAAAAGTTGTTGTAAGGAAGAGAATGGCTAAACAAAATTAATGATCATGCTACTTATTCTTTTATTCTCTCCCTAAATTCAGTCAGTTCTTTGTTATTCATATTTTGTGTGTTCATTTGATCTCTTTGCCTTCCACGTTTGAATTAAAATCATATTTTTTATTATTTTTTAAACTGAAACACTAAATATGTACCTAATAAGTATGAATGGTTTAGTGTCAAGTAGATGAAAAATTTTGAAGTGTAATTCCAGATATAGGAATGTAACTATACCTTTCAGCCAGATGAATTTGTGGATCTGGCAAAGCAGTGTCTTTTGCTTTTTAATGAAATTGAGATTCTCAATGATAATTTTTCAATATAGTCTAATATAGATGCTTAGTTATTTTTTGTTAGTTTTGCCATGAGCTTTTCCAGTGTACATCAGATCAATAAATATTAATGATGATGGGGGCAGATGGTTACCCCAGTAGTTACATCAGTGCCTGGGATGCCTGCATCCCATATAAGAATGCCTGGTTCCAGTTCTGGCTCCATCACTTCCAGTCCAGCTTCTTGGTAATAAATACACCCTGGAAGGCCGCAGGTGATGTCATAAGTAGTTGGATCCCTTTCACCGGCATGAGAGACCAAGACTGAGTTTCTGACTCCTGGTGTTGACCTGGCCCAGCTGCAGGTGCTATGGCCGTTTTGGTAGTGAACCAGTGGAAAAATCTCTGTCTCTGTGTCTCTGCCTTTGAAATAAATAAAAATAAGTTAAAAAGAGAAGGAGGGAGAGAGAGAGACAGACAGACAGCACTTGGGACGCCTGAACCCAGTCAGAATGTCTGGGTTTTGGTCCCAACTTTACTTTTAATTCTAGATTCCTGTTAATGTGCCCCTGCGAGGCAACATCTGATTCCAGCTTCCTGCTAATGTGCACCTTGGGCAGCAGCAGGTGATGGCTCAGGTAGTTGCGTCTCTGCCACATTTATGGGAGACCCAGATTAAGTTCCAATCTCCTGGCTTCAGCCTGGCTCAACTCTGGCTATTACAGGAATTTGGGATGTGTACCAGGGAGTGGAAGATCTCTCTTTTTCTGCCTGTCAAATAAATAAAAAATTTAAAAGACCCAGGAAAGTATAAGAAAGATAGCAAAGGTCATCTGTAATCCTATTACTCTGAGATACCATTGTTTATAGATAGCTTTCTCTTTGCCTATACGTATGTAAAGTTTTAATGGTAACATACTTTCTTTTCTCAATTTTGCAAAAATTTTTCAAACTCAACAGTTGGCTGTGTGTATGACTTGATAAATATCAATATCACTAAAACTTATTTAAATTTTATTTTGTTTGAGAGGCAGAGAGAGAGAGAGAGAGAGAGAGCTCCCACCTATTGTTTCACTTTCCAAATGTCCACAATGGGGCCTGAAACTCAATTCAGGTCCCATGTTGATTTGCAAGAATCCAACAATTGTGCCCTTAGCACTACCTGCCAGGATCTGCCTTAGAAGGAAGCTATAGTTGGGCACTGAACCTGGGTACTCTAGTATGGGACACATCTTAACTGGTATCTTAGCTGCTAAGGCTAAACTCCCACCCCTCAATACATTTTTGTTGGTTACCTGTGTTTCATTGTGTGATTGCTGCTGATAAATATTTACATTGCTTTCAATTCTAAAATTCTTTTTTATTGTGTAAAAACATGTAATGAAGTTTACCATTTTTAAGTCTACAGAGGTGTTAAGTTTGTATGCATCTTGTCCTGCAACAGATTTCTTGAACTTTTTTGTCTTGCCAAACTGAAATTCTATAGCCATTAAGTAATTCTCCCTTTTTGCGTCTGTCACATATTTTGCTTTCTGTTTCTTCAACTTTGGTCACTTTAGGTACGTCATTTTAGTGAAATCATGCTGTGTTTTAGTTTTTGTGACTAGCTTATTTTACTTAGCATAATGTCTTCAAGGTTCATCCATGTTGTAACATGATAATATTGTGGGGGTGCACAGGTCCCCAACTGTGTTTATTCCAGGATCTTGTTTCAGCATAAGAGATGAATTCAAAGCTGATGGGAAGATGGCTTATTTAAAGAGATTGTACACACTAGAAGTGAATGCCTAGCAACCTCATGGGGGACAGTGACCTCCACCCTGGCTGCCCCCTTTATCATGTAGGGAGTGGTGCCCTAATTGAATATACAGACAAGGTGGAGTTGAGGTAGGGTGCAAGTGAGTGATGAAATCTGGGACGGTTTCATGGGGTCTCCACCTGGAGCTCAGATCACATTTGTTGGAGGACTGCTGGAAGCTTCTTAGCTCCTTGTCTCTCACTGACTCCCTGCTTCTCCCACATCAATAGGATATCCTTATAAAAGACTAATTCATTGCATATATGTGGGTAATTCCAAAAGTTCATGGAAAATGGTATTAAAAAATAGTTTATTTTGGTGCCAAAAATTTTGAAGTTCATACAGTTTTTTCATATTATACATTTTCCATGAACATTTTTAAGTACCCTCATATCTGTCACATTCCTTTGTCCTTTCATCTGTTGATGGATATTTAAGTATTTTTTACTTTTTGGCTTCTGTGAATAATGATGTGTGAACATGGGAGAGAGAATATCTCTTCCAGTCCTTATTTCAACTCATTTGGTACTCATATATACCCCAAAATCAGATTGCTTAACCACTTAAATTTCATAGGCAGCGAGAGCGCTCTCTTTGTATGCTTGCCTGATTATCCCTTGAATCTATTTTATTCAAAGTTAGATTATTTAACCACAAATACTCTAATTCCTAAATTGCTCTTCAGAAAGGATGTGCTCATTTTCTTTGCTACTAACAGTGTTTGATAGCACCCATTTCCCATTTTTTACTCTATCTAATATTATTGTAAAAAATGATCATTGGTCATTAATTTCCTTTGCATTTAGTTGAGGTCTATTGATGTGGAACTTATTTATGTTTATTGTCCATTGGTATTTAGTGTCTTTTGAGTAGCCGCCACAGCACCAGCCCTTATTATTTCTTTTTTAAGTGCTGTTTTAACCATGAGATAAAAATGTAAATTATTTTAGTGTTCAAATTTATTAGTCTTTTCCCTCATAGTTTCTGGTTGTGATACTTACAGGATAATATATAAATACATATATATGTAATTAAATATGTGTATTTTATGCATTATAATTTACCTATAATTTTCTTTGGTGTATGGAACAAATTAAAAATCTACCCTTTTTTGAAAGGCAAATCTCAGCATTTATCGAATGATTTCATCTCTCCCTACCCACTGATTTAAGTAATTTTTATCATGTTTCTGATATTCAGATTACTATTCTGTTTCATTGTTATGTCTTCTCTTTCACTTGTACCATACCTTGTGTCTCAACTTTTTTTTTTTTTTTTTTTGTTCAAAAATAATTTATTTGCTTCTGATCACAACGCAGGAAGTTGCGAGGGCAGTGGTGTGCCCCGTGGCTGCCCCCTTCCTGGTCTGCACCTCCTACACAACATGCTCAGGGGCCCAAGCCTCTCCTCCCATTCTAACAGCTACAGAGTATGGGGGATGGTGTCTCAACTTCTATAACTTCATAATACATTTTAATATCTGGTATGTAAAGGGTGCTCACTCTCTTCTTTAGACATTTTCTTATCATTGTCAAAATTTCTTTATTAAAATTAATTTGGAACCATTTTGTCAAGTAAAAAATCTCTTCATTTGTATATTTTAACAAAATTCAAGTTTGGCATTTATATAGATACCAAATACTTTCTCATAAAGAAAGGTAGATAGTCCATTTATTGTTAATGATACCAAATTTTTCATAGGTATTATTGACTCATTAGTCCTTCTGTTCTATGTTAAACATGGTTTTATTACACATTTAGATTTACATGGTTAGGGTTGAAGAGCATATCTTGTTTTTTAAATGATATAATTGCTTTTCTTAGACTGAAGCATATGCATTTTCTGGGTAGCTTCTTATACAATGTGATGATTTCCGAATGTTTAACTCTATTCCAAGTCTATAACATTGACTTCTAAATCTGTCCTCCTTTCTTTATTCTCTATCTCATTTATTTGGTCAACAAACATTTGTGAGCATTTACTAAGAAATACTAGATAATCAAGAGGATGGGCTACAGTTGACCTAGGTTTGATTCCTAGTTGTGCCATTTGTTTGTGTGACTTTTGGTAAATTGGTTAACCAGCTGTTTCTTGGTGTTCCTATTTATAAAACTGAAATAATAAGAATACCTGTCTCAGAGCCTTTTGTGAGGCTTAAGCTACTTACTATATGTAAAACACTTGGAATAGTGCCTGACACATAATAAGCATGTGTTGCCTTTTAAGAGTATTTTTCTGTTGACCAGGCTGATGCCAGATGCTGGAGTGCTGGGATAAAACAACTTAAAAGAAAATTTTCCATAGTCCCTGACCTTAGGGAGACATTCTAATAGGAGGGAGAGACAAAATTAAGATAAAAAGATAAGAAATTAGTGAATTACAATGAATACTTTAAGAAAACCAACTGATACTAAAGGAAATGTGTGGGAGTCCAGTTGGGAGTTAGTGCAGTATTTCACTTAAGTGGTGATTATGGCTTGAGATATATGGTGGCAATGGAAATGGGAAAAAAATAGATTTTATATCTAGCTGGAGAATAATTAGTAATAATTAATTTTAGATTAATTTTGGTGGATTAGGGAAGAAAGAAATCAGGGATAAAACCCAGGGGCCAGTGCTATGCCATAGTGGGCTAACCCGTGGCCTGTAGCCCTGGCATCCAATGTTGCCTTCAGTTCGAGTCCCGGCTTCTCCTCTTTCGATCTAGCTCTCTGCTATGGCCTGGGAAAGCAGTAGAAGATGGCCCAAGTGCTTGGACCCCAGTACCCACGTGGGAGACCTGGAAGAAGCTCCTGGCTCCTGGTTTCAGATTGTCCCATCTCCAGCCATTATGGCTATTTGGGGTGTAAACCAGTGGATGGAAGACCTTTCTGTCTCTCCCTCTCACTGTCTGTAACTCTACCTCACAAATAAATAAATAAAATCTTAAAAAAAAAAAAAAAACAAAACAAAACCCAGACTGCGTGTTTTAGAGGCTTGCATGATTGTAGTGTTTACTGAAACTAAATTAGGCAGGGAGCACACAAGTTTGGTGGAAAAGAGTTTGGTTCTGGACTTTTAAGCTAGCAATGTCTGTGAGAAATCCAAAGTTTAGGTAGATAATTAGATATATAATTCTGAAGTTAAGTGACTATAAATTGCATTAACTGGATCATTTGTGTTACCCTTCTAAAGGATTATCCCTGCCTCCTCAGCCATTCTTCTAATCTTGACTAAGGAATCTTTGTAAGATAGCCACCTGATTAAACTCTTGGGAAAGGCTCCTAGGTCCTTACAGAATAAGGGCCAGAATGCTGTGGGAGATCTTCCTGACCTGGCCTTGTTTTCACTTCTGTTCCACTTGTCACAAGCATCTTACTCTTCAACTATACCAAACTGCTTAGGATCTTCTATAACTGTGACTTTGCAAACATGGCTTATTTTTCCTCTAGAATGTGCTTACCCGAATACTCCATCTGCAGACTTCACTCTTCCTTCATGTTTCATCTTCAGAGTTTCAACGAGTTAAATGAGATATAACATATTCTAAGCATTTTTTTTTCTTTAGATGAAGCCATCTTTGAATGCTAGTTATTGCCTTACAGAATAAACATCCTCACTTAGGTACAGTGCTTAATATGTACTTCCTTCAAACCACTTACTGCATTGTACTGTGATTTTTATTGTGTATAACTCTCATTCAACTCCTCAGTTGGACTCTGAGGTGAGGTTTCAGTGGTGCAAATTCATCTTTGTATACCCAAAACGTTCTAAAGGGTCTAGTACATAATAAGCACTTGTTAAGTGTTTGTTGAATGAGTGAATTTGAGAGGCAATGTTGCAAACAGGCCAAAGTTCAAACTTTGAGATCACCAGTTGCTGTTAAACCTGTTTAAGTTATTTAATGTCTCAACCTCAATTTTTTTGTCCTTAATGTGAGGCTAGTAATATGTTATGAGTTGTTTGGAGAACTACAGGAGATTTTCTGAAATTTCCTAGTGAAGTGCCTTGAAGAAAGAGGTCATCCAATAATTGAGAGTTGTTTTTTCATTATCCTGAAAACAGTTGTCTGTGCAATGAAAGATTGTAGTGTCCTTGCTTTTAAAGTAATTGGATATTAGATATGGCAATTGGAAAGTCCCTGTAATAAGTGAATTAAAAAATGTTATGTAATATAATCTAATGAAATTCATCTATACTTTGTAATATTCATCTTTACTTGAATATTATAAATTTACTTCAGTTTTACTCAGAAAATGTGATTTGATTGGTTAAATTTAGATTGTGATTTACTGATAACTTATAAATATAGTTATATCAGGTATAAATATGTAACTAGAAAACACATTGCTATGTATGGTCAAAGTATGTTAAAATGTGACACAGGCACATTCCCATGCTCTCAACAAATCGCAAGAATTTCTGTTATTGAGTATATGACTATTATCACCTTGCAAATACTTGGGTAGATTAGTAAATCCTTTCGTTGACTTCCTTTTCAACACATAATCACATTTGTCTGTGTGAGTCTATGGTTTCCAGAATCCTTGTATTTTAATATAGGGATATCTAGTAGACCTCCCATATTCACCACTTGTAGGCACTGGTAATTTATTCAAACGAAATTTGTATTTAGAGCAAGGACCTTGTAATTGCTTATGTTATCACATGGTTACTTCTGTATTAACTTCATATAACTCTGGTCAAGCTTACTTACTGAGCAAAGTACCTTCCAGGCCCACCTCTCCACCTCTGTCTACCTGTCTCCTCTTAGCAATGTTGGGGGGATGGGGTAGAAGGAGGGAGTAATCAAATCTTGTTGCCATAGATCACCCATGATTTACTTAGGACATTTTATTTTCATATTAACTTGTATCTATGAAGCAAAATTATAATTATGACCATTTCCATTGACATGTATCACCAGGATTTATATATTTATAAAATTTAATTGTACTAACAGAACTTATTTTTTATTATGCATTTAGAAAAATATTCTGCATCAGAGAGAGTTTTCCACACTTTCTAGTGTATTCTTTGGAACCCTAATGCATATTTGGTAAACACTAATTTTTTTTATTTGTTAAACTTCCAATCTTTTGTTGTTGTTGTTGGTTTGTTTGAAAGGCAGAGTTACAGAGAGAGAAGGAGAGAGACAGAGCGAGATCTTTAATTTACTGGTTCATTACCCAGATGGCCACAATAGCTGGGGCTGGGTCAGGCTGAAGCCAGGAGCCAGGAGCTTCTTCTGGATCTCCCACGTGCAGGAGCCTAACTTTGGCTATCCTCTGCCACTTTCTCAGGCATATTGGCAGGGAGGGGTGTCAGAAATGGAGTAGTGGAGGCTTGAACCTGCACCTCCAGGGGATGCTGGCATTGCAGGCTACAGCTTAACCTGCTGTGCCACAGCACTGGCCCCCATCCCTCCGATCTTAATTACTCTTCAGAATACATTTCTCATTTCCTTGCTATAATTTGAAGTTGGCTTATACTTTCTGTCTACCTGGCTTGACTTCTGCAAATGGACATGAAGCCGGCTGACATACCACTAGTTTATTAGTGCTTAGACTCCTATGTCTTACGTGAGCTACATTGCCACACTGTTTCTCCCATGCACTGCTGTGGTCATACCTTATACTATCTCATCCCTAAAAGCTGTTCTACCTCTAGACTCTCTAGTCAATGGGCCCCCTGTCCTTTGAGGTTTAATATAATAAATTATACCGAATATTTAGTGCCAGGCATTGTACTGGATGCACAGAGTACACCAGTAAACAAAACAGACAAAAATCTCTGTCCTTGTGGGGATTATATTCTAGTGGGATAGAGACAGATAATAAATGAAAAGCATGATAAGTAAATTATATAGTACTTTATAAGGTGATAAGTGCTATCAAGCAAGAACAAGTAAAGCAGAGGAGAGATAGAGAAAGTTGCAACTTTTAAAGAAGCTGGGCAAATTAAAATTTTATTGGGAAACTGACTTTTCAGAAAAGACTGAAGGAAGGAAGGGAAGTAGCCATGCATATATCTGGTGTAAGAGTAGTGTAGGCAGGCACATTAGGTGATACAAAGGCCTAAGGCAGGAACATACAACGACATCTGTGTGTGATAGAGTGGGATAAATGAGTGGAGAGGTAATGGGAATGGGAGAGCAGATTGTGTAAGGAACTGAAACCCGTTAGTAGACTTTTGGCTTTTTTTCTTGAATATTTATTTTATTTGTTTAAAAGGCAGAGTTAGAGAGAGAGGGAGGGAGAGACAGAGAGAGAGAGAGAGAGAGGTTTTCCATCTGTTGGTGCGCCCCTCAAAATGGCCTCAACAGCCAGGGCTGGGCCAGGCTGAAGCCAGGAGCCAGGAGCTTCATGGGGTCTCCCACGTGGGTGGGGCTATTTTCTGTGGCTTTCCCAGACACATTAGCATGGAGCTGGATCAGAAGCGGAGCAACTGGGACTTAAACTGGCACCCATATGTGATGCATGCACTGTAGGTAGTAGCCCAACCAGGAACACCGCAACGCCAAGCCCAGAGATAAGGCTTTTATCCAGTAAAATTAGGTGCCACTGAGGAATCCTGAGAAGTGAGAATTCTGAGACTCCCTTTTCCAAAGTATGTCACTGATGGCTATGTTGGGAGGAAAATGTGGGGAACAAGGTGAAACTGAGGAAATACCAGTTAGAGTCTTGCAGGAATTCAGACTGAAGATGGTGGTGGTTTAGATCAGGTTGTGAGTAGATCTGGAGGTGATAGGAAGTAGTGGGATTCTGGATGTATGAATTTAGTCCAACAGGTGTTGCTGAATGTGCCTTATGAGACCAAGAATCAAGGTTGGCTTTAGGTGTTGGTATGAGCCACTGGAAGGATGAGATGAGGATGTCTGGATGGAACAGGGTTTGGTGAGACCATCCAGAATTCAGTTTTGTTTGTGACTGAGATGCCTGTAGGCCAGGGAGAAGTGTCTGGTTAGATATACAAATCTGAAGTTCAGAACAGATTTGATCTCCATATATAAATGTGGGAGCCACTGGCATGCAGGTAGTGTATAAAACCAGAAGACTAATGAGATCACTGTGGAACAGAGCAAGGAAGGCAGCTAAGAACTGAGCCCCATATACTCTAGTGTTGAAGAGACAGGAAGAAGAGGTGGAGCCAGCAGTAATTGAGACTAAAAGTGAGATAGGATGAAAACTGTTTAAAATACGGTATTCTAGAACCTGAATTTTAAAAAAATGATTTCATGAGAGCTGAGAGACTTAGTGATAGTTCCAGCAAGATGAAGACTGATAATTCCTTCCTGTTCTCTTCCTTTCAACTCCATTTCAAGAGCTTTGTATATTTACTGGAACCTCTTCCTAGAACACTCTTTGATCCTTCTTGTCTGTTTGATGTCTATTTATTGTTTGTGCCTCAGCATTGATGTATGTGTACCTAGAAAGCCATTCAAACACTGAAATCTGAGAAATCAGTCCCACTTACATACCCTCTTAATGCCCAGGGCATCCCCTGTAGAATTTATTCAGAACTATATCTGTATTTACTGTTATGGATCTAGAGGCTAGCTCAAAGCCTTCTACATGTAACCACTCAAATATGTATTTGTTGGATGAGTGAAAGAATGAAATTCAGGGAATTGGCCGATTAATAAATTTTTCACTGTAGTTCTTTACAGGGCAAATATTTTGATTTTTTTAAATACACATATTCATTTAGATTTAGCTAGAAAGCAGAAATGGAACATTCTTGTGAAAAGGGAGGAAAGACCCAAAATAAATTCAGTATGCCTTCCCTCTACCAATAGCTACATGGTCTTGGAATTTTTTCTTTCTGACCTCACCACCCCAAACTTTCAGTGTTAATTGGTACATGTTAAGACAGAGTGTTTTTTGTTTATTTGTTTTTTAGTCAAACTTTTAATTTTGAGACCATTGTAAATTCACAGACAGTTTTAGGAAACAATGCAAAGAAATCCTGTGTACCCTTTACGTGGTTTCCCCCAGTGGAAACATCTTGGAAGACTATAGTACATTTTAGAACCAGGAGGTGGACACAGTGAAGGTAGAGAACAGTTCCATCCCACAGGAATTCTTCGTTGTACCTTTGTATTAACCATGACCATTTTTATTCTGCCCCTCCTTAATCCCAGGCAATTATACCTGTAATTTTAGCTTTTCCTTTAGTTTATATATAAATAAAATGTTATTTAACATTATGAAATTTCCTGTTTTCACTTACTGCAATTTGCTGGCGATTCATCCAAAATGTTGTGGGTGTCAATTGTTCCTTTTTATTACTGAGTAAATTCCAAGATACAGATGTTCTACAGTATGTTTAATTATTCACCAATTGGTGGATATTTGAGTTGTGTCCAAGTTTTTGCGGTTATGAATAAAACCACTATGAGCATTCCTGTATGGGTTTTTGTGTGAATGTAGGTTTTGACTTCTGTAGGATAAAAATGCAGTTGCTGGATCATGTGATGGCTATATGTTATTTAAGAAATTTTGAGGGCCAGTGCTGTGCCTGGCATCTCATATGGATGCCTATATGAGTCCTGGCTGATCCACTTCTGATCCAGCTCCCTTCTAATGTGCCTGGGAAAGCACCAGAATATGGCCCAAGTTCCTGGGTACCTGCCACCCATGTGGGAGATGCAGAAGAAGCTCCTGTCTCCTGACTTCAGCCTGGCCCAGTCCCGGCCATTGAAGCCATTTGGAGTGAACCCGTGGATGGGAGACCTTTCTGTTTCTTTGCCTCTCTCTCTCTGTAACTCTGCCTGTCAAAGAAATAAAATAAATCTTAAAAAAAAAAAAAAAAGAGAAAATATTAAACCATGACTGTATTTATACTCTGTTTTCCTGGAAGCAGATTTCAAGCCAGGATTTTTTTTTTTTTTTTTTTTTTTTTTTTTTGACAGGCAGAGTGGACAGTGAGAGAGAGAGAGAGAAAGGTCTTCCTTTTTGTCGTTGGTTCACCCTCCAATGGCTGCCGCGGACGGTGTGCTGCGGCCGGCGCACCGCCCTGATCCGAAGGCAGGAGCCAGGTGCTTCTCCTGGTCTCCCATGGGGTGCAGGACCCAACCACTTGGGCCATCCTCCACTGCACTCCCTGGCCACAGCAGAGAGCTGGCCTGGAAGAGGGGCCACCGGGACAGAATCCGGTGCCCTAACCGGGACTAGAACCCGGTGTGCCGGCGCTGCAAGGCAGAGGATTAGCCTAATTAGCCACGGCGCCGCAGTCAAGCTAGGATTTTAATGTTTGTTTGTTTTGAAATCTTTGGATGAAGCTTTAGTTCGTTTTGGACTTTGTGGTTATATGACTTGGGTTCAGTTCCTGGCTTTCTCACCCACTGTCATTGTTTCCTCATTAGAGAATAAGAATATAATATTTGTTTCATAGGGTTCTTAGGAGGGTTAAATGAAATAGCATATTTTCAAGTTCTTGGCATGAAACAGACACTAGTATACCATAAGCACTCCAGAAATACTGCTTTTCTCTTCACCTTCAGAAGCTAGTGACTGGCCATATTTTTACTGGTATTTACATTCTCTCAGTGGCATGTGACATTATTCCTAGCATTTTTTAATATTGTAATCAGTTCCCATGTATTAAGAGAGTTACCACTTCATTGTTTTAGATGTTTAGTTTGCTTTCTTTTTTTTGTTTGTTTGTTTTAAATATTTATTTATTTATTTGAGAGGTAGAGTTACAGACAGTGAGAAGGAGAGAGAATATTCTTCCTTCTGTTGGTTTACTTCGCAAATGGCTGCAACGGCCAGAGCTGTGCCGATCCAAAGCCAGGAGCCAGGAGCTTCTTCTAGGTTGCTCACGCAGGTAGGGGCCCAAGCACTTGGGCCATCTTCTACTGCTTTCCCAGACCATAGCAGAGAGCTGGATTGGAAGGGGAGCAGCCGGGACTTGAAGCGGCACCTGTATGGGATGCTGGTGCCATAGGTGGAGGATTTAACTTATGCCACAGCACTGGCCCTTTAGTTTGCTTTCAGAAATAATTTAGTAGTTTTCTGTTTACAGGTCTTGTGTATGTTTTTTATTAGATTTATGAGTATTTCTGGTATTTGAAATTTTTTGATGTTCTTGAAAGTAGTATCAATTTTTTTTTGTTTGTTTGTTTTTAATTTTTTTATTTTTTGACAGGCAGAGTGGACAGTGAGAGAGAGAGAGACAGAGAGAAAGGTCTTCCTTTGCCGTTGGTTCACCCTCCAATGGCCGCCGCGGCCGGCGCGCTGCGGCCGGTGCACCGCGCTGATCCGATGGCAGGAGCCAGGAGCCAGGTGCTTTTCCTGGTCTCCCATGGGGTGCAGGGCCCAAGCACTTGGGCCATCCTCCACTGCACTCCCTGGCCACAGCAGAGAGCTGGCCTGGAAGAGGGGCAACCGGGACAGAATCCGGTGCCCCGACCGGGACTAGAACCTGGTGTGCCGGCGCCGCTAGGCGGAGGATTAGCCTAGTGAGCCGTGGCGCCGGCGAAAGTAGTATCAATTTTAAAATTTCTTTTGTTTTCTGCCAGATTAAAGAAATACAATTGATTATATATAAAGATACTCTGAAAAGTTCATGGGAAAATGAAATTAAAAGATAAAGCTCATTTAGGTGCCAAAAATTATGTAATCTGTGTGTATGTGTTGTCTTTAAAACGTTTATGGAAATTCATATCATGAAAAATTTTATGCATGGATGTCAAATTTGTTTTCCAACAAGATAAACTTATGTTTTGGTTTCAGTTTTCCATGAGTTTTTTGACTTAGTCTTTTATATTAATCTTGGATTCATTACCTTCACTAAATTTACTTTTAATTCTACTAATTATCTGTAGATTCTTTTCTATCCTGTTACATATCTTGCTATGTCACAGGTTAGTGTTAACACTTTATTCCATGATTCTTTGGCTTTTCATTCTGTCTCTTTTTTCTTTGCCTTATCAAACTGATCTGCTTCCAGTATTAATCAGATTGGAGATTTTAGGCGTATTTGTGTCTTTTCTGATCTTGCAGAGAAAGCTTTCAACAATTGAACATAGTCATAATGTTTGCAAGTTTTAGGTCAATTCATTTCATTGTATGAAGGAAGTTCTTTTCTATACCTTGTATGCCAGGGAACTTTAAATTTTTATTAATTCATTTTATTTAGTTGGAAGACAGAAAAAGAAACGGCTCTTTTTTTTTTTTTAAGATTTATTTTATTTATTTGAAAGAGTTGCAGAGAGAGGTAGAGAGAGAGAAAGGTCTTCCATCCACTTGTTCACTCCCAAAATGGCGGCAACATCTGGAGCTGAGCCAATCCAAAGCTAGGAGCCAGGAGGTTCTTACAGATCTCCCACTATGGGTGCAGGAGCCCAAGGACTTGGACCATCTTCTACTGCTTTCGCAGGGGCATTAGTAGGGAGCTGGATTAGAAGTAGAACAACCAGGACTTGAACCAGCGCCCACATTGGATAACGGTGCTGCAGGCTGAGGCTTTAACCCACTGTGCCACAGCACCAGCATTAGATCTCTTTTTTGTTTTCAAATTAGGAAGAATTGCTTTTTTGAAAAAAGATTTTATTTTTATTTATTTGAAAGGCACAGTGACAGGGGAAGAGAGAGAGAGATTTCCTCTCCACTGGTTCACTCTCCAAATGTTTGGACTTCTGGGCCAGTCCAAAGCCTCATTTGGGTTTCCCAAGTGGGTGTCAGGGGCCCAAGTCATTGGGCTATTGTCCACTCCTTTTCTAGGTGCATTTGCAGGGCACAAGATCAGAAGTGGAGCAGCCATGACTTGATCCATCAGCTGGTTCACTCTCCAGGTGCTCACAACAGCCAGGGCTGACTCATGCCGAAGCCAGGAGCCATGTGGGTGGCAAGGACCCAAGCACTTGAGCCATCTCTTCCTGCCTCCCAGGGTGCACATTAGCAAGAAGCCTGAATTGAAAGTGTATGCATGTCTTAAACCTATGCACTCTTATCCTACTTGGCTTCTGAACAGCTGTGCCAAATATCTACTTCTGTACTCTGAAATAATTTTGTATTTCACCAAATGCTTTTTCCTTCGGTTATTGAAATGATCATAGGAATTTTCTTCCTCATCTTGTTCTTTTTGAGAATTACATTAAATTTTTCACAATATATTATTTTTTCTTAATGGTTGATTTATTTGAAAGGCAGAGTGACAGGGAGAGACAGAGATCTTCCATCTACTTGTTTACTTCTACCACAACAACCAGGGCTAGGCCAGGCTGAAGCAGGAGCCAGGAATTCCATCCTCGTCTGCCACATAGGTAGCAGGGGCCCACGTACTTGAGCCATTCTCAGCCTCCTTCCCAGATTTATTATCAAGGAGCTGAATCAGAAGCAAAATACCTGGGATTCTAAAGAGCATTCTGATATGAGATGTGGGTATTACAAGAGGTGGTTTAACCCACTCCACCATAACACCAGCCCCAACAATATACTCTTGATTAGTTGAGATATAATTCACATAACTTATCTTATAATTCTTTTGTTTTTTATAGAATCATCATCACAATCTAATTTTAGAACATTTTTGTCACTCCTAAAGAAACCAGTATATTGACCCTCCAAATCTAAAGGTTTCACATCCTTAGATTCAACCAGCCATAGGTTGAAAATATTCAGAAAGAAAAAGTGTCTGTGCTGAACATTGTAGACTTTTTCCTAGACAATACAGTAGAACAGCTATTTACATTGTATTGGATATTACAAGTAATCTAAAGATGATTTTAAAGTATATAAGTGAATGTGTATAGTTATGTGCAAATACTATACCTTTTTATATAAGGGACTTAAACATCTACAGTTTTGATATCAGTGGCAGGTCCCACAACTAATCCTCCATGCTTATTGAAGAACAGCTGTACTCATTAGCAGCTACTCTCTATTCCCTCACCCCCTGCCCTGCTGATACCCTTGACCCCCACACCTCCACTAGTCTACTTTCTACCTCTATAGGTTTGCCTTTCGTACAAATGGAATCATGAGTTTTGCAGTCCTTTGTGACTGGCTTCTTTCACTTAGTATGTCTTTTTTCTTTTTTAAATATTTATTTATTTACTTGAAAGAATTATAGATACAGAGAGGCAGAGAGAGAGAATCTTTCATTGGCTGGTCCACCCCCCAAATGACCAGTCCAAAGTCTGGAGTTAGGAATTCCATCTTGGTCTCTTAGACATTTGGCAGGCTATCTTCACTGCTTTCCCAGGCACATTAGCTAGCTAGAACTGAAGCGAAACAGCCAGGACTAGAACCAGTACCCATATGGATTCAGGCTTTGCAGCCAGTGGCTTAACCCACTACACTAAGACACCTGACTCTAAAGCCCGGATTTTTTTAAGTCCTCCAATTTTTTCTTTCACAAGGTTGTTTTGATTATTCTGGATCCCTTGCATTTCCATGTGAATTTTAGGATCAGCTTGTCACTGATTGAACTTTCAAAGTGTAACCAGCCTTGCATTTGTGAAGTAAACCCATTTTAGTTTTGGTGCCTTACTCTTTCAACTTATTACCGTATCTGGTTCGCTAATATTTATTTTTCTGTGAGTATTTGAGATTGGCTTGTAAATTTTTCTGTGTTGTAATTTGTTTGCCAAATCAAATTTAGGCTGGCTTCAAAGGAGTGTGAAGTGAATATTTCTGTCATTCAGCAAATAGATCAGAATTGTTTATTATGTTCTTGAAATCATTTTTATCCTTACAGAATTTTGTTCAGTTTGAAAAATCAATTACTGAGAGAGAAATATTAAAATTGTATAGATTGTGTTACAGATTTGGTTATTTTGTTTCTGTAAATTTTCCTGTGATTTCTATCAGTTTATGCCTCAAGTCTTTATGTATTTTGAGGCTGTTTGTTTTTCTAGCAAATTAATGTTTTTGTCTTTTTAAAATGCTCTTCTTTATTCTAATAATAATAAATCCTAATTTTTTGCCTTATATCTATGTTATCTTGCATTAATAAAGAGACACAGCTATAGTTTATTATGCATGGTATATCTTTTTTTTTTATTTTCGATGTTTATGAATCCTATTTGAAGAATATCTTTTTAAAGCAGCAAAGACTTTCTAAATCTAGTATGAGAGTAGTTTTCTTTTAACGGTATTTTTAATATACTTACCTTTAATGTTTCTTGTAGTTTACTACTTCTTTATCTGTATTAATTCTGCATTAAAACCTTTACAATAGGGCCACACTGTAGCACAGTAGATTTAATCACCCTCTGTGATGCCGGCATTCCATAGCAGCACTGGTATGAGGCCTGGCTGTTCTGCTTCTGATCCAGCTCACTGCTAATGTACCTGGGAAGGCAGTAGAAGATAGCCCAAGTCCTTGGGTTGCTGCACCCTATTAGGAGATTCAGAGGAAGCTCCTGGCTTGGGTCTGGTCTGGCCATTTTGGGGGGTGAACCAGCAGATGGAAGATATCTCTCTTTTTCTCCCTCTTTATCTCTCTCTCTCTCTCTCCTCTCTCTGTAATTCTGCCTTTCAAATAAATAAAATAAAAATCTCATTAAAAAAATAAAAAAGACCTCATAATAAATATTTTAAAACAAAAATAATAAATCTGTCTTCTGTACATACAGTTTTACTAATCAACCATTTACTTGTTTCCAAGATAAATCTCTTGGTAGTATTATATTTCAGAAATACCTGATCCTCCTCAATATTAGTATACTGTTTGTTTAGGTAGGAATCAGTTAATTCTAATCAAATTTACTATGATTACAGAAACCTTAAAGATTGAAAATAAAATCTTTCAATCAATCTCTTTTTAAGTATTGATTATTAAGACAGCTGCTTAAAAAAATGTGTTATCTGTTATCAGGAGCCAGAAAAGGGCATCAACCCAGGTACTCCAACATTAGCTGTGGGTCTTAATCATTTGATCAAATGCCTCTAGATTGAGTCACGTCTTGATTACACAGTTCTCTTACTCTGCACATGTGATCCATCACAAAGTTCTGTTTGTTTTACCTCTGGTACATATCCCAAATCTTTTCATGTTTACTGTTCAAGATGGTTTTTGTCTTATCCTTTGCAATCTGATAACAGATTTCCTGTTTCCAGAAACCATTTTGTATTCTTTGTTCTTTATGTTGTAGGTGATCATGTAGTTGAGAGGGTACTAAGGATACCTACTCATTTGTATTTTTGGGGACCATATTCAGACAGGTTTGAGTCCTAATACATTTCTAAATCCATTTACCTACTGGAGCAGTGGGGGCTTTGTTCATTGGCCAAATTCTATAGCGATGTTCATCTTCTGCCTTACCGTTGGTAGCCTTGTATCCTGTTGGTAACTTTTGAAATGTTGGGTCAACCTCCTTGCTTAAAAACACTTCTGTAAGTGGTATACAATAGGATTTCCAGTGCAGGTGGAAATGTTCTTTATCTGTACTGTCAGTATGAAAGCTACTAGCCAGATGTGGCTGTTGAGCATTTGAAACACAGCTGGTATGACTAAGGAATAGAATCATTAACTTTATTTAATTGTAACTAAACAAATAAGATTCTGCGACTAATGGTATATTAGCACATCTCCGTTAGTTTTCTTCATTCTTAAAATAGAATCCAAAGTCCTTATCAGGGCTGCATGTGAGTTGGCTCTTGCTTATCTCAATAGCTTTATCTTGTAGTATTCTCTCCTCTGCCTCTGTAACATTGGCCTCCTTTCTGTTTCTTGAAAACACAGGCCTTTATCAGCTCAAGGCCCTGGCACTAGTGTTCTCTGCCTTGAATACTTTCTTTTTAATTTTGAACCTGGCTTTTTATATCCTTCAGACCATTGGTTAAATTGCACCCTCTAAAACAGCCTTCTCCAGGTCAGCCTCATGAAGTGGTCATGACCCTCATAAGGTCCTTGTAATATTTGTACTGTTAACCATCTTGTTTGTTTATTTGTTTACTTTTAGTCTCTCCTTAAAGAATGTAAGCCCTGTGAACCCCTGGGCCTTGTTTTTCTAGAAAGTGGCCCATGGCACCCATTTGTTGTGAATAATAAACACTTGGTTTATTCTTGAGATTTTTAATAGCTAGAGAGGTTGGTTACTTTTTTGAGGGGATACACACAGTTTTTTTATAAGTCCATAAGTAACTGAAAAAAAACCCCTTTTTTTAAAAAAATGGGATGAGATTATATATATAAATAGAGATAGCATGGTGCTAAGTACAAAAATATCAGAGATGTGTTATACTGGTATGGTTTAATAGAATATTTTTCTTGTAGAGGTCTAAGAATTTACAGGTATTTTTTTGTGTGTGTGTGTTAGAAAATGAAAATTACATCTGTAGAAATACAATGAATGAAGAAAGTACTAATCAAGCAGAGTTTATACAGTGGATTTGACTGATTAAATAGAATTAGTCTTAACAGTCAAAACTCAATCGTACTTACTAATGTTAATTTAATTACTATGAATTTTTAATTAATGCCTTTACATTTTATAATTTCTTCAATGTAGGTTTGCCCCACACATAGTAAATTTGGTGTTGTATTAAAATGTACATTTATAAAAGGATCAATCACAAAAGGACTCATCTTTTTATAGGAAATCCACCCCTTATCTTAAAAAGTATTCAATTTCTAAAAGTCTTATTGTTTATTGTATAGCTTCTTTTTTAGATTTATTTACTTATTTGAAAGTCAGAGTTACACAGAGAGAGGAGAGGCAGAGAAAGAGAGGTCTTCCTTCTGATGGTTCACTCCCCAATTGGCTGCAATGGCTGGAGCTGCGCTGATCTGAAGCCAGGAGCCAGGAGCTTCTTTCGGGTCTCCCATGCGGGTGCAAAAGCCCAAGGACTTGGGCCATCTTCTGCTGCTATCCCAGACCATAGCAGAGAGCTGGATCAGAAGTGGAGCAGTCAGGTCTCAAACCAGCGTCCATATGGGATACCGGCACTTCAGGCCAGGGCGTTAACTTGTTGCGCCACAGCGCCAGCCCCATATTATATAGTTTTTCAATAATAACATTATCTCACTGAGTTATGCTATGGCTATATTATGGTTCAAAATGAAATAGAGGATAGAGTATATATAGAAAGTACGTGAAGGGGCCCAGTGCTGTGGCGCAGCAGGCTAACGCCCTGACCTGAAGCATCAGCATCCCATATGGACGCTGGTTCAAGACCGGCTGCTCCACTTTCGATCCAGCTTTCTGCTATGACCTGGGAGAGCAGTGGAAGATTGCCCAACTCCTTGGGCCCCTGCACCTGCATGGGAGACCTGGAGGAAGCTCTGGCCGTTGCAGCCAATTGGGGAATGAGCCATCGGACTGAAGACCTCTCTCTCTGCTTCACCTCTCTCTGTGTAACTCTGACTTTAAATAAATAAATAAATCTTTTTTTAAAATAAAACAAGTAGATGAAATAATTGTTTGAATTCAGTGCTTTGAATTTTCTTAGTAACCTAGTCTGTGTACTTTTTTTTTTTTTTAATGATTTATTATATTTATTTGAAAGCCAGAGGGAGTTGTGCTCTGGCATACCAGATAAAGCTATCACCCACAGCACAGGCATCCTGTATGGGCGCCAGTTCGAGTCTCAGCTGCTCCACTTCCAATCCAGCTCCCTGCTAATGCACCTGGGAAAGCAGACGCTTGAACTCCAGCACCCATGTGGGAGATGCAGATGAAGCTCCTGGCTCCTGGCTTTGGCCTGGCCTGGCCCTGGTAGTTGTGTCCATTTGGGAAGTAAACCAGTAGATGGAAGCTCCCCCACCCCTTTCTCTCTGCCTTTACCTCCCCCTCTCTGTAACTCTGACTTTCAAATAAAATAAATCTTCAAAAAAAAAAAAAAAAAAAAAAAGCCAGAGTCACCTAGGGGAAGAAAGAGAGAGAGAGAGAAAGATATCTGCTGATTCAACCCCCAAATGGCCACAATGGCTAGGGCTGGGTCATCCAAGTCTCCCACATGGGTGGCAGGAGTCCAGGTACTTGAACTATCTTCCTTTGTTTTCCCAGGTATACTGGCAGGCAGCTGGATGGAAGTAGAGCAGCTGGGACATGAGCTGATGCTAATATGGGATGCTGGCATCACAGACAGCAGCTTAACCCTTTGTGCCACAATGCTGGCCATGTTCTGGGAACATTTTTTAACTAGTTTATTTCTATGTAAATAGTATATCGAAACTATTTATAAGTACTGTAATATTATTATTTATATATGATTCTATAATACACTTGCTAATATTTATCTTCCCCACCCTTCTCTTTTTGCATTTCTGTTTTTAGAATCATCATGCCTCAAGTTCATAATGTGAAAAAGTCTCTCACGCCTCAGATTGCTTGTTTGACAAGTGAATCTTACAAGCAACTGGATTTTTTGCCTGACAAACTAAAAGCAAAGCTCCTTCCATTCCAGAAAGATGGCATTACTTTTGCCCTCAAAAGAGATGGCAGGTGAAGTACTTCTTTCAAAATATATTAAAAATGTTAAATTCCCATCAAGTGTATTAATAATCAAGGCTCTGTTCAAATTGTCTTTGGATGTCTTCATCATCTTTCATTAGTAGGATTGATTGTGACTAAATTTGCTTACTGTGACTGACTTGAGTTTGAAATATAATGAGCTAATTCTGATTTCTTAAGTATATTGTTACTGTAAGTATTTGAGTTTTACTAGATTTTCTCATCATTTCATATTTTAAGTTTTCTAGAATGTGTTGCTTTTCTGTATAATTAGTCTTTACTACATTTTTATTATCCCACTTTTTACTTCAGATTGGCAACATCTGAATGTGTCTTCCTAAGTACTTTATGATACTAATACTGTCTACAGCTAATATTTTTAAACTGCATAATAGTTATATAATCTCTTCTATAAAGTTGGGCCTTTATATTATTTTATATGTTTACAAATAACATTGTCTTGGCTCTGTAGTCACATGTACCATGTATATTCTCCCCAACATCTTATTATGAAAATTGTAAATATGTAACAAAGTTGAAAGAATGCTGGTAAGCACTTTTTTAAAAAAAAAAAAGATTTATTTATTTATTTGAAACGTGGGGTTAAAGAGGCAGAGGCAGAAAGAGAGGCTCTTCCATCTGCAGGTTTACTCCCCAAGTGGCCACAACAGCTAGAGCTGGGCCGAGCTGAAGCCAGGAGCCTGGAGCCTTTTCCAGGTCTCCCACAAGGGTGCAGGGACCTAAAGGTTTGGGCCATCCTCTACTGCTTTCCCAGGCTATAGCAGAGAGCTGGATCGCAAGTGGAGCAGCCAGGACACAAACTGGTGCCCATATGTGATGCTGGCACTGCAGGCAGTGGCTTTACCCGCCACAGCACTGGCCTAGGTGAGCAATTTTTAAACTAACCAGCTACAGTCTAGTGTTTTCCCATTTTTTCTGTATCCCATGTTTATACATTTATCCATCCATCCCATAAATTCATCTTTTTTTTTTTTTTTTGACAGGCAGAGTGGACAGTGAGAGAGACAGAGAGAAAGGTCTTCCTTTTGCCATTGGTGCACCCTCCAATGGCCGCCACGGCCGGAGTGCTGCGGCCAGCGCACCGCGCTGATCCGATGGCAGGAGCCAGGTACTTATCCTGGTCTCCCATGGGGTGCAGGACCCAAGCACTTGGGCCATCCTCCACTGCACTCCCTGGCCACAGCAGAGAGCTGGCCTGGAAGAGGGGCAACCGGGACAGAATCCGGCGCCCCGACCAGGACTAGAACCCGGTGTGCCAGCGCCGCTAGGTGGAGGATTAGCCTAGTGAGCCGCGGCGCTGGCCCCATAAATTCATCTTATTTGTAATTAATTCCAAAATAAAGTTTATATATTATTATGCCTTCTCCTAAATATCTGTATGTGTATGTCTAGCCAGAGTTCATATTTGTCTATGATATTTTTTCCCCTTTGAGGTTAAATTAATGAAGTCCACAAACCTATGCTTACGTAAGTCAAACCCACCATCCTATTATATTCTCTCTTTCCATTTCCCAGTGAACCTCACCTTCACAGTCAGTCATTGATCTGATATTTTTTAATTTTATTTTATTTATTTTTTATTTTATTTTATTTATTTATTTTTTGACAGGCAGAGTGGACAGTGAGAGAGAGAGACAGAGAGAAAGGTCTTCTTTTGCCGTTGGTTCACCCTCCAATGGCCGCTGCAGCCAGCGCACCGTGCTGATCCGATGGCAGGAGCCAGGCACTTATCCTGTTCTTTCATGGGGTGCAGGGCCCAAGCACTTGGGCCTTCCTCCACTGCACCTCCTGGCCACAGCAGAGAGCTGGCCTGGAAGAGGGGCAACCGGGACAGAATCCGGCGCCCCGACCGGGACTAGAACCTGGTGTGCCGGCGCCGCAAGGCGGAAGATTAGCCTAGGGAGCCGCGGCGCCGGCCCTGATATTTTTTAAATCATAGGCTCGTTTTGCCTGTTCTACAACTTCATATAAATGGAGTCATAAAATATGTGCTGTTTTTGAATAACTTCTTTTACTCCCTACAATCTTAGTGAAATTCATTTGATTTTTGTGTTTTACTAACTTGTTTCTATTGTATGGATTTCTATTTATAGGATTTGGTTGATACCTAAGTTTATATGTCTGATGATTTTTATCCTATACCGACATCTTTCTGACTTTTCTAACTCGGACATAATTTCTTAGATTTCCTGTGCCAATTCCAGTGTTGTAATTTGTTTGCCAAATTAGACCAGTTATATTTTTCTATATTTATGATGTCAGTGTTCTTCAAATTCCTGAAGATTTCTGTTGTAAATGCTATCTTGAACTGCTACTTGATAGTCTTTAGCTTCTCTAGGAATTTCATACTTGTATTTTTGTGCTTATCAGTACAGCAGAGCAGAAAACAACATGGGCTTTAGAGTCAGAGAGTATTTAGATCTGAGACTCTTCTGGTAGCCGTGATGCTGAGCCTAATTTTACAAATCAGAGTTCAGATTCATCAACTATAAAATAGATATTATAGTCCTAATTACTGTACTTACAAAAGTATACTGAATTTCCCATGCTAACAAAAAGGGCCTTTTCCCCTTTTCTTAGCTGATCTTAGTAAATGACAAAGTCTTGTCCTTGGACTGTTAACCAATCCTAATAAAATATGAATGAGCAAAATGGAAAAATAAGAAGTAAGTTATTGATAAAGCTAAATTTATTTGTTTTAAATAACATCTATTTATTGTGTACTTAGATCTTCCCTGCTTTCCTGGAGATGTAGGTGTCCTTTCTTTTATTATAACATGCTGTTAGTAACTGAAATTTCTTATTATTTGGCAGATGAAAAATTGGTGCTGTTTCATTTAATGATCTATTTTTGCAGAATCATTAAATAATTTCAGAATATATAATATTTTACCTATATTATTGAATGCTATTTTAGTTGACACAGTCTATTTTAATAGATTTTTTCTTTCTTAGCACTTTGAGGTTGTATTCCACAGTTCTGTGGCTTTCATAGTTGCCATTGATTAAGTGTGTTCTTCATTCTTAAAGTATCACCCTATAGATGACTTCCTCTTTACAACGGGAAAAATTACAAAATAGGCTTGACAACACTATTGGTATGGCAGCCACATATTCAGTATGCTGCACAGGACACACAGAGTTCTACTTCTGTTGTATTGCAAATATTTGATCTGATAATCATGAGGAAAACAGTCAAACCAGTCCAAAATGTTGAACACTTTTTCAGGACAACTGACCCTGGCTCTTTAGAGGTTCCATGTCATGAAAAACCCCAGTGATAATATTCTAAATTGAGAGAGACCTAAGAACCGCAGCATCTGAAACTAATGTACAAACTGATCCTGGATCAGTAAGAAGAAAGGCTGCTGAGGACATTTTCAGGATAACTTGGCAACTCTCGTGGAGAGTCTATTTGGATGATATTATTAAATTAATTTTTATTAATTTAGATGAAGTAATGTGTGATTTCATGCCAGAATGTTCTTGTTCCTGAGAAATGCATGATAAAGAATTTTGGTACTATGGACTACTTCCTACCTTTTCCCAAAAGGGAGGGATATATTATATCTATTTAGAGTAATTTTGAGTGCATGAGTCAAGGTGTTAACAGTGTGACTGTGGTAAGTGGTGTAATCTGGGGTGTTTATGCATTGGTAAACAGTGTCATCTGGTGTATTTAGTGTATTATTCTTTTTTGCTTAACTGAGTTTGAAAATTTTCAAATTAAAAAATAAATCCAATCAATGTAATTTTTGATCCTTTCTATAGCATCTGATTTTAAGATTTTGTCTTTGGGAGCTGGCACTGTGGCTCAGTATGTTAAGTCTCCTTCTGTGGCACCAGCATCCCATATGGCTGCTGATTCATGGCCTGGCTGCTCCTCTTCTGATTCACCTCTTTGTTTATGGCTGGGAAGGCAGCAAAGGATGGCTCAAATGCTTGGGCGCCTGCACCCACATGGGAGACCCTGAGGAGGACCTTTCTGTTTGTGTCTCCCTCTCTCTATCTGTGACTCTGCCTCTAAAATAAATGAATGAAATCTTTTTAAAAAAAGATTTTTGTCTTTGGAGTTCTGTAATTTCTCTAATTTATTCATTATGATTTTCTTTTTATTAATATTGCTTGGGATTATTATGCATTTTAAATCTGAGATTCATAGCTGTTGTTTCCAGAAAATTCTCAGCCACTGCCACCCTTGTGGGAGACCCGGATGAAGCCCTTGGCTCCTGGCTTTAGCCTGGCTCAGCCCTGGTTGTTGTGGCCATTTGGGAATTGAAGGAGCGAGGGGAATATCTCTCTGTCTCTCCTTCTGTCTCTCTGTAACTCTGCCTTTCAAATAAATAAATAAATCTTTTAAAAAAAATCTAGGTAAAGAGCATTACCATCATCCCAGAAATTTCCTCTTGCTCCTTTTCAATAACTACTTCCTCCTTTCATAAGGTAACCACTAGCCTGACTTTTTTTTTTTTTTTTTATAGATTTGTTTTATGTATTTGAAAGGCAGAGTTACAGAGCAGAGAATGGTAGAGACAGGAAGAGGTATTATATCTGCTGAATCCCTCCCCAGATGGCTGCAATGACCAGGGCTGGGCCAGGGTGAAACTAGGAACCAGGAGCTAATTCTGGGTCTCCCATGTGGGCCTGCCTCTGCTGATCTTCCAAGCACATTAGCCTGGAGTTGGATCAGAAGTAGAGCAACTGGGACTTGAATTGATGTCCATATGGGATGCTGATGCTTCAGGGCAGGGCTTTAACCTGCTGTGCCACAGCACTGGCCCCTAACCTGATTTCTGACACATGCTTTTTTCCTATTCAGCTGTATCATTTTATTGTCTATTATGAGGTCTTTTGTATTTGTTTTTTTTTTCTTTCGATTTTTCTGTGAGATCATTGCATTTTGTGGTGTGAGGTTGTATTCGTTCTATTCACCATATAAAAGTATTTATCCATTTTACTATTGATGTACATTTGAGTTGTTTCTAGTTTTTGGTTCTTATAAATAGTAATGGTGTGAACCTTCTTTCACAAACTTTTTGATAAACATGTATTTCTGAGGTGTATCTATCAAAAAGAATTACTGAGTCATAGGTATGTATATATTCTACTTCAGTAGATACTGCCTGTAAGAGTTCACTAGGGCTATGATAAAAAAAAAAGTACCATGGCTGGATGGCTTAAAGAACAGAAATTTATTGTCTCACAGTTCTGGAGACGAGCAGTACAAATTAAAAATGGAGGTAGGTTTGGCTCCTTCTGAGGGCTGTCAAAGAAGCTGTCCTGGACTGTCTTTTCGTATCATCTTCAATTTATGTCTCTGTATCCAAATTTCCCTTCTTTGTAAGGACATTAGTCATATTGATGACATACTGCCCTAATGACCTCATCTTAACTAATTATATCTGTGGTAGTACAATTTCCATACTCTGGTTTCTCCTCAGATCATATAAATCTTTTTCCTTTTACTTCACTAATTATATATATAGTAGTACAATTTCCAAAGAAGGTCACATCTGAGTTACCTGGAATAGGGACTTAGGCATTTTGTGAAAGCACAGTTCAACCCATAACACTACTAAACATTTTCTAAAGTATTTGTGCCAATTTATACTTGTATCAACAGTTTATGAATTTTGTTTGTATCACATCCTCATCAGCATTTAATATTGCCTATTTTTATGTCATTTTATATATTCTGGTGAATATGGAGTGATATACATTTGGGTTTTAATTTACTTTTCTATGATGGTAAACAAAATGTAATAACTTTTTATATGCTTACATGGGTACTTCAGAAAGTTCATGGAGTGGCTGGTATTGTGGCATAGCAAGTCCCAGCTGTTCCACTTCCAATTCAGCTGCCTGTCAATGTGTCTGAGAAAGCAGTGGAAGGTAGCCCAAGTGCTGGACCCATGCCACCCACATGGGAGACCAGATGGAGTTCCTGGTTGCTGGCTTATTGTGGCCATTTGGGGAGTGTACCAGTGGATGGAAGATTTCTCTCTATCTCTGCATCTCCCTCTCACTGTAACTCACCTTTCAGATAAATAAATAAATAAGAAAGAAGAGAGAGAGAGAGAGAGAGAGAGAGAGAGAGAAAGAAAGGAAGGAAGGGAGGGAGGGAGGGAGAGAGGGAGGGAGGGAGGGAAACAAAATTCATAGGAAATGGAGTTGAAAAGATAGGTTTATTTTGGTGTAAAAAATCTGGAAATCCATGATTATGAAGAGTCTTTAAAAAGTCCATGGAGGGGCTGGCGTTATGGCATAATTAGTTAAGCTGCCACCTATATTGCTGACATTCCATTTGGGTACCAGTTCGAGTCCCAGGTGCTTCACTTCTGATCCACCTCCCTGCTAATGTGTCTGGGAAGGCAGTGGAGGATGGCCCAAGTACTTGGGGCCCTGCCACCCACATGGGAGACCCAGAAGAAGTTCCTGGCTCCTGGCTTTGGCCTGGCCTAGTCCTGGCCATTGCGGCCGTTTGAGGAGTGAACCAGCAGATCTCTGGTATCTCTCTGTATCTCTCTTTCTCTCTGCCTTTCAAATAAATAAATTTTTTTAAAAGATTTTAAAATTCCATGGAAATGCATATTATGAAAAAGCTGCACATGGATAAAAAAATTTTTTATCCAAATAAACTTCTTTTTAAAAATTTTGTTTTATTTATTTGAAAGGCATAGTTACACAGAGAGAGAGAGCGCGAGAGCAAGAATGAGAGAGAGAGATGAGATCTTCCATCTGCTTGTTCACTCCCCAAATGGCCATAATGGCCAGAACTGGGCCATACTGAAGCCAAAAGCTTCATTTGGGTCTCCCACATGAGTACAGCGGCCCAAGGACTTAGGCCTCTTCCACTGCTTTCCCAAGTGCATTAGCAGAGAGCTGGCTTGGAAATGGATTCACTGGAACTGAAACTGGCACCCATATGGAGTTACTGGCATTGCAGGCAGTGACTTAATCTATAATGCCACAATGCTGGCCCCTTACAAATTTTTTGAAGTTTTCTTAATATTAGTCATTTTTTAAAATCTTTTTTTGTTAAGTGCTTATTCATGCCTTATACATTTTTCTTGTGGGTTATCTGTGTTTCTTTCTTACTGTTTAGTAGGAGTTTGGATCTGAGTCTTTTGTCAAGTTTATGTATGGCAAATAAATTGCTTCAGGCTGTGGCTTTCCTTTTCCTTGCCTTGATTTCTCCTGTCTTTCATATATTTTAGAAATACTTGTCTATTACAAGATCATGTGAAGAATTTCCTTTTCTTCTGAAAGCTCTGTTGTTTTACCTTTTACATTAATTAGATTTGTAGTCCATGCAGAATTGGTTTATGCTTGAGGATCAGGATTAATTTTCTTTATTTTTAAATTAACTTTTACATATGATATCCAGCTTTTCTACCACTATTTACAGAAAAGACTAATTCCTGTATTTTATCATAATGTCACTTTTTTCTTAAGTCAAGTAATCATATTTACACCCCTTTCTAGGTAACTGCTATCCAATGGAACTACTGCTGTGATGTAAATGTTCTGTATTTGTACTCTTCACTTCAGTGGCTTTTAGCTGTTGTATGTGGTTTTTGAGTACTCGGGTAATGTAATTGAGACTGAATTTTTAATTTTGCCTAATTAATTTAAATTTAAATGTAATAGTTACTTGTGGGTGGGCATTTGGCATAGCTGCTTGGGATGCTGCTTGGGATATGCCCACATTCCATATGAGAGCACCTAAGGTTGAGTCCCAGTAGCACTGTGCATGCCATCTTCCTGCTAATATGCAACTTGGGAGTCACCAGGTAATGATTCAAGTAGTTGGATCCTTTCCACTCCCCTGGGAGACCTGGATGAGTTCCCACCTCTTGCATTCAACCTGGTCTAGTAGGAAGCTAGAATTTGGGAGTGGAACTGGAACTCAAATTCAGGTATTCCAACATGAGATATGAGCATACCAAATGGCATCTTGAACTCTTGGCCAAATGCCTTCCTCTGAATTATTCTTTTATTTAATTGATCTCCATTTATTTTCCTCTCATTTATTACTCTACTTATTAATATTTTAATAAGTTTGTGGCTTTTATTGAATAGATCTTTCATATATATCATTGTATGTGTTCCTATGTATTAAATATTTTTATATTCTTATAAATTACCCTTTTCCCCTCCAACTGTTTTAAAACTTTATTTTTCTTATTATCTAAAAATCCTGGTATGATTTGCATAGCTGTTATGTTTTTTACATTTATAGTTCTTGAGTCTTCAGATAGTTGTCATTTGTTAGTTTGGAAGAATTGTTATCTCTTCTGATTTTTTTTTTTAACCGAATTCTGTACTCCTTGGACTCTAGTTATAGCTATACCTTTTCTCAGTATCCTATATATCTCTTACATTCTTTATTGTGCTTCAGGTTTGATATTTTTTGTTTGCCCATATTCTAGCTTACTAGTTTCATTTTTTTCTGTTCTTTTATTGAATTCTCCTAAGGAAGACACTATCACTCAATACCCATGAAACCAAAACTACTGAGTTTCTTCCTGTTGAGCAAGGAAGCTTTTTAGGCATTGCTCTCTAACAAAACAAGAGTTGGTATTGTACTGGGCTTTGGGAAAGCCTGTAAGCTTTCAAAACCAGAAGTGTTTAAGGATTGACTGATTTTCTGTGTATGGTTTTCAGATTAGCTGACTAATGTCAAAGAACAGTCAGTTCTTACCTTTCTTGAAATTGGAGAATGGGGACATTTTATTTTCTGTACTTAATTCCAGATAGTATGTTTTTAAGCCTAGAATATCAGATTAAATTCTGCCTGGTTATGTTGATGGCATATTGTTTCTTGTTATCTTTCAAATTAGGCTTTTATTTACGTAAGTATTTAGAACATACTAACAGTTTTCTTCCTCCCTCCCTCCGCCTCCCTCCCTGCCTCCCTCCCTCTCTCTCTCTCTCTCTCTTTCTTTTTATATTTATTCAAAAGTCAGAGTTAAACAGGGAGAGGGAGAAGGAGAGAGAGGTACTCCATCTGCTGGTTCACTCCCCAGTTGGACGCAACGGCAGGAGCTGTGCTGATCCAGAGCCAGGAGCCAGGAGCTTATTCTGGGTTTCCCGCATGGGTGCAGGGGCCCAAGGAGTTGGGACATCTTCCACAGCTTTCTCAGGCCATAGCAGAGAGCTGGATCGGAAGTGGAACAGCTGGGACTTGAACCTGGCCCATATGGGATGCTGGCACTGCAGGCGGAGACTTTACCCACTAAGACACAGCACCACCACCACCACCCCATTTTTTAAAAATGTTTGTTTATTTGAGAGGTAGAAGTAGAGACAGAGAGAGGGAGAGACAGAGAGACCTTCCACCCACTGGTTGACTCCCAGATGGCCTCAACAGCCAGAGCTAGGCAGATCCAAAGCCTGGATCCAGGAACTTCCTGGGGTCTCCCACACGGGTGCAGGGGCCCAAGCAATTGGGCTGTCTTCCACTGCTTTCCCAGGCGCATTAGTAGAGAACTGAATTGGAAGAGGAGCAGCCATATGGGATGCCAGTACTGCAGGCCGAGTATTAACATACTGTGCCACAGTATTAACATACTGGCCCCGATACTTAAAGTTTTTTAAACCATTTGAGATAAGGTTGTATACATCATGTCCTTCAACCTATAGTTCCACAATATAGTGTTTTTAAAAGGCAAATATCTTCTCTGGCTTCAGCTTCAGCCCGGCCCAGCTGTTGTGTGCATTTGGAGTAGAAAGCAGTAGATGGAAAACCTCTCAGTTTATCTGTGTCTCAGATAGAGACATGGTTATCCAAAAATGCACACTTCACTTGGCATCTTCAGCACTTGAGCTTTCTGTCCCTCATCTCTTTTGGTATCTCCATTTTCTGCAATGTCAGTTTTTTCCTTTTTTCTTTGGGGTACATTCTTGCCCTTCTATTGGGGGAGCTGTTTAATGCTTGGGTTCTGATGTTGGAGGAGCAAGTGTAACAAACGATCTTATTGATCTCTGTGGTTGGTTGACCTCTTTTTCATCTCTTTTAGCATTCCTTTCAGCCTTTCTCTTGTGTATGGTGGTGACTGGCAGGATATGGACACTGGACACTGGTTTTGGTCAGTTCTGAGTGGTTCTTGCCTCACAGTGAGGTTTTAAGTTATGCAGTCTTTCTTTCCATTATTAGCATATCGGTGAGACTGAAGTCCTGTCCTTCTCAGAATATTATTTCGAACCCCTAAGCCCCTCAATGGTCATGTTAATTTTGGTTGCTGTTTAGAATTTTGTCCAATTTGCAAGGGATCTTCCAAGAAGTTGATTAAAAATTTATAATATATAAACAAACCTATACATGGGTTTCAAAATTTTTTTGTGTCAAATTAAACTTACCTTTTAAAAATATTTATTTGTTTATTTGAAAGGCAGTGTTGGGAGGGAGGGTGGGAGGGAGAGAGAGAGAAATTTTCTGTCTGCTGATTCACTCCCAAATGACTGTAACAGCCGGGGCCAGGAGTCTGGAACTCTGGGTTCCCACATAGGTGGCAGGAGCCCAGGCACCAGCACCATCTTCTGCTGCTTTCCTTGGTGTATCAGTTGGGTGCTGTGTTGGAAGTAGAGCAGCCAGGACTTGAATTGTCACCTACATGGGATGCCAACATTACAGGTGGCATCTTAACCTACTGTGCCACAATGCCAGTCTCTAAATTTATGTTTTAATTCCATTTTCCTTGGACTTTTTGAAGCACCCTCATAATTAGTGTTTTTTTTTTCCTGTTAGAATTGTTCATTGTGTAACATATAACTAATGAAGCACTATTGAGACACAAAGGTTGATGTTGAGCATCTTTTCCTGTGTTTGTTGGCCAGACATATGTATTTTATCTATGTTACATATTTGAGATCCTCAAAAGCTTCATGAAGAATATGAAAAAACTAGGCATAGATTTCAGAATGTTTTAAAACACAGTAAACCAACCTTTTAATTCCAATTTCCACAAAACTTTCTGGAATATCCTTGTATTTGTATACTATATACTTATATATAACACATAATTCTGTTTTATATATAATATATACAATCAGACATTTAAATGTTTTATCCAAATGTTGATTGGGTTACTATTTTATTATTTATTTTAAAGCGTTTTTTGTTTTTATATTTTGGATCTAAGATATTTGCCAGCTATATTTATTATAAATATTTTCTCCAGGTCTGGAGCTTACCTCTTAATTCTCATTATAATATAATATTCTGAACAGACATTTTTAACTTTATAAAATCCAATTTATCAGAGCAGGTGTTTGGTGGTACAGTGGTTGAGATGCTGTTTGCATTGCCAGCATCCTGTATTGGAGTGCCTGGTTTTGCATCCTGACTCAGCTTCCAATGCATTGCACCCTGGGAGGCAGTGGTGATGGCTCAAGTGATTAGGATCTTACTACCCAGGTGGGAAAGCAGATTGAAATCCTGGCTGTGACACTGGCTGTCCCCTGCTGTTTCAGACATTTGAGGAGAAACCCAGTTTATGGAAGATCTCTTTTTTTCTGCCTTTCATCAAATTTTCAAATTTTTCTTTTTCTTTTTTTTTTTTAACTTAATTTATTTAAAAGGCAGAGGCAGAGAGAGAGAAAGAGAGAATCTTCCATACTGATTCACTCCCCAAATGGTCGCAATGGGCGGAACTGAGCCGATCTGAAGCCAGGAGCCAGGAGTTTCTTCTGGGTCTCCCATGCAAGTGCAGGGGCCCAAGAACGTGGGCCATTTTCTACTGCTTTCCCAGGCCACAGCAGAGAGCTAGATCAGAGGTGGTGCAGCCGGGACTCAAACCAGCGCCCATGTGCGATAAAGGCACTGCAGGTGATGGCTTTACCCACTTAGTCACAGCACAAGCCCTCAAGTTTTCGTTTTATGTTTGGTACTTCTTAAATTTTGTCAGAGAAATCTTTTGTACCTCAAGTTTACAAAATAATCTTCTGAAAATCGTAATCTTTTGTTGTTTATGATTTGGTATATAATCCATCTCAAATTTTACATATGGGGTAAGGTAAGAACACTAGACCCAGCTAGCTTGCTTCCTCCCTTCCTTCCTTCTCTCCCATGCATTTTATAAATACAGCTTTAGGAACATAATAAATCTTCCCACTGTACCCATTCTCCCACCCACACTCTGACCCCTATTCCTCCTCCTTCCCCTATTCCCAGTCTTATTTTTAACTAAGAACTATATTCAGTTAGCTTCATATACAGAAGATTAACTCTATTCTAGGTAAGGAGTTCAACATTTTGTATGAGAAAGGAAAAAAAAACAAACAAAAAACTGTTCCTCAACAGTTCAGAAATGGGCTGTTCAAAGTCATTGCATCTTGAAGTTAATTTTGTTTTTCTTTCTTCTCTTTTTCCCTCCTCTTCTCTTTTTTTAGCATTCTTTTCTTTTTGAGAAACAATTATCTTGAAAGAAGAACCCAAAAATGACACCTTTTGCGAGCACTTAGACATAACTATAACTTTTAAAAAAATTATTTATTTACTTGAAAGTCAGAGTTACACAGAGAGAGAATGAGAGGCAGAGAGAGGTCTTTTATCTGCTGGTTCACTTCCCAGATGGCCGCAACAGCCGGAGCTGTGCTCATCTGAAGCCAGGAGCCTCTTCTGGGTCTCCCACATGGGTGCAGAGGCCCAAGGGCTTGGGCCATCTTCTGCTGCTTTCCCCGGCCACAGCAGAGAGCTGGATTGGAAGTGGAACAGCTGGCACTTGAACCGGTGCCCACATGAGATACTGTCACTGCAGACATCAGCTTTACCTGCCACACCACAGCGTCGGCCTCGACATAACTATAACTTAACAGACATAAGAATTTCTTCCACTTAATACACTAAAACATAGCAATTCTTTGAGAGCAGGTTTTACTATTAACTCCCGTAAGACAACTCTTTGAGGACAGAGGACCTGCATGGGAAGTTAGTGCAGAGTGACCCCATTTATTCATTTAACAATTAACACTCTTATGTATGATATCAGTGATCACCCGAGTCTCTTGACATGAGCTGCCTATGCTGCAAAAGCCTTTTGAATCCACAAACTCCTTCAGTATTTCGACAAAGCCATAAGCAAAGTGGAAGTTCTCTCTTCCCTTTAGAGAAAAGTACAACCTTCTTTGATGGTCGCTTCTTTCCCCTGGCTCTCAACCACAGAGGTCCTTCATGTAGGACACGTTTTGTCACAGCATCTTGGCTTCCATGCCTGAAATGCTCTCATGGGCTTTTCAGCCGGACGAGAATGTCTTAAGTGCTAATTCTGAGGTGCTATTTAAGGTGATTGTCATTCTATGCATCTGTTGTATGGACTGCTTCCCATTGTAAGAGCTTTCACTCCTTTTTAATTCTATCTATTATTAATACCAAACACTTAGTCCTATTTATATGATCACTTTAACACTTAATACTATCCATAAGATCACTAATACACTTAAAATGCTATTTTACCAGCCAGCTTAAGGGGATTTGGAAGTCCCATGGCAAGTTTTTAAACTGTACTCTTAGAAGTAACTCCATAGGAATATATGTAGAACTATACAGCTTTACAGTTACAAACTTAATACACTTCATAATTACAACTTTGGGAAACATGGTAATTCTTCCCATTGTGCTTGCCCTCCCTCCCATAGTCCAACCCTCCCCTTCCTCCTCCCTCTCATTCTCACTCTTATTTTAGACTAAGATCTATTTTCAATTAAATTTATACACATGATTAACTCTGTGTTAAGAGTTCAACAATTAGTATGAAAGAAAAAAATAAAATAAAAAGCAAAAAACCAAAAAACTGTTCCTGAATAGTCGAGACAAGGGCTGTTCAAAGTTACTGCTTCTCTAAGTGTTGGTTTCACTCTTACAGGTTACCTTCTAGCTTCTCTATTAGTTATCACAAGTCAGGGAGAACATATGGCATTTGTCCCTTTGAAACTGACTTATTTCACTAATTGTGAGGTTTTCCAGTTTCATCCATTTTCTTGAAAATGACTGGATTTTTTTTTTTTTACTATTGTGTGGTATTCCATGGTGTATATATCCCATAATTTCTTTATCCAATCTTCAGTTGACAGGCATTTGGGTTGATTCCCTGTTTTTGCTATTGTGAATTGAGCTGTGATAAATATGGGGTTACAGATAACTCTTTCATATGCTCATTTCATTATCCTTGGATTAATTCCCAGTAGTGGGATGTCTGGGTCATATGATGAGTCTTATTTAGATTTCTGAGGTAGCTCAACAGTGGCTTTACCAGTTTACATTCCCACAAAAAATGGTTAGAGTACCTTTTTCCCCACATCTTCACCAGCATTTGTTGTTTGTTGATTACTATATGAAAGCAATTTTAACTGGGGTGAAGTGGAACCTCTCTATGGTTTTGATTTGCCTTTCTCTGATGGCTAGAGATCTTGAGCATTTTTTCATGTGTCGGCCATTTGGATTTCCTCTTTTGAAAAATGCCTATTTACATGGAAAGCCAAGACGCTCTGGCAAAAAAAAAAAAAAAAAAAAAAAAAAAACCTAAATGAAAGATCTCTGTGAGTGAGATCCCAGTGGAAAGAACAGGTCTTCAAAGAAGGAGGTACCTTTCTCTGAAGGGAGGAGAGAACTTCCACTTTGACTATGATCTTGTCTAAATAAGATAAGAGTCGGTGAACTCAAAAGGCTTCCATAGCCTTGGAAACTCATGACTGGAGCATAGGGAGATTACTGATGCCATAAACAAGAGTGTCAATTTGTAAAGTCAACAACAGGAGTCACTGTGCACTTACTCCTCATGTAGGATCTCTGCCCTTAATGTGCTGTACATTGAGATTTAATGCTATAATGAGTACTCAAACAGTATATTTCACTTTGTGTTTCTATGTGGGTGCAAACTGTTGAAATCTTTACTTAATGCATACTAAACTGATCTTCTGTATATAAAGAAAATTGAAAATGAATCTTGATATGAATGGAAGGGGAGAGAGAGCGGGAAAGGGGAGGGTTGCAGGTGGGAGGGAAGTCATTGCGGGGGGGAAGCCAATGTAATCCATAAGCTGTACTTTGGAAATCTATATTCATTAAATAAAAGTTAATAAAAAAAAAAAAGAAAAATGCCTATTTAAGTCCTTTGTCCATTTCTTCACTGGGTTATTTGTTTTGCTGTTGTGGAGTTTCTTGATCTCTTTATATATTCTGCTTATTAATCGTTATCTGTTTTATGTTTGCAAATATTTTCCCCCATTCTGTCAGTTGCTCTTCACTTTGCTGATTGTTTCCTTTGCAGTGCAAAAGCTTCTCAATTTGATGTAATCTCATTTGTTGATTTGGCTTTGAGCACCTGTGCCTCTGGGGTCTTTTCAAAGAATTATTTTCCCATGCCAATGTCTTATACGGTTCCCAGAATGTTCTCTAATAATTTGATGATATCAGGTTATAGATTTAGGTGTTTAGTCCTAAAGTGGATTTTAGTGAAAGGTGTAAGGTAGGGGTCTTGCTTCATGTTTCTACATGTGGAGATACAGGTTTCCCAGCACCATTTGTTTTTGTTGCAAATGACGGGATTTCATTGTTTCTTACTGCGGTATAGTATTCTAAAGAGTACATGTCCCATAATTTCTTTATCCAGTCTACTGTTGATGGGCATTTGGGTTGGTTCCAGGTCTTAGCTATTGTGAATTGAGCTGCAATAAACATTAGGGTGCAGACCGCTTTTTTGTTTGCCAATTTCATTTCCTTTGTGTAAATTCCAAGGAGTGGGATGCCTGGGTTGTATGGTAGGGTTATATTCAGGTTTCTGAGGAATCTCCAGACTGACTTCCATAGTGGCTTGACCAGTTTGCATTCCCACCAACAGTGGGTTAGTGTCCCTTTTTCCCCACATCCTCGCCAGCATCTGTCGTTGGTAGATTTCTGTATGTGAGCCATTCTAACCGGGATGAGGTGAAACCTCATTGTGGTTTTTGATTTGCATTTCCCTGATTGCTAGTGATCTTGAACATTTTTTCATGTGCCTGTTGGCCATTTGTATTTCCTCTTTTGAAAACTGTCTATTGAGGTCCTTGGCCCATCTCTTAAGTGGGTTGTTTGTTTTGATCTTGTGGAGTTTCTTGATTTCTTTGTAGATTCTTGTTATCAACCCTTTATCTGTTGTATAGTTTGCAAATATTTTTTCCCATTCTGTTGGTTGCCTCTTCACTTTCCTGACTGTTTCTTTTGAAGTACAGAAACTTCTCAATTTGATGCAATCCCAAATGTTAATTTTGGCTTTGACTGCCTGTGCTTCTGGGGTGTTTTCCAAGAAGTCATTGCCGGTACCTATATCTTGCAAGGTTTTTCCAATGCTCTCTAATAATTTGATGGTGTCAGGTCATAGATTTAAGTCTTTAATCCTTTTGAGTGAATTTTTGTGTAAGGTGAAAGGTAGGGGTCTTGCTTCATGCTTCTGCATGTGGAAATCCAATTTTCCCAGCACCATTTATTGAATAGACTGTCCTTACTCCAGGGATTGGGTTTTTTTTTTCTTTTTCCTTTTCTTTCTTTCTTTTTTTTTCTTTCTTTCTTTTTTTTTTTTTTTTTTTTTTTGACAGGCAGAGTGGATAGAGAGACAGAGAGAAAGGTCTTCTTTTGCCGTTGATTCACCCTCCAATGGCCCCCATGGGTGGCACGCTGCAGCCGGCGCACTGCGCTGATCCAAAGGCAGGAGCCAGGTGCTTCTGCTGGTCTCCCATGGGGTGCAGGGCCCAAGCACTTGGGCCATCCTCCACTGCACCTCCTGGCCACAGCAGAGAGCTGGCCTGGAAGAGGAGCAACCGGGAAAGAATCCGGCACCCCGACTGGGACTAGAACCCAGTGTGCCAGCGCCACTAGGTGGAGGATTAGCCTATTGAGCCGCAGCACCGGCTCAGGGATTGGTTTTGGATCCTTGATCAAATATAAGTTGGCTGTAGATGTTTGGATTGATTTCTGGTGTTTCTATTCTGTTCCATTGGTCTATCCATCTGTTTCTGTACCAGTACCATGGTGTTTTGATAACAACTGCCCTGTAGTATGTTCCCAAATCTGGTATTGTGATGCCTCCGGCTTTGTTTTTGTTGTACAAGATTGCTTTAGCTATTCGAGGTCTCCTGTTTGTCCATATGAATTTCAGCATCATTTTTTCCAGACTGAGAAGAAGATCTTTGGTATCTTGATTAGTATTGCATTGAATCTATAAATTGCTTTGGGAGAATGGACATTTTGATGGTATTGATTTTTCCAATCCATGAACATGGAAGATTTTTCCATTTTTTGGTATCCTCTTCTATTTCTTTCTTTAAGGTTTTGTAATTTTCATCGTAGAGATCTTTAACATTCTTGGTTAAGTTTATTCCAAGGTATTTGATGGTTTTTGTAGCTATTGTGAATGGGATTGATCTTAGAAGTTCTTCCTCAGCCATGGCATTGCCTGTGTATACAAAGGCTGTTGATTTTTGTGCATTGATTTTATACCCTGCTACTTTGCCAAACTCTTCTATGAGTTCCAATAGTCTCTTAGTAGAGTTCTTTGCGTCCCCTAAATAAAGAATCATATCATCTGCAAGGAGGGCTAGTTTGAGTTCTTCCTTCCCAATTTGTATCCCTTTAATTTCTTTTTCTTGCCTAATAGCTCTGGCTAGAACTTCCAGAACTATATTGAATAGCAGTGGTGAGAGTGGGCATCCCTGTCTGGTACCAGATCTCAGTGGAAATGCTTCCAACTTTTCCCCATTCAATAGGATGTTGGCTGTGGGTTTTTCATAGATTGCTTTGATTGTATTGAGGAATGTTCCTTCCAAACCCAGTTTGCTTAGAGTTTTCATCATGAAAGGGTCCCAGCACCATTTGTTGAAGAGACTGTCCTTGCTCTAGGGATTGGTTGTAGATGTGTGGGTTGATTTCGGGTGTTTCTGTTCTGTTCCATTGATCTATCCATCTGTTTGTGTACCAGTACCAGGCTATTTTGATTATAACTTTACCCATAATATGTCTTTTTTTAATTTAAGATTTATTTAATTATTTGAAAGTCTGAGTTACACAGAGAGATGAGAGGTAGAGTGGGGGTGGGAGGGTCTTCCATCCACTGGTTCACTTCCCAAATGTCCGCAGCAGCCAGAACTGGGCTAATCCAAAGCCGTGAACCAGGAGCTTCTTCCGGGTCTCCCACACAGGGGCAGGGGCCCAAGCACTTTGGCCATCTTCTATTGCTTTCACAGGGCATAGCAGAGAGCTGGATCTGAAGAGGAGATGAGACTAAGACTGGTACCTAGTTGCCAGCACTTATTTCACTAATTGTGATGTTTTCCAGTTTCATCCACTTCAGGTGGAGGATTAACTTACTACACCACAGTGCCAGCCCCAGTTACCAAGTTCATTCCATTATGGTCTGAGTAGATGTATGGTATGATTTTGACTTTTTTTTTTTTAATTTACTGAGACTTGCTTTATGGCCTAGCATGTACTCAATCCTAGAAACAGTTCCATGCACTGGTGAAAAAATAGTTATTCTGTGGCTGTAGGATGGAAAGTTCTGTACATATCTTTTATATGCATTTGGTCTATAGTGTTGATTAATTTTATTGTTGCTTTCTTTTTTTTTTTTTTTTAAGAGTTATTTTATTTAAAAGGCAGAGTTACAGACAGGCAGAAGCAGAGAGAGAAAAAAGGTCTCCCATCTGCTGGTTCACTACCCAAATGGCTGCAATGGCCGGAGCTGCGCTGATCCCAAGCCAGGAGCCAGGAGCTTTTTCTGGGTCTCCAACATGAGTGCAGGGTCCCAAGGATTTGGACCATGTTCCACTGCTTTCCTAGGCCATAGCACAGAGCTAGATTGGAAGTAGAGCAGCCAGGACTTGAACTGGCACCTATATGGGATGCCTGCACTGCAGGTGGTGGCTTTACCTGCTATGCCACAGCGTCAGCCCCAACTTTCTTGTTTCTTTTCTGATTTTCTGTCTGGTTTATCTGTCCTTTGCTGAACATTGGGTATTGAAGTCTCCCATTACTGTTCTATTTGAGTCTGTATGTCCATTTAAATCCATTAACATTTGTTTTAAATAGCCAGGGGCTCTGTAACTAGGTACATATACATTTATAATAAGCACATGTAGATGACTATTGATAAGTAACGACTTTGCCCTGCCATTTTTCCATAAATATTCCTATTTTTTATTTTGGATTTCTTTTCTACTTTTACTGGAGGATTTTTTTGTTCGCATTCTTTCATGCTAGTGGGTTTCTCTCTGTGTTTGTGGTTGTAGCACATCCTTTAGCATGCTTTGTAAGGCTGGACAAGTGGTGATAAATTCTTTCAATATCTGTTTGTTATGGAAGGTCTTTATTTCACCCTCATTCATAAACGTTGCATTCTTGGTTGACAATTTTTTTCTCTTAAGATTTGCCATTGTCAGCCGGTGCCGTGGCTCACTTGGCTAATCCTCTGCCTGCGGCGCCAGCACACCGGGTTCTAGTCCCAGTTGGGGCACTGGATTCTGTCCCAGTTGCCCCTCTTCCAGGCCAGCTCTCTGCTGTGGCCTGGGAGTGCAGTGGAGGATGGCTCAGGTCCTTGGGCCCTGCACCCACATGGAAGACTAGGAGGAAGCACCTGGCTCCTGGTTTTGGATCGGCGCAGCACGCTGGCTGCAGCGCACGTGCCGCAGCGGCCATTGGGGGGTGAACCAACGGCAAAGGAAGACCTTTCTCTGTCTCTGTTTCTCTTTCACTGTCCAACTCTGCCTGTCAAAAAAAAAAAAAAAAAAAAAGTGCCATTGTCTTCTAACTTGTAGGGTTTCTGATGGGAAGTCACTGGTGAGTCTAATTGGAGATCCTTTGAATGTAATCTGGAGTTTCTTTCATGCACGTTTTAGAATCTTTTTTTTATGCTTTACTGTGGAAGGTTTGACTGCAGTGTGTCATGGTGAAGATCTTTTCTGGACATATCTGTTTGGAGTTCTATGTGCTTCCTATACTTGGACCTTTCTTTCTTTGTCCTTTAATGGAAGTTTTCTGTAATTATTTCACTTAGTATGTCTGTCAATTTTTGATGTTTTAATTTCTTAATTATTCATCATTCAGTAAGGAGCACTTTTCTTCAATCTGTTATTTGCAAAAGATTACCTTGGCAAGGAGGGCTAGAGAAATATTCTTATTCCTGTTTTCTTTATGACACTTTTTTAATTGTAATTATTTCTTTTGATTACATTTCCTGAGTCAGAAAAAAGTTGATAGTGAATGAAGCTAACTGTATAATTTCTCATTCTTGTCCCTCCAATACTCTATCTGCTTTTTGCACTCAGGGTTTATCATTAATCCTTGTCTCCCTTTTATCTAAACTGTGCCCTTGGAAACCCTGAGCTACCTTTTTGTGTTGCTGTAGACAGAGAGAGAAAGATCTTACTTCCGTTGGTTCATTCCCCAGCTGGATCCGAAGTGGAGCAGCCAGGACGCTAATCAGTGCCCTTGTAGGATGCCAGCATCGCAGACAGCAGCTTTTTTTTTTTTTTTTTTTTTTTTTTTTTTTTTTTTTTGACAGGCAGAGTTATAGAGAGAGAGAGAGAAAGGTCTTCCTTTCATTGGTTCACCCCCCAAATGGCCTCTACGTCTGGCGCTATGCCAATCCGAAGCCAGGAGCCAGGTGCTTCTTCCTGGTCTCCCGTGTGGGTGCAGGGGCCCGAGCACTTGGGCCATCCTCCACTGCCCTCCCGGGCCACAGCAGAGAGCTGGACTGGAAGAGGAGCAATCGGGACTAGAACCCAGCGCCCATATGGGATGCCGGCGCCGCAGGCAGAGGATTAGACAAGTGAGCCATGGCGCCAGCCCCGACAACGGATTCTTGACCTTGCAATATAGTTGTTCTTCTGTTTTGAAAATGTATCCTGCTGTTTTGTTTATTTATTTTTTCCACTGATCTACATAGCCTAAAGTGTTCTATCAGGTCATACTCAGTTTGGAGATTTAAAAAAATATATTTCATATTGGTAACTCATCCTCATGGTTTGTTGTTTAAGATTTTTAAATTTCTTCCATTTTTTTAAAAGATTATAAATAACCATATATTAAATCTTTGAATTTCTGCTTCATCAAGCTCAGTATTAAGTACATTGCTTAAGTATTTATGCCATGATCATTTATGTCCATGGATATATGTAATTGTGAATGTACATAATTAAAAGTAATTAAAGGGCCGGCATTGTGGCATACTGAGTAAAGCTACCTACAGTGGGTGCCAATTCATATTCTGGCTGCTCCACTTCAATCCAGCTGTCTGCTAATGGCCTGGGAAAAGCAGTGATGGATGGCCTGTGTGCTAGGGACACTGCTATCATTGTGGCAGGCCTGGAATCAGCTTCTGGCTCCTGGCTGTGGCTTGGCCCAGCCCTGGCTTTTTCAGCTATCTTGGAAGTAAACCCACAGATGGAAGAGTTCTCTGTCAATCCCTTTCTCACCGTAACTCTGACTTGTAAGTGAGTGAGTGTTTCTTGAAAAAAAAAAAAAAATGAAAACCTATTACTACATGGATTTTTTTTTTTTTTTTTTTTTTGACAGGCAGAGTGGACAGTGAGAGAGAGAGAGACAGAGAGAAAGGTCTTCCTTTTTGCCATTGGTTCACCCTCCAATGGCCGCTGCGGCCGGCGCACCGCGCTGATCCTAAGGCAGGAGCCAGGTGCTCCTCCTGGTCTCCCATGGGGTGCAGGGCCCAAGGACTTGGGCCATCCTCCACTGCACTCCCTGGCCACAGCAGAGGGCTGGCCTGGAAGAGGGGCAACCGGGACAGAATCCGGCGCCCGGACCAGGACTAGAACCTGGTGTGCCGGCGCCGCTAGGCGGAGAATTAGCCTATTGAGCTGCGGCGCTGGCCCTACTACATGAAATTTTGGTATATATTGGATTTCTGGGGCTGGCACTGTGGCGTAGCAGGTGAGGCCACCAACTGCAGCATCCCATGTGTGTGCCGGTTGAGTCCCAGCTGCTCCACTTCTGATCCATCTCTCTGCTATGGCCTGGGAAAGCAGTGGAAGCTGGCCTTTGTCCTTGTGCCCCCACATGTGTGGGAGAACCAGAGGAGGCTCCTGGCTTCTGCCTTTGGATTGGCCCAGCTCTGGTCTCTATGGCCATTTTGGGAATGAACCTGTGAATGGTAGACTTCTTTCTTTCTCTCTGCGTCTGCCTCTCTGTAACTATATATATATATATATATATTTTTAAAGGGTTTGCTATCTGTCATTTACTTATTCAAGTCAGGGGAGATGTAAGAAGCCTGTCATTGAGTGAATTAGGCTTAACATTGTATATTGTCATTGTTGCCTTTATCATTAGTTAATTCTCTTTATATAGATGTTGTTCTGAAATAAAGTGTATTTTATTTGTTCTGAGAATCTTGGCAGAGTAATTTGTCCTAAGTATTCATCTACATGGAAAAGAGAACTTTGTGGTGTTTAAGGCCTTTGTAAAAAGATAAGATGTTGCAAAAGTTTTTGTTCTTTGAAGGTATCACTTGCTGACAACTTAATTTCTTTCATTGTTTTCTTTTCTCTTCTAAAACTGAAAAGTTTTTTGTTAGATTATTCTTTTAGGCATGCTGCTTTAGTAGTGTTACAATCCTTACTTGTTGGGTAAATGTAGATTACATTTTTACATCATTGAAAAAAATAATTTGGAACACCTGCTAGTTTTACTACAAAAAATTCTTTATTAAATTATGTTAATACTAGGACATAAATTTCCATACTTCTCTCAATTTAATATGCTAAGGATAATTAGGTAAAGGTTAAGTGAACCCAAATTATATTTATTTGAGAGACAGAGAGAGGGAGAGAAAGAACATTCCCATCTGTTCCCCCAGAGACTCAGAAGGGCTGCGTATGGCCTAGGCTGGTCCACAGCCAAGAGCCAAAAACTCATTCCTTGCCTCCCACATGGGTGATAGGAACCCAATTACTTGGCCCATCAAACTTCTTCCCAGGGTCTGCAGTAGCAAAAAAGCTGGAATCAGGAGTTGAAATCTGGTTTTGAACCCAGGTACTCCAGAATATTGCACAGGCATCCTAATTGGTGTGTTAACTGCCAGACTATATGCCTGCCCAGAGTTTTCCTCTGGATATATCCTTCTGCAGTTCCATAGGAATGATATTAAATTGCATTCATGAACATGTATACTAATGATAAGAGTAAAATTTGATTAACAATATATTCTCACCTGAATGGCTAAATTAAAAAGAAAAAAGAATAATACCAGCAAGGATGTGAAATAGTTGTTAACTTTTGTTAGAAGGGAGAAACTGTTTTAGAAAACTGTTGTGCAGTGGCGGCACTGTGGCATAGCAGCCGCTGCCTGCAGTACTGGCTTCCCATATGGGTGCCTGTTTGAGTCCTGGCTACTGTTTATGATTCAACTCTCTGCTGTGGCCTGGAGTGCTTGTGCCCCTACACTCATGTAGGAGACCCGGAAGAAGCTCCTGGCTTCAGATTAGCCCAGCTCTGGCCATTGTGGCCATTTGGGGTGTGAACCAGCAGCTAGAATATTTTTCTCTCTGTCTCTTCTTATCTCTGTCTGTAACTCCACATCTTAAATAAATAAATGAAATCTTAAAATAAAGAAATTAATAAAACTTAAAAATGTGCATTTTTTTGCCTACCATAGATGAACATATCTGTGTTCTTAAATCCAGTAATGTTTTCTCTGGGTATAGAGGTATAGCATATGTTTACCAAAAGAATGCTCTTGGTGACACTATTCGTAATAGCTACTAAACTTGAAAATCAGCAGTAGAACAGGGAATAATTTTGGTATGTGGATGATATAAAAGCAGTTACAGTAAACAAATTATAGGTACTGTAACAGATGAATCAGAGATTGTATTGAATGAAAGAAGCCAGACAGAAAGGATATACAAAGCTGTTTCACTAAGTTCATGGAAAATCTGTGTTATGAAAAGCTATGCATTGGTTTCAAAATTTTTTACACCAAAATAAGTTGTTTTAATCCCAGTTTTCCATTTTTTATTACTTGCATATATCGATTGTATATTCAAATATTGTTTATGTCGTTTATATAAAAGTTATATGATAGTAATTTATATTCAAGCACTTATGTAAAATATATATAACATAATAACAATATTGTGTTAGAAATCAGCCCATGACTACTGTTTGGCGGGGGTTTGCAGTTTATGAAAAGAAAATTTCACAAGGAGGCATTTGAAGGTGTTGATAATATATTTTTTATCTTGGTGTTATTTACCTGAATATGCTTATTTTATTAAAATCCTCATATTTTCTTAAGCTGTACACATGAGATTTGTGTAGTTTTCTGTATTGTATTGTTATATGCGTCAATAAGTTTAGAAAATGGTTTTTGCTTGTATGTGGGCAAGCATTGTGGTGCAGCAGGTTTAAGCACTGCATGGGGTGCCTGCATTCCATATCTGAGTGCCTGGATTAGAGTCTGACATCTGCTTCTGATTCGACTTCCTACTAATGAGTACCCTGGTAGGCAGCAGATGACTGCTCAAGTACCTGGGTCCCTGCTACTGGTATGTGAAACCTGGATGTATTTCCTGGCTCTGACTTCAGCCTGGTCCAGCTTGAGCTGTTGTGGCAATGTGGGAAGTAAACCAGTGGATGGAAGATATCGCTCTTTCTCTCTTCTCTCTCTCTCTCTCTTGCTCTCTGTCTTGTTCTTGCTCTGCTTTTCAAATACATGAAAATAACTAACTTAAAAGAGTGTATATATGTATGTTTTTTACAAAGGGTCTTCTAAAAATTTATGGAAAAAATTGAATGAAAAGATGTTTATTTTGGTGCCAAAAACTTCAAAATCCATGTGCAGATTTTTATAATACAGATTATCCATGGACTTTTTGAACTACCTTGGTGTGTACACACCCATATATAGCCCACTGCTGAAATAGTTGCATTAGAGCTAATCTATTTAAAAAATGCTATTCTAGCTTATCACTGTTTTTTACACTAGTTAATTCGTCAGTTCTAGCAGGAAATGTAATGTTACTCTCTTCAACTTAAAAAATGGTTAGGACCCTTTCAGAAGTGTGAGGTTAAGGAAGCAAACAGTTAATTTGAGCCACCAAGAAACAAGCAATGAATAACAGCCAATCAGGACTATTCCTTGGTATGAGAGCCAAGGGTAGCCCCATGAGCGCTGAAGTTTAGAAAATGGGTCCGCAGGTAGCATCTGTGGTTCTGGAGGGACCCAGCTACTACAAGACCTTCTTTGTCCATTCTCTCTTACTGCATAATCTTCAGCTGATATCTCCATTGATCAAACTCTGTGTGAAGCCAGTCAGTAAGGGAATAATTTGTAGAAGGGAGTAAATGTAGAATAATAAGCACAGCTACTTGGACTTTGGAAAACTCCTTCCAGGGAATTACTGCAGAATATTATTGCTCTCTCTGGTCACCTTTTGCCTCTGAAGTTTCCATTTTGGCTCATTATCTTGTAACATAAACATACCCATGTTTCTCTTTCTTGCTGTCTGGTATCATACACATGCCATACTTCACAGCTAACAAAATGAACATTAACATTAAATTTAAAATCAAAGCTAATTTAAAACAGTGAAAGTTTAAGCAAATATGATAAAAATTTAAAACAAGATTAAATTTATGCCATTGGGGGGATGGTGTTGTGACGTAGCAGGTAAAGCTACCACCTCCTGTGGCACTGGGGTCCATATGGGTGCCGGTTCAAGTCCTGGCTGCTCCCCTTCCGTTCCAGCTCTCTGCTATGGTCTGGGAAAGCAGTATAAGATGGCCAAGTGTTTGGGCCCCTGCATCTGCATGGGAGACCTGGAGGAGGCTCCTGGTTCCTGGCCTCCAATCTGCCCAACTGTGGCTATTGCAGCCATTTGGTGAGTGAACCAGCAGATGGAAGATCTTTCTTTCTGTCTCTCGCTCTCTCTGTCTATAACTCTACCTCTCAAATAAAAAATAAATCTTTAAAAAATAAAAGCTATGGAAAGTAAATATTTATTGAATTTTTAAGATTGCTTTCAGCTGAATTGATTAAGACAGTTACCTAGTATTTTGTTCTGGAAAGAAAATTCACAAAATACAATATTGTCTTTTATTTTATCTAAACATTTTTAGTTATGGAAAATTTCAGATATATGCAAAAATAGAGAAAAATTGGGCGAATTCTTATGGAGTCATCACCCAACTCTAATAATTATGAGCATTTTGCTACTTATTGGCTGTTTGTTCTCTGTCTCCTACCTATGAACATGCTTTTCTTAGTTCAAGAAATTATATTTTACCCACAAACATTTCTGTTTTTAATCTTTGCCAAATAAAGATAACCATGCTGTTATCACAGTTAACAAAACTGAATTCCTCACTGTGTGTAATTTGCTTCAAATTAAAATGTGTGCCCTTGGTTTTTTCAGATGCAGATAAGGACCTCCCATTGAAGTTGATTCTCTCTTTAACTCTTATTAGATCAGCAAACTTTAAGAATATCGCAATATTTTTACTAATGAATTTGCCTTGTTAGTCACTTGAGTTTTTTCTAGGACAAATGTTTTTTATGTTAATGTTCTTATTTTGATCTACTTTAAAGGCAAGAGAAAGAGAGAGAGAGAGAGAGAGAGAGAGTATGATCTTGAGATCTTCCATATGCTGGTTTACTCCACAAATACTTGCAAAGTCCAGGGCTGGGCCAGGCCAAAGCCAGGAGCCTGGAACTCCATCCAGTTCTTCCAGTTGGGTGACAGGGACAGAAGCACTTGAGATGTTACCTGCTACATCCCAGGGTACCCATTAGCAGGAAGCTTGATCAAAAGTGGGTAAACTGCAATTCAAACCAGCACTCTGTTATGGGATGCAAATGTTCCAAGTGGTGGCTTAAGCTGCTGTGTTGCAACTTTCATCTCATGAATAATTTATGTATCTACTAGCCCTTTGTAGTTTTTTTGTGAGGCCTCAACAAATGAAATGAAATAATGAAATAAATGAAGACTGTAAAGCTTGACCTTTCCAGAATGTATCTTTGAAGTGCTTAGCATCATGGTAAGCAGTTATAATATAACACTAGGGTAGAACAGAAGGAGTATGGGCTTTAACCAAGCTGATTTCAGGATCTGTTCCATCCATTCTACCATTATGATTAAAGACATTCTTTTTTTTTTTTTTAAGATTTATTTTATTTATTACAGAGACAAAGTAAAAGAGAGAGGGAGAGACATAGAGAGGTCTTCCATCAGCTGGTTCACTCCCTAAATGGTAACAATGGCCAGAGCTGGGCCAATCTGAAGCCAGGAGCCAGGAGCTTCTTCTGGGTCTCCCACATGGGTGCAGGGGCCCAAGAACTTGGGCTATCTTCTGCTGCTTTCCCAGGCCCAAGCAGAGAGCTGGATCAGAAGAGGAGCAGCCAGGACACGAACTGGTGCCCATATGAGATGCTGGTGCCACAGGTGGAGACTTATCCTACTATGGCATGGTGCCAGCCCCAAGGGCATATTCTTAAAACTGTGTATAATTGAGCATGACAATATGATGCCCAGTTCAAAAGAGATACTCAAATAATTTAGATTTAATTATTATGAGTTAATTATTTAAGTAGTTATAAATAGATGATTCATCTATTTACTTTTTTTTTTTTTTTTTTTTTGACAGGCAGAGTGGATAGGGAGAGAGAGAGAGACAGGGAGAAAGGTCTTCCTTTTGCTGTTGGTTCACCCTCCAATGGCCGCCGCGCCCGGCGCACTGTGGCTGGTGCACCGCGCTGATTCGATGGCAGGAGCCAGGTACTTATCCTGGTCTCCCATGGGGTGCAGGGCCCAAGCACTTGGGCCATCCTCCACTGCACTCCCTGGCCACAGCAGAGGGCTGGCCTGGAAGAGGGGCAACCGGGACAGAAACCGGCGCCCCGACCGGGACTAGAACCTGGTGTGCCGGCGCCGCTAGGTGGAGGATTAGCCTAGTGAGCCGCGGCACCGGCCTATTCAGCTATTTAGAAACCTCAAAATTTAAGAATAACTGCAAACAGAAGATAGAAGGCAGGAGGAAGATTCTCTTTAGCAGTAAAGATTCAGTAACTAAATCCCAGTCTTTAAGTGACTGTAAATGAGAAACTTTTTTTTTGTTTTGTTTTCCATTGATAAACTAGAATTTGGCGAATAGTCACAAAATACAGAAGAATGTTTTACTCTTTCAAGTAGTGATTAAAACTGATACCTAGGAGATTGAATGGTTGAGTCCATCATAGAAAAGGAGGAAGCCAACAACTGAAATTTTTTTTTAACTTTTATTTAATGAATATAAATTTCCAAAGTACAACTTATGGATTACAATGGCTTCCCCCACATACCGTCCCTCCCACCCACTACCCTCCCCTTTCCCACTCCCTCTCCCCTTCCATTCACATCAAGATTCCTTTTCGATTATCTTAATATACAGAAGATCAGCTTAGTATACATTAAGTAAGGATTTCAACAGTTTGCTCTCACACAGAAACATAAGGTGAAAAATAATAGATGATTTTTTTTTAAATGATGATGAAATCAGATCAGACCTATTGTCATGTTTAATCCCAGTGAGAGTCAAGTTGGGAGTTGATAATTTCTTTTTTTTTTTTTTACAGAGGATCAGTTTAGTATACATTAAGTAAAGATTTCAACAGTTTGCACCCCCATAAAAACACAAAGTGAAATATATTGTTTGAGTACTCGTTATAGCATTAAATCTCAATACACAGCACATTAAGGACAGAGATCCTACATGAGGAGTAAGTGCACAGTGACTCCTGTTGTTGACTTTACCAATTGACACTCCTGTCTATGGCATCAGTAGTCTCCCTATGCTCCAGTCATGAGTTTCCAAGGCTATGGAAGCCCTCTGAGTTCTCCGATTCTTATCTTGTTTAGACAAGGTCATAGTCAAAGTGGAGGTTCTCTCCTCCCTTCAGAGAAAGGTACCTCCTTCTTTGAAGACCTGTTCTTTCCACTGGGATCTCACTCGCAGAGATCTTTTGCCAGAGTGTCTTGGCTTTCCATGCCTGACAACTGAAATTTTAAAGTAAAAACAACCTTTTGATTAATAGAGCAAAACTGTCACAGTTTTTATCTGCTAAAAGTCACAGTGTGTGAATGAAAGTGTGCCTGTTGTGTCTATGATACCTTATTCATATGCATATAACCTCTCTCTGCCTCCCTTTTTAAAGATTTCTCCTCAGCAAACAGCTTATTCTGGTAGGTGAATTTATTTAAACCAAACTATAGGTATTCTTGAAAATTTTCAGGATCCATTTTCTTGTAAGAAGAAGTTCAAGGGTAGAGTTGGGTTGAATTAAATATGAGGCAAATCCAATGAATTTATCTTCTTTAGGAAAATTGAAATGCAATTGTAATTATTCTTGATTAGAGCTTCCCAGTTTATAAAGTTATTTATGTATTTGTGATGAGCACAGACAGAGAAAGCACCCATCTTCTGGTTCACTCTCCAAATGCCTACAAAAGTTTGTTCTGAGGTTGAGGTGGGACTGAAGCCAGGAGCCAGTTCAGGTTGTCCCTTGTGAATGAAAGGAATTCATCCATTTTAGCCATTATCACTACCTCCTGGGGTCAGGAGCCAGAGTGGGAAGCAAATTCAGGTACCCTAATGTGGGATATGGGTGTCCCAGTCAGGTAAGTTAATGTTCCTTCATAAAAGGGGGTGCTTTTAATTGTGTAGGTCAGGAGATCTAGAGCTAAGGAAGTAGTATCTACGCTCTGTCCACATTATCACCAGTAAGGAACACTGACAGGGTATCAAAGCCAGTGCCAGAAATCATTGACAGTGATCTTGGCTATATTAGGACAAATACCAAGACACCAGAATAATGCTGTTGCCCTGCCTAATGATAGAGTTGTATAATATTATAAAAACGTATTTAAAGATTTAACGTATATTTACATAATCTTTTCCTATTTTTCTCATTTTCCCTGTTTTAGAATATTATAAACTATCTTGAAACAAATTTAATATATATTACTGGAGTCCTTTTGTATGTATACTGCTACTTAGTACTTAAAAAGAGCATTGTGTGAGGCTGGCGTTGTGGCGTGCTGGGTAGGCCAGTATCCCATATGGGTGCTGGTTCATGTCCCAGCTGGTCTAGCTCCCTGCTAATGGCCTGGGAAAAGCAACAGAAGATGGCCTGGTGTTTTAGCCCCTGCCGCCTATGTGGGAGACCCAGATAAAGCTCCTGGCTTCTGGCTTCAGCCTGGCCCAGTACTGGCTATTGTAGCCATCTATAGAATGAATCCGTGAATGGAAGATCTTTCTCTGTCTCCTCGTCTGTTTCTCTGACTTTCAAATAAATAAATAAATCTTTAAGAATAAAAGTATTATATGGGCAATGATAATGGTCTCCGATATACAACATAAAATTGATTAGTAAATGAATGTCCTTTTCTCAAATTCTTTTAACGTGCATAAAATTTTTATATGGCTGTTATGTATGTATATGTTTATATATTTCTTTTTTATTGGAAGATGAGTTGCTGTTACTAAGTATGCTGTCTTTGGATGCTAGATATATAGCATATATCTAAAGGATAAATCTGAGATTGGATTTATATGGGATACTTAGAGCAGTCAAGTTGCTAGAGAGAAAAAAGAAAGGTTGTTACCTGGGGTAAAGGAGAGATGAGTCATGGAGAATTTTTATTTAATGGGTACACCATTTGTTTGAGATTATAAAAAAAGTTCAGGAGTTAGATAGTAATGATTGTGCAATAAAGTGGGTTTCTTTAATGCCATTGAAGTGTATACTTAAAAGTGGTTACAATGCTCAATTTTATATTGTATGTACTGTATCACAGTAAAAAGGTACATCTCTGTGAGTACTATTGGATTCCAATTACTGTAAATTTGGGCATAAGAATGAGGAATTAATTTAATTTTCTTTCTATTTTTTTAGAAAGCTTTTATTTAATAAATATAAATTTCAAAGGTACAGCTTTTAGATTATAGCAGTTCTTTCCCCCATAACCTCCCTCCCACCCCACTCCCATCCCACTCCTACTCCCTCTCCCTTCCCATTCTTCATCATGATTCATTTTCAATTATCTATATACAGAAGATCAACTTAGTATATACTAAGTAACAGTTTGCACCCACACAGACACACAAAGTATGAAGTGCTGTTTGAAGACTAGTTTTATTGTTAATTTTCATAGTACAACTAATTAAGGACAGAGGCATACATGGGGAACAAGTGCTCAGTAACTCCTGCTGTTGATTTAACAATTGACACTCTTACTTATGACGTCAGTGATCACCCAAGGCTCTTGTCATGAGCTGCCAAGACTGTGGAAGTCTTTTGAGTCCACAAACTCCAACATTATTTAGACACAGACATAATCAAAGTGGAAGTTCTTTCCTCCCTTCAGAAAAAGGTACCTGCTTTTTTGTTGGCCCCTTCTTTACACTGGGATCTCACTCCCAGAGATCTTTCATGGCGGTCATTTTTTACCACAGTGTCATGGCTTTCCATACCTGAAATGCTATCATGGGCTTTTTAGCCAGATCTGAATGCCTTAAGGGCTGGTTCTGAGGCCAGAGTGCTGTCATTTGTCATTCTATGAGTATGCTGTGTGGCCTGTTTCCCATGTTGGATCGCTCTCTCCTTTTTAATTCTAACAGTTATTATTAGCAGACAGTTGGTCTTATTTATGTGATCCCTTTGACATTTATTCTTGTCTTTATGATTAGTTATGCACTTAAATGATCACTTTAACTAGTAAGATGGCATTGGTACCTGCCAACTTAATGGGATTTGGAGTCCCATGGCAAGATTTTAGCTTTACCCTTAGATGTGTGCTGAACTGTACATCTCTTCCCTCTCTTATTCCCACTCTTTTTGTTTTTTATTTGACAGGTAGAGTTATAGACAGTGAGAGAGAGAGATAGAGAGAAAGATCTTCCTTCCATTGGTTCCCCCTGCAAATGGCCACTACAGCTGGAATTGCACCGATCCGAAGCCAGGAGCCAGGTGCTTCTTCCTGGTCTCCCATGCAGGTGCAGGGCCCAAGCACTTGGGCCATCCTCCAACGCCTTCCTGGGCCACGGCAGAGAGCTGGACTGGAAGAGGAGCAACCGGGACTAGAACCCGGTGCCCATATAGGATGCCGGCACCACAGAGGAGGATTAACCAAGTGAGCCACGGCACCAGCCCCCCCACTCTTATTTTAACAAGGATCAATTTTCAATTGGATTTAAACACTTAAGAATAATTCTGTATTAAGTAAAGAGTTCAACCAATGGTACGAAGTAGAAAAAGAAAATAGTAAAAAGAATAAAATAGTAAGCTGTTCTTCGATAGTCAGTACAAGGGCTGATCAAATCATTGCTTCTCATAATGTTAGTTTCACTTCTACAGGTTTCCTTTTAGGTGCTCAGTTAGTTGTCATAGATCTGGGAGAACATATGATATTTGTCCCCTTGTGATGGGCTTATTTCACTCAGTATGATGTTTCCACATCCCTCCATTTTGTTGCAAAGGACCAGATTTCATTTTCTTTACTGCTGTGTAGTATTCCATAGAGTACATATCTCATAATTTCTTTATCCAGCCTTCCATTGATGGGCATTTAAGTTGATTCTATGTGTTAGCTATTGTGAATTGAGCTGCAATAAACATGGAGGTGCATATAGCTCTTTTATTTGCCAATTTAATTGCCCTAGGGTATAATTTAATTTTCTAGAATGTAGGGCCGGCGCCGTGGCTCGCTTGGTTAATCCTCCGCCTGCGGCACCAGCATCCCATATGGGCGATGGGTTCTAGTCCCGGTTGCTCCTCTTCTAGTCCAGCTCTCTGCTGTGGCCCGGGAAGGCAGTGGAGGATGGCCCAAGTGCTTGGGCCCTGCACCCGCATGGGAGACCAGGAGGAAGCACCTGGCTCCTGGCTTCAGATCTGCGCAGCGCCGGCTGTAGCGACCATTTGGGGGCTGAACCAACGGATGGAAGACCTTTTTCTCTGTCTGTCTCACTGTCTGTAACTCTACCTTTCAAATAATTTTTAAAACAATGTATATTATGTGCTAGAAACCTTACACATATGCTACAACCCTATGAGTATATTTACTACTCGCTATCTTCTAACATGTAAGGAAATTAGATTTTTTAAAAAGATTTATTTATTTATTTGAAACTCTAGAGACTTGTGTAACATTTGAAAAAAATCACGAATTTTATGTTTGATAGGAAACTAGTTCAAAATAAAAAATATTGTAATAGATGACCTCATGGTACATGAATCATTTTCATGTTATACACTCAAATAAGACACAGGGAGTGGGAGAGACAGAGACGGAGATCTTCCTTCTGCTGGTTCATCCCCGAGATGGCTGCAAAAGCCAGGGTTGGGCTGGCTGAAGCCTTGGGTCACCTTCCGCTGCTTTTCCCAGGACATTAGCAGAGTGCTGGATTGGAATTTTATCAACCAGGACAGGAATTGGTGCCCAAATGGGATGCTGACATTGCAGGTATACTTTTAGACAGCCCTCTGTTTATTCAACCCTCACAGTAGTTTGTCTGAAGGGTAAGATTTATAAACCAATGAAAACTAGAGCTGAGATTTAGTCTGATTTCTGCTTGACTCTTTCTGTATTACCATCCTGCCTTCCATGAGGATATTGCTGCTATATGTTACTGTGAATTACTGACATGCTCTCAGTTATAACAGAGATTATGATGTGTCACAATTCACATGTCATGTAGTTTCATGCAAGCACCTGAAGTAATCCTAACATTTGTGTAACATCTGTGCTTAAAATATTTCATGTCTTATTTGAGTGTATAACATGAAAATGATTCATGTACCATGAGGTCATCTATTACAATATTTTTTATTTTGAACTAGTTTCCTATCAAACATAAAATTCGTGATTTTTTTTCAAAAGTTACACAAGTCTCTAGAGTTTCTAAGGAATAAATTTCATTTTTGTGTTTATTTGCTGCTTTTAAATTACATTCCTCAGTTCTATCTACTTTTCTTTCTTCCTTTGGGAAGGAAAAGCTTGTCTCCTCATCATAAATAGTTAATTGGAAAGTGTCTCAATATAATAGTGATTTCCGGAGTTTAATCATGGAATGAATGAGGAATATCTGGTAATGCTACAAGGAAAAGAACTTTACATAAACAGTAAAATAGAGAGTGATACTCCCTCTCCCTTTATATTAGTGGTAACCTGATTTTGTATATACCTTTCAATTTGACCAACAGAAATGGAATATTTGATATACTGAGAAGAAAACCCAATCAATCCTAGTTTTCTTTCTTTTCAATCATTTTCTCAAAGCAATAAAGTTGTAATATTTGATTACAATGAAACAATTTATATATTTTTTTCACATCTTCTCCCAAAATTCTTAAAGTACTGATACACACTGAGATGCTTCTTTGGAAGCCAAGGAGCTTGTTGCTGACATAGTAATAATTTGGTTGTTTGCACATTTTGTAAAATATTAAAATGTTCCAAGTTACCATATTCTTTAAATAACTCATGGTAAGATGTTATCTGTGAAGTGTTGGCTTGTGAGTAGGAAGGAAATTATACATTACAGTGTTATATAAAACTGACTCATATGAGTGGGTGAAAGATCCCAAGAATACCAGTACACCCACACTGGAAAAAGCCAATATGTGCCGTTTCTCTTTGCACTGTGTTCTAGCAGGCTGCTTAATGGAACTGTATTCATTAAAGAAATTTCTGTAGTTTCTTTCATTGCTTTGGTGAATATCTTTCTGTTGAAACAAAGTGAAATAACATTTTTTAATCTAAAAAAAATCATTGTTCATAGAACAAAAAGCTTTATTTAGTATTTGAAGTAATTAACTTTGCTGTACTTCTGGTTTTTTTTATTAGTTAAAATCAAGAGAATCCAGCACACCTATTTTTGTAGTATTTTACAGTATTTGTTAAATCTTACATAGATCCATTAAATATATTTTAGCTAACAGTGTTCCAGGGCTTGAACAGCTCATTCTGTTTTATTGACTGAAGCAGTAATATTGCATGGGAATGTTTTCATCTTAACAAAGATATTCTTTTGCATAGTGACAATAAATATTCTTAACTAAATGTATTACATTATCAAAAATGGTATTTTGATTGGATATAACAAATTAGATTTTGTTTCTCTGAAAAATTTTTTACTAATATCTTGCTTTTAAAAACTGCTTCCTAGATTCTTTACAACATACTAACTGTGTGTGTGTGTGTGTGTTTAATTTAAAAATTTTACTTATTTGTGAGTCAGACAGATAGAGAGAGAGGAGTCTCCCATCTACTGATTTACCCTTGAAATGCCTATAATGGCTAGAATTCGGCTGGGGCTGAAGTCAGAAGTTAGGATCTCCATTCAGGTCTCCCAAATGGATGTCAAGCACCTAACTACTTGAATTATCACTGCTCTCCAAGGTCTGCATTATTAGCAGGAAGCTGAGATGAAGAACTAGAGCTCCAGGGATTGAACCCATGTACTCTGATGTGGATCATGGACATCCTAACCAGAATCTTAACTGCTAGGCTAACTACCAGCTCCAGGCTTACTGTTTTATTCAGATTCTCATTCCTTTTTTAAAGAACATGCTTTGTCCAAACTGAAAATCTCAGCCAGTACTTTTTTTAAAAGCTTTTATTTTGTTGAGATGGGTGTAGACTCCATTTGAAAGTAGCGAAAGCGCAGCTCTTGCTGTGAACCTGGCCCTCTACAAGACAGTTCTGTTCCCGGAGTTTAATTACTACAAGATCTGTGCAGTGACAGTGGTATTGTTCTAGCTTCTTCAGAGAAAGAGCTGTCGCTATGAAAGAAAAAGTAACCTACTCACCTAAAGGCAAAGTTGGAATTTGAACATAGTTCTTTCTGATGAAACCTTTGTTCTTAAACTTCTGTGTGCTCTAAAGCATTATATATATCTTCATTTCTACATGAATATTTTTCCTCCCTCTTTTTCGATGTTTACATATATAGCATACACAAGTGCTTTCTATTTCATGACCTATCTTAGCACTCAGTTAAAAAACAAAACAAAACTTGAGTGATCATTTGGCTTAGAGGTTAAGATACCAGTTAGGATGTTTATATCACACATCAGAATGTCTGGGTTCTGTGCCCAGCTCCGGCCTCCTGCTAATCTGGACCGTAGGGAACAGTGATAAAGGCTCAGGTAACTGAGTTCCTGCCGTCCACATGGGAGACCTGGATTGCATTCCTGGCTCCCAGCAACAGCACCCTAGGCCATTGTGGATGTTTTGAAGAGTGAACTGGACCAATGGATGAGAGCTCTCTTTGTCTGTCTTTTCCTGTCTCTCTGCCTCTGAAATAAATAATAAATCACTTTAGGGGAATATTTTTGGTACAGCAGTGCAGACAACACTTGAGGCAACATCATCTAGTATTAGAGTTCCTAATTTTGACTCCTGGCTCCACCTCTGTTGCAGCTCCTGCTAATTCAGAACCTGGATGGCTGCAGGTAATGGCTCAAATACTTGGGTCCCTGCCATCACAATGGAAGACCTGGATTGAATTCTAGGCTCGGATTTTGACCTGGCTCAGCCTCAGCTATTGCAGGCATTTGTGGAGTGAACCAGAGGATCAAAGATTTCTCTATCTCTGTCTCTATCCACCTTCCAGATAAGTAAAAAATAAAAAAATACAAATTTGAAAACATATATTCAATAAATAAATATTTATTTAAATGAAATAAAAGAGAGAAAGAGGGAGAGACAGAGTGAAAAGATCTTATATCCGCTAGTTCACTCGCCAAATGGCTACAACATCCAGAGGAGAGCCAAACAGGAGCCAGGAGCGTCTTTCGGTCTCAAATGTGAGTACAGGGTCCCAAGTACTTGGGCCAACTTTTGCTGCTTTCCCTCGCCAATTGTAGGGAGCTGGATTGGAAGTGAAGCAGCTGGGACTGGAACCGGTGCCCATATGGGATGCAGGCACCACAAGCTGCAGCTTTACTGCTAAGCCACAGTGCTGGCCCTGAAACTAATGAACTTTTGAGGCAATTTTTTTTTCTTTTCAAAATGAGATGCTATTTGAACTGAATTCTATTAAAATTTATTGTTATAATTCCAGATTTAAAAAATGAATTTAAAATAATTAATTTTGTTCTTAATAGATAATGATTAAAATAACCCTCTTATGAACAGACTAGTTTTTAATCTTAGAATTTTCATACTCAGTGATGTAACTGAAGCTGTTATCATATATCTGTTTAGTACTATATAACATACAGATGATGTAACAAATAATTTTTATGAAATGCTTATTTCCTTTAGTAAAGAAGATGCATAGAAATATTTTAAATAAATTTAATTTCTATCATATATATTTATTTGTATGTGTGTATATATGTATGTATGTTTATACTTCAAAAAGTTTGTGAAAAAATGGAATTCAGCCGGCGCCGCTGCTCAGTAGGCTAATCCTCCTGGCACACTAGGATCTAGTCCCGGTCAGGGTGCCGGATTCTGTCCCAGTGCTCTCTGCTGTGACCCGGGAGTGCAGTGGAGGATGGCCCAAGTCCTTGGGCCCTTCACCCGCATAGGAGACCGGGAGAAGCACCTGGCTCCTGGCTTCGGATCAGCGTGATGCACCGGCTACAGCGTGCCGGCCGCTGCGGCCATTGAGGGGTGAACCAACAGAAAAGGAAGACCTTTGTCTCTCTCTCTCACTGTCCACTCTGCCTGTCAAAAAAAATTTTTTTTTGAAATCTGTGCACTGTGGATTTTTATTTTATGAAAAATTCATTTTATGAGATAATGCATGGATTTCAAAAATTCTTGTAGCAAAATATGCACTGTAATTCATTTTCCATGGACTTTTTGTTTTTGTTTTTTTTTTTTTTATTTTTTATTTTTTTTTTTTTTGACAGGCAGAGTGGACAGTGAGAGAGAGACACACAGAGAAAGGTCTTCCTTTGCCGTTGGTTCACCCTCCAATGGCCGCCACGGCCAGTGCGCTGCGGCCGGCGCAGCGCGCTGATCCGATGGCAGGAGCCAGGAGCCAGGTGCTTCTCCTGGTCTCCCATGGGGTGCAGGGCCCAAGCACCTGGGCCATCCTCCACTGCACTCCCTGGCCACAGCAGAGGGCTGGCCTGGAAGAGGGGCAACCGGGACAGAATCCGGCGCCCCGACCGGGACTAGAACCCGGTGTGCCGGCGCCGCTAGGCGGAGGATTAGCCTAGTGAGCCGCGGCGCCGGCCTCCATGGACTTTTTGAAGTGCCTGCATACTCAGGTGTATGTGAGTTTGTCAGATAAAATATTACTTAGGCTGTATTGCACACATAGAAAAATATTGATGTGTAATTCTCTCTAAGCCTTTTGTTAGTTAATGGGAATTTAATTTGAACACCAGGATCTTTAGAAATTCAGCTTTGAATTATAATAAATCATGCTTTAATCTATGGTAATCTTTTCTTAAATTATATGGCATCTTTTTTATAATTTATACTTTAATAACATGATATCTGTTGTCTCAAAATATGTGTCACTTCTGCATGCAGGAAGATATGTTGAAGTAGTTAAATTTTAGTGATTTTTTTCAATATTACATAATACAGAGATGAAAGTAGAATTCAAGCTATTTGTGTATAACCACTGACACTTTGTTACTCCTCCAAATCATTGTTTGCAAACATGTCCATCTGATCAATCTATGAGAATTTTTACTTGGTTTTTTTATCTTAGTGATTAAAAGTAAGTTCTATAGGAAAAATAAATTTCTAATAGTAATTCCTCATTGAATGACATTTTAATAGAATTGGATATTGTTTCTTAAACTAGTGTTTCTCAGATTAGGGTCCAAATTAGGGTCCAAATACTTTGCTTACTTTCTGGGATGAATTCAAATAAATATCCACTGAGTATTGGCCCTAGAGAGACCCTTGAAATGCAGAAATGAATATGATGTCTTATTTTCAAGAAAGGCATTCCCTAGTAGAATACACATAAATTTTATTCAATAAAAGTTTGTTCAAACTCATAGGGTATATTGAAGTTGGCAGCACCAAACAAAGGTGATCTGGAAATACTTCTCAGGGCACTAATTTCTAAACTGATTTTTGAAGGACAATTGTTCTTTAGCATTTACAACTGAATAGGATGGGATATAGGAATGGCCTTTTTATGAGATTATTTCAAGCAAAAGGAACATAGTGTTTAAGGTAATATCATAGAAGAGGAATCCATACATTATTATAGATGTTTTTAACATTTCTTCTTGCTTTTAAGTAAAACTTGGCAGTAATTAAAGTACTTATCAAGTAATCCTTGTACAGATCTAAGTTTCCAACCATCTCTGATCATTGCTGAGCATTAATGGTGATACTGTGAATGATTTAATAACTGAACAGCAGATAATAGGAAGGAAATGGAAGATAAGATGTGTGGATTATCTGCCAACTTTATAATGAGTAATTAACTGCATTTTTTTTAAAAGATATATTTATTTATTTGAAAGGCAGAGTTACAGAGAGGCAGAGGCAGAGACAGAGAGAGAGGTCTTCCATCCCCTGGTTTATTCTCTAATTGACCAGAACTGCCATATCTGGGCCAGTCTGAAGCCAGGAGCCAGGAGCTTCTTCTGGGTCTACCATGCGGATTCAGGGGCCCAAGCGCTTGTGCCGTCTTCTACTTTCCCAGGCCATAGCAAAGACCTGGATTGGAGGTGGAGCAGTTGGGTCTTGAATCAGCAGCACTCACAAGGGATGCTAGTGCTGCATGTGGCAGCATTACCTGATACACCACAGCACCATCCCCTAACTGTATGTTTTTAAAATATAAATTCTAGACAAGATTCACTTATTCAACACATATATAGTAAGCTGATATTCCTGATATTACTGATATTAGTAGTAGGCACTAACTGTGTGTGTGTGTGTGTGTGTGTGTATTCTAATTTGAGAGGCAGAAAGAGAGAGGGAGCCCATGTCTACTGGTTTACACACCAGGTATATGTAAGGACCAGACCTGTGTCTAAGCCAAGCAGCCAGCCTGCAACCTAGGTCCCCCACAGGGTGACAGGAACCCAGTTGCTTCAGCCATCATTGCTCCCTCCAAGCCATCAATGCTGCCTACTAGCAGGTTGGAATTGAAATGAAGTTGGGACTTGAACCTTGGAATACAAGGTTCTTAACTGGTGTCTTAACCAATGGGCCAAACACCTATTCTACAGCAGAATTTTGATTCCAGCTGTAATAGTTCAAGAAGTTATAAAGAAGCTCAGTGGGTCTGCAGTACTCTGAGTAACAAACACAAAATGGGACTGGCAACTTGGCTGTGAAGAGATGGGAGAAAGTGCCTTGAAGTTACAGAGGCAAAGTAAAGACCAGGGAGGCATTAATGTTTTTAAGATGGAGAATGCTTAGTATATGTAAATACTAATAAAAATTATCCAGCAGGGGCCATAGATGGTACTGCCTGCTATTCCAGCATCCCATCTGTGTGCCAGTTCATGTCCCAGAACCTCCATTTGCGATCCAGCTCCCTGCTAATGCACCAGGGAAAGCGTCGGAGGATGGCCCATGTTCTTGAGCCCCTGCACCCTTGTGGGAGACCTGGAAGAAGCTCCTGACTCCTGGCTTCAGCCTGGTCTAGCCCCAGCCATTGTGGCCATTTGGGGAGTGAACCAGTGGACAGAAGATCTCTCTCCCTCTTCCTCTCTCTCTCTCTCTCTCTCTCTCTCTCTCTAACTCTGCCTTTCAAATAACTAAATAAATCTTCAAAAAATTATTTAGCAAAGAGTGAGACTAAGAAGACACAGATGAAAGAAGGGATAATCAATACCAATGGTTTTTAAGACTGTAAGAGGTGTTAGGTCCCAGCATGCCAATTTACATTTTTGATTGGAGGAACACCTCCTATGGAAGAGGGGATGTGCAGTGGTATAGATGCAGAGTTAAGGTTTGTCCTGGGAATTAAAGGTGTTTAATTTATTTTGTGTATCAGTGTATTGGGCTTTGTTGCTTGTGCACACTGTCCTTTGACTGATCACTGATACACAGTAGTCTGCCCTTATTAGTGGTTTTACTTTTTGAGTTTCAGTTTTCTGCAGTTAACTGTAGTTCCAAATGATTAAATTGAGAATTTCAGAATGAAACAGTAAAAATAAGTTTTAGATTATAAGCTAGTCTGAATACCATGATGAAATCTCACACCATCCATTCTGTCCTGCTGGATGTGAATCATCCCTTTATCAGATGTCTCCACACTATATATACTACTTACCTGTTAATCACTTGGTAGCTATCTTGGTTAGCAGACTGGCTGTTGTTGTGTCACAATGCTTATTTTCAAACAACCCTTTGTAAGAGAAGATAGATAAAGTGGTGAGAAAGACAACATTCATGTAATATTTGTTATACTATGTTGCTATACTTATTTTGTGAATTATTATTGTTAATCTCTTCCTATTGATAAAGTAAACCTTTTAATAGGTATGTACATATAGGAAGAACATAGTTTATATATAGATATAGTGTTTGGTACTGTCTGCAATTTCAGGCATCCACTGGGAATCTTGAAATATATTCCATATGGGTAAGGGAGAACTACTGTACCTGATAGAAAAGCCTCATGGTTTAGAAGCACTCTTGAAATTGATCTGGGAATCTTGACTGTAGAGGAGTGTAGATATTCGGGAGTATTCAGGGATAAAACCGTGACCTCATAGTAAAAGAAACAAAGAGATAATGTTGTGCTCAGTTGTTTAAATGCAAGAAGAGAATGAAAGCCATCTGGCACAAACTCAAGCCTGGGTATAGCAAGATATACAAACTGAGCCATAGAAAGAAGAATTGGATCGAGAGACATATCTCTTCTTCCTAAAAGGAAATGAAAACCTGCCACCTAAAAGAATATGAGTGTCATAGTAATCACATCTTTTTTCTAATTGCTTTTATAACCACAACTTTCCAGATTACAGAATCATGGAATTCTAAGGCTGAAGGATCCTGGCATCTTAATATTGACCATTTAATAGAAAAGAGAACTAAGATTCATAGAGGTTAATTGATTCATTGAAATCCCAGACACAGCTTTTCCTGGAAAGGTTAGAACTCAAACTGCAGATTCTTTGTTTTTTCCCAGATTTATTTAGTTAGTTGAAAGTTGGAGTTACAGAGGGAGGGAGATAAAGAGAGACTGACATCTTCCATCCACTGGTTAACTCCTTAAGGCAGGAGCCAGGAGCTTCTTCCAGGTGTAAGGTACCCACATACTACAACCATTTTCCACTGCTTTTCCCAGGCCATTAACAAGGATCTGGATAAGAAGTGGAGCAGCCAGGAAACAAACTGGTGCCCATATGGGCTGTCAGCATCACAGGCGGTAGCTTTACCTACTATGCCATGACAGCCCAAACTCCAGGTTTTTAACTTGCAGTTTATTGCTGCCTCTCATTTCAGCAGGTTGTTAAAACTGATTATGCAGTGCCCTTAAATGTATGTGTAGAAGATTGTTATCATGTTTGACTCTCCTTGTCTCTAGCATTATTCCTCTTTTAATATTTTATGCATCCATTCTTCATTTGTTGTGATGTTCATATCTTCATCATCCCAGTGACTTTCTTCTGAGTCCTCAGCATTTCATTGGTATTTTTCTTCATACCTAATTTAGTTGGTCAACTATTTTCTTATTCACTTACATTTTGATTACATTATTTTAAAATGTTATCAAGCCATCCTTTTAAAATTTTACTTTTTTGAAGTCTAAAAATTCAGGGCAAATGAGACTTCATCATCATTTCCAGCATGTTATTAGATTACATTCCAGAGGCAGCTTGGTGAACAAATACAATAGGACATTTTATATTTTTTCTTAATTCTTAGTTTTTTCTTTGGTGGACTGAATCAATTTTCGGAATATGAAACTGAATATGTATGTGAAGTTGAATATAAATGTTTAATAATGCAGACTTGTACTGCTGGATATAGATTTCATTGAGTTGTCATAGGAACCAATGGTAAGATGATGACAGAATTAGGTAACTGTCAGTTAAGGATGAAATGTTTATATGAACTTGAAGACAGGACTAGAACTAAGGATTTCTGAATTTAAGATATTTTGACTGGGTGTCCTTTCATAAGTCTGCTGAGGAATCACTTTCATCATTGACAGAATGAAGAGATTTATCCATGTATGCAGGAGTTATTTACAGAATATCTACCATGTGCCTGAAACAGGAGAATACTATTCCAGTTCTAATTTGATTTTATTCTGTTCTCTTTTATCCTCTTGTGGATTGAAATACCTTATTCTATACCATTGTGTTATTGTTGTTCTTGGTGATAGTGTATACTCTAGGCATGGAACTATTTTTTAGTTCATCCTGTCTACCCAAACTATAAAAGCTTCTAACTAAATGGTATTGCAGCTGTTTTTATAATTTTCTTTTGAATTAGAGCCATTGTCCCAACACATCTAAACAGCCTCACTTGGTAACTCTTATTCAGCTCTTATTGAAATATTAAGTGAAAGGAAATATCCTCATACCACAAACATTCACATTGGTATGTCTAAGCTGGGAAATAAGCACATGACCTAAACCTTTCAGATCCACCTGTAAACTTCTCGTGAAACCAACTTACAGAGAGCAGGCAGGTAACATATACCAGTTTGCAGGTTGATTACAAAGTAGCACATGCCTCATTTCTTGGGGGGCATCTGCTACCCATCTACAGCCAATTATTGCTTGCCAACATACAGAGAACCTATCCAGCTTTGTCATATTTTTCTGTTTTTCAAAGTTTTCTTGTGAAATATTCTGATTTTTAGATGTTAGCAAATGATGTGAATTTCTCAAAAGCATTTTGAGGTCCAAGCAAATTCTTCTGTAAGCTAGACTGCCAGCTTGCAAACCTGTACTCTGTGAACAATGTGACATGGATCCCTGTCCTGTTCATTGTCTACTTGTCACTAGTGCCTTTCCTACTTAGGCTCAGAAGACATCTGAGGGACCTGGGGCTGTTGAGAAAGCACAATAAATTGGCCGGCGCAGCGGCTCACTAGGCTAATCCTCCGTCTTGCGGCACCGGCACACCAGCTTCTAGTCCCAATCCGGGTGCCGGATTCTGTCCCGGTTGCCCCCTTCCAGGCCCGCTCTCTGCTGTGGCCAGGGAGTGCAGTAGAGGATGGCCCAAGTACTTGGGCCCTGCACCCCATGGGAGACCAGGATAAGTACCTGGCTCCTGCCATCGAATCAGCATGGTGCGCTGGCTGCAGTGCGCCGGCCGCGGCGGCCATTGGAGGGTGAACCAACGGCAAAGGAAGACCTTTCTCTCTGTCTCTCACTGTCCACTCTGCCTGTCAAAAAAAAAAAAAAAAAAAAAAAAAAGAAAGAAAAAGAAAGCACAACAAATGGGAAGGGGGAATGTCTAGCAATTAAGATGGTTGTATCCCACTTTGAAGTACCTGCGTTCAATACTCATCTCTTATTCCTGCCTTCTGTTTTGTAGTGTTAACAAATTCACTTTGCTTTTTTGTAGAACTAGTCCGACTTTATTCCCTACTTCTAGAACTTTTAAATTTACTTGTTTGAATTTATTTTCCAGGCTAGGAATGTTTTTTGAATTTTTACTTTGCTTAGAGACTCTGTCAGATAGATGATTTGTTTGTTTTAAATTTTTTAATCCTGCTAACAATCTTTTGCAACATGTACTGTTATCTAGGTGAAGAAATTAGGCTGAATTAATTTTAGATTTCTAGCAAGGGGCTGGTGTTTGGTGCAGCAACTTAAGCTACCGCTTGGAACACCTGCATCCCAAATCAGAGTGCCTAGTTCAAATCCAAGTTACTTTGCTTCCCATCCAACTTCCTACTGTTGTGCATCATGGGCCCAGTTTGAGTCCTGGCTATTCCTATTCCGACACAGCTCTCTGCTATTGCCTGGGACAGCAGTAAAAGATGGCCCAAGTCCTTAGGCCCCTGTACCTGTGTAGAAGACCTGAAAGAAGCTCCTGGCTCCTGGCTTGGGATTGGCTTAACTCTGGCCCTTACAGTCATTTGGGTAGTGAACCAGCAGAATGGAAGACCTCTCTCTCTCTCTGGATCTATCTCTCTCTGTAACTCTGTCTTTCAAATAAATAAAATAAATCTTTTTTAAAAAAAAGAAATGCATTTTAAAAGTATTTTTATGCATTTGTTTTATGGCAGAAATGGACTACTTAATTATGAGAACCTTTTTGAGCCAACAAACATAATTTATTAAAGGCAAAAGGCAATACCTAATAACTTTGAAGAAAATAAGAAATTGGCCTTATTTAGAAACCAGAGATTGATTTGGATACCAGATTCATAGATCTATGCTTATTTTGGTTTATTTTATGGAAAATGTCATCATTAAGCAGAAAGTTAGAAATACTATTTATTGATAATACTCCAAATGGGTGAAAAATTTCAGGATCAAAAGTTGTTAGCCATCTGGGCAATTTGCTGTTTTACTGTTTGTTTTTTGTTTTGTTAGACAGTGAGAGAGAGACAGAGAGAAAGGTCTTCCTTTTCTGTTTGTTCACCCCCAAAATGGCTGCTACAGCCGGCGCTGCACCGATCTGAAGCCAGGAGCCAGGTGCTTCTTCCTGGTCTCCTATGTGGGTGCAGGGCCCAAGCACTTGGGCCAACCTCCACTGCCTTCTAGGGCCACAGCAGAGAGCTGGAGTGGAAGAGGAGCAACCGGGACAGAATGTGGCTCCCAACCAGAATGAGAATCCAGGGTGCTGGCACCACAGGCGGAGGATTAGCCTAGTGAGCCGCAGCGCCAGCCCGCTATTTTACTGTTGACAAGAGACCTAAAAATGTCATTGAGGTAGAAACTTCTTGTGACTACATGTGTCAAATACTGTAAAAAGCAATTATGAATCAAGAAAGGTGTTGAAAACTTTCACACACTAAGACACTTATGACATTCTCTCATCCCTCTCCCTGCTCTATTCTTCAGCTTCCCACCCTCTAACTCTTTCTATACGTTTCCCTTCCTGTTTCAGGGGACTTTGTGTAATAAGAAGTGTTAATAAGAGTAATACAGTGTCCATGAGAATAAGAAAGGCCACAAAAAAAAAAAAAAAAAAAAAACTTGAGTGACAGGGTTTTAGGCTGTAATGTTTGGGATGAATCAATAAAAGGTTTCTTTATTTTTTATAAAGATTTATTTATTTCTTTGCAAGTCACAGTAACACAGAGAGAGGAGAGGCAGAGAGAGGGAGAGAGAGATGTCTTCCATCTGCTGGTTCACTCCCCAGATGGCCGCAACAGCCAGAGCTGCGCTGGTGCAAAGCCAGGAGCAAGGAGTTTATTCTGGGTCTCCCACATGGGTGCAGGGGCCCAAGGACCTAGGCCATCCTCCACTGCATTCCCAGGCCATAGCAAAGAGCTGGATAGGAAGTGGAGCACCGGGATTCAAACCAGCGCCCATATGGGATACCAGCACTGCGGGTGGCAACCTTATCTGCTACATCACAGTGCCAGCCCCAGTTTGTTACTTTAAATTGTTTTTATTTTTGTGGTTTTTAAAAATCTTGTTGCCACTGTCTAGTTAATATAATTTGACTCATTCCTTTTTCTAGGTTGTTCTCAGAGTTGGTACTCCAGATTATGTTGTCAATCTGAATAGATGCTTCTATAGTTTACTACATTGCTGTAAAGTTGGCTTCATAAGAAGAATTTCTAGATACTTTAAGCCCTGGAATGAGATGAAAATTTTTTTTATTTGTTCAGACCTTATTTTTTCATATCTTTACTTTTTCAGATTTTAAAAAAGGCAATTAGCAATACAAAATAACTTTCTTTAAAAAAATCAAAGACATAAATATATTCCTCAGTGGTGCAGAGGATCCTAGTTTCTTCTAGTGCCTCACTGACAGAATTTTAATAGGACATTCATAATAAGAGGAAATTATAGTAGTATTCATTCTTTCCTTGGCTGGATATGCATCTTTCTTTTTCTTTTGATTGGAGCTTCAAACTTTATTTGACAAATTGAACACTAAGACTGTGCCTTGAAAATGTATTAAAATGAGATGGAGAGATGGATTTTATTAGCATATTGATGGCACTGTAGCCTAAAAATATCTCATATATATGGGAATAGTCTTAAGTTTTAACTGAGAGAATGAGATAGAGGGGAGGTCACAAAGTAGAATGATTATGTTCCCTGCATAACTACCAATTCCATCAGTGCAGTATTAGGAATCTCTCTCTTTTTTTTTTTTTTTTTGGGGACAGACAGAGTGGACAGTGAGAGAGAGAGACAGGGAGAAAGGTCTTGGTTCCTTTGCCGTTGGTTCACCCTCCAATGGCCGCCACGGCTGGCGCGCTGTGGCGGGCGCACTGCGCTGATCCGAAGCCAGGAGCCAGGTACTTCTCCTGGTCTCCCATGGGGTGCAGGGCCCAAGCACTTGGGCCATCCTCCACTGCACTCCCTGGCCACAGCAGAGAGCTGGCCTGGAAGACGGGCAACCGGGACAGAATCCGGCACCCCGACCGGGACTAGAACCCCGTGTGCCGGCGCCGCTAGGCGGAGGATTAGCCTGTTGAGCCATGGCGCCAGCCAGGAATCTCCAAACTGGGAATTTGTCACACAACAGAAATAGTCATGATCACTTTGGGTTTTTATTGTTGTTGTTTTGGTTTGGTTTGGTTTTTAGTTACCCAAGAGTACATTAAAAGAAGCATCATGGTTGATGAAAAGAGGGTTCAAGAGCCCTAGATTATAGCCTTCAAACCAGAATGTCTGTTAGACGAGGCTTTACAAGCCCTGAGTTCTGGTTTTAGTTTGAATATTAACTATATGTCTGACCTAGAGCAAGTAATTTAGCCTCTCTTGATCAGTGATTTTTTTTTCCTGTCCCATAAAATCTGGAAATGTTTGTCCCATTCAAACAGTATGTCTAATGTGTTGCTTTTTTTAAAATTTTTTTGACAGGCAGAGTGGACAGTGAGAGAGAGAGAGAGAGAAAGGTCTTCCTTTGCCGTTGGTTCACCCTCCAATGGCTGCCGCGGCCGGCGCACTGCGCTGATCCGAAGCCAGGAGCCAGGTACTTCTCCTGGTCTCCCATGGGGTGCAGGGCCCAAGCACTTGGGCCATCCTCCACTGGACTCCTGGGCCACAGCAGAGAGCTGGCCTGGAAGAGGGGCAACCGGGACAGAATCCGGCTCCCTGACCGGGACTAGAACCTGGTGTGCTGGCACCACTAGGCAGAGGATTAGTCTATTGAGCCGCGGCACCGACCCCTAATGTATTGCCTTTAATATAGCAAAATAATGAAATTAGGATGTATCACCCTACAACCCAATTTTAAAACTACGGTATTAGTGATACTGTTGAATTTATAGCAGGGTGGTTTTGCTTTGTTTTAATAATTAGGGATTTACAATAGATCTCTGAGTATATCTTCTGTGTAATATTTTTAAGTAACTCTTGTTCTATTACTTATATCTTTTATCAGTAGAGTTCAGTATCCATATCTCATAAGTGATTAACATAGTATAGAATTAATGTAATCATTTTTCTCTTAACTGTTAATTTGCTAGCATCTCTTTTGCATGTCTAATTGACATGTTAAATACAAGATGTTGAAAACCTATCAATATTACAGATCCAGTGCAGTACTTATTATGATTCCAACTGCTTTCTGTTGCAGAAATGACAAATAGATTCTACAGTTGATATGGAAATGCAGAGAATCTAGAATAGCCAAAAAATTTTGAAATAAAAGTTTCATTTTTCCCAATTTCAAAACTACAAATATATATATATATATATATATACACACACACATACACACACACACACATACACACACTTCACACTTCTAAATACCTTATCAGTGGAATGGACATGAGAGTCCGGAAATAAATGCATATATCTGTATTCAGTTGATGTCAACAAAGATGCTGAGACAGTTCAATGGAGGAAAGAATGGTCCTGTCACAAATGGTGCTTTGATACTGTTAATTTATAAGCAAAAGAAGGAAATTGAGCCCCTGGTTTATTACCTATTCACAAAATTTAACCCCAAATGGGTCAAACATTTAAATAAAAGAGCTAAAACGTGTAAGAATTATATAGGTATAAATCATAGTGACTTTGAAACAGGCTCCAGCTTCTTAAATGTGACACCTAAAGCACACAACCAAATTAAAAGTAGATAAACTGAATTTCATTGAAATTGAAATCTTCTGTGCTTTAAAGGACAACATCAATAAAGTTAAAAGATAACCTACAGGACAGGAGCAAATATTTGCAAATAATATTTCTGATAAGATACTAAAAGTTTGAGGAATGAAATTAAAAGATGTTATTTGGTACTAGTAATTTTGAAATTAATTCAGTTTTTTCCATGAACTCTTTGAAAACCCCATGTATACATTGACTTTAAATTTTTTGCACAAAAATAATCTTTTCTGTCTATCAACTTTTTGAACTACCCTCATGTCAATAACTTATAACTCAATAATAAAAAGACAACCCAACTAAAAAGTGGGCAGAAGATTTTAGTAGGTATTTCTTCAAAGATGATATACAAATTGCCAATAAACTCATGAAAAGATGCTAAATATCTTTAGTGTCATTGACTAGGATGGCCTTAATCAAAAAAAGACAATAATTTGTTGACAAAGATGTGGATTAATTGACCACCTCATATATTGTTGGTTGTAATGTAAAATGGTGCAGTCATTTAAAAAAAAAAAAAAATTTGATGGCTCCTCAGAGAGATATACATAAGATCCAGCATTTCCATTTCTAGGTATTATATACCTAAGAAAATTTAGAATTGAAAATACATATATGCTGACAAGCTGACCCTACAATTTTGTATGCATGTGTGAACTTGTACACAGATGTTTTATCAGTATTTTTGTTATATCCAAAAAGTTAAAACAAGCCACATGTATATTACCTATGGGTTGATTTTTAAACTGTATTATATCTGCATTTTTTAGTAACAATATGAATAAAGTACTAATATATTCTGCAAGATGGGTGAGCCTTGAAAGCATGTTGAGTTAAGAAAACCTGGCCTAAAAATTCACATATTGTATGATTGCATTTATTTTCTAATTTTAAACAGTTTGCTAAAGAA